>NC_090703.1:36527465-37152465 GCF_040954835.1 Lepisosteus oculatus | reverse complement strand
CTGCTCCAGGGGCCCCCTGTGCTCTGACCCCAAGCTTCTCTCTCTCCCCATCTATAGTATTTGCCTGTGTGTCTCATGGAGAGCAAGCTGGGGTATGTGAAAAGACAAATTCCCAATGCAAAAAATTGTATATGGCTAATATACAATTATATTATAATTGTATATTAACAATTATATAATAAGTGATCTTATCTTAACCACTGCTCCACCATGCTGCCCACATCTTTTATCAAACAAATAAAGAAAAACATGGTCAATTTCTTTTCATAAGCCCTAGGCACAGTGCCTACTGTGATTATTGGATAATACTGCCCTGTTCAAGAGCCAGCTAAACTCTAAGGGAGATGGTGTGAGATATTATTTTCTGAATTCAGCACAGTGCATTGGTAAAAAAAGGTCACACAATGAAACTTACAACTTTCTCAGTCCCTGCTCATTACGCTGACTGAACTATTCCCTCCATCCCCTCCAAGTTATCCATACTCAGACTGCAATTACAGACCTCTAATGTTCCCTGGATTATCCCAACGGTAACTGGCTTTTGGTACTTCAGAGTCAGTTATGGAACACCTTGGCAAAAAATTCATAAGTGACTCAAAACTCTGCTAAAACACTTAAAGGCTGCCTCATTCACAAAGTTAACATTATTTCCGTATGGTTTCTGAATTTCATGTTTTTTTTTCTTTGAGAAAATTATGCTTCCAAGGCTTGAGAAAATACCTTTATTGTATCTTACTTAGGTCTGTAATGTAACATACAGCCCTTGCTTCTGCTTTACACCAATCCAGAGCCCTGAAACTCAGTACCTGGAGGGTGGGTGGAGGGCAGGGGCACACTATGTCCTTTGTTGCAGTTCAAGTTCTGAGTTCTCAAAGTTAATGTTAACTTTCTTAGGCAGACGTAGGTTTATTTACAGTATACTGTACATCTCCATGATTATTACTTCATGTAATTCATTTCATGTTCAGTACCTTTAAACATGTGCAAGCCAAGAGTGAAGTATTATATTTATCCAATTAAATATAGAAAACATAAACTAATGAACAAATTAATTAACTAAGCACTTTGATGGCAGAAGAAACAGAAAACTGCTACAGAGTTTGAGAGTTCGAGAACCCTGCTGTAAACAAAGGCTACAAGAATGTACAGCTACACTGATTTTTTTTTTTGCAAAGGTTAAAAGATTTATTTGGTCAACTACACATTTTATTCCCACATTTTTAACGACTAATTGTTTAAAGACAATAAAAAACTATTCTTCTCAGTATAAACCATAATGGCTATCAATTGTTTATCAGCAGGCCTAAAAGTCCAGATGTAATTCAGTATATATATATACAGTAACATGACTAATAAAGATAATTTAAGGCAGGAATACTTTCTGGTTAGCAAGATAATTCGACTGAGAACAACTTCCCATTTACAAGGATAACCTGACCAAAAATCCCCTACTGATGAAGCACAGAAAACATACTATAGCAATGAAAGAAAAAAAAGAAACCAAATCAAATTAAATATAACAGGACAATATGGCATTTGGAAGTACAAGTGTCAAGCAGACATTTAACCATACAACTGCAAACACCCCCACATCCAAACCTGGAAAATGTTGCTTAGATAAAACTAACTTAGAAAAACTAAATAGACAAAACAGTTTTAAGCCTCAGAGAGGAGAAGGGATTGATTCAATTTCTT
Source organism: Lepisosteus oculatus (assembly GCF_040954835.1). NCBI lineage: Eukaryota > Metazoa > Chordata > Actinopteri > Semionotiformes > Lepisosteidae > Lepisosteus > Lepisosteus oculatus. Next base: position 37,150,770 of record NC_090703.1, on the reverse strand, counting down.
TTTGCATGATATTTGTTGGTGAAGACATTTATCCTGAACATACAGTACAGAGAGTTACAAACAAGAAAAGGCCAGATGGTCCATCATCATTTTCTCATTATTTTACAGTACAGGTTAAAATTGTAGGGTGTTTTCCTTAAAAATAATACATCTCTCCACACAAATGCTCATTTTAAATCATCTAAGGAGCAAATTAATGATTACAGCTAAATTCTGCAGTACCATATTCCCACCCCTGGTATTCACTAATGAGATTTTTCTGCTTAGGCTGTCAAGAAAATGTGTGTTTTAATTATGAAATAAAGACAATTATGAGTCAGAGATGAACACTGAAACCTCACAGCCCTAGTCTTATTAGTCATGTTTGGTGATGTGGTACTGGTGGTGTGGTACTCGAAATGGGCATTCCACTTTCATGAGACAATGGGAACAACACAATTTGGCTAAATGTTATTTTTAAAATACACAAAGGTCTTAATTTTATAGTGCAGAGCTGCAATTTGTAAATAATGCAACAATCAAGAGGTAGTGCAGTGGTTAGCATTGTTGCCTTGCAGTGCTGGGCCCCTGTGGCCAACTCTAGACCTAGCGTGCTATGTGCATGAAATTTGTATGTTCTCCCTGTGTTTATGTGGGCCCTGATGTGCCCGTGTGTTTGTGTGTGCTCAGCAATGAGCTGGTATCCTATCCAGGCTTCCCTGTGACCCGAAATTGGATGAAGCAGTTAAAAAATGGATAAAGATTGATGAATCTGAGCAGCCCTGTGGGAGTTCCACTACTCTCTTCAGCATCTTATATCTGTTGGTCATTCACAGGCCTCAAATAGACAACAGATAAGAACATTACAGCCTCAGAGCTGATTAGATACAGTACCTTTTTTGGTTACTGAAAATCACTGTCAAATCATTTTGTCTGATGCTGCCCAGAGGATCGGCACTGAGTTTAAGCATTACATTTTGGATGAAACTTTCAAATGTCATTAAATGAATTTGAGAATAGTTCATTTAAAATATGCTCAACTCAGTGGAGGGTAAATGGGTGATGAAGCTAAAAGGCTAAAAAGCAGCACAGAAAAGACATCATCCTTGAAACATATTCTTGGGTTTTTTATGCATAAGGGTGATTCATATCTATAATGACATGCATCAAAAATGGTGATATCAGTTCAAGGTCCTTGATATGATCCAATTCAATAATTAACAGTACTTTTTCTGATCTGATCCAGTATGAAAATACGCATTTAAAGGATTGTCTGTAAAACATGGTGAGGTCAAAAAATAGCCGTGTCTGACTGAAAGCTCACAATCAGGTCTCAGGCAGTGGTGATGTGGGAAACACTGCAACAGAAGAAAAAAGGGAGTCTGAAAAGAAAAGAAAGAGACAAAAAATATATCCAACACTCCAGAGCTGCAGAGCAGTAGTGGCAAAGAACAGGGAAAACGCTGAAAGAAGGAAGCAGGCACAAAAAAAGGTTGAGAAAAAAGAAAACTGGCATAATGAAACTATGAGATAACAAACGTACAGTAGCTCAGCTCATGACAGAGCCCTGAGTGAAGGGCGAGGGAAGTCTTTAAAAGAAATGGAACTTAATAGAGAAACAATAAATAAACAATGCCCATCTGCTATGAAAGTCTGCCTGAGCATGTTCTAACAGCACTTGGAGGTGTGTTGTTCTGCGTGTATATGCTGTGCTTGATCGGGCATGACACTGTCTCATTTACAACACGATTGATTATTTGTCCTGATGGGATATGTAGGATACGTAGTTAAAACTATCAACGAAATATGAACCAGAATTGTGAGCCATAAAAGTGCACTAAGAAATAATGGACAATGATCATGTAGCAGACCCTTCTTTTTGGTAATATGGTGTGGGGGTACTATGTATAGTACATAAACTCTTCCCTTTAGCAGGGTGAAGGATTTAATTAGGCTGAGTTTTTTTTAATACTGCCTAATCCTGTTTGGACAGGAACCCAAACTTCAAAACTATGCCCCTGTCACAGCAACAGGTGGCTTGATCTTGTATAATTTATATGTCTGATGTCTGTTATCCTGTTTTACAGAGAGAAATCAGAGAAATTAACAAGCTCAAATTAATACCTGATCTGAAGCATGATGTGCTTGAAGTATATAATACCCTTAATTTATATGAATTCTTTAAATGAAAACTTCAGAATCCAATAACCTTACTGTGATCTAATTTGGGATGCTGGCTGTTCATGAGAATATTATTGTCTGTTAACCTCTTTTATAGAGAAAAATCAGTGAGAAATTAACAAGCTCACATTAATACCTTATCTGAAGCATGATGCATTTATATAATACCCTTAATTGATATGAACTCTTCAAATGAAAACTTCAGAATCCAATTACCCTATTGCCATCTAATTTGGGATGCTGGCTTTTCTTGTGAATATAACTGTATAAGTTGCATGTACCGATGCTATTTTTAAAACCTGCCATTTCACAAACATTGAGCCTATGCATGCTGGTTTCTTGCTTTGCTGTAGGTCAAGTGATGGTCACAGAAATCATAAAAATTGCAATGAAAGCCAAAATGTAATGCAAAACATGTGTCAATTTACTCAGCAGTCCAGTAAAGAACAATATTAAGAAAAAAGAGAGAAAAAAAGACTGTAGTGTAATCTGTAGTTTTGCAGCAAACTTACCTTTTAATAATTTTGGAAAAGCTAAACCTATGATGTGAATAAGGATACAGACAAGGATTGATTATATATAATAAGGTCCAAACAAAGACTGACTCCATGTACACCATGAGTGTCAGATTAGGTCATCACTGATAGTTGACTCAGGGTCTGGTCACAAAATAGTAGAACTGAGAGAGAACAAACACGGGCATGACAATAATTGTAGATCCATAACAACAAGAAATACAATCATAATAAAATAGTCCTCTATGTTTATTCTGTGTTGATGGATGAAGCATCTGAACATTCACAATATGGAACAGGGGAGTAAACAGTGTTATGTATGATGTGAAATACCTCATTGAAGGTCAAGTGATGAGGACATGAGCAGGGAAAGGAAACATGATAGGTACAGTAGGCCTCTGGTGCATGCTTTACACAACACTGCAAACTCTAGAAGACTATTTATTTTCTTCTTTTCAAAATCTCATTAAAAACTGGACAACTTAAAGAAGGAAGACAACTTTGGATGGAAGATCAAGCCAGTATGTCAGTGAAGATAAGGCGTTTCAGACATCTAACATCATACTCACCCTGAAAATCTCAGACTTCTACTAAGTATTGAACTCTTAAATAATCCACAGAGGCCAAAATAAGAGACTTAATAAACTACTTAATAAGTTCAATACAACCAGCAGTTAGATCTCTCTCTCTCTGTAAACCTGGATGCCACAAAATAAATGGGAGCCCACTGCAGGAAAGATGTCTCTAACTGAAGTATCTTTTATCCCAGAAACCCAATTTCCCTAAAACACAGAAGCTGACAATTTCTCTTTAGCAAGGTTCAGATACTTAGCTCCAGTCAGATTTTGTCTGGATGATCATGAAGTAGGGTCTATCGCCTTGCACAACCTTCACGTTCCAAGTCCTCCTGACTCCTCTCTTGTCTTTCTTCATGTCCTTTCTTTCCTCTCTGCTCTTGTCCTTTCTTCCCTTCTTTCTTCTCTCTCTCCTCGTCCTCTTCTCCCCCTTCTCTCTGGTCGTAATGTGATCTTATATAGTACAGCATGTTTCTGGACTGTTAATTGACAATCATTAACCCACAACTACCTACTGTAGATATACCAAGGTAAACTGTACAATTGTTTTTTATCTCAGCAATCATTCCCTCTGCTTTGAAGCTAGAAGTGTTTACACTGCCAGGTCTCACATACTTTATTTTTAAATCTTAGAGATACTTCCTTGTCACCTAAAGCTGCAACACAATGTACCTTTATTTCCTCCACACAAGAAGGACAGGTCTAGAAAAAAATATGACAATGATGTCAAGCAAACTATTGTAAGTAAAACCAGCATCAGGAAAAAAAAGAAACAAAGCAACATAATTTTTAACATTCAGATATTTTATAGAATGAGATCCATGTTTTACAATATTTTTGCAGTGTCCTGGATACAACTAATTGTGTTTTATTCTAAGAAGAGTATGTGCTTTATGAAATACTCAAACTGAACATGAGGAAAGAGTTTATACATGTTAAACAACTTGACACAGGTTCATCAGACATGAAAAGGAGCAATGCCAGCTTACTCAGTCCAATGAGGTTTTCTTAGATGTTATTGGAGTTATTGAAAAATGGCATGTTCATAGGGTTTATGTCATAGAATGACTTGCTTCAGGTAAGGGCTAAATGTATAACTTGAGACACCCATTAGTATATGTCAAGCTTCTGTGGAAAAACAACATATTTAAAGATGACAAGAAAATACATGCACAGGAAGTTCAAAGGATATCAAATGCACAAGCATTCTGTTTTAGACAGCTTTTCATAAATGGAAAGTTTAATTGGGAATTAGTCTGACTTTTATGGCTTTTTTGCAACAAAGAATATCAATTGGAAAATATGAACTATAAATAATCTCTCTACTGGAGGAAAGAACAACAACTCAAATCTGTATACTTTCAATGAAGGTTCATCTCTCACATTCAAGTTTCCATAAATACTCCCAGCATCTGTAATACCTGCTGTTCATGTTGACTGATGAGGAAATGCTTTTCCGTAGCTACAAAGGTAAACCTCACACACCTAAAACCCAGTTCAGCTGTCGGGAACACAGAGAAAATTGTGGTTTCTGTAAACTCTGTCATCCCTAATATTTCACAATTCCTTTTGTTTTCCTATGTAAGCAAGCGATGATGCAAACTCCTCTGTAGGCCTGATCTGGATTTCCATTTCCACAGCTTCACAAAAGCAAGCATAGCATCATTGTTGATTTAAGGTGATTGATTATATGATTACATTATATATTAGGCTTTGTAAAAAGATTTCATGCTAAGGCTAGAACTAGAATAACTGAAATATATTTGTTATTGTAATATTTGCTTACTTTAAGGAATATATTTTGTATATGACAGACGAAGGGCCATCTAATGAAGGGCATGGTGACAAAGTGGTTAGCATTGCTCCTCTCAATATTGCACTGGGTTCAATTCTGGACCTGGGGTTGTTAACCAGTAGAGTCTATGTATCTTCTTCCTCTTGGTGCTCCAGTTTCCGCCCACACTCCAAAAACATACTGGCAAGTTAATTGCCTGCTGGGAAAATTGGCCCTGGTGTGTGGATGTCTGTCTGTCCTGTGAAGGACAGGTTTATCCTGCCGTGTGCCTGCTGCTTGCTGGGATAGGCTCCTGCCCCCCCCCCCCGTGACCCTGAATCATAAGAAGTCGTTATGAACTGGATGGATGACTGCTGTATTCTTAGTAGGGACACTGTCTTCCCTATGGGATTGGGCGTATGATTCCAAGCAGGTGATGGAATGTTACATGATATTATAATAATAATAATAATAATAATAATAATAATAATAATAATAATAATAATAACAACAACCACTTTATTAACCCTTTACAATTTCTTGCATTAGGAATTATATTTTCGCATACCCCAGCTTGCTCTCCATGAGACACACAGACACAGAGATAGGGAGAGAGCCTGGGGTCAGAGCACAGAGCACAAGATTATATTCAGAATCTTGCAAAGGAATGGCAGGAGCACGTGGACGTGTAAGGAGGCTATGTTAAAAATATGTCATCTCCACCTGTGAAGCGAATTTGGTGTAGACAATTTAAAAGTTTGCTTTATGTATTGACTTTACTCGTGTAAAGAGACACACTATTAATCTGGGCAATATGTAATGTATCAGGATTATTTTATCCTAACATCTGGAATCCCAGTAATTAGATCTCTACCATATTTGATTTATCACCCCATGTGACAGCCTTGCTTAGCCAAGAACTAAAATTTACCATAAAATCTATTCTGTTGTATTCCCAAATAATTAAGTACCCTAAAAGGTGAATGCAAAAAAGGTCACAACAGAAAAGAGGCAATTAGGCCTATTTAGCCTTTTTGGCAGCTCATAGTTAATTAATTGAAGGATCTCATCCAGTTGTTTCTTGAAAGAATCAAGTGGATCGGCTTCAACATGGCTGGGTTGTTTGTTTAATACTTCTAGAATCCATATTGATTAACAATAAAGCCACAATAATGTTTTTCTGGATCAAATGCTCAGACTATTATGGCAAAGTACAGTATTTGCATTCAGCTAATTTGAATGTAGACCATGTGCCTGGCATTTATGTGTAATCTTCTCATTTCTACTACAGTCACGATGCAACACATTGCACACATGTAGATAAAAAAAACTATTTTTTCATATACCTCATGAAAGGTAACATTGTTGTATCATTGTTACAACAAAATGCAATGATACTTTCCATTGTTGTGCCCTCTTGGTAGTCATGATATTTATATTGTAATGCTTCGGGGTTCAGGTAGGCGCCCTTGCTGCATCAGGTTGGCCCCCCACCGTCGGGGGCTCAAACCCAGGACTCTGGCATCACTCAACAGGGACCCAGCCTGGTGAGCTAAATAGAGATCTCTCCCCAGCCCAGTGGCTGTGGTCCTGCTATTACAGGGAAGGGCGGTGACGTCACCACTCTGGTAAGACGGCTCTTACACAGTGCCTGTCGGCCGTATGCGTTACAATATTAAACCATTTGGTCCAGTGAGCTCCAGAATGCTCACATACATTAATCACTAAGACTTAACTGAAGAGTGAGAATAACAGAGGCATTTAGGGATATTGCAGCGTATGTGGATCTACTTTACTGTGGACGTAGACCTCTCAGGTCGTAGCTATGGGAATGAGAGCTTTGTACAGTATGTTGTGCATTGTAAGAAAGATCCAATACAGTTTGAATGCAGCTCAGACTCCTTTGCAGACAGTGGATTTAATAGCAGGAGCTTAGGATTTTAGGAGCTTAACTCTCTAGTATAGAATAGGGCATGAAAGTTACATACAAATTGTACAGTTTTTTTTTTACTGTACAATAAGAACAATAATGAATGCAATAAAGGCAAATGTTTAAACAATGAGGAACATCACAATTCCCTGGATTTATTTTGCATGATTTGGACTATTACTGGGAAGATGGAAGACTTAAAAGTGCATGATGAAGTGTTTTTTAAACCACTTTGTAAAGGTGCCTACAAAAGATCACTTTTTTCAACAACTAAGAGAGAGTTGAAAGATCTGCCAGATAAATGTGACTATGATGTGGTATCATTCAAAATACAGTATACTTTGAATTGATGAAGGAAGAAAGATGTAAAGGAATATATGAAGGAAGAGGACATAATTTCCACATTGAAGGCATGGGTTGATATTTATAGAATCAGTAGAAAAAAATAATATTATTATAAAATATGCAAAGCAAGTGCATTCCAAAAAGAAAATACATCTAAATTTAAGAAATCTGGACCTAATAAATACCATGACTACAACAGTGCACTATAACAGGGCAAGAAAAAGGAACCTTCTTCAAAGAGGACTTTAAATAAAAGTAATTAAAAGGGCAAACAACTATTTGGGCAAATTTAATTAGTGGTGTACCACAGGGACCTTTTATGCCCATTGCCATTTCTGATTTATGCCGATGATCTAGCATTTGTATGATGGTAAATGTGCAGATGGTATAAAAATAAGTGAAGTATCTAGCACTGCCTTTAGATGAAAGGGTTACACTAATCCTTGAGGGTTGGACTCGTGCAGGTTTTACAAGGACTTTGTAATTGGGAATTCATTTAAAGCCTGAAAAAGCACTGGTGAGTTGATGTCTTATCCAAATGACTTATTCAGTTAAGTAATTAAGCTCAAAGGGGATTTAAATGTAAGGAAACCTGTGGCCCACAAGGGCTGGAGATGTCCATCCCACACAGTTCAGAGGAGTTACAAGGGTAAATTGAAGTGTTGACAAGTCCAAAAGCAGAAATGTTACAGTATATGATGCATAGCCACTGGTATTGTTGAATGTGGGAGAAAACAAATGTTGACTCATCAGTAGACTTTGCAGGGAAGCAATACAAAGGTCCTAACCGAAAAAAAATAATGACATGTGGAATTGTAACTGAGAATAGATGTTTATTACACTGATGTAATCTCAGAATATTGTGCTCGAATTTGGTCAGCAAAAACCATATTGCTACGTTTGAGTCAGCTAAAAGAAGAGATTTTGACATCACAAAGACATCTTTTTATTTTGCTAAAAGCAATTGATTTATTGTTTAGTGATGCATCCACTTGTCAGTAAAAGTACCAGGGCATGTACAGTAGGGAAAGAATGTGAGAAAAGCTGAAAGCTTAATGAAGATTTTGCTAACAACATAAGCTCACTGCTTAAGCTGTCAACACAAAATTAAGCACAGTATATCATCATTTGGCATGGATGGAATGGTAGTTAACTTCCTTAAGATACATGAAATTAACTGAGTGTGGACGGCACTGGGATAATCTGGTCTGTAGGTAAATGTGCTCTCTGATCACTCAAAGGACCCAATTCTGGAAGGAAGATACAGTCATTTACAAAATATGCTGTTTATTTCAAATTAGCCCAATTATTCATTTTTTGTTTTGTTTGATCATCTCCCAATCATGTTTACCAGTCCTGTCTTTCAGTCTGAGCAATGGACTTCTGAGCTAAATCATCAATCAAAAAAGAACTCAAAATTCACCATTGTGAAAGCTCTAATTAAAAATAATTCTGTCACATTATGCAACATTCAAACAAATTTCTTCTGACAATTTCAAAAGGGCTTCAAAATCTGCACTTGTTTCTCAATGTCTAGGAAGAGCAAAACAATGTGGTATCATCAGATAAATCAAGGATTAATTGTGGACTTAGAAACATAAGCCAAAGACAGACTTTCTCTCTTGACTGAAGTTCAATTGTTCTTGTGAAATCAGTTAAAGAGTTGAGAGAAACCAAAAAAATCCTCAGTTATTTATGTGAAAAAAATGATTTTTTTTTTACTTTTGTTATAGGATGCTCCACAAATTATAAATTAGTGACAACAGCATTAAATAAAAGCAATAAGAAATAAAAGTTGGAAATAATGCACAAAGCAACAGAGAGGCAATTACCTCATTTGTGGCAGAGTGATTCTGGCAGTCGGCAGTCAGCCCTCAGCCCCTGGAGCAGAAAAGTCCTCTGGGGTTAAAAACCAGTGAGAGCAAAGGGGATATGGCCTTAAAAATGGGCATTAGATTATATTTGTGGTACCGCAAACAGCAGTCAGCAGGCATTAAACTAGATGCGAGTCAAAGCTGATTTAGCTGATGAATTGGAAATCACTTTAAAAAAAGACTTGAATAGATCTTAAACTAACACAGTTTGAAAAAAATATTTTTTGCTTCCTTAAATGACGCATTTTCATTTTGCCGGGCTATAGTACACACACATTTGTTGTGGCATTAAAAAAAAATGTTGGAGCAATTTTCAAATAAAAAAATAAAGAAATATATTCAACTGATGTAATGTACTGTGATGCAGAGTGGAGCAAGGTCACCCTGGAACTCTCTGAGAGCGTAGTTGGAAAATGCTGAAGCAGGGGTGTGTTGCATTGGGAGAAACTAATTAATTTTCAAAAATTGCTTTGAAGTTCAACCCCCTGACATTTGGAGCTGTGGCAATAATTCTGCAGACCTTCTGTATGAGGGAAACTCCAACCTCAATACACAGATGCTACTGTGCAAACAGAAGAAGCTGGAAAATAACTAGGCCTATCAGACAGGAGCATTGTACCCCACCGTTTGCAAACTTAGGACCCAGATGTTTCTTGACAACATTCTGGAGGGAAGTACTGTGTAACCATTATAAAGCACAACAGTTTTTGTTCCGAGACTGATGATTCCAGTCAACATTACACAACATTCTTAACTTTGTCTCACATAAAGATATCAGCCAAAACAATAAATACATTTTAAAATGTTTTCATTTATCTTGTGTTTTTGCATGGGAAACTACTAGAGTTATATGCAACTGTTAACTTAATCCATCCATCCATCTTCTAATAATTTTATCCAGTACAGGGACATGGGCGGGCCAGAGCCTATCCTGTCAAGTAATGGACACAAGGCGGATACACTTTGGATGAGACACCAGTCCATTGCAGTGTTGACTTTGTACCAAGGCTAATTCATTCATTGAGTACCAGCACTATTATCTCCGTCCTATACAGCAGCTACTATAAGTCAGGACTCCCACTATATATCAGATTGGGTGGAGAGGTCAGAAACCTCTTTGTCAGTTGAATTAAATGTGAAATTATACTAAAGTACTGTATGTTGTGCAAGACCTCAGTGAATTTTAGCCTGGACACCAGCATTAACACTCCTTCTCCCCGAAAAACTGCAGCCTGCCTGTCACTGAGGTATTTGTTTGACAATTCTAGTCCAGAGGGAAGAGTGCCACCTTCTGGTCCACCAGCATTACTTACAGCAGTGAGGTGTTTTTCATTACAGGTCTCCCATCACAACACTGACCAGTTCTGAGATTCTGAGTATGTCAATCAGTACTGTATGTTGTCATGGACGTCCAAAGGGACTAACCGTGGGGAGCAGGAGAGCGGAAAAAGACCCATATGCGTAGCGGCGAGACAGGAAAAAGGCCCGGGCTCATTAGTGCAAAGAGTTCAGGAATGCCGTATAGAAACCTATGCCCTCAGGGAGCAGACGTGGGGCGCCCTGGTGCTAGGCGGGTCTCAGGACATCCGAACGTCAATGCTGAGCGAGGACAGAGTGCAAGACCCGGAAATATATAGCCCAAGGGAAAGAGAGGGACAGGAAGGACAGCAGACCGGAAACTAGGGACAGGACAGAAAAGGAGCGCCCTCTGGCTACAGAGGGCGTGACATATGTGTCCTGTGTAAAAGCCTTGAGGATCCATTGGGATGAAAAGCACTATATTAATACATAATTGACGGGAGGTAATAGTGCTGGTACTCAGTGAATGAATTAGAGATGGTATCAAGTCACAACAAAATGCAGAAACTATGCAGGGGGTGTACATTTATTGCATGACACTGTGTTTTTGTGTTTGTACTGGTGCTTCTGTTGCATCGGATTTCAGAAACAACGCATGGTGCATTTATACTTTGCTTCAGATGAAATCCCATTCACTGGTTAATATTATAAGCTAAATTCAAATAATTCAAAGGCAAATGTAAAAGCCTATTTTGAAAAATAATGTAATTGGTATAAGGGCTTACTATATCATAACATCTATACTGTATACATGGCTTCAACAACAATTAAAAATGTTACTCAAAAGAATGCAAGCCAGTTTAAACCAAAGTCTAACTTGGCTTCCCAAGGTATAACAGCTCCCTGGTTGAACTCTGGTCAGCATGCTTAGGCTGTAAAGGAACAAGTAATAAGTTTATTCCATGCTGAAAAGAGAATAACAACATTTCAGCTGTGGAGCCTTCTTTGGGTCTTGACACCCAAAAAAGGCTCCACAGCTGAAACATTGTGTAAGCTTTCTATTTGTTTCATCCTTAATAGAATTTGGCCAAACCAACGAATTGGTTATGAGCTCTACTAGCATGTTTTCATTATGCACTACTTTGAAGGAGATAAGAAGTGTTGTTCAAACACAAGCAGCCATATACAGTATGCTGTATAATCTAACCGGGCAGGAGGTTCAGGGGTTGGAGATAAGACCCTCGCTCACAGATTTCCTGGGTCTCCCACAAACTGTGTGTATCGTGCTATGGGAGTGAGGGGCCAGGCCACAGGTCCATTCTAAGTCTCTCTGCAGGGGCTGGATTAGAAACATGCGGAAGTTCACATCCTGCTCTCTCTTTGGATAACTTATTCTGAAAGATTACTATTACTTTTTTAATTAAAGGACCAAACCTGTGGCTGAAGCATTTCTCCAGTGCGTTCGTATATGACAAGTGAGAAAAAATGTATGCAATGTGTTCTTTAGTAATTGTTGGCATGCTAATATCAGACAGTAGTTGGCTTTTTGGCTTTGACTGTGTGACCAAATTTAACAATGCAATGCAGGCAATGTGTTATTTCAGTGTCATTATCATTACTTAACTAGATGGAGTATTTGGAGAATACTTAAATAGACTTTTATGGATTATCTTCCCTGGGCACAAATCCCATGCATACTCTGTACAAAGTAAGTGAACACAAAGCCTTTCAACATGCAACTTGACCTTTAACAAGAACACTTTGTGACACATGGTTTTGCATTCCCAGTCATAAAAATACAAATTGATGGAAACTGGATTAAACTCACAAAGGCCTTCGTCTTTTTGATCCACACAATAATGTTTTTATTATTTCTTTATTGGCCTGCTCTCATCATCTTTGTTTTTGTCAGAAACATTCCACCATGGGAACCATTTTCATCTGACATTCAACAGTGTGATCAAAGACTATTCCCTGTTAGTAACTGCAATGAGTCACATGCTTAGAAACTCTGAGAGAGTTCACACCAAGAACATTCAAGACATTACGCTTCCTACTTTGCTACTGTTCATTGACACATTGTGACCTTTCCCACCTCCAATTTGTTTTTGCAGTGTGGAAACTATTCTGTTGTGGCACTTGATATCTGTTTCCATAGACAATACATTTGCTATTGTTACAATACAAAGCAATTAAGATCCAGCTGTTTTAAGAGATGTCAATGCCATTGGTCACCGTTATACATCAGGAAATGACTAAGGATAACATAATACAATAGAATCTTACATTATCATTAATAAAAGCACTCGTAAGTAACTACTCATTCCCCATGCTAGTCTAATCAATAAGAGAGAACCGAGCTTGTGTTTTTAATTTAATTCATTTTACATATTCAGACTTTTACCGAATATTTACATTGATCATTTTTTCATGTGTGTCCTGCAATTACAGCACATAAGTACATAAGAAAGGACTACAAATAAGAGGAGTCACTCAGCCCATCTTGCTTATTTGGTACTTTGCTTAGCTGAGTGAATCTATAATTTTGTCCGGCCATTTCTTAAAGGAACTCAAAGTCTGAACCTCAGCACCCTAGGTGGCAAGCCTGTTCTAGATGCTCACTACTCTTTGAGTAACAAATGTTTCCTATTCTCTGTTCTTAATGAATTCCCCTTGTTTCCGGTTGTGAAGCTGTGTCCTTGTTTCACTACTGAGTGTGAAACAGCCCCCTAAGTTGAACCTCTCTATACCCCTTATTTTGTACTATTGGATTTCTTCTCCATTCCCTGTGTTCTTGACTGAGGAGAGTTTGCTTCTTCATCTTGTCTATAAATGGCCAGTCTCTAAGAACTGGAGGTTATTTTTATTGCTCTTCTTTGAAATCTTTCTAAAGCAATATAGTTTTTTTTTTTGATACAGTGACCAAAACTCAATACAGGATTCAAGATAAGGTCATGTATTCTCCACTTTTACTCCTACAGTCCAAAGAGATACTGGTAGGTTGCCCGACCTCAAGGAAAATTGTCCCTGGTGCGAGTATGTGTGTGTCTGTGTTGTGTTCCCTGAGATGGACTGGCACCAACACAGTCACCCATCCAGGGTGTATCCTGCTTTTCACCTGTAGCTTTCCAGGTTAGGCTCTGGATCACTCCCGACCCTGTATAGTGATTTGAAAATGGTTGGGAATCTTGTGCCTCTTGTATTAATATTGCTGGTTGATCAACTGGGGATCGATGCCTTTCTGGATCCTGAACGTGTCAAGTATTTAAAAGCTTATGGGAGGTTTTGCATTTGAATCATCCTTAATACTTCATGAAGCATGTGCACCCTTAGTTCAATACCTTTCCCTTGTTCAGGCAAGACGATCTGCTGAGCTTCTGTGCTGATTTATGCGGCTGTGCCAATGCCAAAAATAAAGTCACATCTCCATCATCGGACTCCTACAGAGACAGAGGCTCTACTCGTCTGGAAAAGCAACAGGTTTCACATGCGCTTGGAAGGAGTTCTTAGGGGGCATCCGACTCACAACAGGGTCTCAAATACAAACCTTAGTCCTCCAAGTCCAGCATTTAGGAATCACTACCACTGGCCCTGCTAAACTTCGCTTTTTCCAAAGACAGTTACAAATTGCATTGGCGAGTTCACAGAGACGCATAGGGGGAATCACTATTTCAGCAGTAAATGCATTAAATGTGCGTGATTCATTGATGAGAGAGAGTATTAAAGAGGGAACACGTCATTTTCTGCAGCAGAAAAGTGTTTGTGTTGGATTGTCACGAGCATTTAAAAATGTAATTGATTGTCATCCCCCAGCCAAGATAGATGGTACAATGTGCTTTTCAAAATTGAATGGCCTGTGCTGTGTGCACTCTGCTCACTTGGAACACATTATATGTATGCAATCTGGGATTTTTAGTTCTCCATAGTTTTCTACATAAGGTTGCATCATTAAGGCTATTATTATTAGTATTAAAGTTCACATTCACAAATGTCCTTTAATAAATGCTCTACACTGATATCACTAATATAAACATCAGGATTTTGATAATGTTACTGCAAAATAATAATGTTCAGTTTTCATATCAGCTGCTTTAATTCAATAGAAATCTACATGCTATTTTATAAAACCATAAATAAGCTGGATCCATCAACAGGAGACCAATGCCAAAAAAGGACAAGTTTAGCATATTTGAAAGATAAAGCAGATATTCCCATCATTAGATCAGCACAGGAGGTATTATTGCCAGCTCTGATACAGGTGAGATTGAAAACATATTTTTTTCATTCAAAATGATATAATTTGGATAACCTGCAATATAAAGAATGTGGTTTTGCTCTTGCAGAGTTGGCTGTACTGGAGTTGTCTTTGTTTGAGCTAAAGTCAGATGATGCAGATAATGAGAAAGGACAAATCACATTACATCAATGGCATTTCTCTTTAATTTTATATGGGCCATGCAGCTAGATTCAGTGTGTGTATTTTTTAGACAGCTCAAGTGTGAAATATGTCTCTGGATCTCTTGCTCTTGGGAACAGGTTTCATTCATACAGTTAAAACCTTTTTCATCTGCCCTCAGCAATGTTCTTAACACATAACAGGTAATTATGATATTTTGCTGTATTATTATTATTAGATTATTTCTAGGTGCACTTGTCAGGGATGCAAGTTGTTATTGATGGTGAAATCTGTCCATCATTTCATCCATATTTCTATTAAAAATAATAAAAACTGCAAATCGATCTATGTTGATGGAACTGTATATTGTGACATGCAGGCAGTGTCTCCCTATTTCTGCCTTATCTATTATGTATTTGTGGTAAATGCATGTTCTGGGTATAAAATCAACTGGTCTAAGCCTGCATGAATAAGCCTTCCAATTAAAATATCTTCATTTTAATTTATTTTGATGAGCTGGATATTGAGACTCATACAAGATAGGCATTTGTCTGAGACAGATTTATAGACTTGGAAGGTAGAAAAAAAGCAGGAAAAAAAAATCAACATCCAAAGAAAATCTGGATCGACATCCAAAGACAAAATGTGAATGGATCCTTTCTGCATGCAAACTCCACACAGAAGGATCCCTGCTAAGAATCCATCAACAGGACAGTAAAGTTGAGGCAGTACAGCTAACCACCCTAGCACTGTGAAGTACATCCTGTATTTTATCACATTAATGTTTCTGCTAGTGAAATAATTAATAAAGGCTGGTTCACCAATAGATTAATCTCTTAATATACAAACTACCTCAAACAATGCATTATAAAAGCTACAGTAATAAAAAGAGGAAAGGCATTTTAAAATGAGCACTCATGATGTGCAAAGTGACAGGACATCCATAAGGTTTAAAAGTTGACCAGATTCCAGGATACACTGAGAAAGGGTGTTCACAACCTTGGTGATCAGGTTACTCTTGGTGATCAGGTTTCTCATAGTTTGCTAACTAGTCTTGAACACATACTGTACAGCAAACCCATCTCAGCTGAGTGTAAAGAGCCAACAGTTGGAGAGTGAGCCGACAGTTCTGAAGTTTACTTAAGTATCAACGAAGAGACAGTCAAAACTTTATAATCGTAAACCAAGATTTTAAAGTTAACTCTAAAATCTGACAAACAAAAATACCAAGATCAAAAGAGGAGGTGACAGATACAGCATGTGTTTCAAATTTGAGAAGGACTCCAGGGACATTTTGAAATGTCAATTATGTTTTTTGTTTTTAGGGATACAAGATATGAAAATAGAAATTTTACAATAGAAAAAATATTGTGGGAAAGCTTACGGTATGAAATGAATCTCAGCATAAGGAGAAGAGACAGGAGGTAATATAGGAATGTTTTTTGTGGATGTTAAAAACGTTTTTTGAGAATTAGATTAATAAGTTCAAACATATTTATATCCCTTAAGTGGTTTCATCTGGTGCCATGAACAGTTTTCATAGCCATCATTTCTTCAGAAGTTAAGTTAAAAGAAAGAAACTTCGATATTTATGGCCATGATGGCTGCATAGAACACAAAGCCATGTCACTGTCGGTATGAAATAGTGGATAAAAACTCAGGACATAACTGGAAAG
Source organism: Lepisosteus oculatus (assembly GCF_040954835.1). Lineage (NCBI taxonomy): Eukaryota > Metazoa > Chordata > Actinopteri > Semionotiformes > Lepisosteidae > Lepisosteus > Lepisosteus oculatus. The sequence goes on along the minus strand of NC_090703.1, from coordinate 37,134,226 downwards.
ACAAAGCACTGCTGTCATATCCCTGAGCAAAGGACTTCAATCAAATTATGACAAAAATTCTAACGGTTCAAATATAGATGCTTTGGATAAAAGTATTGGTCAAATGCATCCATAATAAGTCAGAGACAGAAAGTGTTAACAGCACAAAAGTAAATTCTACCATAATAAGGGAATATTGGATTACAGGCTAATTAACTAAATACTGCAACACTTGATTGTGTTAAAAAGCAGTTTGATGTTGTTCCACTGTTGTAGTCTTAGTTATTTCAGCCAACCTAGTGGTACTAAATCAGCTTTATTTACAATCAGATTAGAGTAGCTGCTCTTTAACATCATATAAAGGTCCTTTTAAGAGATACCTTATTTTGCTCCTTTTGAAATCCCTTGTGACACCCTGTTGTGGGGGGTGAGAAAAGGAACTTTGATAGACCCATCAGGGTAAAGCAGAAACAAAAGGCAAAAATGCTTTTACTTACAGTGTACAAGAAAACCATTAAATTAAAAAAAGCAAGCTTAGACTCCTTCTTGAGTTTCTTGCTAGATTTCTTAAATCCCTGGCTAATAGCCATAACTTTTTTCTAGGACTCTTCTCTTAGTATCTATCAAAGAATTCTCAAAAGTGCTTCCAAAATGATTCAAGCTCATAGAATGTTTGTCACTTGCTTGATCAGACCTTGCCATCCTTTTCTCACTTCTGGCCTCTATCATCAGAAGGCAGATAGTGACTGTAGGATTGAAGTGTCAGTTTCCAGGTTATTAAATTGTTAGCTGACCAATTGTCTTGTGCCAGCTGGTCAGGTGACTGAGGGCAGAAATTAATCTCTTATAGAATTCTGAAGAATGTGGTTCAGACAAGTCACTATTGTAGTCCCTCCTCCTTAAGGGCACTCCGGCTCTTTCACTTTGGATTTAATTCTGTGCACCTGACCCCTGTTCCCAGTCCACGCGCTTGCCATCCTGGCTCTGCATCTGGTTTCCACACTGTGCGAGTCCGGGACCTAGAAGCGCCTGGTCCTGTTAAGGTTTTAATCTCTGTTCCCGTTCCCCGTCTGCTGGTTCCGACCCGGTTCATGTTTTAATTCCTTGTTTGATGGATCACCTGGCTATGGACTTATTCTTGTGTTTTTGGATTCCCTCTCTGGATTATTTTTGGATTGTTTGCCTCCTCTCACACCCCCAAAAAACTTTTTTTTTAAATTGAAACCATATGGGAAGAATGCATATAATCTGGGTTACCAGAGATTAGAATTATTTCTTACTTTTTTTTCTTTGAAATTTAATTGAACCTGTTACTGGTTGCTTACAAAATGTTTATGTGTTTTGGTATCTTGACATACTGTAGTGATACAATCTAGGGGTCCAGTGTGTGAGTACAGTATCACACCACATTGAAAATTAATTGATGTAGTTCGTAAGAGTTAGTATTTTCTTTGGAGAGGTATCTGCATGCACACATACATGTTTGTTATGAATGAAATTACATAAACAATTAAGTTGTTTCAATGATGTTGTTATTCTGAATATTCTCTATTACCCTTCTGAGGTTCTGATTGTATGTTAGGCAGGCATGTGTAATCATGTGTAAATCACTAATGAATAAATCTTAATTTTAAAGAACCCTCTTGGGGACATTCTTGAAGTTGGTATAATGGAAAAATAAAATGAGTCTTTCCACATCAGTGGAAAGTTTGACCACATCAGCACACCCCATCTTTGTGATAAACCCACATATCAGCTGCTTACCTGCGAGGATCAAGCTGATCTGTCATCTTTTATAAAACAGGATCACCAATGTTCACAACAACAGTATTAGATGGTTTGGTCAATTGGAAGTAGTGAAGCCAAGTCTTCTTTAAATCTGAATTAAGGATTTGTGAAGATCTCCCTCATCGACAAGCCAATGATGACATAAGAACAATAATCACTTACAGTACATTGATCACTTGTAATGATTGACAGCACATGCTGGCTGTGTCAATCAAGTCCTAGGACTTCACCTGCGCCCCTTACTACAAGACCATCCCTATGTAACAACATTCTAGTAGGATGATACACATTTTCATGCTGCTTGTGGAACAACAGCTTTCTTATGAGGTAAGAACGTGACACTTATGTCAAGGGTAACCTACTCAGAAAGCCTTTGACTGTTTATGGCTTCAGATGTGATGATGTGTGGCATATGAGGTTCAGAGACCAGTGAAAAGACACATGTTTGTCCAGGATCTACAAAAGGAGTGGGACAGAATCACCCATTAATGCATCTTCAGACTCATGTAAAGTATATGTTATACGGGTAGATGCAAAGCAAGAATCGCTTCCAATAGTGCTCAAACTAGCTTTCACAAGCTTGCTTTTCACAAAGTACCTATGACTTTCACAGTACACCCTCTATTGACCAACCCTATTGATGACAAATGTTAACCATCCATCCATTTTCTAATCAACTTATCCTGGGTCACAGGAGTGCCAGAGCCTAACCCAGCACAATGGGCACAATACAGGATACACCCTGGATAAGATGCCAGTCCATCGCAGGGCATACTCAGACACAAACACACACACTCACACCATGGCCAGTTTTCCCAGATGAACCTACCAGCAATTAGCCAATTAACCTACTAGCATGTATTGGGACTATGGGAGGAAAACAGGGCACCAGGAGGAAACCCACATGAACTCAGGGAGAACATACAAGCTCCAGATAGCAGATAGCACCCCAGATAGTAATGGAAGCCTGGACCCCGGGGCTGCAAAGCAGCCATGCTAACCACTGCACCACGGTACTGCACCTTAACCATGTCATATTTGTGTCACGGACGTCCAAAGGGACTAACCGTGGGGAGCAGGAGAGCGGAAAAAGACCCATATGCGTAGCAGCGAGACGGGAAAAAGGCCCGGGCTCATTAGTGCAAAGAGTTCAGGAATGCCGTATAGAAACCTATGTCCTCAGGGAGCGGACGTGGGGCGCCCTGGTGCTAGGCGGGTCTCAGGACATGCGAACGTCAATGCTGAGCCAGGACAGAGTGCAAGACCCGGAAATATATAGCCCAAGGGAAAGAGAGGGACAGGAAGGACAGCAGACCGGAAACTAGGGAAAGGACAGAGAAGGAGCGCCCTCTGGCTGCAGAAGGCGTGACAATTTGTTGAATAAATATAAAACTGCCATCTGTTACAAACGCGAGGGTGTCATTTCCCAAAGAGTTGCTTTGTGAATTTGTTACAGTTGTAAGTTATATTTTCTTTGATGCTCAATATGTATTGAGAAGTTTTACATTTACAGTATGTTTACTGTAACTCAAACACACATTGAAATCTACCTCTACCTCAGAAGTTCACTCCTCATAATTTTGTATTGCACATTACTTGGAACCTGTTATTGTTTTGCACATTATCTGTTGTTGTGCAAATTGCCTGTTGTTGTTTTGCACATTACCTGTCGTTGTTTTGCCTGATGTCTCTGTGTTTCTTTTCTTATGCAACTGTATTATTGTTTTTTGTCCTACTTACTCTCTGAGAGCTAGCTAAATAGCATTTTGTTATACCATATACCTGTGTATGAGTATAATGACAATAAACTTGAACTTGAATGTTTAGTAAGAATGTTTGTTTGAATTAACTCAGTACAGCTACGATTGGTGCACTTCACATCTATATATAAACATTAGTGTAGTGTTTTTTACATTTATAATGAATTTAAAACTTTGCATTTCAGTATTTAACTTAAATAGTTAATTGACATAATATTACAAATTTGGGAGGGAAATCACTAATGGCTTCATCAGTATTACATTAAATCTCACTGATGATTAAGAGAAAACATTTTTGTTGAAAAGGACCTGATCGAAAGACTCTGTGGTGTGATGCTTCCGTGTGAAATGTATTTTTTTGGCAGAACAAAATGCAAATGTAAGATCATCCACCTAACATTTCACTGGGATGTGGTGTGGACGTGATGCCCTTTTCACCACACTGATGAGATTAATAGATTTATTGTGTCAATGTCACATTAAAATCACCCAAACACTACGCTGAGAAAAGCTCTGCACTTGGGCAGTGATGAGAGCTTGTTACAATGTATTTTCCACTTGCCCATGTCGCCAAGAAAAATATCACATCAGCAGGCACACTTCAAAAGCTGGGTTCCTGCTCTCCTTGCTCCTGTGCACACACCCCCTGCCAAAGCACACAATAACGACAGCCCTATGCTCAGCAGCTGTTCGTAATGTTTGACAGGTTTCCTCCAACTCTTACAACATTTGCATAAGAATTTTCCACTTGAGGTAGTCCTTTAAAGTTCCCTGTCTTTATCATACAAGGTTTGTTTTTAAAGTTTCCAGACTGAATTATTAGAGCACAGCAAGTCTTGTAAGCCATCTGAAAAAAAGAGCAGTAAAATTGATTGAAGCATTTCAGGGGCTGGTTTGGTACTTTCATTTTTTTTTCCGAAATGCAGTGCAGTGCTCTACAAAGCTGGATGCAGACAATTAATAAGATGAGCACGAAACACCTGGCAAAGTTGTCAACCCACTTGTGAAATAATCATATTTGCCAGGCATCATACCCTTATGTAGCTTATACAGTATATGTTATAGACTATTTTCATATCATATTCTTGTTTTTCCATGTATCCATAATTTGTTGTAGTCCTGAAAATTTTGTTTTTATTATGCTACAGACAGGTGTCACAGTGGCGCGGTGGTTACCATAGCTATCATGCTGGGGCCATGGGTTTAATTCCAGAGGTACTATCGTTGTAGAAATTGGTATGTTCTCCACGTTTGTGTGGATTTCCTCTGGATGCTCCAGTTTCCTGTCACAGTCCAAAGTCATGCCAGTAGGTTAAATGGCTTCTAGGAAAGTAGTTCTTGGTATGAGTGTGTTTGCATCGGCATGTGCCCTTGATGGACTGGTGTCCCATGCAGGGTGTATCCCATTCCTTGCAGTTAGGCTCAGGCTCCCCTTTGAATTAGATGAAGCTTTTAGAAAATGGCTGCATGGATATACCATAGACCTTTAGTATTATAAAATATGTTATTACAGGTCCATAGCACAGATGTATGAATAATAAATGGTTTATTTACAGTAGCTTAATGTGGTAGTGTGAGAAATAAATGTGACAAAGCAGTATTTGCAATACAAACTGAGAGTTCTATGTGTTTAAAAATGCTGTATAATCAAAAAGAGTAACAATGGAAGACTTTGAGCTTAACAAGTCTGCACTGTGAGGCTGATCATTGCTCAACATAAAATTTAAAACTACAAAGCTTTCAAGAAAATGAGATGTTACGAGAAAGCAAAAACATACCACGAAGTTAACACAAATCAGATATCTGGTGGAAGGAAAAATAAAATATTTGTTAAATGAAACTTAAATCTGGATAACTAAGGAGTAGGTGCTCTTCAATCACATATTATACGATTTTACTGACAAAGCTTCCGTGAATTAATTGCTGGTGGGCGGCAATTGATTGAGGACTAAAATATTTTAAGATGCCAGAGGAGTGTTGAACTTAACGAACAAAGTGAAAGTTATATTATTTAAATTGTTCATATGGTTAGGAATTTATACTCAAGACACAAGGGATGGTGTCTCACATAGTTTGCAAAGTTAGGGCACGGAAATGCATGATTGAAAACAACAGACACTCTTCATTTTGAGTTCAGTTCTGGGTCCTTTTCCAGACGAGCTCAAGCGTATCTGTCCTCATTTTAGCAACTTAGGCAAGAGAAGTATACGAAGTATGCAAATTTGGAAATAAGAAAGCTAACATAAAAAATTAAGAGACATCTAAAGTATGAGACAGCCAGTTTAGCACAATAACAATATCAATAAATCTGGCCAAAATGGACCCAATACAGTGCTACAACATTTGGAAGATTCTTTTTTTTAATCAAACTAAAAACTATGAAAGCAGTTGAGCATTCTCCTTTCTACTATGAAATATTACTGGGAACTGGCTTTGCAAAAAATATAGCAGAGTGCCTGTGCACATTTTGTATCTCTTAATTTATTCTTTCTATATAGTCCACACTCTTTTTCCAAGCAGTAACTGTAAAAATAATTGCATAGATCTCTGCCAAGAAACTGGACCTGTTGCCTTCTTGCTCTCTGTCGGAGGCTGGAGTAGAGATAATCCAATAGGGTGGATGGTACTCTAGGTTGTCTGATCCTCTTAAGCATTCCTTGACACCAGGTACTGTACTGTATACTGTATGTTCTGCTTCCTGTGTGATCAGCCTGCAAGCTTAACATCGATTCACACACAGTCCCTAGATGTCAGTGGCTTCACTCAGATTTGAGGGATCATGTAAACCATCTGTTAAATATAATTCTCCTCAATTTTCTCATCACCTGATATCCCTGTGAGGTTTGAACAATTGTTCCTTCCCCTTTTATAAATCTTGGTTTCTATCCTGCAAATGTTTTTGCATGGGCAAATAGGGGAATGTGATCTTAGCATGCTTACCTGATTATAGAAAGGTTTCCACTCATTTATTTTTATAATCAGGATGCAATGTCAGAAGTTGTACAGCAGCACTAGTGCTCCCTCATTTTTGTCTCGATAACTACATCTACAATGAGGCATGTAAACGTCCGATTGTGATTTAATGGGAAGCAGACTCAATTAATATGGGATTCTTTGACATGATTAATGAGATTGATTTAATTTTCCAGTTCTTTGTTTTCCCTGGTCTAACATATTTCATTACTGTTGCCATAGTCAATTATAGTGATTGTTCTCTGCTGCAATTAAACAATGGTAGAATGGACATGAATCGTGCATTAAATTTTTTAACCTTGGGTTACCGCAAAACAAGTCTGAAAGGTCTAATGATCTTGCCTACGATGTAATCAAAGGAGACGTTAGTCCAGTGGCACCGACTGAACTAAAAAAAAAAGTTTGCTCACATAAATTGCAAGGCAGATAAAAGTAACAGGTAGAACCCTGCAAAACATCAGACGTTGGTATTCCTTCAAAACAGAAAATTAATGCCACTGGCTGCCTTACCACTGTTCTGATTCCCAGTTTCCCATAGGCTGTTGTGTTTTGTTAAATTGGATTGTTAAATTAGATTAACAAGAGTAGAAGCAGATACTACTCTCAAAATTAAGCCAGGCCACCTCAGGCACATTTACTGTATTTGTCACTTCAGGAACTACAGTTAAGAAATTAAAAAAATCTTACACTTCCTTTCATGAACAACATATGTTAATGAAAATGTGATCAACATAAATACATCGAAAGAATAAGAAAAAATCATATTCATTTAATTTATCCTAAGTTGGAAGACAGATCATGCTGTAAACATAAGTTTTCTGAAAAAGATTTAGAAAACATCCAAGTATAGGTGGTGCTTCTCAATAGCTTCGAGCTAACTGAGCTTAATTTTGTTGTTGACAGTTAAGGCAATGGGTTAATGTACCCTTCTCATAAATTAAACTGTATTTACATTCAATTTTAGTACCTTTGAAATCGATTAAGTAGTACATATACTGACTTTGCAATGTAGATTCCCTTAATTTGATCAATTTAGTTTTAATTTGTGGTTAAATCTTCACTTTCTCACAGCCTTTTAATCTGGAAAACTGAAGAATCTTAGGTCTTTGGCATTTGACAATCTGAGTCATATGTCAGTGTAAATGACATAATTCTTGGGAAATTTGTTAGGTGATGGTGCTGAGGCTATACAATCCTGATCAGTTTCAAATCAAGTTCAGTTCTAAGTTTAGTTTTTGAGTTGCTGTTATTGACATTATTATAGTAGTTATAGCCAGTGAGACACTGGAGCTCAGTGGTCTCACAGAGCAATCTATCAGTAAGAGTCAAGAAGGGGTGATGCCAGTAGAGAGTCACACCACCGCAAATACAAGAACTTCCCAACAGCACACCATTTTAAAGACACAGAAGCCTTTTATGTTATTTTGTCCTTCATTTTAAAGTTTCAGAATCTAGCCTTATGGTTTTTTTACTTTCCAAATTTGGACTTGCCAGTTCTTAATCAACTCAGTTTACTTTTACATCGTCTGCTTCATTTCACATTGCAATCCTACAGCAGAGCGAAGCACTATACCCAATTGATGATACTGTAAGCTGATAGGTGTCCAGCAAGCCATGTGGGCTGAGGGTATATGACAATCCCAGAATGCCCTGACTATTTTTGCCAGCCCTGGCACAGATCAACCTGCTGCATGTCACACCTTGGATCACAGTCACAACTGGCAAATGAAATAGTTTGAATTCAGACTAGTAGTGTCTGGACCTTAAGGTCCACCCTGTACTGTTAAGTTTTTACCAGTTGAGCCATGGATTTAGTAAGTTTGCAAGAAAAAAGAAAAAACCTTACTTTGAAGTCATGCCTGCCTGTGTACTGAAAATTGCTTCCAATGTTAACCAGAAAAATAGATATCTAATGTTTTCCAGTTGCGCTTCAAGAAAGAGCCTAAAAAAATTTCATGAATTTTTCTGCTGTGTTGTAGAATTTCACTCATGGATATTAACTTGTTAGCTTAACTCCCCCAAACTATCCATCTTTATAATATCACCTGAGGTTTTCAAAATGCGAAGTTTTCTAAAAGTACCGATACAGACAGAACTAACTACAGCTACAAAATATTTACTAGATGTAGTGTGAAACAAATACAAAAAGTTTTCACTTACTGCAGCGTACAGTACTGTCTAAAAACATAATTCTGCAGGAAACATTAAGCTTGAGGCATATCATTTTATTTTGTTATCTGTTATTAGTGCATGCCCATCAAAGCACTATGGCTAAATTAGTTCAATACTCAATGACATCTAAAACCCTGCAGTGTTTCAGAATATCATAAATATACTTGAGCTCATGTACAAGACAGTTGTATATTTCACTAAGAACAATCTTGTGATTTTGTCCCATATGCACACTTGATGAATAAAAGTTCAGTCCATCCACTATCAGAAGGCCTATCATGAAAGAACAGAATAGATGGGAATGACGGCCCATGAATAGTGTTGATCTGAATAGGACACCAGTGTATTGAAACAGCCATAGAGAAAAGGACCATTTAGAACAGCCAGAACATGAAACACATAGAGAACATGCTGTATGTATTTTCTGAACTTGCTGTATATATTTTTATAACTATTGAAAATATAACATATTGTATTTGGAGGAAGTAGCCATTTTAAGTAGCATTTAACCCTCTTTTTCTTGTCTCTTAAAATATTTCAGGCATCACCAATATTTTTTTCCCATTTTTAAAAAGGATAATCTAAAATATATTTATATAAAATACCATACAAAGTCAGCAATCACTGGACTATCAACTTCTAAACACATTACTGTATTTCATTGGCCTTTGATGTTCCTCAGTTTTATCCCTTTAGTTGTAGATCAGTCACCTAGGTGAACAAGGATAATAACAGTGAAATACTCTAAAACAGCACAATGATTCATGATACCTGGCTTTCTGGAGTAGTTTGTTCATTGCCCTTTATGGAGGATGGGTCTGTTTTGTGCAGGAGAATTAAGGCCTAGGCTAAACAAAAAGACACAATGCAATTACCCTTCAACGACTATGCGGATAGATGAATCTTCAATGGCAGCCAAAAAATAAAAGTGATTAGAGCAGATTAAGACACTAAGGAGGTAAAATGGAAACTCAACACAGTCTGTTTCATTTTCCAGTGATACATCTGACATGTGTAATCAGCCGTTGTTCATCAGCACTTAATGTGACAGTCCAGGGATTAGTTTATAACCTCTTGGAAAATATGATTCTCTGCAATGGCTTTGAACAAATGGCTTTGACGCCTGAAATGTTTTGCAAGTGGCTCTAACAGAGTGAATGCTGTGCTACTTGTTTGCAGCAGTGCTATATCTAATTTTTCTGTATTTATACTGCTTGATTTTTATGGTCTTTACCTGTTGCATTTCCTACCTCTGCTGAAATTCACATCTTTTTTAACACATCTCTAATTAATTAGTAAATAGTGAATTAGTAATAACAGTAGTTGAAAACAGGTGATTATAATGACTTAATAAGAAAACTTACAAAACAAATATCAAGAGTTGTAAAACCTTATGATTTTTTTTTGTCATATTAAATGACTTATGACAACAGACCTGAATTCACAGGAGTATCCTTTCCATTATTCATGAGTACCAGATATTATTTTTTGTATATATACATATGGGATATATATAGACTTAGGCAACAGATTAATAACAGAAAAAAATAGTTCCTCATGCCCATTAATTAAATTGATGAAACAAACCATTACTGTAGGTAATCTTAGGCAAGCCCCTTAAGATCTTTGTGATATTAAGATACAGTATCTTTGTGTAAAATAGTAAGTGAACCATAAATTGCACTAAAGTATATCAATAAGAGGGTTAGTTATTCCTCAGGAAGTGATACCAACTACAGTATATATAAAATCAGAAAGTTTTTCAGTTAGGTCTTAAGCACTCAGGTTTTTGATAACACATCATGCCCACAACAAAAGAAATCTATGACGGCCTTTTGTTGCTTATCAGTCTGGGAATCAACACAAAGTCATTTCCAAACTACGTGAAGTCCGTCATTCCATGATAAGAAAGATAAATGGAAAAGATTGGTAAAACCGTTGTTAATCTACACAAGAGTGCCTATTCTATCAAATTCTCCATTGGATCTGACCGTATAATGCCACTCGATGTCTCAAAGAACCCCAAGGTTACACATCTGCCTCTCTCACTATGGTGACCCCTGCTCTCCAAGAAGAACATTGCTTCACTGCATAATTTTGCAAAACAACACTTAAATAAAAACCAATATTTCTGGAATAATATGCCCTGGACAAATGAGTCAACAGTGGAGTTGTCAGCCCATTAAGCAAAAAAAGCACGTTTGACAAAAACGAAACACTGCCTTTGACCACAGTGCCAGATTTCAGTTGGCGTTCACCCCTCTTTTTGCACATCTCAGAGTGTAATAATAATAAACATTTTATATAGCACCTTTACAGGTGGCTTCTCAAAGTGCTTTACAGAATGACAACAACAATAAATTAAAAGAATACACAAGATAAAACACAATTACAATACACAGAGGAGACCGTGGATGGTGACACTAAGTATATTAGGAACAGAGGGGTAAAGAATGGAACCAGTTAAGTAAAGGCTCTTCTAAAGAAGAAGGTTTTGAGTCTGGATTTGAAGGAGTTTACAGAAGGTGACTCTCTGATATCCTTGGGCAGAGAGTTCCAGAGCTTGTGGGCATAACAGGAGAAGGGCCTGTCACCTATAGAATGTAGACAGGCTTGGGGGACAGTAAGGAGACCAGAATTAGAAGAGCAAAGGTTGCAAGGTGGGGAGTAGGGCGATAATAGTTCAGACTGGGACTGAGGTGCCAAGCCATGCAGAGCCTTATAGGTGAGCATGAGTATTTAAAAGTCCACACAGAATTTGACAGGACGCGAGCTTGTGGCATGTTCGGTAAGTGGTGGGTCAGACTTCTGACTGCAGTACAACTATGCAGTCATTGAAACACACACTGGCCATGTTGATGCCTTATGGAACCTCAGCTGGTTATTGGAATGCAGACTTGTAGCATAAATGAAAATTTACAATAAATATGGCAAAGTGAGAGATTAATCAATGTTTACAGAAAACTTTTAATTCAAATTATTGCTGCTTAAAGTGGTGCCACAAGTTACTGAATCAATGGGTGAACTTACTTTTTCACACAAAGATATTGAACTCTGGCTGTTATTTAAGTAAGTAATGAAAAAGCAGATTTTGTGTTGTTTGTCAAATAGTTTTATCTATGGGTCTATGTGAAGGTCAAATATGTCTAAATGTGTTAAATATGTTTAAAATCATAAGGGAGAGTACTTTTTCGTCACTCTGTACATATGTATGGTGAAATGTATCAGCATACAGATAAGTGTCATAAATTATATACTGTATATTATTTCTGTCTGGGTGGTATGGTGGTGCAGTGGCTAATATTGCTGCCTCTCAGCACTGGGATTTTGAGCCCAATTCCTGGACTGCTATGTGCACATTCTCCTTGTGTTTGCGTTGTTTTCCTACGGGTACTCCGGTTTCCTCCCACAGTCCAAAGATATACTGGTAGGTTAATTGGCTTCTGGGAAAATTGGCTCTGGTGTGATTGTGTGCTTGTTTGTGTCTGTTTGTGCCCTGCAGTGATGCAGAAATTGTGATGAGCCAGATGTGAAGATTTAATACAAAGGTTAAGATGTTCACATCAATAAAGAACGTGTAATCACATTACAAGAACCATATTTATCTTAGTGGCTCCATTCTTCCACTCTTAATTACAAAGATTTGTTGTTTCTGTGTTTCTTTCTGTTTGTTTTTGCATCATTATAGGTCTGGCCAAGTGAAATCAATTATGAGTTTGCTGTGGGTTTTTTGTCGGAAATTTTTAAGGCAATAGGAAATTGTAAAGCTAATTTATTAAGTAGTTACTCAATGAGTCTCCAAGGCATAAAAACATGCTTATCCACGAAGGAAATTCAGAAGACATTGGCCAGCTATCCTGTCTTTCAAAGTCCATTTCCTGTTATTACAAATATGACAACTAAAAAAAATGAAAAAAAGCTTCAATAGTCTTGCACGTTTAGAATCACTCTAGTTTTCCCTAAAAACCCATGCCACATATCTCTCATTTGTTACCTTGTTGTCTTAATCTATTACTTCACAGTCTCATTTCCAGTGATAATATTTGTCTATTATAATATAAGGAAAGCTGTACATTGCCCTGTCACTGACTGGTGTCCCATCCAGTGTATATTTTGTCTTGCACCCTTACGGATCCTCCACTACCCTGTATTGGAAGAAGTGGTTAGAAAATAGATGGATGAATGGAAAGCTATACATAAAACCCCAGTTCATTCAGTTACTAGTAGCTTAATGATCTGAAGATGCCTGAAAGATTTCAATGGAAGAAGTTCAGCAATATGGCTCAAGTGTACAGTATGTGACTACTACAGCTTTTTGCATAGTAATTATCTTCATTTTGAAATCTTAAATGTGCTTCTTTTTTAATTTCCACTTCAATCTCTTGCATTTATAGAACATCAGTATAATCATCGTTAATGTTTAAGGGGCTGCCTCAGAAGGGACTCCTGTGAGCTTGGGCATGTTCAGTAAGTGGTGGGTCAGACTTCTGACTGCAGTACAACTATGCAGTCATTGAAACACACACTGGCCATGTTGATGCCTTATGGAACCACAGCTGGTTATTGGAATGCAGACTTGTAGCATAAATGAAAATTTACAATAAATATGGTTTGCTATGAATTTAAAAAGACTAAGAAAATAAATATGTTTAGAAAGTGATGGAAAAGCCCAATGAAGCTTGCAGCTTTGTTCAGTCAATTGCAAAAATGTTTGTTAAGCATGCTGTATTTCTATCAAAATAAGCACTTAAATACTGTAGTTCTAGAATTTAAGTTGCATTATGTTTACACTTACTGCAGACAACGGAACATACTTCCAACAAACCCAGCCTTGTTTCCAATGGCTTTATGAGTCATTTGACTAAATCAATGCCTAGGAATTTAAGATCATATGGGAGATTGTCTGATTTGTCTGATTTGGTTAGAAAGCAAGAGAAGCTCCAGCAGATTCATGCCAAAACATCCAGTAGTAGATTGAAGAAGCAGCAGTATAGCAATAATTGCAATAGCATTGAAAGTTGTGTTACATGTGGTTCAGCAGTTAACACACAAGCAAAAAAGAGAGATAAAAGCAATAAGTCGAGCTAGAAATTTATTGTGGTATATTTCAAGGTGGCTGCACACATTTTTTAGCAACATTTGTCATGTGAGCCTAAACATCTTAATAAGACTTGATCAGCTTTGTAATGACTTCACATTAACTTTTCACATCTCCATAGGGTGCCCCACCCTAATTAGAACCAGATGTGGTGTATCATGTCATACTTGGAGAGAAACCAATTAAACATGACAGAAGTGGGTGGGTATCTCTATACTTTTGATAAAGGAAAAAAAATAGGAAAACATTTCTAAGGGGATATTCTAGTAAAACACACAAAGGGTTTTCCACAGCTGTTTTGCACATTGACAAACCCGCTATGAGCCAGTTATGGCATGGTAGACACTGCTGTTTCCATCTCTTTGGGGATTTCACACAATATATTGCCAGAAACACTGAAGAAAATGATCCAGGAATGCCTTTAGAGCTGAGGTGATCAGTGTCTTTATTCCTTTATGGAACATTTTAAAGGACACTTAAGGACATTTAAGCAGGAGGAAAAGTAAAGCTTTAAACAGAATGAAACAAAAAAGAGTAAAAATTCTTTACTGATAGGAAAAAAAAAACAAAGACATGTCATTTCAAGTAAACACTCTATATACAGTATCCCTTTAAGTACCAAGTTCATGCCTTGGCAATGATACTAAATCTACAGTTCTACATACTGCAACTATGGCTTAGTTGTTGAAGTGTGGTTATATTTTTTGCATCACTCAAATTATATTTGTTAACATTTGTTGATTTATAGTTTCTTGATTTACTTTACATTTACTTCTTTTTTTATCAGAAACAACTCAATCTTCTTACTGTATGTTAAAAAAACATAATTACATTTACATCTGAACTATAAAATTACTATTTATAAATCAAAAATCTGTCTTATTCTAATGGAGAGGTGGTGATATTAACAAAGTGCTTCTAAGGAGGGAAGCATTATGGATTTCTTATCTTAATACTTTAAGATAAGAATAGATAGAACATGGAATTAGATCAAGCCTGTTTTATACTGTACTGTAAATAGAAGCTGATTAAGAAGAAATTGGAATTTTAAACTTTGTGTGTGTTGGTATGTATTCTTGATGTTTTGATACAGGGGTCTTAATAAGATGATTGATAATTACATTTAAAGCCAGATGAGTTTGTTTATTCCCTGATTGTTTCTTTTGGATAACAGGGCTTCCTCCTACATGGAATGCCAAAAATTCAGGAAAACATATTTACAGTATATAAGATCTTTGTCTACCCAAAGGTATACATGCAGATTGCAAAATTTTGTTTGCAAAAACACTGACAAGAGTTAATAAATACATTATTTTTGGAATAGAGAAAGTGAGCATCCAGTTGATTTTGCAATTGTATTTATTTTTCACTGAAGAGCATCTCCCTTTTTTTGGTGAAGATCTTTTTTCTCTGTTTTGGAACTTTACATGCTGCCACTGATGTGTTTGTAAATTTTGACAGAGTGATGTGAATGTCTCTGTACATGGAGTGGTCATTGTAAGACATGTACATCTGGGCTCACACAAAGCTATCTTGGAAATGAACGCGATTAGTTTGTCTGTTACAAAGAATTATTTTAGCTAACAGGAAATCACCCATTGACTTTAATTTCTCCACCTGAATAAATGACATGGGAAGGATAGAAGAAGTCTTTTCTTGGTACTGTATGACAGAAGATGGTCTTATGGGAGGATGGCACAGTTTGCTTATCAATGGGCAGTTAAAATACCAGCACAATTAAAAGTGGTAGTGTGAGAGCCTCGTCTTCAGGATCTGAGACATAATTACAGCATGTTGCAGCTGGCAAAGGGAGCTAGGCATTTGGAAATAGCCTGGACCTTGGGCATTGTAAAATGTGAGAGAATTCCTATGACAGTAAGGAATTTGAACCCTCACATCGTAAGCCTTAACAGTTTTCGGTAAATGTTTAAGAAGATCACATGGGCATAAGAGGTAAACTCATTCAAGATTAAGGCTAACTGACTGCCTCTGATGGTGAAGGCATGGATTAAGGATTTAGTGCATGACGAATCTGTAAATGTGGTTGTTGGTCCAGATTATTCCCTCTGGCATGAAGATAGCTGGGTATCAGAGCAATAGATACATTTCTCAAAGAAATGTCATTGAGTATTTTCATCACAGGAGTATTATAGACAGACTGCATGGGTTCAGAGCAAAATGGTAGTTAGAGCAGCTGCTGAGTCACAACTCTTGGGTCCTGGATTTAATTCCAAACTGAGTCCTCTCCTATATGGAAATTGTATGTTCTGCTTATGATTTCTGTCCTTCCTTTAAAGACATTGGTGCCTCCGAATTGTCCTTGAGTGTGTTGTGTGTCCCGTGATAGACTGGAATCCTGTACAGATTGTAGCCCCTTTCACAGTCAATTTTCTAAGACAGACTTTGGGTTGCTGTAACCCTGACCGGGAATAATCTGCTTTCTAAAAATGTACGATGCTACCCTACAAGAGGAAGATGGCAACCTTCTGCTTCTACCTTTTATAAGAGCTACGGTAAGGTAAGGTGGACTGAAGTAATTTGCGAGAGCTGTACCAGAGGCTGCTTCCGTATACAAAACAAAGGAAAAGATTTTTGTGAGTTTGGAAGTTCTGTATATCCCCTAAAGAAGCCAATTGCCACCATAAAATTGAGGCAACCTTGACTACAGATTTTAAATCCACCTTGGACTTGGTTAGTAGTTCCACACAGGTGGAAATTTGTCCTAAAGGTACGGAAAAGGCTCCTTTCATTCCACCCTTTGACTTGAGTAAAATTGTAAGGATGAAGTTCAGTCTAAGTAATGCCACTGTAAACTTCCAACTACTGATGCAGGCTGTTTTATGTGGCAAGTTTTCAAGTGAATTGAGAGTGTTCCTGGATATTTACATGATTTTACTGCACATCTGAAGGATCTGGAAACATTTTTTTCACAAAGATAGTATGGACTCCATATATCTAGAATAAGGCAAACTTTTCCAGCATGAGGTGAGTTTTAGGGCATATGGTTAGTGAAGGATAGTGGCTCCTAACAAAAATACAGTTTAAAGCATGGATAAAGCAGTAACTTGTTGCAACAAGTACAATCTTTCATGGAATTGCTAAATTATTACAGGTGGATTGGTCCTTATCCAAAACTAAGGGGTAATTATCTTTTTTAATTACAACAAATTAATATGTAAAATGTTTTAATACATTGCTGAAGTAACAACTATTTTTTTAAAGAAAACCTGAGGTAAATATTCACATTGGACTGATAATGTCCCTAAATGACTGTAGGAGATGCATGAACAGGGCTAACATCACTTACGGTAAGTGATTTACATAAAGAAAACACAGAGAAGAAGGCAGAAATCAGGTAAATTCAAGGATCTACTCTGCACTCTGGAGGAGGAGCTAGGGGCATGTTCCAGAGATGGGAAAAAACCCACACGCAAGGTGGAGTGCAGCCAAGATGCGCCCCCTGGTCTGACACAGCACCACACCTGCCTACAACCTCGATTGCCCAGCCCACCTATGTTGACAGGAGCCAAGAGCCTGACCCATGCAAACCCTGACAGGACTGGCAGAACAGGACAGGCAGGAGAGAGACAGGTATATATCTTTCAAGAGCACATGTCACGCCCTCTACAGCTCCTACTTTGTCCTGTCCATAGTATCCTGTGCTTTGCTTGTCCTTCTGGTTTGTCTTTGTCTGGGGCTATATATTTCCGGGTCACACTTTCCTCTTTGCTCAGGATTGAGGTTCGGATGTCTTGAGACCGGCCTAGCACCAGGTCGCCCCACATCCATGGCCTGAGGGCATAGGTTTCTACACGACATTTCCTGAACATCTGAGCCCTGGCTAACCCCCGTCTCGTAGCTATGCATAGGGTCATTTTTCGCTCTCCTGCCATTCCATGGTTCGTCTCTTCCGACATCCGTGACAGTTCTTTGCACACAGAAGACGCAGTGTGGTGTAGAGATGCCAGGAGGTGGTGACATAACAGGTGGACAAAAGCCTACTAGCTCACCTGGAGCGCAGCAAATACTAGTCATAGCGAATACATTTCTTTGATATCACTAGATCACAAGAGGAGCTGAGTGTGTGCTAATTGGAAGTGCCTGGTATGGAAAAGGGAATTACTATAGGTTTTAAAAGACATTTTTTTAAAAAATTCTAATCCAGAGATGCATACTAAATTTGTCAGCAATTCAGCACTAGTATGGATGCAAGAAAACACTTTGTCCAAGGAGGTAACAGTGCTTGTAAAACTGAATTAAGACATTGAGCCTTTGAGCCTGATATGCAGGGATCCTTTAAGAGGACATGGATGCTGCTAAATTCATTAAGATTATAGTAAAGCACTGAGATCTTATAGGCTGAAAGGTCTGTCTTCACTTATGTTTGTCCTCATATACTTAAGCTTTTTTTCAGTCCCCAAAGTGCCTCACAGTTCCTTTCAGAAACTCATTACATTTGTGGATACTTCTATATCCATTTGGATTTCTGTGCTTCAAGTGTGTGGATTGCTTTATTCATACATTAATGTCATGTGCAATACTAAAAAAGGCTATAAAATTAAAATGCAGCCGTAATACTTAATAAATTCTTTGGTTTGTGCTGCTTAGGAAGATCCCAAAAGGCTTAATATTTCCTTTTACTCCTGCCAAAGAACTGCACTGTATTTCAATAGCCATTCTGAATTTCCAGTCAGTACCACATACCCTTGCTCTTGCAGATATGCTGGGAAAAAGTCCACGTTTTGCTAAATTTCTGTTGAACTTGCTGTTGATCCCATTAGATCACTCTTCTGCTAAAACTCTATCCAATACTGAAAGTGTGCAGGGATTTGCATCATTCAACAAATAGATGACAAAATCAATCACATTGTAGAAACAGTTTCTTATCTTATTACTACATTAATCGAACATAAGCAATGATTGCTCCAACACCTTAGTACCTAGCACAAAAATTAAACCTTAACAATTACAATGTAACAGATTGAATAGCCTCCAGTGCCTCACAATGAGAGCCTGCAATCCCCAGGTCTCAACATCTTTTACTGTACTCTCCATCCCATGTGTGATCTCAGTCCTGCATTAGATTAAACCTCAGCAAGTTTAAGGGCCGATCCCCGGCTGAGTTTCATTGAAAACCCCCAACCGCTCTATTACAACGAGGGATTCCTATAAATCTGTGTTAAGCGCAAGGAAAAAAAATCAACAAAGCATGCTGTTACTTAATATTTCCCACAGTGGCTTCTGAGATTGGAAGCAGTTCTGTTATTTGGAATTGAGCTGTTAAGACACAGGGTAACACAGACAGTATTAGGCTCCAACCCAATATCCCACCTGTTTCCCACAAATGCCTGTAAACTTTTCCTTTATATTATTATGTCACCCCCGAACACAGTCAGCCCTTGGACTGTATGTGATTTGCAATGCTGTTCACGTTGCATTGAGGGATGACCACCAGTGTACTAAACTATCACTAGCCAATGTATCTTTTTTGCATGTATTACAGAATAAATTCAGGAACATTTGATATACAGTAGGTCTTTACTTCCTGTGAAGAACAACCAGATACATTTCTGTGCTTAAGAGAATGTCCTTCACTGACAGGCTGAAGGAACTGAAGCTTGTTATGAACAGAGAAGATTATGAGGGAACCGGATCTGAGTGTTCAAAATCTTTAAAGGCACTGACAAAGTCAACCCAAAGTATTTCTTCAGAATAAACAGTGAAACGTGAACTAGAGGACACAGGGGAAGCTTGTACATGTACATGGAAGTACATGTAAAACTGAGAAAAGGAGGCAGTTCTTTACCCAGCATGTTGTGGGAATATTGAACAAGCTTCCCAGCTATGTTCTTGAAGCAGACACTCTGACTGCTTTTAAGAAATGGCTGAATGAGATCAAGTTCAAGTTCAAGTTTATTGTCATTATACTCATATACAGGTATATGGTATAACGAAATGCTGTTTAGCTAGCTCTCAGATGATAAGTAGTACAAAAAACAACAATACAATTGTATAATAAAAGAAAGACAGAGACAACAGGCAGTGTGCAAAAACAACAGACAATGTGCAAAACAACAACAGGCAATGTGCAAAACAACAAAAAGGTAACAGGTATGTGCAAAACAACATCAGATGTGCAAAAACATGCCATCAACAGAATGAAATAAAAGGATTGAAATTATGGGGAGTGAGCTTTTTGACATGCAAGGTAGAGGTAGATTTCAATGTGTGTTTGAGTTTTTGGTAAGAAAGAAGAGATCATTGGATTAATTAATTAATTAATTACAAATGAGTTAAAAGGGCCAAATGGCCTGGTTTGTAACCTTTTATATGTTCTTATGTTTTGTATTTGATCATGACATCAATGTTAACACTCCCTAATATACAAAAGTGGAATGGACAAATGTCATACCAAGGCCATAGTTCAGCAGTTCTTCCCCTTCCCCTTTGATTCTTTGACACTTGGTCAAAGAGCTCCACTAACTCAGAATACCTCGTGACTGCCTCTTGGGTGGCTCTCCCTCCATTCATTCATTTTCTGACCACTTTATCCAACACAAAGGGCTGTGGGGCAGCCAGAGCCTATCAAAGCAAGGAATGAGCACGAGGCAGCATAAACAAAAATAAAGCAATGATCTTTGCAAAAGCAAAAGAGAAGAAAAGAGGACAATAGGCTCCCATTCACAAATAAAGTAAATCTTGCCCAGTTACAAATTAGGTAATTGAGGCTAAGTGTCCTAAGAATGTAGAGCTGCATAAGTCTCTAATAATGCTTCATCATCTTCTTCTTCTGAACATTGTCCCAGATACACTGGGGTCCCAGAGAGGGAGGATTAATGAGGAAGGAGCTCCAGTCCAGGTCATCATAGAATGGACAACTTAACAAAGTCAAATAACCTATCAGCATGTGTTCAAGATGTGAAAGGAAACTAGAGCACCTTGAGTGTCACGCCCAGTACACCTAGAGGGCGCTCTACCTCTCTCCTGTTCCTAGTTCCCTGTGATTATTCATGTCTTTCTGGTGTGTCTTGTTGTGTAGCATATTTCTTTCCTGCTTCTGCTCTGCTCCTTGCTCAGCATTGAGGTGCAGATGTTCTGAGACCCGCCTAGCACCAGGTCACTCCTGTCCTTGGCCTGAGGACACAGGTTTCTATACGGCATTTCCTGAACAGCTAACCCCCGTCTCAACGCTATGCATAGGGTATATTTTCGCTCTCCTGCCATTCCACAGTTCGTCCCTTCCGACATCCATGAAATTGAGCAACACAAGGGAAACGGGCCAACTCCCACAGAAGGCACTCCATCAGGAATTAAACCTATGACCTCAGAGCTGTGCAGCAGCAGTGTCAATGACCACTCACTTTAATTACAGTAAGAAATAAACAAGAATGAAATTAACAGACACTTTTTACATGTGATTGTGGGTAGATATTGCAGATCCTTTTATGTTTTCAGTACAAAAGGCATTGCTGGATGGTAGCATTGTTTGCCATTTCCTATTGGAAAACAGCTATGAAGCATTACGTTAAGAATTTCTGATTGGTTCTCAGTTGAATTTTTTTTATTTAATCCTAGCTTTTGGATTTAAATGTTCTTGTATGCTTTATTGATTAAAAAAAAATCTTTGCTTACCAAATTCAGACATTAAGCTTTAATTACAATACAGTACATGCCCTTGGTTAAAGAGGGCTCCTTGTCATTAATGCTAGTATAAAGCCTGGCTCTTGTGAGTTTGTCATTTTGTCAACAAGTAATGCATAACAGCTCCAACTCATGCTGACTCCTCTGTACAGCAATCTAGGACTCACAATGTGTGAAAATAGCAAAAGGCTTTGGTATGAACATTTGGGAGGAAAGAATGTAGTGCTCTCTTTCGGCATGTGCTGATACAAGCATCCCTGTTTCTTAATCTGTCATTCTAAATGGGAAGGATTAAAAATAATTGCATGTTCCAAAGAAAGAGAAATCATTTGTACCTACTTAGTGAACCTGCATTACATCAGAGAAACTATAAGTTACTGTGGTTTTGGCAAGACCTGGAAAATTAGACCTGTGGCTGAAGAACAAGTCACATGAGCTCATTGCTATGTTTTTAGGCTAATTCAATCACTGACAAGCTTACCTGTGTTATTTTAGTTGAAGAACGGCAGTTATTCAATTCATATTTAAGCCATAAACATAATATAATATAAACTTTGCCAAAACAACATTTTCGTACACAAGGAAGAAACCACTGAAGGTAGAGGGAAAGTTCATTAAGGACCAAATGGGAAAGGACCTTAATTACACAAAGAACAAATTGTATTTGATTTTGTGTTGTGGAAGCTGATTCATATGAAACTGTCAAATAGCCTTTAGATAAAGACTTGTTTGAATCAATATATTTGAAGTAAACACAAAAACTATCTAAATGGCCTCCTGCAGTTTGCAGTTTTTGTACATTATTTTCTACATTTTGCCATTGGCCTGACTTTATTTTGGCTTCCAACAAGCACTTTTACCATAAGTAATCTATG
Organism: Lepisosteus oculatus; assembly: GCF_040954835.1. Lineage (NCBI taxonomy): Eukaryota > Metazoa > Chordata > Actinopteri > Semionotiformes > Lepisosteidae > Lepisosteus > Lepisosteus oculatus. The sequence goes on along the minus strand of NC_090703.1, from coordinate 37,111,940 downwards.
TTAATCTTCTTCAGGTTGTTTACTACTATACTGGATGTAAATTGTCATTAACTAGTAACTAAGTTTATGTAAAACTGAACTGCTTTTGTGATGTCTAGCTACGTTTATGGAAACTAGATCATTCAGTTTGACAAACATATTCAAGTTCCCAAGTTGATAAAATATCCAGTGATTCTAAAACATATTGTGACAGGGACAGTATACTGTAAAAAGGCGTCGTTCAATAGATGAGATTTAGAACCGAGGTCCTGACTCTTTGTGGTCATTAAAAATCCCAGAGCATATCTTGAAAAGAGTAGGGGTGTTAGCCCAGTGTCCTGGCTACATTTCCCATTGGCCTTTACCAATCATGGCCTAATATTCCCCATCTATGAATTGGCTTCATCTCTCTGTTCTCCTTCCCACTGATAGCTTATGTGTGGTGAGCGTACTGGCGCACTAGGGTCCACCAGGTGGGGCTGCACATTGGTGGTGGAGGGGAAGGGAGTCCCCATTACCTGTAAAGCGCTCTGAGTGGAGTGTAGAAATAAATGCTGGAAATATATTTTTTTACATTTTGGAGGTGGTAATTATCAGCAGCTATTCCTGACATGATAGATTTGTCAAAATCCTTTCAGCTCAAAGAACAAAATCCTTCACGCCAATAAGACAAATACTAATAGTGTGTAAAAAACAGTAGATGTGATAATTCCTCTAAGTTGAATTAGTAATACAGACATAAATCCACCCACATCCAAATTATATATGTTATAACCTCATAATGACTGTGTTGTATTTAATGTTTATTTCCATGTTGATATAAATTAATTAATTAAATTTTCTTTTTAATTAGAATATCATCAAGCATTATTTCAAGTACAACATTTCAAGTGGAATATCTATTAAATACTTACATCACATACTTATATCAAATACTTATCACAGATATTTATTTGGTATCCAAAACCACATTGTAATATATACAGTATATATTCAGTTTATAAAATATTTAATGATAAAAAATTATATTCTATTTCTAATGCTCCTCTCAGGCTTAATTTCTTTTTCACCTGAAAGTAAATTTGACCAATGAGCAGCTGTCTGTAATTAGTTTGAACAGACGTAGACACCTGTTGTGTGGAATATTTGCAGGAAAAACTGCAAAATTTCAAAACAATTGGAAGGAAAGGATAAGCTTTGTCAGAAATATCATTGTACTATGTCTAGTAATCTGTATGTTGAACTTTGTTTTTCCTAAATATATTCATCCATATTATAGTCACTTTATCCAATACAGGGTTGTGAGGAAGCCGGATCCTACCCTGGCAAGCAACGGGCACAAGTCCATCACAGGCCACTTACAAACACTTCCAGAAGCCAAATAACCTACAGTACCAGTATGCCCCATGGGAGAAAACCGGAGCACCACAAGGAACCACATGTATACATTATGAGAACTCCATGGAGATAGCACCCCAAGTCCAGAAAACTTAACCCAGGGCCACACCACTGCAAAGCAGTAATGCTAACCACTGTGCCAGTATATAGTACCATCCATTATAAATTTATACCAGTGCTAAATATATGCTCAAGAAACTTCTCCAAAGCCTAAATGTAGGTGATGAACATATTTTAAAGTAAATAAACTGCTTGTAAATGTCTGTGTGTAAAATAGATAGGAAAAGATGTCTCTATTCTCTCTGCTCTCGGAAAAGGCCTTTTCATAACTGCGATGTCTTGCATCCCTGGAAGTCAATGTGGTATCAGTGTCAACTAAGAGTTACAGTACATGTAGGGTGTAGAAACAGAAGAGTAACAAAGGTTTATTCCCCCCTAAATATGCAAGTAGGCAGGTCTTGATCATAAACATTTATTTGAGGTTATTTCCCTAAAGATTTTTTTTATGTCCACAGATGCTGCAACAGGCATGATGTGGCAGGACACATCACCACAGGTTTTGCTTCTTCTTGCATCAGTGGAAGGCTTTTCTGATTCAAGATGGTGTGCTGGGAATAGTGATTTTTGAGATGGACAGTAAGGTGTTACAGTACAGGAGTTGTTTTGGAGCATACAATCATTCAACAATAACTTAATACATTTGGAACTCCAGTCTGGTATGACTTATGTTTCCATGTTTGCCTTGGACAGAATTTCCACGTTAATTCTGTGAGGATTTCTAAGTTAAAAAAAATCATGAGGTAAAAAGGGTAAGCCTGTTTTTCTGAAAACAACAAAAATAAAAAAAAAATTCTCAGTGCTTTAGATGGTTCTTGGTAAACGTTTCGTGTGCAGCTGTGAATGCACTAAGATCACGTTTATATATTTGAATGGGCAAAACCTTCTTCACACTCCCAGATTTTTTAACCATCTATCCATTTTCTAAGCACTTCATCCAATTCAGGGCTGTGGGGGAGTCAGAGCCTATCCCGACAAGCAATGGATGCAAGACAGGGTACACCCTGGACAGGGTATAATAGGGCAGACAAAACACATATTAATTTTCCAGAAACCAATTAATCAATCATTACATTTTTGGACAACTCCATGCAGATAGCACCCCAGGTCTGGAATTGAACCCAGGGCCAAAGAGAAAGGTAGAAATGCTCCCCCAATTTTTCTGTTTTTCCAGGTGAACCTAAATCATAGAATATATCACAGTGACTTGAATAGGAAATTCGAAATGTTGCAAAATAACATTTATAACAAAATATTGCTATAAATTTACTTTACTTGGAAATTGCTAATGATTTTAAAGTAATACTTTAGGTAAGAATTGTTCAATACCGCAGACCAAGGCTGTGCTGAGTAAAGTAAGGCACAAGTAAAGCATATCATACTTGTTTCCTGTTTGTTCTTAGAAAAGGTTTCCCATTTAGGAATTTAAAGAAGTAATTTTCAGATTAACTCAGAGACAGTGAAATCATTTGGAATAGTTACTGCAGTTCTAGCATTTGGTACCAGCCTCAAGGATCAATGGCCCCTGTCTAATTATAAAATTAAATCTTTCTCTTTTTCTTTCTTTCTTAATATATTCATTTATTAATGGAGACCGTTCTTAATATTTTCTGATACACCAATAGATCACACAATGACTTAGTAATAGGAATTAATGTTGTATGTCAGACCTTTTTCTAGCATCACCCAGCAACACGTCTCACAGTGCTGTGCTGCTCCAGATTCACTGACCTCAGTGGCCGATAGTACTGGCTCTGAATATTGCAAAGTAGGCATGCTAGCTGGAGATACTAAATCCTAGGAAGTTTAGTTGTATTCCAGCTTAAAATGCTTTAGTAAGACCTCATTTAGAATAATAAATTTGAGATTTTGTCACTATACCACAAGATTATATTTTAGCCTTAGAAGGAATTGAAGATCTCATAAACATGAATCAAGAATGATTCTTGGTTCCTCAACAGATTCATATACAGATAGTTTAAAGGAACTGAATCTCTGTAGTCTGTAGGAGAATGGGAGGCAATTTTACACAATTATATAAAATCCTTAGGGTATGAGATAGGTTCAGCTCAGTAGACTATTTCAGACTTAGCAATGAATCAAAGATATCCATTCACAATTAGAAACTTATTCATGTAGCACAGAGAAAATTAAACATTTATTCACATAAAGAGTTTTCTGTGTGGAATAGACTTCTCAGCCAGATGTTTGAGTCTCAGACTCTGGGGTCCTTCGAGAAAACGTGAAGATTTACTTAGCTGCTAAATTACTACGCGAGAAAGGTGGGCTGAAATGACTCTTATTATTTTCAGACTATCTTGTGTTCTTATTTGGGAATCTGTATTAAAGGGGCCCAACACAGGCTAAAATGTGGTTATTGTTCATGTCTGTTCATTCCAAGGTGACCTTTGAACTGTAATATCTTAATAAGGGATTAAAATCAATGTGTAGCACATTGTGTAATGTTTTCCTAAGGAAATGAATTGGATATGACAAGCATAGCAGATCTCCAATAAATGACTTATAACAGATTTTTAATTAAGCAGTGACACATTGTTTTCTCTCCATGGTCACTTTACCTGTTCTGTATTAAGGTACAGCATATTACTGTTTGATACAGACAGTACGAGAAGAAAATAAACAGGAAAAATATAACAGTATTTTGGGTCCTCTAGCAATCAGCGAGTTCTGCTTTGATATGTCGGTTTCTATGGCCACTGCATTCATTAGAAACACTTTTCTTGTCAGAACATTTTACTAGTCTATCATTTGGAGCCTGAACCCTCCCTACTGATGAATCAGACAGCACTCAGGGCAGGGAAAACACGGCGTGGCTGCAATTAAATTGAGCACATGAGAACTTGACGCTAAATACATAAGAAAGAACGGTCATTTCTTAGGATACACATCGAGTGCACAGGATATATATATACCTCCCTGGTTGCTAATGGTGCCTCTACCTCTTCAATAAGCTACAGGCTTTTCTGGCATCCATTTGTACAGGACCTTTAGTTATTACCCAAGCTGTAGCCAGACTCCAGCAATAAAACGCCCCAGAGACCCATTCCATTTTGCAGGCAAACCCAACTCTGTCTGTGCGTCATGAAGTCCACACTGACACTTTCACTGTTTTTTCTCTTTTTGTTAACCGGCACTTTGACCTCTCATGGATTTTCACAGTCATTTCTTTTTTTTCTTGCACTTTTGCCCTGTTGGATTTTTTTTGTAGTTGTTGTGTTTCTCTTTCTTCATTTCTATGGTGACTAAGGGCTGCTCAAGAGGAGCTGAAGGTCTCGGATCAGAAGAGGTGACGTGTTGCGTTCTTTTATTTGTACTTTGATCCTATTTAATAAAACAAGAATCAATTACTATTATATGATTAGATCAAAGAGAATCATATTAGCACTTCAACAGTTCCTTAATACTGTACATCCAATGGAATTTAAAGAAAAGCATAAGCTGGTGATCAAACAGGTACCTATCTGGAGTGCCTATAGCAAACCTACTGTACTAAAAGGGAAAATTTACTTTAATCTTTGGTTAATACAAACGTTTAGGATCCATTTAAACATTGCATAATGGATCTATTTTATTGTTATTTTACACCAGTTTCATTTCCCATTAAATAATTACCCTATGTACTGTACTAAGCAACCCAATGCTTTCCCCCAAGTTTTGAATCTTTCTCACCATTTCAAAAGTCCTAGAGTAGTAGCAGCTGGACAATCAGATGGGGAGACTTAGGGATTGGGCCAAAGTGTATAAAGTGTACAATATTTCATTGTCTTTCTTAAAGCCATAGCTCTAAGAATGACAATGAAATATGATGATTGTGTATCAATAACTTTCCTTTTCAAGATCCTCATTATCAATCTAATTCATGAGAAGAATCCTGAATCATGGAATGCAAACTCATCAGATACAGAAATCTGTAGATACAGTAACACAGTGAAGAATTGTATATAAAAAATTAAAATCTAAATAAAACTCATAAAATTAAAATGTGATTTTTGAAGTCCTCATATGAAACTCCACTTCAATCTGGTATCAAATCTGTCCATGTAAAAGATAACAATAAAGATAAATCTTTAAAATCTATTATAGTGGATAGCTGAAAAATGCTGTGTTAAAATGATGGATTCGTTAGATTATATGTCTCTCACAAGCTCTTAAATTCTCAACATATGAAAAAACACAGACACAGGTGTGACTGACAATCAGACACTCCCATAATGAGCTTTTTACTCTCCTGCAGAGGTCTAATTGATTACATTTCATTCAGCACATCTAAATGAAGACAGTTTCACAACTCTGAAATGGGTATAACATTGCTACCAAATGTCACTATTCCTTAAAGAACTGAAACACAGAGGTCCCACAGGATCAGAGATGGGAACCAGTTGAAAATAGGATCCAGTTTGCTCTAAGACAGCAACCAGTTCATAAAGTCCTAAGCCCTTTTTGAAAATTATTATTGAACTGATGGTGTGCTTAATAATTTCCCCTACTATCAATATTCAGTGTTCGAAGAGAGAGGTCAACATTTTTTTTTAATTTGATGTTTTTCAGTTACTGTATGCTTCATTCTCAGGGGTCCATAATTAATGTCTGTGCTTTATTTATCATAATAGAAGACTTAATATGCAAGTTTTTATTTTTTTCAAATATAAAATATGTTTTTTACATATTTACAGTCTCAGAAGCAGAGCTATCAGGACTTTTCTGCCTGTACTGTGGAGACTAGCCTAATACAGTGTATGTATTGTCTGATCTTTCTGCAGTTGGGTTTGGAACAGCTCAATAATGATGTTTTGCACCCCAGACTTTGCTGCTCTTACAGCACAGAACCATTGCAAAAACAATGAAGCACAATATCATCGCTCATAGATTTCTGCCACGACCAGTAATACTATTATCCCATCTTGTGTGATACCCATCCATTTTCAAAGGTCCCTATTTAACGTCTGTCTTCTCTCTACTTTCTGTCTTTTCCGTCTCCCCTCTCTCTCTACCTGTTGTATGCTGTGTTCCAGGACAGTTGATGACACTTAATCATTTATCCAGCACTTAATTAACCAAGGTAAACCAGGTGATTCCTTTGCTCAATATGACTCACACCCAGCACAACTAAGTACACACCATAGTTCCTTTCTTGCTCTGAAGCTCCAAGAACTTCAAATGTGTACAGTACCTAGCCATGGGTTTACCATTGTATCACATTTTTTGAAGACACTTCAGTAGTCACTTCCAATAATCATAAAAACTCAAACTCCACTCAAATGGCACCCCAGGTCTGGAATTGAACCCAGGGCCCCAATGCTATGAGGCAGAAATATTAACCAATTAACCAATATTAACTCCACGCAATATTAGCTTTTTTTACAACAGCATATTCCAACACATTACATACAATCTGTTTAATTAAGGAGATTACCAATTGATTGAGTTGTTCTTACTTTCCTGTAAGTTATTCAGATGTCATCATGTTGTTCTAAGGAAGCACTTATGTCTTTAGTTCTCTGCCTGAAAAAGTCTCTCTTTTTCTCTCTTTTTTCATGAATGATATGATTATTCAGTTTAATTGCAATTTTCCATTATAATTATTTATTATAAATGACAAATATAATTTTAATTTCTTTATTTTCAGCTGTTCTATTTTAAAGATCCTTTGTACTCTAGGATTAAAAGTAATAGGGAAGCTAAAGTTTAAGGGAAATAAGAAAAAATGTGTATTTATAAATTGTTATGTTTTTCTAGGTTTAAGTAAAAAGTATTAATTTCCTTTCTTTTTGAAGGAGTGTAACATTTTCTTTAGTCATCTAAATACAGCTACATTCTTATAAAAACTGAATGGAATTTTCCCATGACAAAAGTCCATTTTACTTGGTGATTAAAAGACACTGGAGCATACATTATTTTGACGAAGGATTAAATGTGGGGTAAACGAATTGGTAGCATTCTCACTGTTCTGATGTTTCTGGTTTTCTCATCTCTGCATTTTCCTTAAACCCAAACCTGTCAGAATGGGAACAGAACTGTGGTTAGTTATGATTCCCTTCAAAGAGTTTCACTTTTGAACTCCCACTGTTCTAATGGACTTAACACAGTAGTGTCATAGCAAGTTTTCTGAAGCCAATTAAATTGTTATGAACTCTTGCTTGCTTTTACCAAAAGTGCACTTTTCCACTGCGCATTGCCAGACGGTTAACTAAACTAACAGCAGCTTAAAATGTCTGCCCATCATGTCAGTCTGTCTGTGGGAAATCTATTAAGTTTTAAGTCACGGGGGACGAGAGTTAGCCCTGGTGGAGCACACATGTGCTCTATGGCTCCAATGATGAAACAAGCTCCAGTTTGAGCAGCAGCACTAACTGAGTCCTGGGAGCGGGAGTGATCATTTCCTACACAAACATCCTGTAAACCAGCTGAACACACAGTGGAATCCCACAAGCACTTGAAAACAGAAGTAAGGGGAGGTCCAGGCCGACAACTCTCTAGGCCACATTTCTAGCTTGCTATGAAATTTGACAAAGATTGACATTTACAATGGATTTGTAAAAGAGCTATTGGTTTACACTGCTGAAAGATTTTAAGCTTGAAAAAAAAAATTAAATGAAAATACCAAGAACAAACAATGTTCTAAAAAACATTTTATGATGGTACTGTACTGCCCTAAATACAATGCAATATATTCCCCACTTCATTACATATTCTTAGCTTTGCACTTTCACTCAACAAAAAAACAAAAAACCTTTTCTTTTATTACATGCCTGTGTCTCAGTTTTATTACCTTATGTAAGCTATTGCAAGTGCACTCATTACACAGATTGTAAAGGTTTGACCTGTTCACTCCTGTTCTTTCTGCTTTGGTTCTGCTGGGCCATTGAGCATACAAAACACAAGACAGCAATAAGGTTGTGTTTCATGTTGTCCCTGAATATATGGTAGGTACTGTAGGTCCCTTTTCAGGCCATAAAGGCCCATGGGGAATAGGGGCCAAGAACCACCATTTTTCTTGACCATCTCACACTGGAAGTGGAGGTGATGTCGTCAGCATCACACTCCAGCTGGCCTATTACTCCCAGAAGGATTAACCGCTGCTACTCATTTGGAAAGCAGACTGAGTAGACCTGGGAGCCACCTGGAAGGAGTTAGACCAAGCTACATCGCTTGCCCCTACCTGGGATTGAACCCGAGACCTTCCAGTCAGGAGTTAGACACCCTTGCTGTCTGAGCTACCATGGCTTCCTTTAACATATGCCTGAGATAAAATCACAACAAGCAGAATTACATTTACCCGCCATTATCCACATGTGTCATATGGATATCAGACTCCAGGTTCCCAAAGAAGGTTGGTTTCCCAGCTTAATAACAATAATTTATAATTGTTTACACTTACAGTGCCTTGCGAAAGTATTCGGCCCCCTTGAACTTTTCAACCTTTTGCCACATTTCAGGCTTCAAACATAAAGATATACATTTTTTATTTTATGTGAAGAATCACCAACAAGTGGGACACAATTGTGAAGTGGAACGAAATCTATTGGATTTTTGAAACTTTTTTAACTAATAAAAAAAATGAAAAGTGGGGCGTGCAAAATTATTCGGCCCCCTTGCGTTAATACTTTGTAGAGCCACCTTTTGCTGCGATTACAGCTGCAAGTCGCTTGGGGTATGTCTCTATCAGTTTTGCACATCGAGAGACTGAAATTCTTGCCCATTCTTCCTTGCAAAACAGCTCGAGCTCAGTGAGGTTGGATGGAGAGCGTTTGTGAACAGCAGTTTTCAGCTCTTTCCACAGATTCTCGATTGGATTCAGGTCTGGACTTTGACTTGGCCATTCAAACACCTGGATACGTTTATTTGTGAACCATTCCTTTGTAGATTTTGCTGTATGTTTGGGATCATTGTCTTGTTGGAAGATAAATCTCCGTCCCAGTTTCAGGTCTTTTGCAGACTCCAACAGGTTTTCATCCAGAATGGTCCTGTATTTGGCTGCATCCATCTTCCCCTCAATTTTAACCATCTTCCCTGTCCCTGCTGAAGAAAAGCAGGCCCAAACCATGATGCTGCCACAACCATGTTTGACAGTGGGGATGGTGTGTTGAGGGTGATGAGCTGTGTTGCTTTTACGCCAAACATATCGTTTTGCATTGTGGCCAAAAAGTTCAGTTTTGGTTTCATCTGACCAGAGCACCTTCTTCCACATGTTTGGGGTGTCTCCCAGGTGGCTTGTGGCAAACTTTAGACGAGACTTTTTATGGATATCTTTGAGAAATGGCTTTCTTCTTGCCACTCTTCCATAAAGGCCAGATTTGTGCAGTGTAAGACTGATTGTTGTCCTATGGACAGACTCTCCCACCTCAGCTGTAGTTCTCTGCAGTTCATCCAGAGTGATCATGGGCCTCTTGGCTGCATCTCTGATCAGTCTTCTCCTTGTCTGAGCTGAAAGTTTAGAGGGACGGCCAGGTCTTGGTAGATTTGCAGTGGTCTGATACTCCTTCCATTTCAAGATGATCGCTTGCACAGTGCTCCTTGGGATGTTTGAAGCTTGGGAAATCTTTTTGTATCCAAATCCGGCTTTAAACTTCTCCACAACAGTATTACGGACCTGCCTGGTGTGTTCCTTGGTCTTCATGATGCTCTCTGCGCTTTCAACGGAACCTTGAGATCCGAATCACAGAGCAGGTGCATTTATACAGAGACTTGATTACACACAGGTGGATTCTATTTATCACCATCAGTCATTTAGGACAACATTGGATCATTCAGAGATCCTCGCTGAACTTCTGGAGTGAGTTTGCTGCACTGAAAGTAAAGGGGCCGAATAATTTTGCACGCCCCACTTTTCATTTTTTTATTAGTTAAAAAAGTTTCAAAAATCCAATAGATTTCGTTCCACTTCACAATTGTGTCCCACTTGTTGGTGATTCTTCACATAAAATAAAAAATTTATATCTTTATGTTTGAAGCCTGAAATGTGGCAAAAGGTTGAAAAGTTCAAGGGGGCCGAATACTTTCGCAAGGCACTGTATATAGTGCTTTTCTGGACACTCCACTCAAAGTGCTTTACAGGTAATGGGGACTCCCCTCCACCACCACCAATGTGCAGCATCCACCTGGATGATGCGACAGCAGCCATTGTGCACCAGAACGCTCTCCACACATCAGCTATAAGTGGGGAGGAGAGCAGAGTAATGAAGCCAATTCATAGATGGGGATTATTAGGAGGCCATGATTGATAAGGGCCAATGGGAATTTTGGCCAGGATGCCAGGGTTACACCCCTACTCTTTTCGAGAAACGCCCTGGGATTTTATTTAATGACCACAGAGAGTCAGGACCTCAGTTTTACGCCTCATCCAAAGGTTGGCACCGTTTACAGTATAGTGTCCCCGTCACTATACTGGAGCATTAGTACCCACATGGACTGCAGGGTGAGCGGCCCCTGCTGACCCCACTAACACCTCTTCCAGCAGCAACCTTTTTTTTTCCCAGGAGATCTCCCATCCAGGTACTGACCAGGCTCACACCTGTTTAGCTTCAGTTGATTGCCAGTTGTGAGTTGCAGAGTGATATGGCTGCTGGCTAGCTTAGCTGTGGCAATTGCAACAGAGCAGGACAGTTTATAGATAAGGCAGCAAAAAACCTAAAGAAATGCCATCTTCAGAACAATATACTGTATTTTTGAAATTGTTGCCCATGTCTAAACAAAATTGGGGCAGAACGCTAGAAAAGAGCCCAGCATTCTGAGACCTAAAGATGTCAGAACAAAGAAGGAAAGTGAGAGCTCACTGTGAGTGGATTGACAACACATGATCAGATGTCTTGTAAAACAAAACTGCACAACCTAGTAGAGAATGTGCAGATCCAGTACTGGTCTGGTCAGTCACTTCTTGGAAAGTGATCAATGGATAAATTAAATGATAGATGGAGCCTTCCCTAATCTGAATTAAGATCATTTATCAATCTGTGTAACTCCAAATAATTTAGTTTTAAATCAAGATTGTGTTTTTCTGCTTTTTGGCTATCTAAATGTGATGATTTAATCAGACTTTCAGGTTGACTCTTCTTCTGAAACACACCCCTTGGGATCTAAATCTCCTGTCCTGTGAAACAATGAAAGTTTTTAATTTACTTGAAACTAAAAACAGCACATTCACAACATGTTCAAGGTTCCCTGACAAGACTTGCATACCTGAAGCTTGACAGAAAGACATCTTCACTTCACTACTGGTTACAAGATCTTTCCAGCCACCTACACGCCATGTGGGATGACTGAAAAGCTAGGGATTACAGGTGATTAAGTGTGGAGCTTTTTCAATAAGGAACATTTTGAGTATGTCATTTCTTTTTGAGGGTGCTGCCAAAACTAAGCACATGCACCTAAGATAGACTGAAAGGAATGTTTTTTCTAAAATTAACAAAAGAGCTGGAATCCCAAGGGAAATATTCTGTGGGTGCCTAATGAAAGGATTACAATAATTCCATATTTTCCTAACTAAGGAGGCCAAGTAAATGTTATGTAAGCAAAGCCCAAACACGACTACCTGAAACGCTAACAGAGATGGAAATTACTCCAATTCTGAAGCATATCGTAATTAAAATGTCCTGCTGGAATCTAGCAGAGATTGTGGAATGTTAGAACACAATAAAGAAAATCACCTGCATGTGGGAAACAATTTTAACAGTGCCACAGAGTACAACAGTAAAAGAAAAAAAAAAACCTTATTAAATGTTTATATAGCCTGAGGTAGTACCTTTTTCAGAAATGAAAAAAAGCATATCAATAGGTGCAAAATGATACGGAGAGAAAGTGCTGCAAAAATGTGAAAAACGGCAATTCCCTTGATATTGTAAACTTTCACAGTTTAACATGTGTCACTTTCAGAAGAATTGAAAATGACAGCAGAGCACAAGGTGTTCTATATCACAATGTGATTTAACTTACTGCTCATCTATTCACCACAATAACAGACCAATCAGCTGGCATTTTTTTGTCACCACACCAGACTAAATTAAGCCTTAACCTGCTCACTAATCACACATTGCATGTTGATGTGATTTCAAGCTTCCTTTAGGGCCAAACTAATGATCTAATGGTAAAGAGAAGGTTACCATCAACTATTTAGTTCGTAACTAAATCATTGGACAGCACATTCATTTCATCCAGGTGAACGGTCCTCCATACATTTTTTAATCACTTCATCCAATACAGGGCCATGGGGAAGCTGGAACCTATTCCAGAAAGTAATGGGCACAAGGCCAGATACATGCTGGATGTAATGCCAGTCCATTGCAGGGTACACAGAGGCACACACACACCAATTTTCCCAGAAGCCAATTAATTACCAGGATGTCTTCAGACAGTGAGGAAAACAGAACACCAGGAGAAAACCGACATGAACATGAGAAGAACATACTAATATTACTAATGAGATACTCTATCAGCCCAGGTCCAGAATCAAACCCAGGGTCCCAGTGCTGCAAGGCAGCAATGTTTACTACTGCACTACCCTACCTTCTGACTTAGTACAGTACATTCAAACTAAACATCTGAAAACCTCTTTTAAATGTCATTAATAATGAGTAAGGTTTGACAATCTTTACATTTTTTTGCGAAGTCCTCTGTTTTCTACATGTGAACTCAGAACCCCCAGCCATAAGGCCATATTTTATTCTGTGAAGTAAGGAAGGTAATTAACAGTCCTCATGAAAACAGCTGGTGACTTTAATTCTTTCCATTTATTGAAGTCGTAATTCAACTTCAGCAATCTACACAAAAAGATTTGTAAGTGCAGTGATTGCAATGACCACTTATTTAATACTTGCAAACAACATACAGTACTAACCGAAATTAACTGAATATAATGTCATAGAATGTAAGGTAAGATATAGTTAAGTTTTAATTTAATTGAATTTTATTTTTTTTCCCCAACATTTTATAGCAGCTTTATAAGTCTATACTCACACACAGTGCTTCCCAAAAACAGTGGATGTCTGACTTCAACACAGAACTGTGAAATTCAAAACTATATAGTCAGGCAAGAAAAAGAGCACTAAATCTTCTTAAAATGATTAAAAAATAATCCTAAATGAATCTTTTTAGAATATCCCATCTGAAGTGAAAGGTGTCCTAATTCAACCAAAGTGTTAATTGCTCGTTTCATTTCTAGTATAAATTAGTCATTTCAATGTAGACGCAAGGATAAAATGAATACAAGCCGGTGGAAAATATAACCTCTCCTGAAAATGCTTTTGTTGTTTTGAAATGCGAAGATATCCAATATTTTTATCAAAAAAGTGGCATAGAAGAACATGCATTCATTTGGTTGCTGCAATCTTGCAACAGTTGAGCAAAGAAAAACAGAGGAGCCGACAGAAGACTCAAATGTACATTGTAGGTTTTCAAGCACACAACCACACCACTGAAGGATGTTTTAACTCTACAAGGCACATCAGAGATAATCATAATATAAATATTCAGCTATTCATCAGGACCAACTGTTGGACCACTAGGGAACTAATCAGAATCAGAAAAAAACAGATAAAATCAGAAACTATAGTAGCACTTGAAGTTGCCACAGCTAGTCCAATGACTAGACAATGGAACTGTTACACAAGAATCAGAGAACCTGTCATCCAAACCATCCATTCTATGCTGCTCATATAGACTACATACTGGAACATGTGGCGAGACTAATGTAGATAACTGATTCACAAAAAACAGTGGTCTTAGATTAGCTTAGTTTCATACAAGGCTTCTAACATAATTATGCTAGTGATGTCATGGGGAGAACATCCTGTTATTGCTTCTCAAGTTTAATATGGGGCCCATTTATTCTAACTGGCACATTTTCTCAAGTTTGTGCAGTGGCTGCAAACTGTAGGTATTAAGGAATAAATCATTCAGTGTTGCATTTTGCCTTTCCTCACTATGATGGTGACAAAATTAATTTCTCAACATGAAAGTGCCTGGGCTGATAACGTTCAAGCTTCAACTTGTGCAACTTTCGATCCACAATGGACTAATATGACTTGTCAGTGGGATGAGTGGCTGCTGTTAAGCTTGCCATGCTGTTGATGATGAACTTATCCATTATTGATCACATACTGTATCACATCACTTTCAATACAGTAACTGCTTATGCAATTCAGAATTATGGTTGCTAGGAACCTACCGTGGGAAGCATTGAATGTAAGGTGGGATAATAACAATAATTCCTTACACTTATATAGCTCTTTTCTGGACACTCAAAGCACTTTACTGGTGGGGACTCCCTTCCACCACCAAGAATGTGCAATACATTCTGGATGATGTAATGGCAGCCAAAGTGCGCCAGTATGATCACCACACACCACCTATCATTGGGGAGGAGAACAGAGTGATGAAACCAATTCATAGATAGGGATTATTAGGAGGCCATGGTTGATAAAGGCCAGGTGGAAAATATACCTTGGATGGGACACCAGTCCATCACAGGGCACACACAGACACACACCACAGCTACAACTGGGACACACTCACACCAGCGCTGCAAGGCAGCAATGTTAACAGCTGTGCCACCGTACTGCTCTCCATTACTAATGTCTCTGTAAATGAATTATTATTTCACTGGTTGTAACTGTCTCATTTTATCTGCATTTTGTCTTAGTGAACTTAATTAGTTGGTATGATTTTAGTGTTTGTTGGATTTGTAATACATGAATTTCACAAAGTTTCTGAAAGCATTATATAAGGGGCTTCTCTAAATATTGTAATGACCAGGCAGGCATGGGACTCAGGCAATGGGGTTGAACAACACATTTATTAACTCGAACCGGGGAAAGGTACACACACAGGGACAGGGGTTACAGCACTGCACCTTCACTAACACACACACGCGAAGGGAAGAGACTGTCGCCCAGCCTCCATCCCACTATACTGTATATGTACAGTCCCGTAGTCCCGCCCCTAGGCGCTGTTCTCAGCCCGCCTTGCGTGCACATGGCTAAAGTGCCCGGCGTGGCGCTACATTGCCCCCGCCTGAAGAGTCGAGCGTCCGCCAGCCCCAAACCGTCAGGCTGCACGCGGAAGGCAGGCTGCTCTGCGGGCTCCTCCTGCTAGCCTCTCCATCTGGGCCAGGGACCTCCGCCTGGGAACCTTCTGTTCTTTACTTGAAATGCATTTCATTGTAATGACCACTTGAGTCAAAGCCTCTTGGATCAGCACCCCTCATAGTCTTCTCTATTCAAGACTAAAAATGGCATTCAACTTTTAACAACCATAATATATCTGGTTGCTCTTCCCTTTACAAACTCCAACACAGCTACCTGTATATCTTTTTATAACATTATGGTTTAAAGTGTGTTTAAAACATACTCTATGAACACCAAATAAAAAGTTTTCACATTTATTCAACAAAAATAAAAACTCCATGGCAATGACTCTTTGCATGCCAGGAAACATGTATAAATAGCCATTCTGAAAAGAAAAAAGTCACTACATAAGGATCGGTATCAAGGAAGGTAGGTATTTCTCCAACAGAAAGTTAAGTGAAATGAGTACACTATTATGTGCTCTATACTGTAGATGCTTGGGATGTTGATGTTGTCATTATATAAAGCTGGTCATTGGTCATTAGATTCATTGGAAGCTAATTAGGGCTATGCAGGCATTGAAAATTGCTGAATGATGGGCATAGAGATACTGCTGGGATTTCTTTACACCAGACATTCTACACTCTTTCTTTACAAAAACCATAGCAAGCACTTTTTCTAAGTGGGAACAACTTTGCTTAGTTGCTGTTCGGCACTCAATGCTGAGTGTTATATGTGATTACACTGTTCCAACACTATACGATGAGGTGTCACAGACTAGGACAAAAGGCTTCTGTGAATCAAAGTGGATTAGTAACTTTGAAGACTGTTGTAACTTCTTGGAGGCCCTTAAGGCAGCCTTGAGTTCTTGATTCCATTGCCAAGGAATGTTTTTATGCAGAAGGTGGTGCAAAGGAGCCAACACAGTTGGGGAATTTGGCAGGAGCTTGGGATAGTAAATTATCATTCCCACATAAGACTTTAATTTCTTATTAAATGCAGGGGCATTGGCTTGTAGTTTGTATTCCATTGGGTGCAGGCCATCAGGATCAGTTTTGTGTCCCAAATAGTCAATGTTTTTGAAGCCATGAAGACAAAATTCCTACTGCTTAGTTTCAAACCAGCAGTTGATAACCTATGAATAATCTCTTCCCTCTCTTAAATGGGAAATGTTACTGTGGCCTGTGAGAGGTAGAACAGGACTTGTGGCATTCCTTGATGTCCACAGTGCTCATTTAGTTGAGCATTGACAATGTCATCATCGTAACTGGGTCAGAAAATTCCGGAATCATGACAAGTATGTAAAAAGTAGGTCATGTCTAAGTCTAGGGATCCAGATTAAACTGAGGATCACAAATATGTTAAGACAAACAGAAATATTGATTGGCATGTTTGTCATTTTAATTCGTAAAATGGGGTTGAATAAAATAGAATCTGGGTGTAATCTAAAATAGCTAAACTAACCTAACCTGCACTTCTTTGGGTTCTCACACAACCATGGGAAGAACCTGTGAACTCTTCCCAGATTGGATTCTGGAAATATGAGATAGCCATGCTAAACCACCACATATCCAAACTATGTCTGTTTGCCTTTTTATTCTTTCAGGCATGTTTTACAAACCTTTTCAAAACATAGTACAAGAGCATATTTTTTAATACCTAAATGCTTGAATTCCTTGGTCCTCTCATACTGTATCTGACATACCACACCACAACTAAGGGACTGATAATGTTGTCATTTGATTCATAGTTCAATCAGTATACACAGATTTAATCGTTTAAAGGACTATTGACAGGGTCTAATTGCTTTCTTGCCTTTGATCTACTTACTCTGATGTTCTCTGCCTTGGGCAAAGGCACATAAAATGCAAATCAACTGTCACCGAATTGTTAGACTAGACAAAATTTTTTTAAGATTTATCAGGATGGCTTTTAAATTTTCCATTTTAAAATGTGCCCCACTACTGCTAGTGCCAAATTAATTTCAGTTAATTTTCCAACTCAGTCTTACTTAAAATATATGAAGAACATTTCACTTTTACATACACATGTGGTCCATTGCTTGATCCCTTCAACTTTTCCCCATTACCTTCATAATTATTACAGCATAGTGTGCTGAAATAAAGTTGTGAAATTTACCGTGTAAGGGATCAAAAGATTCTTAATTACCACTCATGTAAGTGCACGGCATGCATTCAGTTTCAAATGAAATCTAAGAGACACAAGTATAATAAACTAAAACTTCAAAAAAGCTCAATTGTTTATTTGCTGCCAAAATTGTTTTAAATGTGAACTGTAATACTCTGGTGCATGAATGGAAATAATTTCCTAACATTCACTATAGGATTGAGATAGCTTTTGCTGAGAGTTTTCTTGATGTACTAATTAGAAACAATAATAAGAAAAACACAAGCATTCAGAGAATGTTGGTCTAAATTTAGATGAAAATTAATATATTTTATAGCAAATGAGCAAGATAAATTAGCCAAACTTCCTGCATAGACAGTGGAAACAGACTTTAGGCTGCAGCCTTTGATAGAGTGAAGAAAGGAAAAATGTGCATCAATCAGGTAATAACGATCATCTGGAAATTTACGCTTTTCACTCCTTAGGAAAATAACTGTTTAGTAATGCATCATCACCAGAGATTAAAGTATTCATCTGAGTCACTGCGCTGGCTCTCTCCATGGCCTTTAGAAATATTGAGCTGGCTCTCACAGCAGTCTTTACAGTCAGCTCAGCACACTGGCCAGAGAAATGTGGACAATCAACAGCAGATCTACGAGCAAGAGGGTAGTTTACTGTAACCAAGATGTGATTTGGATTCTTTCATCACACATCAATCTTATTGTCCTAATTTAGAGCAAATGAATCAATAAAACTTTATTTTTAATACAAAACCAAGCTGTGTCATTAATCAACTCTTGATCCAAGAAGGCCTTTGGGACCAATCTGTTACAATATAAAGTCAATTTCTCTTCAATTAAACTTCATCCATCATGGATTATGCGCCTACTGTCACATAACGTGCACAGTCAGTTAAAAGTTTCATGAATATTTTTGTCTTTTTTATTCTGCAGAAAGTGAAAGCAGAGAAGGCAAAAAAACAATGTTTTAAAAGTTCGACAATACTCATCTTAGCATCTTTCAGAATGAACACCAGATTCAGTAATACTTGTGAATTTGTTTGAACCTAGTGATTTGCAAGCAATTAGACACGCTGATTGGTCTTCCCAGGATGAAAGGGTGGTGACAGATAGAAGTAGTAGCATTTTGATTGCCTAGCAGATGACAATGCAGAAAAATTACATTCAGAGCAAGTACCCTGTACATGTTTTAGAGGGTGGTCTTAAATTCACCTGTCCTATGATAGAAAATTGTGATTCCTCATTTTTAATGGGGGTTTCTAAAAAGAATGACTTTTTTGTAGTGCCATCTTTAAGGAGGAAATATATAGCCTATTCTTCCTTCACTTTGATTGCACATGCACTGCAGTTAAATGACTAAGAAACAGTTTGCTAACAACAGGGAGAAAACAAACAGTATGTCTGTGGATCCCAGGCTTTCTGAATAAAAACACTTGCTGGCAGTGTGCACAGTCGATTGATACATTAAGAACCTCTGATCCAGCCCAGATGTTTAACAGAATTGTAAAAGAGGAACTAAAGTCATTGTTTTGAAGACTAGTATGTGATGTGCTGGTTAGAGAAATACCTGTGCTCTAAATGTAAATATCAAAACACAAAACTGTAACTTAGTTGTATTTCCAAACTATTTTAGAAGACCGTTCGTGCCTACTGCCATAAGACTTTACAACCCAATCACGTTATGTCCTGGCAGTGGCAGCACTGACCTGTTGTGACACCATACCTGTACACCTGAAACCTGATTCCTCTGTAACAACTGGTGCTCTGTTTAACTGGTATTCTATCTACATCTTGTTTATAGAAGTGCACTATCTGGAAGTGGAATGGGCAATTTATTTATTATTCACAACTGTGCAATAGTTGCAATAGTTACTGTACTTACTCTGTGCAATAGCTTGGGAGTGTGTAATATCTATACTGTGTATTACATCTTCCTTGTGTTCTGTACATTCATACTTTTGTGTGTGTGTGTGCCTTTTCTGATTTGTTTGTAATTCTTTATTTCAATTTTTTGTAAATGTATTTATTGTAGTGTATTACTTTATTATAACATTTGTACTGTACTGTGTTGATTGTGCCTGGCTGCTGTAGCACTTGAATTTCCCACATTGGATTAATAAAGTACCTACCTAACAAAAGAAATGTTTAGTCAAACACCTTTTCTTTTATAAACAGCATTGCATTTTCATGGCATTCTCACCTAATAATTTGGTTTATTCCTAGGGATTATTCCTAGGGACACTTTTTATAATTTCTAACATTACTTTACAGATCATCACACAAAACCTCAAATGATAGAGCATGGATTTTCAATCAGATCATGTTTTGGAAAACTGTTTTTCCTTGTTTCTGCATAGCGTATAATTTAGAAGCATATTCCTGGTCTTTGCCCTGTTGTAGTTTTCTTTTCATTGAAAACTCTGCTATCAGACTATAAGTGTTTTTAGTATTATTTAGGGGTTTCTGACTTTTAAGAGAATTGAGCAGTATGAATGTTTTGTATTCCAAATCTATTGCAAAGTACTTGAATGGAAAACTGCAGTCACTAAATTCCATTAAGACATGGTATGTGCATTGATAATGCATATGACTCATGCTTGTTAAAAGGATTGTGGTAAAATACAGCCATTTAATTTTTATTAATTCTGGTAAACTGTGTGGTTTTCTTTTTGCAGAAGATACATTTGAAAAAGCTAGGAATGGGTTTCTGAAGAACAAAGCTTCATGTGTCATTTGAGATTGTTTTATGTACAATTAGGACTTGGTGAGGATGAGGTGAAGGTTAATTATGTTAAACCACAAAATCTTAAGGAGATGTACTTGTTCAACACACTTTTTTTTCATTCTGAAGTTGAAATTCAGTATTGTCATTAGAAAATGTATGAATTTTTAGCTCAAACAAATAATAGCAGCTCCTGATGTTTGTAATTGGCACTGCAGTAAAAATCCTTTAAATAAACATTATATTCAAATATATTTTGTGATTTTCAACTAATACGTTTATGCTTCAAAAATTATAAAGCAGTATATTGCAATCAATGCTGTAAATCTTTTTTCATAAAAATGTTTGCATTTTTTAATATGATGCAATCAACACAATAGTATTTTAAATGATTATTTTTTGTCCCTATTTTAAATCCCTAAGGGCAGCACAATGGATCAGTGGTTAGCATTACTACAGTATATCATACTGCTAGGGCTCAGGGTTCAATTCCTGGGGTGTTATGAGCATGGAGTTTGTATGTTTGCCCTATGTTTGTGTGGGTTTTCTGCAGTTGCTCTGAATTCCTTCCAAAGCTCAAAGTTATACTAGTAGGTTAATTGGCTTTTATAATATTGGCCTTATTGAGAGTGTGTACATGTCTGTGTGTGCTCTGAGATGGACTGAAAAACCTCTTCCATTGTTATGCATCTTTAAAATCCCTTTCATTTTCCATGAATACCTACAGTATGCCACAATGTTTTTAGTTTTTACCTTGTTCCTCCAATCTCTCATTTCCAAGCAGTTCTGTTTGTCTACTATAAAATAAGGAAAGTGATACATTGCCAGGGTGTATCCTGCCTTGCGCCTGTAGTTTGCTGCTCCCCTGCGACCCTGAATTGGCTGAAGCAGTTAGAAAATGAATGGATGGATTTAACTCCACAAATTAGTACTCTAGTATTCTCCTAACCTCTTTCAGACACTGAGAATCCACTGCATTGGTTTAGTGAAATCAACACATAATTGTCAATTTGTGTTGATTTTGCACACAGTCCATTCAAAACCCATTGATCTCACATAGGCATCAAGTCTGTGCCCGATGTAGATTTCATGTGAGCTCAACTATTTGCCATTTACTAAAGCTATCTCTTGTTCAAGGGCTCCTACTCAGTATTGCTGCAGAGTTAAAAAAATGAGGATATTCTACCCATTTGTATCCCATTCATAGCTGTTGAATACTGAATTGCAGTAACAAACAACCTCTTAAGGGTTATGTAAGCGGTGTACCATTGACTCACGGATAACCCCTTTTGACTGATTTACAAAAAATTCATTTAGCCACATTTTGTTTGTGCTGTATCTTTCATGGGGACATTTTCTTGGGACAATCCACTCCCTCCATTGCTAGACCAATGACTTTATCTGTTGACCTTATTCTCTATCAAAGACCAAGGTGTCAATTAGTGACAACAAACCTAACCCTGGAAACAGTATTCACACTCTTCTTGTGAGGTAGCATGGACACGTGAAAAAAAAACTGTCAGGAAAATGAAACAGCTTTTACTGGCAGGCATGATGTCATTTGAAAAGGAGGAATTCCGCAGGTTGTGTCAGTCCAAATGCTGAATTATCAAAAAAAGAATAAAAAAAGTTTAAACCTATTATATTTGCAAGATCGGTGTGCCAGATGTTATAGAGAGACAGTTTTTTCAGTATTAATTTGGCATTAATATAATCCAAGTACTGCTATGCTATTTAAGTAATGCACAAGCAATATTTATTTTCCTTTCTTCATAACTTTGCAGGCTTTTGTTCCAGCATACTTACTCTCAAGATGTTGTCTGCTTACACACGTGCAGATTGCTGTCTGTCTGGTGTCACTCATAGCTTCTAGAGAAATGCTTTTCTAAACCTCGATGCAATAGAAGGACTGTCAGGGTTGACATCTCTCCTCTACAGGGCGCTCCACCACTCTCTTGTCATTAGTTCTGTGTGATTGTTTGTATGTTTTCCCGGTGTGCCTTGTTTGTCTTTCCTTATATAACCCCAGTGCCTCTAGGGCTCAGGGCTCAGCAATGGACTGCAGATGTCTAGAGGCCTGCCTACTACCAGTCTATGGCTTGCCTGAGGGCATCCCTGAACTCTGAGCCTGGGGCCTGGAAGACATCCCAGGGACTTTAGCCTTTGTCCTTGTCTCTGGGTGGATCTCCTGGTATCAGAGTTTTGGACTGTGCCCTGACGTTTGTGTGGTCCTGCTTGGACTTGGTTGCCTTTGATTATTCCCCTGTGCACCTGTTCACGTACTGTCACTGTTCACTAGCATCACTAATAAACCCTTGTGTGTCTTCCTTGAAGTCCACCTCCTGTCTCTTTCAGATTCTATCGTCTCGTATAGGGTCTTAACTTGGAAGGATTGCTGAACCACATCTGTGACAAGGAACTGTAATGGACATTCCTCCAGTGGTAAAGGACGATGACAAGCAACTCCGATAAAGGACTTGTAAAGTCTAATTTTATGTTTTGAGAATCCCACTACGTGCTCTGTAACAGTTTGTCCAATAATGCTGCACTTACGTACGCAGCAGAGAAAAATTGCAGTTATGTTGTTTCCATGTTGAATGAAATAATGGGTGGCCTGACATCATATCTCCCTGAAAATGCATTGAAGAACACAGCTGTAAATGACAAGGCAGTTAAAAGTTTTTTTCAATAAATGGATTCTGTCATTACTTGACAATTTTTGTGTTTTATCAAAAACATTCCTTGGATTGTTGGTTTAAATAATTTAAAAATTTGTTGGGCAAAGGCACAGTTGCATTTTTGTGAGAAAGTACATTTTTTATGAGAAAGTAGATAAATAAAAGGCATATGAACAGCCTTGAATCACTCTCCTGGGTTACAGAATTATACAATATTTATTTCCATAGGCAGCTGGTAAAAATATATTAAACATTTAGCTTTTCTTTTTCTGGTGTTATTTATTTTTAGAAGGATATTTTAAGAGATTTTTATGAGGCAATTTTAAAAGTAAATTTAGCATTCAAACAACATTTGTGAAACTGCAAATGTACTGAAAGACATGAAAGAAGTGCTCTGAATATGTCGGACATCTGTTTTCAGTGACTAGGCCAAACAAAATGAAATCATTAGGAAAAGAATATTGAAAGGTGGCTTTAACTACAGACCCATAGATAACCTTCAGATCAAACTTGGGCATAATGACAGACAAATTCACATACTTGTTGTACTCTCTTTTATGAACGGCACATTATTAACTATAGGACACTTAACTAATATCTCCATAACCTGACAGGAGTGAGGTTTGTAGAGGGAATCACGCAATGGCTTAGACCTTTAAAGACAAAGCAAAGTGAATTGAACATCTGCCATGAGAATCATGGGATTGTTCTAACAGGTTCCAACAGCTGTGGAGTCATGAAGCATTCTCTTTTAGTGTCAGGCTGTCCACAGTCATTGTGTCCATATGATGAAAAGAAAAAAAATCTTTATAAAAATACAGCATCTGCATATTTCAAAATATCTCTGGAAATTTAAACTTTGCTTTGGCGTCATCTATTATGAAACATGGGAATTATACAAAACAAAATACTTATTACCTTCATTTCTCAAATTAGTCATGTCTGGCTCAATGTTCCTGGCCCATTGTTCAAAAGCGTAGGTTGATTTCTACAGAAAAATAAGCCTTATCGTTGTAGTTTAAGACTCAAAGAGAGAGGATATTGCAATCCTGTTGCAACTACAATGCTGTATCATAGCAGACAGCAGAACAATCATTGGTCTTAAAATAGCAAATTACATTTTATAATAGTCTAGTAATGCAGCAGACATTACTATATACTGTACTGAGGTTCTTGCCGAGTCAAAACGTCCTAGGACCAACATATTTTGGAAACCTACATTTTTATTTTAGAGTTTTGAAAATAACTGCCTAATTATAAGATTTTGTTATTTGTTAAAATAAAAAAGTAAAAATAAAGAAATCAGAAAACAATAAAAAACAGTGAAATGTAATAAAAAGTAAGAAACAAAAACACAGAAACAGAGAAAATAAACAACAGTGTAAATACTAGTACAGTATAGATGGAATAATCTAATTTTGTCACATTATTTTTTCGGATGACCAGAGTAAATGTTTTAGAGAGGGGGCAAAAATTAGTCATTGTCAATATGAATGTAAAAATTACTTTTTAAAGCAATAGTATAAATAAAATATTCCTATGCTATGTCTCTTCAGAATAGAGTACAATTGAAAACCTATTAATTCTCAGAATTTAAAAAGAGTTTGGAACAAGACAACAACCTTACCAAATATGCACAAATGATCATATCTAGAACTATGATATTTTCTAGTCTTGTTAACTTAGATTTCATCTGCTATTTGACTTATACAGTCTGTGACAATATAGGATAAGGTCAGGGAGTCTTGAGAAATCCATCCATCCATCTGTCCTTCTGAATTTCTATTACTCTAATTAGATATTTATTTATATAGAAATTACACTCACTACAGACAACACAGATCACTGAAACTGATAACTTTTTAAATTAATCATAGAATGGTCAGAGTGTGAGCAAGTATGATTGCTAAGTATGTAGAGAGATATTGTGATGTGATATCTATTTTTGCACAAATAATTACCTCCTTGTTTTACTAATTTGTCATTAAATATCATGGTTTCTAAAAATGTGGTTTTATATTCCCCATGAGTTGCTAGGAATCCGTAAGTCTACGTTTTTAATTTAATTTGTGGATTATTTTCTATTATATGAATATTTATAAAATATAACCTACAACATCAAAATGCTATCCGTATAAAGGCTGCAGGAATGCTGTATCTTGGACTTCCAGAAGAACCATTTGATCACTTTCATGAAAATAATATGGAGAAAGATCTCAAATTCAAGAGCAAGGATTATGGCCTCTGTACCTGATATTAACAGTAACTGTTATATTATGTAATTGGAAAATAATTGAGACAGCCATACAGTAGGTAAATGCATTTTAAATGTTTATTAGGAGACCATCTTCCTGACATCCTGAAACTTCTAGCCATGTTCTGACCACAATGTGACAATGCCAGCTCATTAACTACGATAGTCACAGCAGTGCTAGCATGCTGTATTATTTTTTATGTTTTAAGTGATATGTCATTGTATCTTGTACGCAGAGTCCCTCTGGGCTCTTAGGTCTTTTCTGGGTCCCCTCTCTAGGACGTCTGCATGGTATTTTGATTATTGTGCTTCACACATACAGTACATTACTGTTGATTCACACCTGAATTGGATCCATATCTCTTAACTCCATATCTTCACTTATCACTGTTCAATTCAATTCAATTTATTTTTATATAGTGCCTTTCACAACAAGGTTGCCACAAGGCACTTAACAAAGCTGTGTGACAATACATGACGTTACAATACAGAAAGAGACAAAGCCAGAAGACAACAGAGGAGAGAATAATAATAATAATAATAAACTTTATTTTATATAGCGCCTTTAAAGGTGGCTTCTCAAAGCGCTTTACAGGATGACAATAACAATAAATAAGAAGACTAAACAATAAATAAGAAAATTTCACAAGACAGGACACAATTATAATTACAACAATACAACAATAAAGATAGAGGAGACCGTGGAAGATGGTATTAAGAAGAGCAGAGGGGTGAAGAATGGAACCAGTTAAGTAAAGGCTTTTCTGAAGAAGAAGGTTTTGAGTCTGGATTTGAAGGAGTTTAGAGAAGGTGACTCTCTAATATCCTTGGGCAAAGAGTTCCAGAGCTTGGGGGCATAGCAGGAGAAGGCCCTGTCGCCCATACAATGTAGACGGGCTTGGGGGACAGTAAGGAGAGCAGAATTTGAAGAGCGGAGGTTGCGAGGTGGGGAGTAGGGCGATAAAAGTTCAGACAGGTATTGAGGTGCCAAGCCATGTAAAGCCTTGTAGGTGAGCATGAGGATTTTAAAGTCTACGCGGAATTTGACCGGAAGCCAGTGCAAGGACTCGAGGATAGGAGTAATGTGAACACTTGTACTAGACCTGGTCAGGATTCTGGCTGCTGAATTTTGGACATACTGCAGCTTGTTCAGAGTAGATTTAGATACACCAGGGAGCAGAGCATTGCAGTAGTCAATTCGGGAGAATACAAATATGTTGATCAGCTTTTCAGCCACAGTTAATGATAGCATAGGGCGTAGTCTTGCGATATTTCTAAGGTGAAAAAAAAATGTTTTGACAGTATGCTGTACATGTGGGTCGAATGTTAAGCCAGAATCGAATATAACCCCAAGGTTTTTCAATTTTGATTGAAGCTCTAGTACAGAGCCATCTACAGACAGGGTTACAGGACTGGCTTTACGAAGTTGATGGGGGGTACCAATAAGCATGACCTCAGTCTTGTCACAGTTAAGATGAAGGAAGTTTTGAGTCATCCAAATTTTTATGTCAGAGATGCAGTTAGATAGAATAGAGACAGCCACGTCAGTGTCGGGTTTGGTATGGATGTATATTTGAGTATCGTCAGCGTAAAAATGAAAGCTGAGGCCATGTGATCTTAAAAGCTGACCAAGTGGGAACATGTAAATGCTGAAGAGCAAACTAAAAACTCCTCAATAAGGAGAAAAAAAACCTCTGGGGGTCCAAAATCAACTGGCTGCCCAACCCGTCTGGGCATAGTCGCATTATACAATTTAAAAAAAGTACTAAGTGGGTTCACTATTCTGATTAGGCACTGGAGTATTCCTATGTCTCATTCCATGTTGCCCAATAACAATACTCACTTCAATTCCTTTATCATTCTTCAGAAATATAATTACTTTAAATCAACTTTGCTCTTTCAAATCGTCTCTTGCTATCTTCCCTAAGTGCATGCTCTTCACCAGCAGCCATTCACTTTTTTCATTCCCAGCTATACCAGCTGATCCTGTTTGGCCAGGTACACATCTCTGTCTTCATTAATCATCACTTGCACACCTGACACAGCAGTAGCTAGTTGATCTCTTTCACACGCTCTTCTTCTTACACCGCAGACCTGTCTGTTGATGGTATAGCCAAGGAGTACTCATACTCTCCCCATGCTTTCTAGACTCCTTTTGCTCTCATGCTGCTACTTTACCAGATGATGCCCCATTTTTCAGGATGCTAACAGCATGTTGTCAGCCCTGGTTCAGGTAGCAAATCCTCTTTCTTGGCAGTGCACTTCAACCACATTGAGCCTGGCAAACGTATCTCCCATTACAGCCCGCCTGTCCTGCACTTGTGATGTCCCTCACTATAGTCTTCTAAGTTGTATTTTCTCAAGCATCTCTAGCTCATTGAGTCCAACATACCTGTAAGCCAGCCCAACCAACTGATATAATCAACTATTAATAACTCCCTCTGGGGCTCTTACTCTCCTTCTTCTCATTCTGAAGCCAAGATACATATTGAAACCCCTTTTCTCCTAGCTATTCTTATATACAGAAGCTTCACAATAATCCAGGGAAGTGGTCAATTCCACATAGGGTCTATCATTTCTGCTGCGTTCCCTCAAGTGAAATCTCATCCCAATGTCAAATATTCAAATAGCCCAGGTGAGTTTAATTTTATGCTAGCCTTTGTCCTTAATGGGTGGCTTTCTCATAAAGAGAACTCATACTCATCAAGAGTATTTCATTTATCAGCAAGTCAGTTATTTAGCAGTCTGGCTGTTTGTTGTAATGAATTCTGAAAACTGCACTAAGCCTACTGATTTTATGAAGCCATGTTACCAAGCAAAGGGGACATTTTTCAAGAAAAGTATGCCAGTTGCCATGCATGTTAAGGTGATCAGGCTAATTTTCATTATTTTCTTAATCCATATTATTTTTAAAGATTTTTACAAATGGGTTATTGTGTTTAGCAGTAGTATGTGTAGATTATAAAAATATAGTTGATTGTTTTATATTTTCAGTGTGAAGTCCTGGATGCCCTACAATGACTAATCTCCTCCCATTCTGCTGAAATCTGGTTCCCCCAGCCTCCCCTAATATTGCCACCTCTGTAGTAGCCCCTGCTCAACTGTGTGTAGTGTCTGTGTGAGCTCAAGCCTCAGCCTGAAATGAGGAATTGTACTGCACCAGCTTCTATTACAATGAGAGAGGAGCTGAGGCAAATACTAGGCAGTTGCAATGTAAACCTGGTGAAAACAACTTAAAAGGTAAATACTGTATTTGTTAGTTGATGTTTAAGTACTGTACATCTGTGCTTGATCACATCACATCATTTGAACATCAGATAAAACATGTCTGTTTTATGTTTATTGCATGATTTCAATTTGTTTTAAAGCTTGGTGCACTTCCTATTCATTTAGATTTAAAAGGTCAGTACTCATTTCATTTTATTATAATGACTGTGTTTTGGCATTCAAAATGGCATCTGTTTTTACTACGCAGATGGTTAACCTTCTTATAAAGGCCAATCACCCAACAAATATCTCCACTGAATGTCTGATCTTTTCTTCACAATGTATTATGGCTGGTCACCTGTGCATGTTAACTACACTTTGAGTTCAGTTTTACATAGATAATACATATATTCAGTTGAGGGCAAAGAGAGCATACCCTATATTAAATGTTAAATGGATAGTACTAAATATGGTTTGAAAATGACCTCTAAATGAAAACAGATTGAACTTAGCTAACACATTAATGTACTTTTTGCATGTTTCACTTTTTTTTAGCCAAGGTCTAAACATGTGTAATGAGATAATTTTTGGTTGTAGAGGAACATGGACAAAACCTAGCTATGTCCTAATTTCATTTACCAGAAAAGGGAAAGGCAAATTAAAAAGTAAAAATTTCAGAAAAAATAAACTAATGACTTATTATTTTGGCACATTTTGCTTTTTCAAATTTCTTTATTAAATGTGACATTACACTGCTTCAATATTGCCTATCTAAAATTGTCTTCCAATTAACAACTGGTACCATCTTTTTTCAGTAAAACAATGCTGACAGAACCTGGCATGCAATTTGCTTCATGGAGTTTATAACAGAACTTTGGGGTAAAGGTGTTTTCATTTGATTTGTTGGTTTGGACATGCCTATTTTTAAAACACTTGAACAAGTTCAAGTTAGTAGCTGTGTCAAAATGCGTAGGCTGCACAGGAACAAGTAAATGTTTATCCCATGCTGAAAAGAGAAGAAAAGAAATACAAAGTTTTGGCTGTGATCTCCCAGTCTACTTCCTGTGTCAGGGAACATGTCAGGGCTGTGAGGATCAAAGATCTCTCCAAGCCCATAGTTTCCCACTTCACCTCTAACAGCCATGATCATACTGATCTCTAAATCTGCGTTCTTGAAGAGGGGTTTTGGAACTCCTATTGAAGAAAGATATCTGAAAACAAAATTATCCTGAAACTAGGTTCACACCTTTCCCCTTCACTCAACAACAGACTCGTTTCCTTCTAATCCTCTCTATTCATTTGCAGGTTATGACTTCACACCTCTATTCATCTCTTCAAACCACCTTAGTGTTTATACTGCTTTTCTCCTGTTCCTGCCTCCTCTCTTTTGTTCTCCCATCCTTATCAACTGCCGGTTTCTCTCTCACACCTGAAGAACGCTCCACAGCCAAAACATTGTGTTTCTTTTCTTCACTTTTCAGCATGGAATAAACCTTTACTTGTTCCTTTTTTAAAAAAAAACATCCTGTTATGTTGTTAACATCTTGTCACACTTGCTTTCTAGACTTCCCTTTGCATATTTCTCTCACACCCCATCTATACCCTTGTAGCAGCTCCTAAACTCATTCCTTGCGAAAGAGAGGTCAAGTGAAAAGGGGGGAGGGGTTGCTCAGCCTCTCTGTTACAGTCAAGCTGACATTACCTCAGCTAACTCCATACAATGTCTAATATAGTACATTCATTCCTCTATGACAAAAAGCTGAAACCAGTCCAAGCCAACCAGTTTTGACTAGATAAATCAGGTACAAAAAGAATGCTGGGTCAGTATATCACTGTGTACAGCTATAGAAGAAGGACCGCTTATTTGCCAGAGATTATTGAAATGTTGCTTATGCTAATGATTTATAATTGCTAAGTAAAAACTATAAGGATAAACATTACATTTGAGACATTTCCTGCTACAAAATACATGAACACAACAGTGCATGTCAAAAACAACACCTTAATTTGCAGTTTCTGCTGCTGTCATTAAATATGGTACTTCATATTAAATGTTATATGTCACTTTTCTGTTATTACCTTACATTGTCACATTTTTTCTTTGCCCTAACCCTTTAGTATAACTCAGAAAGAATTTGTTCCTTGGGGTCATCAAAGACAAAGCAAATAATGCAGTCTAGGGAGGAAGTGGTTGTTTATTGATTACTGAAGTTAGCCAGCTAACATTGTGGTGATGAATATAAAATTGAAATGCATCAGAAATCTAACTTGAATGCTCTTTATTCATATTTAATGGGTTTACATATCACTTTACCTCGGGAAAGTTAATTATGGGTACAAAATTAAAATTTGAAAATAAAACTGCCTCATGTTCAAAGATAAGTGTTGTTTGCATCAGTCTGTTTCTTCTCAAGTAAATCTAGAATTGATTACCGGTGCTAAAACACATGCTATTTTTGCATCCCTGTTAGTTTTATGGAAGCAATTACATCAAATTGAAATTGCGTTTTTTTGTGGGGTAATTTTACTGGGGCAGGTGGAAAAGTTAAGATTCAGGCAGGTAACTCACATGAAACTCATTAAATACAATTCTAGGAAACATCAGGCTTGCAGGTTGCTTATATTGTCAACTTCAGTAACTGGGAAAACCATTTAATAATTATGAAACAACACTGTCAAATCAACAGCATGGAAGAGACTTTTTCTATGCTGTGCTTCCTCAAACCAACACAGGGGCAGCACACCACAGCTGATAAGCCTTTTGACTGATGACTGAGTCCCCATTGCAGATGTTATTGACATAACATAACATAACATAACATCACTTTATTAGCTCTATACAATTTCTTGCATTAGGAAGTTGTCTTTTCGCATACCCCAGCTTGCTCTCCATGACACACATAGACACACAGACAGGGAGAGAAGCCTGGGGTCAGAGCACAGGGTCAGGCATTGTACAGCGCCCCTGGAGCAGTTGGGGTTAAGGGCCTTGCTCAGGGGCCCAACAGAGTAGGATTTATTGTACTCTTAAGGAAGGTGCTTTACCAGCATCCCATCCATGCATCAATGGGGGGAGTCATGTGCTCAGCTATTGAAAGCTGGGTAAGCTCTAGCCTGATTGGCCACAGTAGCTGTGGTATAGGCTTTTCCTCCCTCAAACCATCACGTCTTGTTATGTTTGAATTCCCCAGCTTCCTCCTGCTTTTCCATCTTTGTCTGACACGTTAGTGCTTATAAATAGCTACATATTCATGAGTTCTCTTGACTGTAAAAACATTCTTTGTATAGTGTAGCACAAGCTCATATCTGTAACCATAAACATCACTAGAAGCTGTTCTTAGCCACATGAAAGACTACAGTACCTATAAAACTCTATAAACTACAGTACAAAACAATGGTGAGCGTTCCTTCACACAAGGATGGAAAACTGAATTTGTGGGTTGGAAAAGCCTTCATTCACTACAGTACTTCAAAAAATAACTAACTGAAGACAAATGGAAAACAAATTGTATTGTTATAGAGTTCAACAGTAATCATGCACGTTTAATTAACTGTTCAAGCCATGGAAAACTCATTATTTTGTCAAAGCATTTTCACATGTGCTAAAGGTGTATTTCCATAAGCAGATACTGTTGAAAGCTGACAATTAAAGCAGGTTTCTGCATGTTAGACTTTCCTTTGCAGCATCAAAACCAAAGGGCAAAAAAAGCAAAAATAAATCTGTCATTGAAGGAAATGGCACCAAATTTTAAGCCCACGTTAGGCTAGTTTTTCATGTTTAATGGAGGATTTGATATTATTAACTTTGAGTGACAAAAGACTTCCCTGGACCGTTTTCTTTCTGTACCGAAAATTCATGTCAACACCACTTCTGATAAAATTAAAGTAAACAGGGCCAAAGTGTGGGCATGGAAATAGTTACGAAACATTCTACTTAAATAACCTCTGAGACTGAAGGTCCAGTTAATTCTCTGGCTTGTTCGTTTTAGAAAGGAAAAACATATTCAGTCAAAGAAGTCTCATGATAACAAAGCAAACAGGAAAGATCTTTTTAGATCTAAAAGAAACTCTGGACTTTATAAATAACACAAAAACAGAATATTGCCATTGCCAGGCAAACTATTTTGTTGCACGTGTTCAAAATGAGAGATGAGAGATTTAAAGGATGCTTTGCAAATCTGGTAAAAGCTTACCAAAGTTAAGCCACATTGTCATGTAAATTTGGAAGCATTAGCTATACAACTGGTGACCACTATTTTTACTTATTCAAACTGTTTTCAATTTTATTTTATTTTCATGACAGAGTCAGCGTGTGAAACAGAGTTCTGAAAACTGATAAGAGCAGTAGAAAACTAACATTTGTATCATTACTGTTGGAAAAAAATACATCCAAAGATGTATTTTGAGGCAACCTTTATGTGTTTTACACAAATATGTATGTCAACATTTACATGTCTAGCCAAGGTACATTTTTAGAATTTGTTCTTGGTACCAATCTTGGTACCAAAGAAGAATAACTGAGGTGCTGCTAGCCAGTCAGATTAGAGGCAATCATTCCTTTGACATGAATAAAACAGAAGTTGGTCAATACATTCATAGATAAATGCATTACAATAGTTCACTTTGTGACTCCTTTGCACATTTGCAAAGCATTTTCTTTCACAGCTTTAGACTAAAATTTAGACTAAAAGTCTAGTGGTCCTTGCTTTAATAGTGCAGTACCGCTTGCCAGAGCACAGGGGGGAGAACAGTTTGTGGCCAGGATGGTTGGGATCCTAAATGATGGATTGGACTTTATTGCGACAGTGGATGGAGTGAATCTCACAAATTGGTGGTAAATCACATCCTGTAATCCTCTGTGCCGTTGCCACAACCCTTTTTAGTGTATCTACAGTCTGTGGAAATCTGCAGGCCAAGGAACGTGAAAAAGCTGAAAGTTTGACTCTGGGTCTCCTGAAGTCCACAATGAGTCTTTTTTGTCCTTTTGACGTTCAGGGCCTGATTGTTGTCAAGGCACCAACTTGTAAGAAGCTCCTCTTCACTCCTGTATGCAGATTCATCGTTGTTGTTAATCAGCCCAATAATAGTGCTGTCATCTGCAAACTTAATAATGTGGTTGCTGCTGTAAGTAGCTGTACAATCATACTGTAAGTGAACAAGTAGTATACCCTAGGACTAAAACAGCAGCCTTGGGGAGCTCCAGTGTTTAGGATCATTGTAAAGGAGATATTGTTGCCATTTTTTTACCACCTGAGGTCTACCTGTCAGGAAATCCAGTACCCAGTCGCAGATAGAGTTGCATAGCCCAGATTCCTCAAAGCAGGCGTAGGTGTTCAGATCTTCTGGTACAGATGCATCAGTGGAGGAAATACCGCTGGTGTTGCCTTTATAGTTTGTTGTAGCCTGCAAGCCTTGAGTCACCTCCAAGCTGTTTTTCTAATTTGCCCCTGTCTTCCTGTTTTGCCAGTTTAATAGCTTTCTCCAGGTACTTTGATTTTTTTTACAGTTCTCTGCCACCTGATTGGAAGGCGTCAGTCCGCTCTTTAAGTTTGCAGTGAATGTCTTTGAATGTCTTTTGGCTGGGGTATATCCGGATCATCCTGGTAGGAACACATCTGTCCACACAGCAGTTGACGTAGGATGTGTCCACATCTGTATACTCAATAAGATCACTGGAAGAATCTTTGAATACACACCAATCAGTCCTTTCAAAACAGTGAGTTCTTGCTCGTCAGCGTCTGACCAGCACTGCATGGTCTTTACTGCAAGTGGCGCACTTTTTAGAGTCTGCTTATAGACAGGAAGAAGGAGCACAGAGGCATTGTTAGACTTCCCGAAATGCGGACATGAAATGGAATATCCTCCATTAATGGTGGTGTAACAGTGATCCAGTGTGTTGTTGCCTTTAGTGGAAATGGGTACCATTCATGAATGCAATTTTTCTACATCTGAATCGCCCGCCCTGCAGTCCAGACTTAGCCCAAAGTGATTGGAGCATGGAAACGTGGTACAATGGTACAATAAAATGAAAAGGTGTGTTTTTAAATGCAGAAAATAATGTTTCTTTATCAGTATATAATAATTGCATGAAAGAAATGTTTAAATTGAGGGTTTCATTTTTAACATGGCCTTGACCCCACAGACTCAACAGGACTAAAACTCTCATATCCGAGCATTAATCCCACATCAGCAGGGTCCGTCTCCATTTGGTGGTTTGAACCAAATTTTTTAGCTGAAGTTGCCATTAAATGCGACTGAGAATACTCCAACCGGCACGTTGCTCCACCTGCCGTCGAAGTGGGGGGGGGAGGAGAACAAAGTAATGTTGCCAATTCATAGAGGTGAATTATTAGGAGGCATAGGAAATTTCAGCCAGGATGCTGGGGTTACACCCCTACTCTTTTCAAGAAACACCCTGGGATTTTTAATGTCAGGACCTCAGTTTTACATCTCATCCGAAAGACACCGCTTGTGTACAATATAGTGTCCCCGTCACTATACTGGGGCATTAGGACCCACATGGACTGCAGGGTGAATGCCCCCTGCTGGCCCACTCACACCTCTTCCAGCACCAACCTTAGTTTTTCCCAGTAGGTCTCTCATCCAGGTACTGACCAGGCTTACACCTACTTAGCTTCAGTGGGCTGCCAATTGTAAGTTGCAGGGTGACATGGCTGCTGGCCTCAACAGTACTAAAACTAAACTATTTAAATTATATAGAAAAAAAAACTATATTAATAATATAAAAAAAACAAAAGATTGTGAACTGGGACTGTGATACAGTCAATAGATTGTGATAAACTACTGAATGTACGAGGCAGAATTTGCAGCTGTTATTTCATGAGAAAGATTGGCAGCAAAGGAATAGAAAAGAATATCCTCTATTATGTAATTTTGTGAGGTAGTAAGTTTTCACATTAATCATTTATTAATGACAGTTTGTCCCATCTTATTTTGCTGAGAGTGTCCTAAAGATACCTTCATTTTAATTGCAATTTAAGAATTTCTACATCTCGCAACATTTATGGAAAGAAAATGGAAAGAATAAGCCGAGAACAAATTGCCTGTGAAAGCACTTAGTTTGATAACACTGGATATCAGACAGGGACTCAACCCGAGAAGACCAAATATGGCATATGAATGAGTCTGTTTATCATCCAAATTACTCAGTATTTAGATTTTGTTAATAAAAATAGTAATACCATACTGTATTTTTTGTTTTGTGTGTTTAACTGATACTATCATATGTTGTAACATTGATTTTCCAAGCCAAATTTGATATTATGCATGCTCTCCTCTAATTGTTGAATAGGCCTATTTTATCCATGCTTAATTTGATGATAGTTTATTGAAACAAATTTTGAAGTAATATCGTCACCCACAAAAATAATCCAATATCTTAACTATACAGCAGATAAAATCCATTTTGCATTTGATTATAATGTCTTCCAAGAAACTTTTTTTCTGAAACTTGGAAATCTTATTATGAAGGTTGCTGGTTTTAATGATAATGAAACCGATACCCCTCCGCATTTCTGTGTACATTCTAAATAGCAGCAGCTGTACAGTTAAATATGAACAGGTAACTAAACAAAAAAGCAAAGAAAATGAAACAACTATGAACTGTGCTATTTCTGATTGAATTTATTGCTTTTGCACCAGTTCTTCGTGCTGTATTTGTTTTAGCAAGGTGAAAAAAATATTTTTATGTTAAATACAAATCCTCTCGCACATTATTAAGTGCACTCCTGTTATTTCCACACCACCCTTTGTGCAGACAAGCAACTCCTTATCAGATTACAAAAGCTATAAATAGCTTTGTCTGTTCTACTGGAAAAGCTTCAGAATTAACCTGATCCCTTCTTTCTTCACTTTACTTTAATTACATGTAATTGTTCGCTATTGATACCAACCACAGTGGCCTTGTGAGATTGTCAAAGGCAACAAGTGTCTTATATATCCCCTGATTTACAATTATAAATGCTGATAGTTTTGAAACTATCTTTTCTAAGATCAGATCTTTTTGAAAACCAAATTAAAAAAAGTGACGGTCTGCTTTATACTATTATAATTCCTCCTTTGTGCAACTTGCACACATTTAGAAAATGAATAAACTTGGTTTGTCACCAATGTTACCCTCCTGGCACAGTTTTCCCATTTGATATCTGGATATATTCTGACACAGTTACTTCCTTTATAAGACCTATGAGAAATATTAAATAAGTAAACCATCATCACACAAGTGAATCAACAGTCTAAACACATGCCTTGTGGTACAAGCACATGACACAGGTGCTCATTTTAGTCTGCAAGTTAGAAAGATGTTTCACACATTCCACTTCCATGGCCTTGAAATGGCATCATGATTGCCCTGATGCTAAATTCACTACAAAATCCTACAAAAAAATAGAGAATGATGGGGATATATAAAACAGGTCTTACAGTATTTCAAGAAAAGTTCTGTTGCTGTGAGAGCCAAGGAAAGGAAATGGAGGAGTTTGAATTTTTCCAGCTACTGTATATGTTGAAAAGCTTAGTTAGGGATATACGATCTGTCAAAAGGAAAAGGCTTCATTTAACATAGGGATGACTAAGAATAAATGAAGTGGAAGGTAATGGAGCCACCTTTATGTTTTTGTGGAAAACGGGTTGTGATAAGCAATTTCACGGTCACACAGAAACAGCATGAAGTTTATACCAGTTGCTAAGGAGAAAGGTTAGATCCTAGTCTCACAGACTTCCACTCTCCTACATATAAGTCTCGCGTCCAGTACTTCCCTTTTTGTAATGCTCTCAAATCCCCCCTCCACCACCACCACCACCTCATCTACAACATTGTAGCAACTCCTCAGTGAAAGAGTTAGAGGTATGGACACCCTTATCCGTGGTTAGGCTACAATTCCCTCAACTAGGTGAGTCACACCAAATTCTCCACATATTTTTTCCTTCTATCACATTCATTAGGATCTAACAGAACTACTGAACTAGTATATAAGATGTAGAATCTTTATTGTTACTCGTTTTTTCTAAGTGTGAATGTACTGGCTTGAGCAGAGCAATGGTTCAAGTTGGAATTTAGGAAAATACATTCCAACTAATTTAGGAAATTAGTTTCTTTGGTTTCCGTATTTGTACTCTGGATATTCAAGCGAAGGTCACTTTGCTATCTTTAGTTTCTTGCTCCGATTAGTGGTCCTGTCAAGTGTAAATGCATCCATTGTTCTGAATCACAGAGAAGAGAAACTATACTAAGAATCTGTCCTTTGGGCATTATACAGAGAGAATAATGCAGCTGAATGTTTTCTGCCTAATGATAAGGCTTCCAGGGATCTTCACAAAGGTGTTAAACACATTGCTTGCAAACACAAATACTTTGAAAAATTAACTGAAAGCATAGAAAATATAACACAAGTCTAATTTTTTAAAGGAATTATGAAGAATTTACTTGACTATAATCAAAGTAAAAGTAAATTCTGCAAGGCAATGTTAACAACAATAATGTACATGATAAATTTTGCCCCATTTGTATGACACACAGTATTTTACGACATACTGACTACAGAATCATTAACAGGGATTTTTGTTGAAGACAGACATTTGCCCCATTGAGTGACATTGGCCATATGCAGAGAGGAAAAGCATCTTGTTCATTTCAATCTGAACATCAATGTTAATCTCAAATTGAATTGCATTTGAAGAGAATATTTATGTGAATGACATATTTAGCAGCAAGGAAAATAACAACGTTTTAAAATTGTTGGAAGTGGGAGTTAAAAGTAAAGCTTTCCTCCTTGTAAAGCTCTAGGAAAATATTCTGTGAAAGAATTCTGCAATTTCAATTAAAGAGACAACACATTTAGAGAGGATCCAAAAATAGTTTAATATGCAAGTGCAATCTTGTTAAACATTTACCACATAAACAATCTATCGAATAAGCAAGTATGCAATTTGAGATTGTTTGGCACAGTGAAGCACTCGCCTCCCTCCAGTAATCAAACCACCTTTAACAGCTGCAGCCTGGCAGTCACAATAAGCAGTGCTGTTTGAAACCTATGAGATTACATGTAATTTAAGGAGAATACAACTGATACAAGTACAGCTTAGAGTTCTTGGCTGGTAATGGGTAAAACAAGACAAAGCACTCTGTCAAAATGCACACATTTGCAGAGAAACAGTGTGATGGGCCCCACTGCAGGTTTCCTGAGGGTTCTCCTCAAACTTGTTTCACTTTTCAGCAATGAGCGCCCTTTCCAAAATGTCAGGCCTACTTGTAACTGCATCACTGGCCATTGTTCTGCTGTTGGCTGTACACTTGTTGTATTGAATTCTACCATAATCCTCAGGTTCAGTGTAGCAGTGTACCATAAGGCTGTTTATTGTAGTGCTCATTGTTCACTGTTCAAACACAGGAGCTTCTGGTAGAAGGAGAGGAGTCAAATAGTTTCCAATGGAGGGACTGGCTATCCACTGCTCACTTGTGCAGATTTACTGCTTCTTATGTGCCCTGGAGTGCATTGGGAATCTACGCAGATCAGATGGATGATGAGGTCAATAGCTAATGTACCGCAGCAAAGTCAACTGATGGTCAGTTCCAGCATAAAAGACTCATAAGTAAATATTATATTTGACCTTTATGTGGGTGGGACGGGAAATAGGCTGGAGACTAATCATTTTTCATTTTTCAATCGGTACACAAAGAAAATCCAAAGGCTTCAAGTAAGAAATATTGGGTATACAAATAATTGTGTGGGTTCAAGCTGAAATGCTGTAATTTATTACTTATACTGTCAAGGTTTCGGATAAAACAATGACTCTGGGAAACATTCTTGTTTAGGAAAAGTTAAAGCAGCAGAAATCATTATAAGAATCTGTTGCATGAAACATTAACTGTGAACTATATGCCACTAAACCTTGGATATAATCTCCTAGGCCTTTTAAAACTGTGTGTAGTATTTCACTCTATGAGTCCCTTGAGGACAGAATCCATTGTACAATATATACCATAATTTCCATGAACGGGTATACAGATTTTTTAATTGGTATCTTGAAGGATTTGATTTTCTGTGAAACAACAGGTGAATAGCTTTGCAAAGCTTTGTTTATGGAAACTGCATATCTTTAAATTTTGACCTTTCAAAGCAATATGTGTTGCCTGGTTTGTTAATGCCTAATTCAAAATCTGCTGATGACTGATAAGCTTTCTGTCCAGACTCTGACAGCTGTTTGCCTGGAGTCAGTTTCTATTCAGTATAGGAGAACAGAAGTATAATCTACCAGTGTGGGCTTTGCTTGTGTATTGTACTGTTAAAAAATATTTTCAAAAATGGATGGCATGGCAATTATATAGGTATATTGCCATGCTTGAGAATTCAGAATTAAATAACGTCTGTTGACAAAAATATTATTTGGTCATGATTTTTTTTAACTTTATGTGGTTCTTCCTGCAAGTCTGACTGTTGAATAGAACCTGGAATTTTTTCACAGCATGGTGGTTTCACAGCTTTTAAGTCCCAGGTTCCTTTCTAGAGTAGGAAGGCTTCTGTGTGGAGTTTCATGTTGTCCCAATGTTTGCAGAGATTTCACCTGGGAGCTCCAGTTAACTCTCACTTTCTTAAGACTTTGGTTATGATGAGTCTCTAAAACTACTGTAGTCTATGTGTGCTTCTGTGTGTGTGTGTTGTGCTGGACTGGGTGTTCAGGGTCTCCAGACTTGTACCCTGGGCCTCCAGGATAGTCCCTGGGTTTAGATGTTCTGTACCAGGAACATACTGTACAGCTTTCAAACAATTGGGAAACATTAATACTGGGTAAATTTCAGGTTAACATTTAGTATTTGGTTGTATATTACTCTAAAGCAATAGTCCATGAAGTCAGCAACCTTTTGAGTTAATCAAATTAATTGCATTATAATTATCTGAGATACTTTTCCAAAAGCATAGCCACAGTAACTTTGACTTCTTGGCGGTGCTTAGGATATCCTGACTTCTATAAGTTTTCATCAGCATATAAAACTAAAGCAGATGGTCATCTGAGCAGATAAAATGTTTCTGTAAACTTTACACTGTAATTCATTCTGCTGATGCCATTATTAAATGCACCATCAGTAAAGACAAGTGAGGCAGCCTGAGTGCCCTCCACCAACTTCCATATGAAGTGGTGTTCTTGGAGCATTTGAAGTTCTTTTCTTTCTCCACACTTTAACCTTTCCATCACTTTGGTAAAGGATTGTCTGGGTCATATCCATCCTTAACACATCTGTTACAAAACTCTTCTGGGTTATCTTCATACTTCTCTCTGCAGATTATTTTCTGTTCTGGTGAGACATTTAGGTCTTGCAGTATAGCCTTTGTAATTCTGCTGTCTCAGTCATCTGTGGATTTTGATGTCTTCACCCTTTACTCTGTTTTTTTTGGGGTGATTTCACCGACACTTGCATTAGGGTTTTTCTTGACAGTTCTGATAATTTGGTTGTCATCAACTGCAGAAGTTTTTTTTGGCTGACAAAGTGATTGAATTATTCCCCTTTCTATCTGTCACGAATGACCCGCTGAGCAAACAGGAAGATGAACCCTATGCAGTACCTTAGGGGATGAGGGTGAGGTTCCCAGAGGGAATGAGAGCTAGGCAAGTACCGAGGTTAGTAACAAAAAGTAGGTGAGTAGGTTTCCAATCCAGAACAGGGTAAGGCAGAAGGTTTAGTCAAAAGGCAGTTCCATTATTCAAAAGGTGAAGGTCAATGAGAAGGCTTCCAATCCAAAAGGGCAAGACAGTAGACATGGTAAAAAGAAAAGTTCCAAGGTTAATTACAAGGGGAGCATGAATACAGAAACAAAGGCAAGGTAGGAAACAAAGGCAAAGAACAACACGTTCTGAAGGGTTTAAGTATTGTGCGAGGAAGAAGGCGCGTT
Source organism: Lepisosteus oculatus (assembly GCF_040954835.1). NCBI lineage: Eukaryota > Metazoa > Chordata > Actinopteri > Semionotiformes > Lepisosteidae > Lepisosteus > Lepisosteus oculatus. The sequence goes on along the minus strand of NC_090703.1, from coordinate 37,070,512 downwards.
GATTGATGGAGTGTCGTGGTTGGCTGATTTGCAGGAGTGGTGTCGTTTGGCAGTACTGCACAGTGCTGGAGTGTAATTAGCGCGGGTGCGTTTCCGTGTGAGAATGTGGTAGGCAGAGGGCGTGAGACTTTCTTCATCAGTCTATTTCACATTGTTGATTAAGCTGTACCATGTGCTATGGTTGTAATTGAACTTTTCTTTTCTTCAATGGAAAGGTCTTTGGTTTTCAAGGAACAAGTAAAAGGTTTATTCCATGCTGAAAAAAAGAAGAGAGAAAACACAACGTTTCGGCCGTGGAGCCTTCTTCAGGTGTGAGAGAGACAAGGCAGTAGGCAAAGGTAATGTAGCGGGAGAACAAAGGCTGGGAGGGAGGAGGAGTGAGAGGCGGGAGCAGGGGACAGAAAGAGTGGCCAATCAAGAGGTGTGAAGTCAGAATAGGCAGCATTCCCCCAGCAGTGTTATTGACAGGGCCCTTGCCCAAGCCAAAAACACCCCTCGGACCATCAACCCAATCAGGAACTCCTGCCATAATAACCGCATTCCTTACCACCCTAAAACACTTCCTATCCCCAGGACTATTAACGACAACTTTTCCATCCTAAAGGATGATCCCTCCATCAGGGCCCTCTTTTCTGATCTCCCCATCATCTCATATCGCCGAGCACCTAATCTGCGCAACCTTCTTGTTCACAGCTCCCCTTGACCACCCTCAGCAACCATCCACACCAGGCACTTTCCCTTGCAACAGAGCTCGCTGTATCACCTGCAAGTACACATCCACCACCACACTCATTCAAGGCCCCTCAGGACAATTCCGCATAACCCAGAGGGCATCTTGTACTTCCAGTAATCTTATTTACTGTATCTCTTGCAGTAACTGCCCAGCCATCTACATTGGAGAAACAGGAAAGAGACTCGGAGACCGCTTCAGAGAACATGTCTGGGCTGTGAAGATTAAAGATCTCTCCAAGCCCATTGTTTCTCATTTCACCTCTGACGGCCACGACCACTCTAATCTCTCCGTCTGTATTCTCAAAGACGGTTTTCCGTCAACATAGAGATAGACATATTAGGGGTTTATGTGGCATAGCTTATAATATAAGAATGAAAATGGGGTGGAGTTAGGGAGATGGTAAACATACAAAGGGGTGCTCAGAAGAAGAGATATGCAGGACACAGGAAAGCGTAAGGGTGGAAGTTGGGGTGAGACATTGGTTTCCCATCCATCACTTTGTAGAAGGGTAGAGACACTTCCTTTTTCACAAAGTACATTTTCTGTATGTATTGTGCCAGCACATTTATAATATATTAGTGTGATTACAGGGTGGCACACTGGTGCAGTGGTTGTCGTTACAGTGCTGGGGCCCTGGGTTCAATTCTGGACCTGCAGTGATATCTGTGTGGAGTTTGTATGTCCTCTGCTTGTTCACATGGTTTTCCTTCAGGTATTCTGGTTTCCTCACAGAGTCCAAAGACATACTGGTAGGTTGATTTGGTTCTGGGAAAAACTGTTTCTTGTGTGAGTGTGTGCGCTTTTGTCAATCCATGTTGCGATTGACTGCTGTACCCCACCTTGTAGGTGGAATAGCAAACTGCTACACAAACTTGCAATGCCCAACTCCTTCAGGTACCAACACCCCCCATTAGCTCTAGTTCAGCTGGCCCATCCTGATTCTCCTCAATACAAACTGATACTGTTTTCTCTCAAGAATCCAACACTCATTTGCAGGCCTGTAACCCAACTCAATCTCATTCTATAGAGTTTGCTGTAGTATAGCTCTTATTCAATATTTCTTTTCACACTGGTGTGTGCAAACATATTATTTCTTCCAGCTAGTCTTATAAGCTTAAAAAAGTAGCCGAGAGGAGTGACCAATCACACTGTGAGAAAATCACACTAAAAAAGGCTAATTTCCCTCGTGTGACATGCCTGTCCCTTTGAGTGCTGATTAATCCTATAGGGCAACTGTGACTCATTCCTCAGGTTCTTTCAATGAGAAGGCAGCATTTCTGACAGAGTTAATTTTTTAACAAATGAAAGCTAGTCATTTAACAAATGAAAGCTAGATATTGAATACAGTAGCTCTTATTAATTATCTATTTTCACACTGGTGTGTGCAATCTTATTATTTCTTCCAGCTAGTCTAATAAGCTTAAAAAAATAGCCCAGAAGAGTGACCAATCACACTGTAAGCAAATCACACCAGCTCATTTCCCTCGTGTGAAATGCCTGTCCCTTTAAGTGCTGATTAATCCTATAGAGCAACTGTGACTCATTCCTCTGGTTCTTTCAACGAGAAGGCAGCATTTCTGACACAATTAGGTTTTTAACAAATGAAAGCTAGTTATATAGAACAGTGTGCTATATGTAGTTCATGTAGGTACAGTAGCTGTGTCACCATGTGTAGGCTGCAAAGGAACAGGTAACGGGTTTATTCCATGCTGAAAAGAAAAGAAAGGAAACACAACGTTTCAGCTGTGGAGCCTTCTTCAGGTGTGAGAAAGATAGGGTAGACGGCAAAGATTTTTGTCTCATTCTTGTCTCAAATTTAACAGCTTATTCTTAGGATACCTGCCTAGTTTGAAGTTGCTTTGTTACTTTCTTAGAGAATGTTTGTGACACTTGGAAGAGTAAACAGTTCTCTAAATTAAAAGCAGAGAGGATGTTTTTTGAGGTTTGGGAGGTCCCTTGAGCAGAAACAATTGTAAGGTTTACCTTAGTATACCTAGGTAAGTTGAGGATTAATGATTGGCAAGGGGCAGTACAGACACACAATATAAGATCTCATGAAGAGCACAAGAAAAGAGGAAGGGACAAGAAGCAGGCAACAAGGAGAGGAGAGAGAAGTCTGGAGGAGTTGGGACTCTTTCCCTGCTTCATAATCATCCAAATCAAACCTGAATTAAGCTGTGTGTGAATGTGTGTGCTTTTCTTTGTTTTTAGGGAATGTGGGTTTTCTGGGTAAAAGATACCTCAGTAAGAAACGTCTTTCCTGCTTAAGGTGCATTTTTATGGATAGGGATACGGGCTCCTATTTATTTTGTGGCATCCAGAGTGCAGAGAGAGAGATTTAACTGTAGGTTGCATTGTATTTTGTTAGAAGGCAGCTCATCTCTTGTGTGGCCTCTGTAGGCATATTAAGAGTTTAATGCTTAGTAGCAGTTTGGGGCTTTCTGGGTGACCAGAATGTTAGGCCTCTGAAACGCCTTGTCAGTAAAAACTGTACATAGAGTAATGTGTGTGTTGTATGTTGTGTGTAGAGTAGTTTATGGCGTGTCATTACAATAAATAGTTGTTTAACCAAATGTGCCTGGATTATTACTCCTCTCAACAAAACTTCCGGGGAACAAAGAATTCTCTTGCCTCTAATTATACAAGCCGCTCTGGTATATCGCACAGGTACAGTATATTCACCATTTTCGTAGCCCCCCATTTGTAACAATATCTACCAAGATAGAAATGTAATTGACCAAAAAGGTCTTTAAGAAAAGGCTTCATTTCACCAAGCAGTTGATGGCCCAGTGTGGGAGCACAAGGTATTGCAACAATTTAGTAGGTTCAAGTCTGAATCCTTTGGTGCAATGCCATAGAAGAACATTTGAAATGTTACTCCATTTTTGTCTCAGATTTAATAGCTTATGCGTCCCAGGATACCTGTCTAGTTCAAAGTTGCTTTCTTACTCTGTGCAGTTTGAGTCTTGGGGGAAAAAAATACATTTGACTGCAATTGCTAGAGGTTGATAATTAAAATAGCTGTACAGTACACATTTACATGCAACACATCCATCCATTTTCTAACTGCTTCTTCCAATTCAGGGTTGTGGGGGCCAGCAAGCAACAGGTGTAAGGCAAGGTACAACCTGCACAGGAAGCCAGTAAATTACAGGGAACCCACAGACACAGACAAGAACACACTTACACCAGAGCCAAGAACATACAAACTCCATGCAGATAGCACCCCAAATCTGGAATCGAACCCAGTGCTACGGCATTGAAAGGGAGCAATCCTAGCCACCATGCCACCACATGCAATACACTATAACTTAAAGCTGTCTGTTTGTAATGTTTCCTGTAGTTTACGAAGGACACAAGTCCAGCATCTGCGGAAAGCAAAGCACAGTGGAGGAACAAAACAGGTCCTTAAAAGGTGTAAAGAACGCCAGAGCTGGTATGTTTGATACTCATTACAACATGTAAAAGTAAACAAATGTCACTGTTATGAATAAAACCCATATCTTAGGTTTCTAAGGAATAACACAGCTGTTTCTGTTGTTCTAGTGCACCAACTTTATGTTGTAGAATTACTGAACTTCATGACCTCCCACTTTGTGTACAAACTTGTTAAGCAGAACAGCACTCATATGGCATTGAGCTTAATAGAGAGGTTAATGTCACCGAGATAACACTGAATTCTTTTGTGGTAAGAGGCCCAGCCTTTTGGGATAGCAAAATTCACCATTTGGGCATTGTTGCTGTGTGGTTCTGAAGACTTATGTTCCAACCACATGTGCAGTCTGATGTCAGAATCAGCATTTGAAATTTGAGAGTCACAATCATTTCAGAGCAGAAAGTACATATTTAATTTTGAAATTTCATCATCAATCATTTAAAATCTTATATGTTATATACTGTATGTGGTGGAGTTATATGTGAGATGAACATCCAGTGCATTTTCCTTACCATGATAATTCAGTGGTCAAAATTAAATAATTTCCAGCATTATTTTAGCACGAATGTATGACAGAAGTGTGAATCATTGACAAAAACATGAGATAAAAAGGAAATACAGTTAATGAAAAATGGTCACAAAAGAACATTGATATGTATTGCTACAGGTATATGTTATTATTAATTAATATCATTGTTTTACTAATATTTTTCAGAGTGGAATTAAAAAAAATTGTAATAATGCAACAACAATTATAAATTAAAATAACAATTTTGTCTATGTATAGTATTGTTTTACCTCTAAGTTGTTACATGATTTTTTTGGCTTATACACAAAATGACATTACTGCTCTGGAATAAGTACACAGAAGAGCAACCAAGTACATTCCCAGGCTAAAGGAATGTCTTACTCTGAGAGGCTAAATAAATTTAATTTTTTGTAGGTCTGAACAGTGACGAGCATAAGGGGACTTGTTACAAGTATCCAAAATCCTCAAAGTTATAAAGTCAACCCATAGGTCTTCTGTCCACAGGACACAAATAGAAACTTAAAACTGAGAACAGGAAGCACTTTTAAACTTTTGTTTGTGAGAGACCAGAACAAGCTATCCAGCCTTTTTGTGATATGATGTTCACTCAATTAGCTCCTAGCAACTATTCTAACTAAATGAGTTCAATTGCCTCCTCTCATTTGTACCTTTTCTTTCTATGATTCACAAGTTACTGTATAGCTTCTTATCATTACTTTTACATTTCTGTCTAAAAGACATAAAAGGGCAATTTGTGGAATCTTGGATTTGTAATAGAGAATAATTGAGCCCTCCTGGATTTAAACTAGTATCATCCAAGGATTATGCCAATACTAGAGAACTAACACAGATAAAACACAAAATACATTATTAGCCTTTTTATTGGCTAACACAACACAAATACCTATGCTGTGGCCATTCAGTATACACTCTTATCACTGTGACAACACTATCTTGTTTTGCAATTTTTTTTATCCCTGCCTTCCTAGACATATGCACAAGATGTGTCAGGGGAAAAAGCAGTCACAAATGTTTACTTTCACATTGCCAAAAGCTTAATTTTCATATTAATTTGTTTTGTCTAAGAAATTAAAATGTTTGTGTTAAATCAAAAGCACTGTGAGAAGAAACAATAGTTTTTAGTAATGGAAAGTTAAGAAACATGATTAATCTCTCTGAGCATTTTTGTCAAACGCTTACCTCATCTTAGGCTTTCTTCATGACTTAAAAACATCTGGTACACAGGTTTTCTTTCTTTTACAAGTTATGTAATTTTATTCCACCAAAACGAAGAGTAAGGTATTGTATTTGCCAGTTCAGACAACAACTATATGGATAACATACCTCTGAGTAAAGCAAACATGAAATGGTAGTCATAAGACAAAATAAAGTATTTTTGAAAAGCTTTAACTATTAGCTCTTCATGGAGCAACTGGCATCATTCAATTCATAATATGTATTTGATTTTTAATTAATTTCTAAACTTGTTGCTGTCACGGACATAGGATAATAGAACCAACTGCACTGGGCTTCTGGCTAAGTGTCACCAGTTAGAACGCTTTGAACCAGTATCATTTTGTCATTTACTGTATATTGTTGGTCCAAAATATTGCTTCCATAGGAAAATGGATTGTAGGATTACAAAAATTTAAGCAGTGAATGGATATGCCTGCTGATGACATGCAAGTAAAAGTGTAAGAGAGAGCAAACATTTCCTGCACTACTCCCTTACATCACTTATAGTGTAACTAAAACAATGCCTGGAAAAGCAGAATACAATCAATAGCACCAAGATTATTTTTGCAAAGTATGTCTTCTTTCATGAGGAAAGGACCAAGATGCTTCCTTTTACTGCCGAGGACATTAAAGAATTGATGCAGTGTAAAAACATTGCTGTACACAGTGGTTTCCCACAACCGTGAAAAGACTAAACAAACTAGAATCCTATCTTGACACAGTATGGGGGGGGATGCTGGCATAGTTTTCATAGAAGTAGACAGGGAGGGACTGAATGTTGATGATTTTTCTGAAGACATTAGAAAAATCTCTGAATCATGTTGGGATTATGGTAAAACAGTGGGTATACAAAGTCACCACCCCCTTTCAAAATGTGTACCTTTTGTTTTACACACAGTAACCCACATTAGCTAAGTGAAAATAAAATACCAAAATATTATGAAAATTAATTAATATTACAACAGTAAAATACCTTATTTGGATAAATAACACCCCCCTTACAATTGCATTTTTAAACTTGCTCAGGTATAACCAATCACCTTACAGATCACACAACAAACTAACTGACTCCCACCTGTCATCAAGTGTGGGGATTTTGATTAGTTCAGAATAAAAGCAGCAGTTTCTAGAGGATTCCACTACTTGGAAGTGCATTTCAAAGCAAAGAATATAGTATGGGCAGAAACATGCTTTCAAAAGAAGTTTGAGATAAAGTTGTGGAAAGGCACAAGTCAGGAGATGGGTATAAAAAGATTTCAAAGACTTTAAGTATCCCATGGAGCACAGTCAAGACCATCATTAACAAGTGGAAGGTGTATGGCACCACCAGACCTTGCCTAGATCAGGCCATCCCTCCAAACTGGATGACCAAGTAAGAAGGAGACTGATAAGAGAGGCTACGAAGAGGCTGATGGCAACTTTAAACGATCTACAGGTCTTTATGGCAAAGACTGGTCATTTTGTGCATGTGACAACAATATCACAAGTGCTCCAATAAATCTGGTCTGTATGGAAGGGTGGCAAGAAAAAAGCCACAACAAGTCTTGTTTATGTTTTGCTAAAAAGCACCTTAAAGATGTTGTGGTCAGATGAGACTAAAATAGAAATTTTTGGCAGGAATGCAAAATGTTATGTCTGGAGAAAACCCAATACATCTTGCCATCCAAAGAACATTCCTACAGTAAAGCACGGTGGTGGCAGCATTATGTTGTGGGGTTGTTTCTCTTTAGCTGTGACTGAGGTACCTGTCAGGATAGAAGGGAAAATAAATGGTGCAAAATACATGCAAATTCTTGGAAAAAAAACCTGCAGCCCTCAGCCAGGAAGTTGAAAATGGGAAGATGGTTCACCTTTCAACATGACAAAGACCCAAAGCACACCGCTAAAAAGCAGCCATACAGTAGCTGAAGGACAGGAAGGTGAATGTCCTTGAGTGGCCTAGTCAGAGCCCATAACTTAAATACCATCGAAAATCTTTGGAATGACTTGAAGAGGGCAGTCTATCAATGGTCAACATGCAGTTTGACTGAGCTTGAACAACAGGAGAAATGGACAAATATTCCTCACTCTAGGTGTGCAAAGTTGGTAGAGATGTATCCAAACAGACTCAAGGCTGTAATTCAAGTAAAAGGTGCTTCCACCAAGTATAACTCAGGGGGGTGTTCTCTTATCCAACCCAGTTATTCTACTTTTTTTCAGAAATTTTGCTTTCTTTTTTTCACTTGGATTTTGCAAAGTACAATTTGTAAATAAAACTGGAAAAGGTCTGATTTTATTTGTCTTCTTTTTGGGCTTTAGGGCAAGCAAAGGTGAACATCTTGAAAGGGGGTGGTGACTTACTATACCCACTGTACTGTATATTTATGGACTATCTTCAATCTTTGAAAAGGTACTGTAGTACTTAATGCTTAATTTCAAAGCTATAGAAATGGAGGGTACCCTATGTACTATAGATGGAGGTGCATTAAGTGTAAATCTGGTGCTGGGATTGTTGTTCTTCCTATTTCACCAAAAGGTAACAGATTCAATCAAAAAAAGCATGCTAGTAAATGTGTTAATGACAGAAATCTTGCCAAAAAAACCCAAAGTAATAACTTCTTTGCAACTGCTGTAAGATAAGATGAACTAGAAACAAAAAATATTATTATTTCTAGACATTTTGTATATATTTGCATAAACCCTTAGTTGAAAATAACAAATGGCAGTTGCATTACAAGATGTACAAGAACAGGTTTTGACTGCAATGGGTTAAGACCGATGTACTATCTTCTCTGTACCAATGTGTCATTGTTCATGTAATGACATGTATTGTGTCCTAATGAACAACAGTTTACTATAAAAAGATATATTCATGGCAAAAAGATGTCTGGCTAATGCCAAAAATTTTGCTTTCAACTTTATACAACTTTATACGTTTTATTATAGATTTTAATAAAATGGCAAGAGGGAAATAAATCATGGTGCTACAGAGCATTATTATTTATTGTGTCTAGTATATAATTTTGGATCTTTCATTTAATAAAATATTGTGTTCCCTGAAGGACTCCCAAGTATACTAAGAACTTGGTAACTTCTGTACTCTATCCATGTTTTGGTACCTGCTTTTTATCCCAATTAGGTATAAATACACATGAAGGTTGAGTGCAAGAATTCATTTTTTCACAGCAAACAGAGTAAATACTATGGTGGAATGCAATTGAAGTTGGAATGAATTGAAAATGACTAGGTACTAAAAGGGAACCAGCTGGATAAAACATGTTGGATTTCATTCAGGTTCTAAAATATGGTGCACTGGAAAATCTAAAAATAAAAGGAAATTTTAAAAGATTGCTCACATCACCCCCGACTGAACCTTCCTCAGTAATTAACTAATGTGTCTCCATTTATCTTGCTATGACAGCTCATGGTTTTAAAGCAATACGAGATGTTTGTTTTTTGAAACAATATGGACATTTTAGCACCATCTGCTGGTGTTAACATTTGGATATGCTTTCCACCTTCTCCAAATAAGTTTCAAGAAACCATAAGGAAAGCCTGCAGGTTTTTTGGATGCATTGCAAAAAAACCCCGTATATCTAAAGATTTAGATAGACACACAACACAAATTTCAGATTGATATACACAATGAATGCAGATAGAACAAAATGTACATTTGTGAAGTCCAAAGAGACAAGTCAAAGTAGATTTTGATAGATTATTGTACAGATTATTGTACAGATTAGTAGGTCCAGTGTTCATACTGGAGTTTCTTCAGCCTTTAAAGTGCATCAGTTGAAGTTCCAAAGGTTTTGAAAATGTTTCTTAATTCAGGCCAAGAAGAAACTATGTTTTCTTATGTCTCATAGGAGCTCCTGTGTGTAATATGGGGAATTCTATTCTTTCTGAAAAGTGAGTTGCTCCTGCAAAAGAGAAGGTGAGGTCATGTACTTGAGAGCCATTTCTACAATGGGTTGATGCCTCACAGCTGCAATATCCTAGTTTAGATCTTGGACTGGTGCCTCTTCTAAATGGAGTTTGAATATCTTTTCTGGATGTCCATTGATATTGTATGGGCACACCAGTTTCCTCCCATCTTCAAAAGACAGGATAGGATTGATTGGCTGCACTCTAGGTTTGAGCCCATTCTCACAAATCCAGGTTCTCATATAAGACATACTGCATGTAGGAAAGACCAAGGGCATAATTTCCAATTGCTGCCAATACATTTCATTTCCCATTAAACCAACGAACATTAGAACCACAGTAACAGAAAATAAATATTGCAGCAGGCAAAAGACCCAAGGCACTACCTAAATAACAATTCAGTGGTTCCCAAGTGATTCAAATCACAATGAAACTTCCAAAATGTACAAGGAACCCTTGAAACAGCACACCCAGCTGCACATTTCTCAATGTTGTGCAGCAGAATTGCTGCTACTAATGGAAACATCAGGATGCACATTGAGTCCTCAGAATCTCGGCCAATGGCTACAGATAAGAGACAGGACAAAATATAGATGCCAGAACCAACTTTGCATGACAATAGTCAAGAATGCAAGTTATTGTAGTGACTTTAGTAAACATAACAGTGGTATAACACAAAATATGAAGTACCTACTAATCCATAGATGAAGTGCTATGAAGGTCTAACTTTGTTCAATGGCAGTGAAATTGCTCATGCTTGGCACTGGAAGCTTGTTTAACTTAACAATAAATTGCTTTAACCACAAAAATCAGAAAGACAGTGTACTGATTTGTACCGGAGTAAATCAATTATGAAGTGCTGTATATCTTTAAACATCTTAAAATGCAGTGTGGTGCTGTTGTACATGCAGTGAGCATAAATGATCCAGAAGAATCTTATAATCTTTTATTAGTTTTAATTAGAATATTAGCGAAAACATTGACATGCCTTTTTTTATTTCAAACACTTGAATTTACTTTTTCAGAATTCCAATCAATGAAATGCAAGGGAATGAGGAGATCTGGGGGAAAAAAAGACCAGCTGGAATGCCATAAAATAGTTGTGAAGATAGGTAGAATTGGGCACACTTCCAAGAGTTCTGCAAAGGGCGTCTAACATCTGTTTAAGGGTAGATTCGTGGTCTGTCTTGTAAAAAGAAAAACTCTCTTTCTTTTGCCAGTTGTTTTCTTAGTCAGATCATGAGCTCGCATACATTCTGCTTTGCCCAAGCTAATGATGAAATTACGGGATTCTGCAAAATATGGCTATGGCTGTTTTTTTTCCTTCCACTTTTGTGAAGCTTAAATTGGACAAGAAAATAAAAAAAGTAACATTTTAGTTTATATTTAAATATACTGTGAAACCTATGAAAAACAGGTCACAGCAAATTAAGTCCATTATATTATTTTCAAATACATTTGGTATTTCCCTTTAAAGACAGGTTCCTACAAGTCCTGTATTAAGAGTGCAAGATGTGCCCTGAGAACCTCCTGTTTGAATTTTATTCTTGTCATTGACAGCTGCGGTTAAAAATGTCCATTACTGTTGGGTAGTGTTCATCTCATTGTGCACTAAACTGGACATCTATGAGCTTGTAGCATTATCAGTTAGAGCTATGTCAGTACTCCATCTGAGGTGTTTTTTCTACTGTTTGCTCCCTGAATAAAAAATGAAGTGATTGCATATTGGAGAATCAACAATTACAGTAATAACATAATAATAACAGCTAGGATTCTGGTCCAGTTCCACTTCCAAAAAGTCACACCTCACAAAGCCAATCCTATTGTCTACTCTTTTACTCACATATCTATATATTCCATTAGTAGTTGTTTGCATATCACCACTCTCTGATCTGTAGCTATTTATGAATTCCCTGTGCTTACAGAATAAAAATAAGGCCACCATTTCTTAATGCGCTTTTTAGATAACACAAGAAGAAAGACAGTATTTGCAGTATTCTACTAGGTTGAACAGTAATTGGCAAAAACAAATAATGAGTTCTTAATAAAAGGCAAAACAGCTGATAATTCTTATTTAAAAAATAATAATAGGCTTGTACAAGACAGCAGTGTATAATATATGTATAATTTATATTCCCCAACCCCCAATATAAAAAGAAAGATTTGGGTGATGTAAATATGATCAATGATCTTTAATTTTAAATTTACATTTTTCTGGTCAGTCAATCTTTGAATTTAATCCAGTAATGACTGTATAACCAAAAGGACAAAGGGTTAATAGTCTTAAAACGTTAAATGGGTTGTTTGAGCAAAATTGCCATCCTCCGCAGAGGTAATGCAATATAAAGTTTTGAAGTAGCTAATACAACAGCTTGTCTTTGACAACTGCCTTTAAAAAAGTAAAACAATTCTTTAATTTATCTTTTATCTTTATTTCAGCACAAAGTTCCATAAATACATACTTAATGCAGTAGCTGGTGCAAGTTAGACAACAAAAGCCACATCTTTATAAAGCCTACAGTGCAAGCCAAAATGTTCAGCAAAAAAGGAAAAAATTGGATATTTTATCAGACAGTTTGGTAACAAATTCTAAACAAGGATTCACTAGTGGGATTTAATCAGGTGTGTCATAAAATGTGTGAACAGCAAGCAAGGGTTAAGGGTTAAATCAGTTTGTATGGAAACAACAGTCCTTTGGGGACCAGAGAAATAAAAACAGAAAAACTTTTTCTTCACAGATAAATTACTTTAGAACTTAGAGCTCACCATCCCTTATGGGACTTACTTGACATCTATGCTATTGTCTCACTAACACATATGAAAGTAATCTATATAATAAATGTTGGTTTTAGACAGTGTTCCTTGTTTCTGATGGCTTCTCTGTGGCAGAAAGAGTCATTCATCAGTTTTTTAAACAAAGCAAACAAATAAATTAACACTATCTTTAGAATGGATGGCCAAGTAAAGCGCATGCTGAAATCATATACCATTACCTAAATTCAAATGCATTTGTTAGTGTCCTTATGCACTCCAGCTCTCTGTACAGTGTGCCCTTGAATTAGAGCACAGGACCACCTGCGTGAAAGAGGAGAAACCTAATGTTATGTCTTTGTTAGAGAATAAAATAACATAAATCCAGCTTTGCAAATAGCTCACAGAGGAGATCATTTTCCGAGAACAGCTCAACAAAGGTAAAATAAGAGCAGATGATATCACTCTCTTGGAGCTGGAATTTCCTTGAAATGAACACTTGGATGCAGTAACCTTTTCAGCCGTTGTGGTTTAGGGGGCTCATTCTTTTACAGCTCTGGTTTAAGAACATCATCTGCATCCAACACAGACATGCAGTACAAGTGACACTGCATGACCCACTTCATCAATAACATCTTATCTCATTATTCCATTTACTTCTTGCAGAATGAAGATTTTAAGCAGTTGTGTTTCCAAGACTAATCACATAGAGGTGTCCTATCTTATAGTTTCTAGCTCTATGGAACAACAGTCTATGCAGTTACATTCATTTTAATGTTTAAGTGAAGCGTCTTCATTTCAGCTCTTGCCCTGTGCTGTATTGGGTTAGTATCATGTAATCAGGGACTGTCTCAAACAGTAAAAGCTCTCTCCTGGAGCTCATCTTGAGATCTTTCAGATTTTGCAAGTTTGAGCCTTGGTCATTTCATTAGTCACCTGTACAAATATTAAGTGCTCACAGGTTTGGGCCCGAACTAGTCAGCCAGAACTCTTTCTCAGGTATGCAGTGATGTCAATGAGAAATGTGTCACTTCTTCAGTTGGGACCATCTCTCTTTGCCAGGCATTTTAGAGCTTGCATATGTCACATGGTTAATGTCTTTGCTGATGGGAATGTAGCAGGAATACATTAACATGTAGTCTTAATCTTTCCCTAGGGTGTACAGGTACTGTATCTTGAAATAATAAAATAATTGTTTATTGCAAAATGGATGGGAATGCAATTAGAAATTGATGATTCCAGAAAGGTTATGTTAAAATTCAAGCCTTACTGTTTTCTGAAGAAAATCCTTTACAATACGAGCTGTGAGCTTAGGATCATTATCTTCATGCTGTAGCTACCATCAAACATCCTTGACATATGGGATCGTTTTCTAGTCCAAAATTTTTCTATGCAGCAATAAATCCACAATGTCAACTATAAAATATAGCTGACCAACAACAGATGTAGCTACAGAAAATCCAAATCCACGTTTTGCTACCACTAAATTTTACTGTTGACAACCCGTGTTGCAGGAGGTTCCCCCAGAATTCCCAAGAAACAAAAATTGGTGCACACACCGAATAGACTGTTATTACTCTAGCATGATTTCTCACTATTCAGATTTTTAAGAGAATTTTGTTTCTTCACGTCTTACCCAAGAACATGCACATTTTGACTTTCTGATTCATCAGTGTCAATTCCTTATCATACTGTCTGATATTCAAAATCCCACTGTAAGCCATTCATGTGTGATTTGTGAGACATTTAACCTGCTTTGTTTGCCACAGGCTTGGCCCTGGTACACACTGATAGTCAATGTTTTCGTTGTTTCCATGAATCACCCAGGGGTTAGATTGCTATGCTAAGAAGAAAAATTTGTCAAGCCGGACAGAGATTGCCTGTACCTCCCCCTCTTTGACCTGCCACATTAAGAACCATCCACTAAATCCAATCCATCCACTTTCTAACTGCTGCTTCCAATTCAGATTTGTGGAGGGCAGCCAGAATCTACCCAGACAAGCACCAGGCAAAAGGCAGGATACACCCCGGATGGGATGCCAGTCCATCACAGGGCACACTCAGGCAAAGACACAGACACACCAAGCCCAATTTTCCCAGAAACAATTAACATACCACTATGTCTTTGGACATTGAGATGAAACTGGAGCACCTACTGTAGAAGGAAAACATACTGTACAAACTTCACACAGACAGCACCCTAGATCCAGGATTGAGGCATCAATGCTAATCACAGCGCAACTGTACCACCCCCCACTGAGTCCTGACAGATAAAAATACAGACCATGGGGATTCTGAATCATTCTCCTGTAACCATGTTTCAAATGAAGCAAAGATTGACAATCCAAAATCAAATTAAAGGTCGATATTGCAAATGGCTTGGAAATTTGGCCTTACTATTCCACTATATAAAAAAAACTAACATTTAACAATGTCTTGAAAACTAAGGAAGATAAAACTAAATTGTAAACAAACTCTCTTACTTATTTTGACAGTTTACCATGCATTGTTATTAGTGGGAACCCTTTAACAAAATCATACTGCTCTGTCATTAGGGTCCTCAGGAGCACTATTTAGGTGTATTTTTGGCCAGCTATGAATATGCTATTTACAGTGAAATACAGTGTTTGGATGTAAAATAACAGTCTTGAGGTAAGTAATTCACTGCTCAATATTCAAATGAAAATGACTTAATTGTAAGTAAAGTAACCATTAGAGTTTTGCTAGTAAAAACATAACTGCTTACCTACAGTATATGTTAGAAAAGCAGTGCTATGGCAGACTTTTCCTAATTTGACTGCAACTATTATTTTCATAGGGCAAATTCACTAAGACGTACAGTAATATAAACAAGTTTAAAGACCTGTCAGAATTTCTCAGTTGGTTATTTTGTCAAAAACTGTAGGCATGGGAAAGTTTCTACCACCCCAAAGGAAGCACGTAAATTTCGTGAGAAGATACTAATGCAAGTTAACTGCAGGCTGCCAATAAAAAGTACTGAGGTGAAGAATAGGGTTTGCTGCAATAGCACATAAATCATTTTCTGATTTACCTGAGAATTGAACTGATGTGTCTTTATTTCCATCACCCTTTACAAACCAATCAGTGATAGTGCAGTTGCTTATAAAAGAAAATTTGTTGGTTATGAACAAGTGTATGTCTCCCTGTTAATACGTTCTAAATGTATAAATACCATTTGAAACCCATAATCTAAAGTGCTACCAAGAGTTCTAACGTTCAGTAAATCCTTAACAGAACAGCACAGTGTCAAAAACAGGCAATTCGAAAAATAAGGTGGAACATTTACAACTCATCATGCTCTACTCAAGCTTTTTTTAAGCCCATGTAATCATTTGTGCTTTGGATTCCCATCTCCTACCTCTAGGGGGGCATGGTCATTGTAATATCTTAATGGAGTTACATGACAATAAACCCAACAAAGAAACAGAGTGCATTTTTTTTTAATCCAACACTGAAATAAGGTGAAGAGTATATAAATATTTAGAGGTTCATATCTTCCAATGGTGTCAATGTTAGGGGGTACCCTTCTCCAAACGTACGGTAATGGTCGCAGGTCTAATTAAAGCCAAAAAGATTGCACAGTCTAATAGGTGCAAACAAAACAGCATATTTATAATATTCAGAGTTAACAAATAGAAACCAAAATTCACAAACTATTTTCCTAAAACTATAGTCTCCAGACTTCAGTGAGTTTGAGGTAAGAATGAGGGAGGCAGCAACATCTATCCTTCCGAGATATAAAAAAGAATTGGACCTTGCAGGTTCAGAGACAGACTTATACAGTACTTGCTGAGCTTCTCCCCTTTTCTCAGGTAACAATTAGCTTTTAAAGAGGGACATTTTGCATCTATGCATCAGTTTTCTAACTGCTTTATCCAATTTAGGATCGTGGGGAAGCTGGCGCTTATCTTGGCAAGTAGCAGGTGCAACGCAGGATACCACCTGGATGGGAGGCCAATCCATTGCAGGCCGCAAACAGACAACCACACACACACTTACACCAGCCTGCTGGTGTTGCCTGGGATAATAATAATAATAGCTTACACTTATATAGTGCTTTTCTGGAAACTCCACTCAAAGCTCTTTTACAGGTAATGGGGACTCCCCTCCACCACCAATGGGCAGCATCCACCTGGATGATGCAACGGAAGCCATAGTGCGCCAGAACGCTCACCACACACCAGCTATCAGTGGGGAGGAGAGCACAGTAATGAAGCCAATTCATAGATGGGGATTATTAGGAGGCCATGATTGGTAAGGCCCAATGGGAAATTTGGCCAGGATGCCGGGGTTACACCCCTAGCCTTTTCGAGAAACGCCCTAGGATTTTTAATGACCACAGAGAGCCAGGACCTCGGTTTTATGTCTCATCCAAAGGACGGCGCCTGTTTACAGTATAGTATTCCCGGGGCCTGTTACAGTATAGTGTCTGCCCCCTGCTGGCCCCACTAACACCGCTTCCAGCAGCAACTTTAGTTTTTCCCAGGAGGTCTCCCATCCAGGCACTGACGAGGCTCACACCTGCTTAGCTTCAGTGGGCTGAGTTGTGAGTTGCAGGGTGATATGGCTGCTTGCAAGCAGGGCCAACCAGCTGCCTGGATACAGACAGACAGACTGAGGAAAGGATGGAGAGGATGTGCAGAGAAAGCTGGTGCAGGATGGGGAAGAGCCACCAAAGCTATGAGCTATGCATCATTCCAGGGTGTGGTACAATGCTCAGGATTCTGGCACTAAAGCCAGGCAGAATACTCCCAGTTGGGGTGGTCATCCATGAGACACATCAGTCTCTGGGGCTGAAAGGGCTGTGTGTTCATCGGGGGAGGTCTTCTCCGGAGACCAGGTTGGCGTGTGCCATCGGGGTAGAACAGGGAGATATACACAGACCGGGCCGAGGGGGGAGCCTGCTGAGGCCTGGGTCCAAATAAGGGTCCAGACCTCTGATCTACATTCAGCTGCTTGGTGAAGTCCTGGACAGCAGAACTACAGCCTGAGCCCCCAGACAGAGCCCAAAATAAACAGGAAACGAGGAAAACGAAGGGCTCCGTTGGAATGTTGGAAGGCGGCTCAAGAGTGAAACAGTGAACGTTTCAGTGCTGGTTCACTGAGGAGAGACTGTGCAGGATTCACATACCCTCAGAGGACCTGCTGCCATGAGAGTTCTTACAACAGCCAGGTGCTCTGCATAAACTGTATCCATGGTGATCGAGAGAGAGCGAAGGCATGGTGTCGAGTGTAACAGGTTTTATTTTTTGTCATTTTTGTTGTGTTTTACCTTTTTTTCAATGATTGTCCTTTATCAGCATGCACTGTATATTCTTAAAAAAATGCTTTTAGCTTCTGAAATGGATTTTCACCACATCCAGGGTGTACCCTGTCTTGCACCTGTTGCTTGCTGGGCTAGGAAAACAATGGTTAGAAAATGGATGGATGGAAAAATGCCATTTTTATATGCACAAAGGTGTGTATAGTAGGGAGGCTGTCTCCTCTCATAAATTGCCAATGGAGCTACTGTATATTTTTTATGTGGAAGAGAAGATAACATACTCAGAGTTCATCTGGTAATTGCTCCTTTGTTTATGTGTTTGTAGGTTGATTGGAGCATACTGTATAAGCCCTGTGTAATGCAAATTGGATAAGATAACATATGGACAATGAATGTCTTACAGTAGCTACTTAATATTGATTACTTTCCCTTTTTTTCTTACATCACAGGTGTGGATGTTGGTGTTGGCACCGAGACATGAGAAACAGTAAGTCTTCCATTTGTTACTTTCATTTGTCAGTCATGAAATATAAAGTTACAAGCCTGTGGCAGTAACCCCATCCTCAATTCTCAAGTCATTACTGGTGATGAGTATTATCGTTCATACTGTAGTTTTTTTACAACATGAATTGCTAGCTTTTTTCTAGTAACGTCATGATATGAAGTCTATTCAAAAGGGGTTCATAACTTTGGAAGGTCGCGTTATGATGGGTACAGTGTTGTGTCACTTACTCCACCTTTGTGTGGAAATACAGTAGCAAAGCAGTGGAATGACACAGGTGACAAGAGAGTTGTTCCCTGAGTTGTCAAAGTTTTGAAAACCCAAAAAAAGTTCATAAACTTGAAGTGGCAGACCTTACCTATAGTTAATGTTCTGCTGCAAATAAATTAAATACTTTCACAAAAAAATAACTATTTCTAAAGGATAATGGGATGAGAAACAGCCATACAAAAGACAATACAGCTGCAACAGTCAATTTATATGATATTTAATTTGAAAAATGTCTTATCTGATTTCATGGAAATGTACATACTTTGAGTCTGAATTTGGTTTAATCTTCTTTGCAAAGTGATAGCAGGATGGTTAAACCTTTCTTTTTAATTTAATAAAGAATAACAGAGTTTGCTGACTAAACAGACCACTGACGTCATTTCTAAAGTAAAGACATATTTTTACAGCTTGGATATGCACTAACCTCAGTTTCACAGAATTTTAAAAAATAAAATCATCCATCTTTCACGAAATCCAGCATGATAGTTCCGAATTGAAACTATCAAACTATCTGAACAGTAACTGTAAAGTATTAAATCAATTTCTTTGCTTGACTGTTTGTGAAAACATATTTGGAGCACTATATAGTGATTTCACAATTTTACCAATAGTTGATTTATACTAAAAGCTTATATTTTGAATATGTTACTATATTAAAATGTGTTAGTAAAGGGTTCAAGTAGGATCTTACAGGCAAAACAAAATTATGTTTTGTGGACCTAATGTATTTATATAATGCATTATATAATGTATAATTATATAAAGTATAATGTAAAGACCCTAGTTGGGCAGAAAGAACTACAGTATACATTCACAAGCTTAAATTACCTCACATTAACAACTTAATAATGCAGAAATGAGTCTATCTCATAAACTGAAAGCTGTGAGAAACTTAAAAATACAGATAATGAGGAAATTCTTGATTATCTATCCATTCATCCTCTCATCATGGGCACAAGGTGGGTACACCTTGAATGGGTTGCCAGTCTATTGCAGGGAACACACAGGCACACACATGCACACACTTACCCCAGGACCAGTTTTCCCAGAAGCCAATTAACCTACCAATATGTCTCCAGTAAAGACTGGTGAAGGACTTTGGAAATTAGAGAAGAGTGTTTTCACACATCTAATTGACAATAGAAACTAATGTTTACAGACTTGGAATTAATTGTATGAAACAGCATGCATTGCATGTAACTAACCTGTATATCCTTTAGAGGTGTAATGAAATTTATTTGCGCAAAAAGTACAGTGGGAAGAAACCAGAGCACCCACTAAAAATCCAAGCAAACATGTGGAGAGCATAAAACTCAATGCAGATACCAGCCCAGAAATTGAAATCAGAAGGCACTTACCACTGTGAAATCATGTCACCCCCTTGCATATCCGTACTAAGCAAAAAAACACACATTGAGTTATCATCATGTAAGTCTGTAACACTAGAAGATGGCTGTATTAATTGCTAAGGGAAATTAACACAGAAAATAGAGTGAAGATACAGTAATATATTATCTTAATTTGACGATAGTGATAATATATTAATTTTCTTTTCCCAAAAATGCATCCTGCAATGTGTGTAGTTACACCAGTTTTCTAATTCAATACTTAAGGTCTTTTCAGGATTTCTTGGCCTTTGTCTCGTATCAGTTTGCATATGAGAAAATTTGTCTTCCCCCAGTAGTCAGGTCAAAAAATAATTATTTATACTGCTGGCAGTCTTCCGAGGTCTAGTATAATTCATGTTGATGCTCATCAAGGCAGCAATAATCTTACAATAATTAATCATTGTCCTTTGCAAAAGAAAAAGGGATATGATACATTTAAAAAGGTTAGACGTGCTGTATACTTAGAAACCAGGAGGGAGTTTCTGAAGATTTGACAGAGAAACACAATAACAGATCTAATTGTTAAAACATGCAGAAGATGTAAGAAAACATTCTTCTTTCCTTTTATCCTACCACATTCGTTTGTCCATGATGTATTGCTATAATAATTGACTAATTAAATCATACCTTTCTACTGTTAGAAAAGAACAACAAACAGTAATCCATTTTTACTTGCTTTATGCACATGATGTGACATGTTACATATTGAGAACTGAAACATTAGGGATATTCCCATAATCTGAAACTATTTATTATTGAAGATATTAGTTTTTTGATTGAGCAACTTTTTGGAACATTCTTCTGTGCAGCAATAGCAAATCGCAGATGTTGTTTTTATGTTTTTTACCTGTTACCTGACAAATTTGCATTGTCAACATTATTTTCATTAATAACAAGAGAAGCAATGTACAATAAATTAATCAGTCATTACCTGGTTGAGTGTAGGTTGATTATGTATAGTTGTAATTCCTAGTAGTCTTGGACAATGTCAAATCACACTTTGTATGACTTGTCATTAACCCGTGCTTGGTTAGTTCCAATCAACAACTAATCATAGTCTAGGTCGGGCCATCACGTTGTAATACTGCAGGTTCAGAACTTACAGTATTGTATGTCGCTTACCCTGTAACCAAAAATGTTTCGACTATGTATTGCAAAACAGAAGCAAGAAACGTGTTACATTTACCTTCAACAAAAGCTTCGCCGAAACCTAAATATTCACACACCGGTGTTCTGAAAAGGGGGACAACGGCGTCCCCTAACGGACAATTGATATTTTCTCCAAACAACCACATATCATGTACGCGGCTTACAGTATGTTCATTCATTGCCTGTTTATCATATTTATTAGCAAAAGTTAAAAAGGTAGAAACTGATAGCATAATAAAGCAATGTTATCAACATAATCATCTACGCAAACTGCAACATTACTGTTGTGTTCCTATTATTTTTATTATTAATATTATTATTATTGTTGTTGTTGTTGGTATTGAAAAATTACTACTGTATATCGCATTGGCTGTTTTTAAGACTTCATGACTTTACCATAAACAACGATTTCTTGATTTTCTTTAGTGCTGGTCATTTTTAATTCATCATCAGCTCTTTCTTGTAGATATTTTAGCCCCATTCCAGGGACCTAACAGCTGCTTTAAAAGTATAGAACAACCACCGAGGGAAAAACCAAGGAAGCACCTGTTTCCAACCAGGAGGAGGAGAAAGCTTTTATTTAAACTTCAAACTCCGCAACTTCTCCAGTGGCTCGTATTGTGTACTAACAGCAAATAATTCCTATCTGCAGGACTGAGGACTAGCTCATTTCTGATTTGACACAGAACTGGCGAAGAAACTGCTGCTTCTCATTTCTTCCCAGGAAAAAAAAAAAGGCTGGACAGATGGTCTAGGGGGGTTCTGCGGATAGTTTTGAGTTATATTCAAGTCCTTGACATACTGTATCATAGGCATCCCAGCAATAGCAACTGAACATTTACAACCAGGTTCATCCTGTACAGTATGCAAGCGAGATGAGCGTTTGAGAGCTGTTATTTTTGCCTTTTTTAAACGAGTTCAATTTTTTATACTGTATGCATCCTAAAAAAAGTTGAAACTTGGTTAAAAGGTGCATTGCATTCACAATGTTAGTACGGTTTCATCAGTCGGTATCTCATGTTTGCCAAGAGCTGTTACACACCATTGGCTAGGTGCAATGTCCAGATTTCTTATGGAATTTGACTATAATCATAGAAATAATAACAGCAAAAGAGGGAGTGAAGCTACACTTTTCTTCAGTAAGCAAATAGATCCGCGTAAAGTAGGGATGCCAGCCAGGCGTGGCTTGTATTTGAATATCCAATATGTGAATGCTTGGGGAGTATGTATATAAAAGGCTCTTTCCATCTGATAAACAGACATTTCCACAGTGATGAATAGCAAGGGATGATAAATGAAAACAATATTATTGACAACCTGTTCATTGTAGGAAGCCAGAAGCCTTGCGTGAAGTGTTACGATTTGTAAAGCATCTATATGGGTTTGTATTACACCTTTCAGAGCAAACTTTAATATCTGAGTCGATTAAAGTTTTAATTGGACTTGCAACTCTTCCCACGACGAGCGATGGCAGAAGTCGGCGGTTTTCTCGGGGCGCTCGATTTGGATTTACAAGGGTTTCCAGCCTTCGGGAATATTCCCCTGCCGGAGTCGCCTGTGGGTTTGAATGAGAGATTGGGACAGATTGAAGGGAGGTTACAAAGAGGCTCTCTTACGGATTTTGGACACCTGAAAGGTATTTTGCGGAGAAGGCAGCTCTACTGTAGGACTGGTTTCCATTTGGAGATATTTCCCAATGCCACCGTACATGGGACCAGACAGGACCACAGCAGATTTGGTAAGCAAGACAGAATAAATGTGTCTCACTTTGGAGCTTGTGATTCTTTGAGACCAAATACATTTCAGTATATACACTATATATGCTAAGAACTTAATCTTAAAATGTAATTAACTGTAAATTTGTATTTTTAAAAGACAAAAGAATTTACTTTTTATTAGTTGAGTTTAGGACTTGCTTTTAAAAACGTTACTAGATCTTCGTGCAGAAAGAAATCGGCGCAGTTTTTTTTGTGCATTAAAACAGATTTTAAAGACATGCGATAAGCCTACTGTATGTAAAATAAAAGTACATCTGAAAAATGTTGGAGAAAAAAGCTTTAAATGGTTGGAAATTCTTTGTGGGTGAGAACCTACTTTAGAAATGCCCTAAATGACAGCAATGAATCCAGTTAATTAACTGCTAATTTAGATGACGTGGAATAAGGTAAGCACATTGTCGCGGGTAACTGTTATTTCAGTTTTCAAAGGGGTATTTACCCTGGCACGTCTGCTTCATTACCGCTGTTATTATTACTAGCCATTCTTGCCTGAACAATTCCGAGCTGCTTGATCTTCGGGGAACCCGGGTGTCTTTGCTCCACTGGAAGCAAGCGATCAGCAAGAGGGTCTGTTTTTCTTTATGAACTGGTTCAAAGGATCCAGCCGCCACAGTTACACACACACACACACTACTAATTATACTATTAATATAAATCATCCCAAGGAACAGTTATAATTAGAATTATAAACAAATGAGGTCAGGACGCAGAAATGTGCATTTTTGCTTTTCATGTTCGTGGTAATTCTGCAGGTGCAGCTTTTCTTTAAAAAAAAGTGAAATATCTAAATTAAAAGCACTGTGGAATTCAAGGAAGTTTAATGCTTGGTCTTTAAGCCAAAACAAGCGCGTTACTAGAGTTTGATTTTTATCATCACGAAATCCCAACAGAAATGTGTGCTTCATTTAGTAAGGGCAGGGTGCCTTACTAAAAAATATAAAACACGCGATTTAGCATTACATTTGCCAATTTATTTAGACTGAAATGTGCCGTCTTTTCACGGAAAATACACCTAAGTCATTTCTCTGTAGTTTATAAATCATGTCTATCTAAACGGTGAAAAGGAATATTAAAAACAATACTACCCTTTGTCAATCAACTGAAGTGTTTCAGGCAACACTGATTAGAAACATACAAAACCTGACAGAATATTTTATGATTTGCGGTTTACGATGCATTCCT
The DNA here is from genome assembly GCF_040954835.1 of Lepisosteus oculatus. Lineage (NCBI taxonomy): Eukaryota > Metazoa > Chordata > Actinopteri > Semionotiformes > Lepisosteidae > Lepisosteus > Lepisosteus oculatus. The sequence continues at coordinate 37,046,371 of NC_090703.1, read as the reverse complement.
CATGCCAATAATACGCTTATATTTATGTGTTCACTAACTCAATATATTGTTCTTCTGTGGGCTTTCAAATGCTTTCATTACACTTTTTGTTTGACTTTTACATTCTAGTGCCACATAATGAAAGAGTTTAGCAAACCTGTATGTCTTCCAAAAGTCTTTTGACATAAATGTAAAGGATTATATTTTTGCATAAAAGATTACACTGACAAACTGCTAATCCCATTAATTATTATACAAGAGGACTGTGTATTGACCAAATAAACTTTGAACCCAATTAGGTTTGAGATTTAACCTTTCTGAGATCATGAATCAAGTCCATGTGTTAATTCCAGTGTAGTGTCTCAAGATATTAGTTTCAGTAAAACATCAAACAATCATGGTGCATTAGGCTCTTTTGCAGATGCTCCTTAAACAGTGGCTGAGTACTGGAATTGAGTAGAATCTTAAAAAGCAGTCTTATCCTATGCAGGACAAAGGCAGTTGTGCCTTCAGTGTTGCAGCTGGTCAGCTGGAATTGCACTGTTGAAATTTTAATTGCTCTGCATTTTCTAGTCTTGCTGCATACAGAAATGAGTGACAAACAGAGACAGTAGACTGGCCATTCTAATAAAACTAGTTTTTTAAAACATACTTCACTGTTTCATTTCTCGTGAGAACATCCCATTTATGTGGTTTATAAAAATTAGTTTTAGTGCATTGCACAAAGGATATTTCTGTATCTTATCTTTGCATTGACATATATTTAGCATATAACTCTAAGGTTACATCACTGTATATACTGTATATTTATGTGAAATTAAAAATAAATGTTAAAAATAAATGGAGAACGTAGTGGCATTTGGATAAAGACCTGTCCATGGTCCTGTTTTTATCCTGTTACTTGTCACTTATTTTCGAACTGTGCTAATTACTATTTGGTTACTACTTGCTACTAAATTTAAGTCCATTCTTTTTGTTAGTTGGAATTTTGTCATTTCTAAAATTGTTTTTAAACCTTTTATATCAGACTTGACAAAAGACATCTTTTCTGTAGTGGCTACCATCATGCTTACTTCATAGTGCTTGAAAGAGTTATGAACTCTATGGTGTGCTGAATATGGGGTCATGCGATGGAAAATGCAATGGCCTAGAAAGAATAGACTTATCTGTATAGGTAAATTACCAAAGAAGAAATGGCCCAGTGCTAATATGATGATAGTATAAATGTTAGTATAGTGATGTATAATATAGCAATTATAGTATCTTTTGAAGTATAACGTTCTGAAAGTGTTGCACGTTTCATCTGTTTTCAGTAGAAGGATTCTTAGAAGGATGTGATGAGCTGGGGACTTACCCACTAGGTACAAGATGCAAGGCAAGACTCCACCCTGGGCCTCCAACCTAGGAATAGGAAAGGATATACACAAATTGGGGTGCCCATTTGGGGACACCTGTTCATATCTACTGTAGCTACTGTATATAGCTCACCTTAAGACTGAAGAATTAAATCGGAGCAAATGTGCATGTGTACAGAACCTTCAAACACAGAAAAACGGAAGGTGCTCTTCTTCAGTTGTGAGACAGCAGAACTAAGTGCTATGCTTTTGTGTCTCCATCTTTATAGTTAGTTACTCAGATAACAAATCGTAGCACAAGCGACAGTGTCAGTGTTCCATCTGTTGATTCTGCTGCAAATAAATCACATTCTTCAGCTAGACCATATTCTTTTCAGTGTTATTTTGTATGTCTTTTAAACTTATCTCTGCTCAATTGTCATGCCCAGAAATCACTGAACATCCACTCATGGTGAACACGTTTTCACTTAACACAACTCATCATCCCCAAGGTAGAGTTTTCAGCTGTTTCCAATCACTGATCCCTGAACTTGTTTAACTCACATTTCAGTCTTGCAGGTTTGCAAACTACTGTATATGCAAAATAGTGTGTTTATTTTCACCTGTTGCTGAACAAGATGTCTCAAAATATTATTTTCAATCTATAGTGTTAATAGTGTAGTTTACTAATTACAACTACAAGCAACAAATTAAATTACCTAAGTATTTTTTAATTATGGTTAATAGTCAATCGGGTTACGAGACAGTGGCTGATAATTGGCTTTTAAACAGAGATACATTGTAAACACCAAACTTGTTTAACATTACTTATCCATTTCAATTTTACAGTTCAACTCAGGATTCTGCAATGCTTGTCAGTTTCTTAAATCTTAGCCACCTTCTATTACTTAACTTTAAAAGGTTGATTACCAATAAGCCTTATATCCGTATTAACAGTAGTACCAGTAAATCAATATTACCATATTGTCAGAGACAACTGGATAGTTCGGAAATGTATCAACTTTCAGTACCCTTTGACATTGTTAATTGTTAGGATGTTGTTTGATTATATAGTAGCTTTTGGTCTGTGCACTTTCTACATTTAAGTCCCACATATTTTCTGAACATTGTGCATTCACTGTAAACTTCATCTTAGGAAACTAAACTAACTTCATATCTCGGGTGTACCTCAGGGCTCAGTTCTATGATGGTTCTAGGATTGCTTATTGACCCTGGCTTATCTTATCCACTGACAGCTTTTTAATCTTTCACTATTATTCTCCTGACACACTGCTACATAGACTATCAGTTAAATGTCCTGTACAGACTAAAACCTACATGAAGAAATTAAGATCTAGGCATTTCCAATTTGCTTTCTTAATTCAGATAAAGCAGAAGTAACTGTATTTAGGATAGAATAGTGTTAGTGCTATTTTTTTTCATGAAGTATAAATATATATAATTGTTTAAATATTATATCTACCCAAGAGAACCCTTGGTTCTAGAGTTTGAACCGACAATTATATAGGCGTGTATCTACTGTATAAAATAAAGAAGACAGAGAAATGTTTGAAAATCAGCTCATTCATCAAACCTTGTTTCATTTTTGTGTTTTTATATGTTGCATTGAGAGTTATATTGTGCTTGATCTTTTGCCTAGCTTTTAAGTCTAAAAATCATAGTTGTCTCAAATGTCAGTGGCAGGTACAATCTAATATTTGGGTCACAGAACAGAACTCAGATTCTTAAAAAAAAAAAATTTTACTATGTACTGAGTCTAGCACTTTTTTTGCTAGCACAGCTCTAGTTCATCTTATCTTTCCAAGTTCCTGACAGCTTCTACCCCCTCCTACACCTTGAATTAGGACTTCTAACTTTAGAACTTCTGGCTGTTCCCAGAGTGTGAAACAGTTAACACAGTGGGTGGTAAGTCTGCTGTTATCATGTTCCGTGCTAATGGAACTGCCTCCCAAACTACATCAGGGAGTCTGCATCTGTATCTATTTTAAAATCCCAGCTCAAGACTTATCTCTTTGACTTGGTATTTTCACTGCTGTAAAGCATCTTGAGAAAACCTCCTATCACTAAATCTCACTCGGCATTGTATTTCAGACTTGAATTCCGATTTTTGAATTAAACGCACCACGTGACCCATACCTCAAGTGAATTTTGTACTTTCTTGTCAAACATGTTTTTAAAAACAACAGAATGATGTCATTGCTTAAGTTTAATTTAATATTTATTTCAAAATTGTTTCAGTGTGTACCCTTTGACACAATACTTCTCTACTTTGGAGCTATAGTCCTTTTTATGCCTTTTATGTAATGTATTATCTGTAAAACTGTACAGATAAAATAAAACTAGGAAAGACGTCAATTAAAATGTAAAAATGAACAGTGATAGCTCAAAGTTATCTTCATATCTCTTCTGTATGTCTCAATCTTCTGAATGAAAAAAGCGGGCCTCTTTTGGCATTTGTGAAAAGGACTGCTAGTTTTCATTTTCTAGTAAAGAAAGTAGACAAGTATTTAAGATTATGAAGTTTCTTGTACATTACTTTGTAGACTTAGCTTCGTTTATAGATGAAAACAACTTATCAATAGAAGACAAATTCTTCCCTGCATCTGGTTAGGCAGTGTATGTGTGTTTGTACTGTACATATCTATAATTTTAAGATGGAAAACTCCATACTTCAGATTACTTCTTGTCTATATCAGTGTTTGGAAGTTAAGGAAGACTGTTTTAGGTGAATTGGTTAGTGTTTTGTCTTAGGAGTCTTTTGAAATAGACATGGCTTAAATTTCCTTTTAGTAGAAATGAACACTTCTCACTGATGACATAAAAAATCCCATTTATGATCCCAATCATAGACAAGATTGCCAGTCATTTTTTTACTCCTTTGTTTTAGAAATAGGACCAAGACAACACAATTGCAATACAGTTGCTGTGGATTTTATTCATTTTAGTGTGCCATTATTTAAATTACAAGACCGTACAGAAGTAAGCACTAAGCCAGTTTAGAAATTGTGTTGCCATCAGAGTAGCAAAGTGGTAGTGATGTTTCACCATCACTTTCAAATTGACATTGAATTAAGAAAAACACTGTTTTGCAAAGTCTTTTTTGTCAGTGTTGGCATTCATGAACAGGGACACACAGTTAAACAATGTTTAAATTAGATAATTAACATGGCTACTACCTAGTGCAACCTAAATCATCACAATGAAATATAGTGTGAGCAAAAACAGATCAAACAATTAGTTTACTCAATATAATGTCACAATGTTCTGAAACCTGAGCCTTGCTTTTAACTTCCTTCATTATTGAATACAGGTATTTATGTAAAATAATCAGTGCATATGCTATTTCCTTACAAGGTACTCCAAGGTACTCCATTTTATTTATTTATACATATATAGTAGTCTTTTGGATGCTTTTTTAAGCTTAGCTCAGAGATGTATATATTCTTCTTGTTCATTTTGGTCTTGGTCCCCTTTACATCCTTTTTACTATTTATTTTTCATAATATTTTTAAATATAACGCATTAAATTATTAGGCCATTGCTTTATAGACCTAATTTTGCTAGCTATAGTTGTGTATTGCATTTCCACTGAGCTTCCAATAAAACAGGTGTTAATGTATCAACTCATTCTCTCCCTATCCCCCATCTATTGTTTCTTAGTCTTCTTGTCTTACTGTGTCAGTTTTTCATTCTGCTGTGATGGAATTGTAAGACAAGGACATAAACTAGGTAACTAGTGTTAAAGATATACCTCAAAAATATTAGCTTGAGCAACTCAAGAGGCTCAATCAGCAAAGGCCTTCAATCACAGAATCAATTGCGTGACTTTAAGCAGGAGTCCCCAGCCAGGATCTCAGCTTTTGACAAAATAGCAATTCCTGTGGCTCTGCAGGCGTTCAGTGATGTCAGCGAGCGTTTTGGCGCTTCTCCATTCAACACTTATACCTCTGCAAGGCACCGTGAAGACTGCAATATGCAGATGAGGAGCATGTTTGCCAATTCTTATTTTACTCATGATTTACAACTGTTGCAGCTGTAAGTTTTAAACATTTGGCAATTCCATATTAGTTGGGCATAGAATAAAGTAAAATTGGTCATTTCTATTTAAAAATACAAGGAGGTAGACATTGGCCCTTATACCTTTGTTTCCCAGTCCACTATCTGTTTGATGACACAACATCAGATTTAGTCTCTGTACTCACAGTTGGACATTCCCAATATTTATGAGGGAAACTAATGTCTCCCATGGTACTGAACTTTGCCGTTTTCCAGGCATTCTTATTTCATTGCATAGTAAAGGTTTCATAAGGATGCTGTAAGATTTTGGCCTATACCACCTTCCTATATATTTAGTGTCAATGCAGTCTTTTTCAGATTCCTAAAAATATGGGATTTTGAGAGTTTTGAATTCACAGGTCAAGAAAAAAGGTCATACACCTTTAACGACATTACAGGGTTTTAACTTATTAATTGCATTGAGTAATTAAAAAAAAAATTCTAAATATAGTCCCTTGATGAATCGTTATGTTTGATTGTGAGTGAGTTTTGCTTAAAACCTTAAATTCTGAATTCTAACGTAAAACGTACCTCAAAAGTCAAAAACAAATTAAAAAGTGTAACGTGTTTCATAAAACTCAGCTAAAGTGGTGTGTTAAAGGTTCCATGTCCTAATTTGTCATGGAATAACACCCCTTCTTAGAAATTTAAGTTCTTTGGAAATTTTTCCCATTTATCTATTACAGTATCAACCAAGGATTCCAAAATCGGGCAGCACAGGTGCACAACGGTTATCGTTGCTGCATTGCAGTACTGGGGCCCTGGGTTCAATTCCGGACCTTGGGTACTATCTGTATGGAGTTTGTATATTCTCCCCATGTTTGTGTGGTTTTTCACCAGGTGCTCCAGTTTTCTCCCATAGTTCAAAGATGTACTGGTAAGTTAATTGGCTTCTGGGAAGTTTGGCCCTAGTGTAAGCATTTGTTTTTGTGTCTGTGTGTACCCTGCAATGAACTGGCATCCCACCCAGGATGTATCCTGCCTTGCTCCATTTGCTTACTGGGATAGGCTCTGGCTCCACAACCCTGGAGTGGTTAAAAGGATGGATGGATTGCTGATTTGCAATTAGTGTTTATGCATCTCAGCATTCACATGAAGGGTTAGTAGTGTAGTCTTGGCAGCAGAGATCTCTGTTACATAAGAAGGGTTACATACTGTATGAAAGGAGGCCATTTGACCTATCATGCTTCATTTTTTGCCATTTTTTTTATCTAGGAATCTTATCTAGCTGTTTTATAAAGGATACTAGAGAAACAGCTTCAGCAAAGTTGCTTCTTGATTGGAATCTGGAATGCATTCACACCTACAGTAGTTCTTAATGATGTCCTTGGATAATCGTTACACTGTTGGTCCTGAAGCAGATCTCTAGTTCGACTTTGTCAGTACCTTTCAGAATTTTGAAGTTGTATTAAGTGTCCCAATAATCTTTCTTTTTTTATACCAAAGCAGTTCAGTTGCTATAATTAAATGATTCTAATGTACAATGCCCTTAGTGAAATGTGTCAATCCGATCTGCACACAGAATTCTGTGAAATTAGGTCTTACTAATGCATTGTATAATTTCATGAGATAATTCTATACTTTTCACATTTTGACTTGTTCTTATTCGGTCAAAAGTATATAAAGATTTGTCACAAATTTACTATTTAAAAATGACAAAAAATAGCAAATCATTTTGGACATGTTTAGTTACCAATTCATGAACTACAGTAGTAAACCTACTGTATTTTATGGAGCATCATGATCCGAGTATGAATATAGTTATGTTTTCTCTTAGGGATCCTGGAATTCATTAGCCTGGCTGTTGGTTTGGTCAGTATCCGTGGTGTTGATGCTGGACTTTACCTTGGAATGAATGAGAGGGGCGAGCTCTATGGGTCGGTAAGTTTGATACATTGCATGAACCGTATTTAGGAGTGGTTCTGCGGAGAACTGCATAGGTAATGTCTGACAACAATTCATTGCAGTTCAGGAATTTTCATGTTATGGTTTAAATTCCAGATTGGAAAAGGAATGTGACTGACTCACTTCAAACTGAAAATTTACAGCTTCAGTGATGCCATACATTATATCACACTGAATACAGGAGTGACACTCTCAATAAAATAGTATCATACATTGTGCTTGACCCATGTTGATACAGCCTTTTAAGTGATGTCTATTTTTCTTTCTACAGTTAATTACGATCTCTTATTTCGTAAGCTGCTTTCCATATGTGACAATGCCAGAACATATACCACCATAATCACAACGTGTGTTACCTTAGTTCTCTCACATTTTAAGTGGTCTTTCACCTTTTGAACCCACCTCAGAAACCCTGTTTCACGCGTTCATCTCTCAGTGAAGTCTACACAGTCACCTTCCTTGCTGTTTTTTTACTTCAACATACAAAAGCACTGGTGTATGTTAAACAAACCCCAGTTACACCCAGCTACTTAATCAGTTGACACTAGAAAATTTAACTTAATTACATCCATGCCACCTATTAGCAACATTTACTGAAATTGTCACAGACTCTTCTGCATTTACCCTGGCCTTACTCACCCCACAACTACTTCACAAATTTCACTTCAACAACTTCCAAATTCATCACCAGCATTAGCAACCCTCAGATTCCCCCTACCCCAAAAACTACATTTTTCAGCTGATCCTGTTTGGCAAGAAACACTGCTCCCTGACACAGTAGCAGCCAGTTTGTTTTCACTCTAATCACACACTCAGACCATCTGTCTGCCCACAGATACAGTATTCAGACACAGGGAACAGTTAGGTTTCAACCTATGTCATTTAGACTTCTGTCTCTTCCCTTGGAGAAAAGTTTGCACTGCAAAAGTGACAGGCAATGCCTAACCTGTCATCTGTAAACCCTGATTCAGATAGCCCATCCTGTTCCTTTGGAGTGCACTTAAGCTTATTTCAGCCTGCCAAAAAGTACCCAAACAAATGTCACCTGTCCAGCTCATGTGATGCAACTTAGTACAAACCTAAACTGTTTTTTTCTTTCTGACCCATACAGACCTGTAAACTGTCTCAGTCCATTAATGAGAAGAATTCTTACCATAGTCTCAGGTCTGTTGTTCTTATAAGCCTCTTAATACTGTAAGTCCAAAGAAGTGACTAAATCCACCCAGAGCCTATCCTGTCAGCTTGCTTCCATTATGGAAATTCACTCCCTCAGTGCTAATTACTCAATCAAACCAGGTGTGCCTCATTACAGAGGTTTTTCCATTAATAGTGGCTTTCTCACAAGTCACCTCTCACTGTGCGAACACACACCACGTAGTGAGCAATGGTGTGGTGTGTCTTGTTCCTCTGATATGCCCTACAACAACTCACCAGTAAAACATAACAGGTGCTTTAGCTTTTCTGATTTTGTGATACAATGGTCCATTCTTAGATTTTTAATGGCTTCCACTAGGTGACAACAAGGATCCATAACACTTATTGCAGCTTTTTTGGTCTGAGTGATGTACAAGAACACAGCAGAGAGCTCTCCTTACTACTCTTCCTGACCCCAAAGCATTCCATGAAAGACAGATTTGGAACAGGAACTGAGGTGGATTCCTACATTTTACTGCAAAAATAAATGTGAAATTAAATGTCTTTAAAGTTCTTCTTATTTACTTGTTATATCCAATGTTGCATTTGTACAGTCTCTGTTCTCTAATCCAAATTCTTAATGATTTATAGATATGTAAACTGATTAGTGGGAGTGTGAGGGAGAGTGTTTGAATGGCACTCAGACAATGCAAACCACAGCAGTAACATCATTGGGGTTTCTCAGTGTCAGTTGATCCCTGAGATGTGCATTCCTGAAACATTTAGAACTGTACCAAGAACACTGTTTTCCATGAAAACACACCCATGAGTTATTTTTTCCCATAGTGTCCATAATTTATTTTATTTCCATAACGGATTTATTTTCAAAGTTCACTTTCGTGTCTTTGCTAAAAACAGAAATAATGCAGTACAGCATTTACAGGAGGCATGCTTTTCGTCTTGCCGTATTTTCATAAAGCAAACACATCGCAGGTCTTTGTCAGTTCGGCGGCTGTTTTGGGGGAAAGAATTACATAAGCAGGAATGAATTTGTAATAATCAAACCAATACCTCATATTGATTGCAAAAAAATAAGAAACATCCATTAAATAAACACGAACGTTGCTTTCTTAAACTTGAAGAGCAATCAATATTCTCTTTAACATGAGGAAAAGAGCAATCATGTTCTAAAGAAACCACCAGCACTGCCATAAATCACACAAAAGCAGCCTGTAATTAGTTTTTTTAAGTGTGAAATTATTGTGTTCATGTCTGACAAGTTGGCACCAGTTCAGGTTCTTTTCAGCATCAGTTGTTAAGTGGCAGTGTGAGGTGCTCTGCTCAATGTGTCAGAAGAAAGTGAAAACAAGAAAGGCCCCAGCAAACCTGAGCGTCATATTTCTGCTGAAGTCTTTAGCCTTCTGCTCATCTCTGTTTTTACAGCAGTATAAAAATTATCACAAGTTTTGGATCTCAGATCTAAAGAATCCACCAAACGCTTACTGCATCACCTCATCTATTTGGTTTCACAGTAAGTTTTTCCAAAGTGTTTAGTTTTGAAATAGTTCTTGCAGCCACCCCCTTGAATCAGCTTTTAGGGGTTATAATATGGGACTATTACTTGCTCTGTGTCTGTGGCAGACATCTTTTTTTTTTTTAGCACTCTGAAATAATGTGTATAACGAATCCGTCCATGAAGATACAGTAGTGTGGGATATATAAAAATATGAAATGACTACTATAACACTAAAAGAAATTTGAATTTTTGATTTTAGTGAGACAACATCATTACATAAACCAGCCCGATAAGATATCTGTGGTTTTAGTAGCCTTAAAATACTACAATGGTAGAAGCTTTTACCATTTCCCATGGCATTTATATTTTAAATCTTGACATCTCACCTGCCGAAGCCAGCATTAATAGTACATATTGTCCCATAAAACATAACGAATTCAGAGTTACAGAAAACATTTTGAAGGTCATTTTTTTCATGGTGGCTGTTGTTTTGGGTCGCCTTTTACTGTGTCATCGTAAAGAACATAATCTAAATGATAATGCAGAAAGGAAGAGTAATATAGTGTGGGGTTATTTGAGGTATCTATTAAAACCCAGTTGTGATTACATTTTCCCTTCTATCGTGATGTTCTTGTGAAACCCACCAGACAGTCAAACATAATTTCAATTTCACCTCCAAGAAATTGTCACTCAAGAAATAATAGTAAGACGTTACCTCTTTGCCACACTGTTTGTTCTTTTTCATTATGTAAATTGATAAGCCACACCACAAAAGGGAATACAACATACCTTTCCTGTTTTAAGGAGAGCCCATACTTTATATGAAAAAGTTGGGGGATAGTGCAAAGCAAGGAGAAATATGTTCATACGATTGGGTCTTTTGGCAATGCAGTGAAAGGGCATTCTAATTTAAGTTGAAAGGGCAAGAAAGCCAATGATAAATAAAACGTTCTAGTTAAACACAAATGAAGCAAAAATTCATTTTTCGTTCCATTACACATACAGTACACCTGAAATCAAGGCTCAACTGGACTGGTGAAGATGCCTGATTTGAGACTCTCATGATCTTGACATCCAGAGTTAAAGTCTGGGATATGTCACTACCAGAATGTGATGGGGATTCCTTTGGCAGTGAGACACAGTTGGCTCAGTTCGACCAGCGATAGGGTTAGGAAACATTTTCCAGATCTTTCTTTGTTCCTGTGACCTCAGGCTGCCTGTAGTGATGTCAGTGAGGAGATGTTGCTCCTGTAAAGGGTGCTAAAGCTCCTGTCAATCACAGTCGATCCCGAGGTGTGTCATTAGATGAAAGGCTTGATGACTGAGTGGGTTAAAGGAACCTGCCTGTGCTTCCTCATTGTATCTGTACAGGGGGTGTTGCTCTGGACTAAGATTTAAAGACACAATGATTAAAAACTGGGTGGGTATAGAATAGAATATAATTCACTAGTTTGGTCAAATTCTAATGAACTCAAAAAGATGCATACAGAGGAACAGAAGATTTAATATTTGGAGTTAATGTTTTAATGTTTTTAAATTTAATGTTTTTAATGTTTTTAATTTAACGTTTGGAGTTAACTTGCCTGGATAAGGAATAGAAAGCAGAAAAAAGTATGTACTCCCCAAGATGAATGGCAGGGGGAGTTCAGAAAGGAACAGCATGCAATATCACAGAAATAAATGCTCATTTTTATACCTTTGTACAGGATTCTTGATTTGGTTAAGATACAAACTCAATTCATCACCAGCACTGTCGCTATCAAATGGTGTAAAACTAGAACACACATCTCTCAAACCCCCCAGATAAGTTTATTTCCCAGACATGTAAAAAGCAAGTTTTACTCTGCAAGTAGTTAAGAAAGGGATGTGCACTTAACATTATGGAGAATGGTGCTTATTCAAGGTTTACTTTCTAAGGTTTTTAATTCTGAGAAACAAAACATGCTCTCCATTGTCTGAAAGTGGCTATAAAATAATGACGGTGTAAATCAAGTAGAAGACAAGAGTGGTATGGAAAAGAAAATGAACTGATTATTTTTGGAAAATAGTTTTGGAAAACTGGCAGGACTTTGAAGCCAGTTTTATACTGAAATCATAGCTGAAAGTTCTGCTGACCATGGTGTGGTATTTGACACAGGACCACTGCACACAAATGGCTCTGTTATACAGTAAAGTTAGAGTTCAAATAATTATGTATACCTTGTTGCATAATGGTGAAATTTACTGTGACTCCAGTATGTCTGACCAGGTCAAACACATGGTTGCTCTCACACTCTTCTTTCCTTCATTGATGGTGTCTAGACTTGGTCAGCTTCAATCCATTCAGTAAGATGTGACTGACTGTCTTTTTCACAACTGAAGGCAGCTTGCACCTAATTAAAAGCGATCATATGTTTTTGTCAAAATACTAAAAAAGAAAAGGGATTAATAAATGTGGTTTAAAACGCATCAAAAATCGCTGTTCAAATAATAATTTGTAACCACACTACATACCAGATAATCATAAAGTTCAGACAAAGGACCAGTAGTTAATCTGATGCTCTGTTATAGGATTAACTCTAAATTGTTATGAGAAACATTGTAAAGGTCTAATAGGTTTATTTTTTCTATCTTGAGCTTGCTCAGTATTTTCTGTCGTTTTTTCTGATGTGTGCTAGGACTGTCCCCTTTGTGCTGCTCATTGTCAAACAAGTAATTACTTTGAACATTGCATTGCGTGACAGAAAATGTGTTCTTGTCAGGTGGCCTGAGCAAAGATGATGGAACATCATTTCAGTTTTAGACACTCTGTAGCAAAGGCCCAAACCCTGTGATAGCAAGAGGTGTCATAGTCAGGGAATGATGCTGGCATAAAGGTCAGAACATGAAGAATGCAGCATCCCTTAATCCACAATCACTAGATTCCAGCAGTTCCACCAACTGATATGAACCTCAGAGACAGTCGGTGATGCAGAAGTAATTACTAACCATCAACAATCTGAGGAATCCAATCTGCATATTATCAGCAATGGCTTTCATCATAGCTGGTCTGGGCTTCACTGAAGGAATATAAACCTAATTGCAGTCACCAGACTGTTCCAATTTGCCAAGTTGACAATCACAGCTCAAAATCCCTGGATGTAAGATTGTAGTTGATGATGTATGCACTATAGCAGAAGAATCATAATGCTTATAACAGGTTTGCAGATTTTCCCTCCAGCATTATTCTAAATGGAAAGGATCTGACCCTAATTGCCTATTTTCCTATTTTTTTGCTAGTTTTATTTCAAGTTTTGGTGTTCACAAAAATAAAAAAATATGTTGCTTTCAAGTACAAAACTGAAAATTACAGCATCGATTCACCTTAACCATTTACATGCCAGTATTAGGTATAATATTCAGAATAGCCGATAGAGCTCAAGTCATGTGATGTAGAGGCTGTTTCTAAGACATTAAGGTACTACAGAGTAGTTTGGTTTCACAGATTACTTTGCTTGCACTGCTGCTAACTCCTTCAAGAATGAACAGTCAAGGAAATACATTTTTACTAACAATAAAATGCTGGCATAGGTGATGGATAGTTACATGTTCACACCATAACACTGATTAAAAATCAGAAGATCATTTAGAATGTTAACTAAAAACAAGAGGTCAGACAGTAGAGGGTCTCTTTGGAATTAACATTAAGCAAAACAATACTACCTGTACTTGCAGGACTCCTGACTGACTGAGTGCAGGTCGGTTTGGGTATAGAAATGTAAAAGGATTTTAAGACAGTTTCTGACATTAAAAAAAAACTGCAAAAGGCTTTGCTGCAGTCTTCCTTTCTTTGTGAAAAATCTAACCCATGTTTCTACTAATAAGGACAAGGCATAAAAATGATACTGCATTTAATTGTGCACTTAAGTAAATGTTCTGTATGTAGACAAGATAGAAAGACAGTATTAAGGCAAGAAAACTGTGTTTATATGGATAGGTTTTTATTACTTTTCACAATAAGAAAAGATTCAATGTTCAACTACAAATAAAGTAAAATTAAGAATTGGTAAAATTAGTGTTATGTATAGAAAGGTGACAAGTTAGAAAGAGACTGGATGATGTGAGAGCCAGGTGTAGACAGAGCACAGACAGTGCATTCCTTAGATGAGGAATGAGATCTGAAACGTCTTAGTGCCACAAGAAATGGTATTGTTTTAAAATATTTAAGCACATAGAATATTCTGTACTTTTGACTCATATTCATCTGTTCATCACAAATCTGAAATTCTTGAGTATACAGCAAGAATAGCAATTTTGACTTCACTGTCCAAATACTTATGGTAGACGCTCTACTATATATAACATTTCCTACTGTACATATGTAGTAGCATTGCAGGAAAGCAAGAAGGGTCTTTATTGTTTAACACCTCTTGCTCCCTGCCTAGGTTAGGGACTTTTCTAAAATAATTTTCTAACCTTGATCCTGTCTATCTCTTGCAGAAGAAGTTGACAGCAGAATGCGTGTTCAGGGAGCAGTTTGAAGAGAATTGGTACAACACATATGCTTCAACACTCTACAAGCACTCAGACACAGGAAGGTATTATTACGTTGCCTTAAACAAAGATGGCTCACCAAGAGAAGGAAACAGGACTAAGAGACATCAGAAGCTAACTCATTTTCTGCCAAGGCCAGTGGAGATTGAGAAGATACCCTTGGCTTACAGGGACCTGTTTCAATATAGGTGACAGGATTCCTCACACGGTGTGGAAGGGGCATGTTTTGAGAAAACCCTGGCAGGGAAGGTTTGAAGATCTCTTCTGTCCCTCATCTAGTTGTGTGTTTTGTATTTGTTTCTCCGTTATCAAAATGCATAATCATTAGTATGCACTACAAAGGTTATGAATATAAATGTGTGTTCCTGGATTTATTCATTTCAATTTCCTGTTACAAACTGCACTTCATAGTTAAGAAACTATTAATATTAATGCCAATAGTTGTCAAACAAACGTCTGCATTTGTTTTAGAGCAACTTGGCAGCTCATGTAACTTCATGTGAATATTTGAATCTTGCTCAGTCTTAAGGTGATCTCTCCCAGGTGTTATACTTTTTTCCTGAAGAACATCTCAAAAATATGAAAAACCAAGATACTTTAATACCACATCAGATTGTTCCAGTTAGACATTTAAATGGTACAGTGTCAGATGACTTGATCCTAGATCAGGTGACTAACTTCTCAAGGCTGAAATCCATCTAAATTCTGCTTTCTTTATCTCTGTGTAGCAATTTTACAAATTTAGTTTGCAAAGACTGCTTTTAGTCCCTCATTTATAAGTGCCTTACAAACATAGCCAAGGAAAGATCTGTGGAAGAATAAAACACTTGCAAATATAACGCCAGAAAGGATGAAAAGATAAGCACCTCTTGGTACTGTACAGCTGGGAGATATCATAGCTGACTGCCGAGTCTGCTGTTCTCAATCTAGCCCCTATGGTGTGGTTTTCCTTGTATCAAACAAAGAGTTTTAAGTGGCTTTTGAGGTAGACTTAAAGTGGTAATCTAGGGTCTGATAGAAAAATGGTCTTTAAACCCCTATATGAATGGTCCATCCAGGTTGGTCTTGTGGTAAATTACTAAACCTCTAATAGGCACATTGTAACTGCTAGATGTGTAGCCATTCTGATGACACATAGATTATTGTCAGTGCAGCCCGTCTAGTAGATTTCATAAGACTGAAATACAGTATAACAGTGTACTGCTGACACACTGTAGGTAACCTCTACCAAGTCTGAAAGACAGCAGTGGCTAGTCAAACACTTCCAGTACAGAATTCTATTCCCATAAATGGTGTTAACTTTCTAACAAATGCTTATCAGAATCAATTGAATATTTAAGAAACTGCAAGAACCATGGGCCAGATTAAGTCAAAATGTCAACTCACCTGCTAGTCACAAAGTCTAATCCACTATACTTGGGCAGCAGTCCATTAGTTAAATACAAGAGCCTCTGACAAACAGAAACCTGCCATCAAGTAATGTGTTTAATATGTACAATTGGCAGGAAGATCCTGATAAAGACATAGATGGGGCCTATGCAATAGACTACAGAAACCTACAGTATGTTAGCAAATGATGGCTAGATGCCATCATTGATAACACAGATGGAATACACCTGGTGTCTGGCAATTGAAGTAACGCGTTTGAATAAACTAATAAAAATGACAGAGGACAAGAAAAAGGAGTTCCCCCAAACCCAACTTGGGTATTTCCCAGATCAGTTTTCCCAAAAGGGAGTCTTTCTTGCTAGAACTGGATAACCTCCAGTACAAATCATTGGAAGACAAGCACCCATCTTTCTGACAATTAACAAAATACACTTAAAAGAAAAGCTGCTGCAATTAAGCTTCAGGCTGTTTCAGCTTTTTCAGACACAAAAAGCTATTGTTTTCCCTGCTGAGAGCAGTCAATAAGTATGTTATGTTGGCTTTTGAACTGAGAATGACTTGTAATGTTCCAGGTGTGGGGAACATTATTAAATTGTGAGCAAAGGTGGTGTATGTTTTGGATAAAACTATTTATGAGATGTACATTATATTTATTTTCTATATATTTATTTATTGAAAAGAAATTTATTTTGTAATGAACTTGAAAATTAAACAAAATGTATTCTACTGAAAGGACTAGATCTAAAAATAGTAATAAAAATGAATGAACGACAATAAAATTGTCCTGAAATCTGAAACTCTGTGACTGAAAATGTCTTTTACCAACATTTTATCTGACCAGCATCAACACATTTTCTCTTTCACGTCTCTTCATAATAAAACCAACAAGAAAGTACTCATCATGAAAACATGGTGTCGATCCATATGACTATTACTGAGAAATACCTAGTCTCAAACAGATACCTCATGCGGCATGCCACACTCTTATATGCGCTGAGCACTTGACTTCTGTTAACAACACCTGTGCTCAATAAACTCAGGAAAAGTCTACAATTGGCCAAAATGTATTTTTTTCTGATAAGCTCTATACTAAATATATGTATGAACATTTAAGTTGATAATTTGTGATAAAGCTCATATTCCTAATGAGCACATCATGACAGTTTGGCCTTTTCAGAAAGGTTTTTCCTGTAGCTACTTTACTTGCAAAGCCTTATGATGGGAATTGTTATATCACGTCTTTATTACTAGCGTACAAGGGGCTCTTAATGGCCTGTTCTAAATTTTGCCATTTAAGTTATGACTACCTAATAATACAATGAGCAGAAATCATTGAAAACTTAACTATATTTCTTGAAGGGGTATTGGGCTTTGCAAGATTAAGATGGCGAAATGACAAAGGTGGACAAATTGAGTACAGTGTAAATCAATAACATTAAAAACAAACTACAAGATATATAAAGAGCAAACATTAAAATTCTCAGGCTTACAGAAACTCCCAGTTTTTCCACTTTTGTTTGAAATCCAAAACAATGCAAAATTGCTTTCATTCTGATCTATCTCTCAGGAGACCTGGAAACTCAAACATGGTCTTGAATCATCTACAGTATGAGACAGCTTTTCTGTAACTTGTAGAGAAATAAATCACGCTATTGTGCCAATATTAAAAGAGAGGCTTCTAGGCCTGTGGTGAATGTTTTTTTTAGAAAAAAAATGTCTGCTTAAAAAATACAGAGTACAAAAAAGCAGCCCTGTTTGTATATGGGAGATGGGATTTCAGAGATATTTCCCCATTTGCTTTGTCAACTCTCTGGCCAGTCTTGTGGTACTTTATATTCTTTATTTGCAACAATCCATCGAAAACCCATCCATCCATTTTCCAACCCCTTCAGCCAGTTCTGGGCCTCTGGGGAACCGGAGTCTATCCTGGCAAGCAGTGGGCGCAAGGCAAGATACAACCTGGATGGGACGTCATTCTGTCGCAGGGCACACACAAGCACGTACTCACACACCAGGGCCGGTTTTCCCAGAAGACAATTAATCTACTGTACCAGTATGTTTGGACTGTGGGAGGAAACCAGAACACCCAAAGAAAACCCACACAAATGTAGAAACTCCATGCAATTGACACCCAAGATCTGGAATTGAAACAGATCTGCAATACTAACCAGTGCAATGTCGTGACTCCCCCATTGAAAGCCCTTTAGATTTAAAACATTCAAATAGTACGTTTGGATTTAGGAGAACTGATGAACCTAATTTGCCGTTATCCAATGCTTTGTTAGAAATCGAAATTGCTCAGCTTCTTGTCTTGCAAAGATGCAACACCTCTTATCTTGTTTTCCATTTTGACCTCTTTATGTAATTTTGGAAGGTTTCCAAAATGAACATTATAACATTTTAAGTTTGCCTTCCAAAGCCTAAAAAGTATATTCAGAAACCATATGTATGCCAGAATCACTGGGAGCCATGGCCATCACTGGCAATAGTAAGACTGTGGATTTGGCCTACAGATGGTAATCTCAGAACTGTGATGGGATGGGATTAACATTTCAACATCTGCAATAGCTGTAATGTTTCTTCTTGGCACATTTTTGTAAGCTGCAAATGCAAGCTCCCTTGGGAAGGAAATGGAAAAGCAAAAGAGAAAAAAGGAAAAAAAACATACTGGCAGCCGGAGAAATGAAAACAATTCTGAAAAAAAAAACTGCAGATGGAAGATTGAGGGAAAGGGGTGTTGAGATAGAAGCAAATGGTGTGAAAAATGAAACGGTTCCACAAGGAATTCATCTGGCCATTGCACACTCCTGATTACTTAAAGATTTGTAAGGAACCCATTTTCAGTTTTTCATATAGGTTATTGTGTGAGGACGCAGTAGACATGAACAAAATGTCAGTTTACAGTTTACACTAAACGGTACTGGTGGGGGGAAAAGTCGATTGGGAATGGCTTTTAAAAGACAATGCAAGGAGCTATTTCATTTCAAACTACCTGTATGGCAAAAAAACCCACCTACGTATTCCTGAATTTAAACATAGGAACACAAAGGAAGATGAGAAAGATTAAAAAGTATGAAGTGTATTAAAAAGAAAAAATGCTTTTGTCTGTGATGACGTTCTGAAGGTATGGAGGGAACTACAAGCAGGTGTGGCTCCTCTAATTACCCACAGGGACGACCCTGGGTTGACAGGTAATGAAAGTCAATTGTTTTGCTGGAGTGCATATTGGGAATGCTCTGAAGTTCTCTGGAAAAGAAATATGGAGAATTTGGTCATCAAAAGACAGATCCCACAGGATTTACAGGTCTCTTTACTTTTTCATCCTCTAAAGATCTGGGGGAAAATGGTAACTGTGACTCATGTAAGGTACAAAATTAAAGTAATCAAGGCTACCATCATGGTGGTATCAAGAAGGGGGTCTGAGCATCTGCGCTCTGGATTAGAATTTGACTGCTGACGTGCTGCAGTATGAAATTGCGATCATCATTAGGATGTGCTAGAAGAAATGTAAATTAAATGATACCAAGTCCCCAATCCCAAAGGTCTTTGAGAATGACCAGGCTCCATATCAATTGCTCTCCCTGCTGAAGAAATTTCCACACAATGGAAAACCAAAATTGAAAAACTTTTCAAATGAAACCTCATTTCCTGAAAAGTGCAAATCTCCTACAGGCAGCACTTCACAGCATGATGTTAGGAAAAATTAAGGAAGAGAGGAAATTCTCTGAATTTTGCCATGATATAGTCATAGTTACTGAATTGTATATTCTGGTAATTGGATTTCACAAAGAACATTGCAGTATCAAAGTGACTTTTCATGAAGTGGCATACATATACATTGATTCCTTTTATCTGAGCTATTCACTTTTTCTGTAATATTTCTGTAAAATTGTAAAAATGTAAAAATAGTCTGTTTCATCAATCACTTTAAAATTGGTTTGCCGATATATATGACAACCTCTGAAAAATTCACATTAAAGAAAAAAAGTCCCCATCAGATGTACAGAAATAGTATCGAGTCATATGAGTGAGATGAAAATGTCAGAGTAGCACAACATAGTACCACCACTCTCTAGAAAAAGATACTTTCTGAAAAAGCCTGAGAATCAGTGATAGGTTGAATGGAATACTGCCAAAGAGCTAAAAAATTCTTCAACACTAGTACCCCTCTAACTCAGACCTTAGTGTTGACACTGGCACACTTTGATACAGTGGTAGCAATAGTGTCAGGTGAATGAGCTGAACAGATTCTCACCGCAGCTTGAATAACATAATCGCTCCTCTGGTGAAACCACTCTATTGTGCAAGACATAAAGAGAACATTTTTGGAAATATTGCAGTCAAAATATGACCCTTTCAGGCTTTATTATTGTATTGTACTGTATTATTGCCAACGTACTGTATGCTACCTATCAAAACAAAATGGTGATCACTATCAACAATTTTTAATAACATTAAGCCCTGCTTTTTGTGGATTTACTTCTGGTTATGTTCCCGTGTTTTAAGAGACATAAGCCAAAATGTGCTTTCATATGTAAGTTTTTTTTGTTCCATTTCTTAAATACAGCCTTCCATCTACAAGTCTTTCTGAAAATTACCTAAGGATAATGATCATTGCTAACCTATGTCACGCCCACTCCCTGCTTCCTGCTCTTGGCTCCTAGAGAATCCTCAGAGTTGATGGTTTTTAAGCAATCACAGCATTTAATTAACATGATGTGTGTAAGGATTACATTATTAGTCAATGATTTTCTTCACTCAGTTCTTGGTCTTAGAAATAGACCTCCAGCACTAGGTTCACTGCTTACAAAAACAGATGGAATTGTTCTCAACTATCTTATCAGCTCTTAATACTGTACATGATAATTAATGATATCCAGGCACAGGTATAAATTACAATGTACTGTATCAGTACCCCTGGAATCATGTTTCTTATTTCTGCAGGAGCCCAGGTGTTTCCAGACATGTGGAAACAGAAACTTGAGTGAGACAAAGTCCTGAAACCCAATCTTTGTTACCACAGATCCTTTCCTGAGCTCATAATGGCTCAGATGGTTTTAATCCAAGAAATAATGGAACAGAATTCAGAAATAAAGGTGGGGAACACCTGTCAATAAAGCAATTAAACTGACACTAATGTATCAGTGGATTAATCAATGTTGGTTAAATTTGTAATTATGAATTCATTTTAATTAAGATAGTGTTACTCTGTTGCTTTTCATGTCAGTTCTTATTTTGGGGGACTGGGAGGACAGAAACCAACAGTGGAAAATGTAAGCCAAGGCCCAAGTCCCTCTAAATTAAAATGGAATATCTCAATACACAATACTTGCACTCAATACATTAGTGTAAATGAAGACCCAGGGACACCACTGGAAATGATGTAACACAGAGAATTGTGGGAGTAAACAGCGTGCGACTGATGAATTCTTAGAACATGAAGGTACAGGCAACCAAACTAGCTTTGTGGGTCGAGTGGTTTGCAACCTCTCATTATTTGCATCTAATTATTAATAATTTTTATCTGTGTACAACTGACCATGATGGACAAAAACCACATATGGTAAATGGGTTAGATATGGTACACTGATGATGGTAACTGTTTTCTTCTCAATTTCCTGAACTGTGACATTTACCATGGATATATTTCTACGTGTAGTTCAACATGCTCTCTGAATACATTTCTACTTGCAGTGATTTACAATGTATTTCTCTGAGCACTGTCACACACTATTAACATATTTCTGCTTGCACTGTGGCATACAAGATGAATTGCAATCCGCTTCCAAACTGTGCAGGCCTTTATGCCTCTTGTAGCTAAACACTGTTGTGCTGTAAGCCTTTCAAACGCTGGTCTAAAACCAAAACCCTCCGTTAGCAACATCCTAAACGGTAACAAGGAAAAAGTGCATATTGGTTTGTGTGAATTTAAAATATAAAACATACATTGAAATGTAGCACTGGGAAAGAGTCAGGTTCATTGTGCTTTGGAAAAAAATCCACTTAAATCAGGATTTCTAAGGTAAAAAGACTAAGAAAACTAAAAAAAAGAAAAGTGGGGTAGCTTGTTCCAGTCTCCTACACCCTACATTTTTATGTTATTGCCATTCCCACACAAGACATACAAGACACAAACTGGCAATTTCCAGCACCCCAACAAACCTTAGTACAATTTGTGCAAACTGGATAACCTTATCTGAGTTTAAACAATGCTAACATGAGATTTTTTTTAATAATCTGTGCATTTTCTTCCTCCTCCATTTGATCTTTTTGCAGACTTTCACTCATTTTAGTGAACATCAATGTCACAAATCAATGCATTCACCCAGCAGCTGGATTTAATAATGCTTGGAAGGACCATATAACATTGCTTTTTGTGATGAAAAAGGCATTTTTCTTGTACTTCTACTCTTGAACTTTATAAGCCAGTTTTGCTGTACCTGTGTAGTCCCAGAAGTAGAGCTGATCATACTGGAGGGATAAGGGGAGGAGCCAAAAGCACCCTCCATCCTCATGAGACCTGGGTGAAACACACCCAGTCAAAGCTCACTTGCAGTACTTTGGGAACTGGAAGGAAGCCAGATCATGGAGCAGAAAGCCATGTGATGACAGAGAACACACACAGCACACAACACAGACGGGGACAGAGCAGAAGACTCAGAAATTGTGAGCCCATGGGTCTGACTAGCAAACCACTGTGTATCCCTGTTTAAGTATTGCCATGTTAACTCACAAAATTATATTCCATTTGATTTTATTTGGTTTTGCAGTATCCTTTTACTATTCCTCATAGAAGTTCCTAATAGAACTATTAACTTCTACCTTAGCTTTATATTGCCCCCTTGAAAAAAAAACTTTGGTGCATAAATAGTTCTTAAAATCTGGTTTATCTGTGTATACTGCATAATATTAAACTCTGGCAGGCCCTACCCTTGGGTAGATCAGGTATTGTACATTTACTAATGTCGGAAGCAACAGGGATGGATTGAAATTATATTGGTGCCTTTTTGTATGCTTTCTTTAAAAAAAACAATATTCACACAAGGTTGGAACATTGTTAGAACTTAAAGAGTTAGAACTGTCATCTCAGAGCTTCCAGGTCCTGGTGTCATTTCTGAACTGAGGTACCTTTTGTGTGGAGTTTGCATATTCTCTCCATAATAACGCGGTACACCTGTTTCCTTCCACTAGGTCAACTGGTGTCTACAAGCTGTCCGTGTGTCTTCCCTCTGAAGGACTGAAATCCCATCCAGGGTGTAGTATCGCCCTGGGCCCTGTGTTTTCCCAGAGGAAACACTCTGGCAAAAGGTTTGCCAAGAACCTCAACAGACAAGCGGTTTCTCTGATCCTGGATGGATGGACTATTCAGGCATACTTAATAACGCTCTTGGCTTCCTTTTTAGTTTGAGAATTTTTATTTCAAGGCGTTTGTCTCCATTCAAACTGAGCATGCTTAACAAGTTATTGCCGTCAAAGCAAGGTTAAAAGGGTAACCCTGGGCAAAGGAAATCAAAACTCATGAGACAAAGAAAAGTATTTCTAATAATTCCACCTTGCGGCAACAGTAATGTTGAACTCTGACAAGTGCAATAAACACAGTTATAAATACAAGAAAAACACCTTTTGGTCACTTTATTAATCTTGATATTAAATATGTATCTAGTAAATAGCAGGTTAATGGCAAAACACAGTTAGGTGTATTTCTAGCATGAAAACATTCTCGGGAGAGAAAAAGAGTCCCTGTACATTTTCTAAAATACACCTTGTGCAATTAGAGGAGCTCTGGTCTCCAGTACGAATTACATTGTTTTCAATTAATCAAACTGTCATCACAGCTGCGCAAATTCAGCATTTGAAGTTAGATGTGCCAAAACAACTACACAAGTGGGACAAAACCAGGAACAGTACCACAGTACTATGCTAATTAACACTTTACAACAAAAACTCAAAGAGATTACAAAAGTTCATAGAATACAGCAAGCAGTTGAAACACAACACAGGCAGTCATTTATTTTGATTTAGCAACATCTAGAATAATCACCTCTAAGCATTATACAAAAAAGTCCAATATTCAACACATTTATTAATAATTCTGTATTTATGTATAAGAACTAATTATAAGGCTGCAACATTTTTTTTCCTTTTTGGTGTTGATACAATTGTCTCCTGGAGACAATTACCATATCATTCACCATGAAACACTAATTAAAGATTGGCAAAAGTATTTTAGAAGGGAAGGAACACCTCTCTTCAAGGCAGCAGTTCATAAATTAATTTTAAAAAAGGGTGTTCATACCATCTGCAACTGTACTGTACGTGCACACAAAATAAAAGTTCAGGTCACATCCAGCCGGAAATGCAGGGAATTTTTAGAAAGGTAAAAAAAGGACCACTGCCTAGATAAACATACTGTACTAACACGTCAAGAAAACTGCAGGCGGAATTTATTTCATTAGATTTATTTATTCCACCTGATTGTTTTTAAATTAAATGTGTAGCGAGCAGTACTGTGGTCCCAAGAAACCATTCTGGATCAGAATATGAGGAAGTCCTATACTTTCTCCAATATTTTCCTTTTAGTGTGTGTGAGCTTGTTTGGAGTTAAAACCATAGTCCGGGAGATTACAGGCGATAAAATAATATAAACTTCAAAAGCATTTTTTTGGGGGAAAAAAATCTATTTAAAAGATTTAAAAGAGAATATGATATCTAGAATAACATTAAGGCTATATATACAATTTCAAAACAATTGCAAAATCCCTTCAAATTGTCTTCAAGCTTTGCATACATCTCAGGACAGCCTTTCTTCTAGATGGAGTGGTGCTGTATAATTCAGCTGTTGGAGTCTGTTAAGGAGTACGGACTTCAAAATCACTTGTTCTGTTGCACTTCCCAAACTGCAAGTGCCTGCCTTTTCTAATTCCCTTGAGACGGACCTGGGTTTTTGCTCCTCATCTGAGTTGTGGGAGATGGAACCCTCTGCAGACCTGGAGGCTGCAGGCCACCACTGAGCTGCTGGTACAAGCTCAGCAGATCCAGCTGGTTGAAGCCATGGGCGCCCATGACCCCCTTCTGCATGGCCATTTGGTTCATCAGGTTGGCCCGATTTGCCAGAGCCATTTGCTGCTCGTGGACTTTTCGGTTGGTCAGCACCTTCTGGACATACATGATCAGCTGTCAAAAAAAAAAGGAGGCTTTATTATTCACGCCATCTCTGTTTCAATTTGATTGTCACAGAAATAAAACACTGGCCAGCCTTGGTGTGACCAGTGACCAGGGTGGTTGTGTTTCAATAAATGGCAGGGATAGAAACATAGCCTGAACCTGCGTTTTATACAGGTTGGGCTTCTCCTGCCACTGCAAGGGAATTTAGACACATTGGCAAATGCCACAGCACAACACCAGCTTAGTTAGATAGATACTTTATTGATCCTGTGAGGGAAATTGCAGAATGACCGTGCAAAAATTCCCGTACTCCAGTCTACTCCGAAAACATCTATTCCGTTTTCTGTTTTGATGGCTTTTATGCTACATTACCCATTTTCTATTGCTTTTTACAACTGGTGTACTATTTCATGCGATGATTGAATATATACTGCTATTACATGCAAAATGAATCTGTCAAACTGGACAGAAATTAATAGCAATTGATTAAGCAGTATTTTAATTATCACAATACGAGATAGAACGAGTAAGTAACTGCAATGCAAAATTGCTCATTAAAAGTGATACAATTAATCGGTTTGTTCTGGAACATGTAAGTTGAAGTAGTATGTGAAGACAATGCACTATGTTTCACTTTGTGAGGTTGTCACCTACTTAATTCCTCCAGTAACAGTATTTTGTAACTTTAGTAAATAAGGTGATTGAAAGGAGTTCTAACCAATCCCATATTTTCTCTAGATCTTGCTGGAAAACTTCAGCAGAAATGTCAAACTGTGTTAAGTGCCTCCCTGCCCAATAACAGTGAAATCTGGATATCAGAAAGTCAATTATACATTGCTGAAGCAAAGAAGTGCTAACAGGAAGTACAGACTTGCTTAAAATAAGATAACATTCAGTGCTCAAGACATTAAAAAAAGATCTTCCAAAAGTGAATGTCGCCAAATGGGTTAAAAATTAAAATTCTATTCGGGGCACTGTGTCGCTCATTCAGCATCTTTCATGTCACAAAGCATCAATATAAATTATCTAAATATTTGGTTTAAGATATCAGGCCCTGCAGAGAGTGATGGAAAGCAGTAAATCAAGAAATGTATTTCTTATTTGATCACACACTCCAGAAAGATGAACTACTCTTAAAAAGTCTTCATATTTGTAGATTTAGAACAGACTTTCTTGCAAGTTAAAGTGGTGCTTACAAAAGACAAAGATGTAAAGATTTACATAGTCAGCAAATTTCTGTAAGAGGATCTTGTAAGAGAAGCAAAAGAAATGACTTTGAGCCCTGCATGAAGTAAATGATGCTCCAATTGTGGAGAGCTGACAGTACACTACATAGCAAGGGATGTTACTACAAAACCACCTTAAAGGTATATTCAGTACTTTAAATCTTTCTTATCTTTTGATGTATTCTATTCTACTACAATGTGTATTATATATAAACTATTCACTGAGATCATAACTTTTTTTAAATATTAAAAGACACTGCTCTCTGCACAAAACAGTGTATTTTAATTGCAGTGGAGCTTGCGTGAGTCTTCAGCATTGTTAGTGACTTAAAACAGTGCTGGATGCAAACTAGTGTAAAAGTTGGAAGCAGGTAAACCTCAACAATGAAAAGCCATTTGCTTTTTAAAAGCATCAAATTTCAAAGACATGAAAAGGGAGTGTAGATCCAAGATGCAAATGTTTCTCAGCCTCTCCTGTAAAAACCACAGAATGACCTTACTGTTTGCTGCTTGCTCAGGACATCTCTGTACACAGCCTCCCTGCGCTTCAGCTCCAGCTCGAGACTCGCCTGTCTGCCCAGAGCCATGGACTGAACCTGCGCTTCATTCAGGTTGGGGTTCTCTTGCCACTGGAAGAGAATTCACACACACTGGTCAATGCCACAACACAACACCAGCTTCATGACCCCGCGCAATTTCCCATACTCCAGTGTACCATTTTCCATTTACAAATTACTAGATTCTGAAGGCCAGTAACCTAGGTTTGGGCAATCACTAAATCCCCAAATTAAGTCGCAAGTCTATTTTTATTCTATTCATTTTCCATTTGCAATACTATGCAAATCACAAATTTTCATGATTCTGCGTTGATGGTTTTAATGCCACCTTATCTTTTTCCTGTTTTTTTACACCTGACATACTACTTCATGATAAAATTAAAAGTGTTGAATTGAAAAAAACTAGGAAAGCAATACTACATTCACGTAGTTTTAGCTCATCTGTTCAACTGGACATGCTAACCTCCAGCTGACATGAGCAGCAATCGATTAAGCAGTAGTTTAATAAAAGAACAACAGTGAATTAGAATGATGCTACAGGAAGTTAAGAATTTGTGCTCCAATTTGTCCAGATTTATTCACAACCCTATGGAATGGGGCCAGAAGTATTATGTCAAAAGAAAGGTTTATGGATTAGGTAGGGTTCTTTCTGGAAAAAAACAGTATATTGTAATAATTTATATTATTATACAGAGTAAAATGTCATATTTGTCAGAATTAATTTATGTCCAGAAAACACAAGTGTAACATTTATTCACATCCATGTAGTTATTTTGTAAATCCTCCTCTGACAGGGATTACACTGACGAAAAACGTGTCCTGTACTGTGACATCATGTTCTGGCACTTATGAGGGGGTTTGTGGTCATCAGGTAGCATTGCTCTCAGTCTCTTTAGACCCTTTAGTTTCCTTCAGAGCCTTCTTGAGACTGAACCACAAATGTGCAACTGCTTTGAGTTTAGAGATTGAGATGGCCAGTCAAGAACATTTGTGTGCAGTTGACCATTTCTTTGTTTTGTTTGGAAGCATGTTTTGGATCAGTGTCATGTTACTGAGTTCATTTTCACCCAAGCATGAGCTTTCAGAGAACCCGGTGTCTGGCCAAAATGTCCAGGTCATATTGGAGTTTAGAATTCTCCATTATCTTTATCAAGGCTCAAGGACTCACGGGTACAAAACAACCCCAAAACATAATAGTCCTCCTGTCACATTTCACAAAGGAAATGAATGGCAATTCAAAATAGTAATTGGTGACACTTGAAATATCGAAGACTCTAGTTTGTTGGAGACCATGTGCTGACTTCAGATTACAGAAGACCTGAATCTCTTGCCTCACAGCCCGTGGAGGCCAAATAAATTGCATCTTCTATCCAACAGCCTTTCCTTTATACCAGTAGACTTCAATTTAAATTAAAAATAACGGATACTGAAGTGGAGAGAGGCAGATTCAGGTTCTTGAGTGTTCTGTTATAGACATTCCCCCGTTTATAGAGCCATTGCCTTCTCATTTGTCTTCAGAGAGCTCTGTGACCTTAATCAAAATGATGCATGTTTCCACCCACTGTCTTTTTTGTATCACCTCCCTTTATACCCTAGGAGAACAAGAAACCTTCAGGTCTCTGCCTAGATCTGCTTTCCATTGCATTTCCAAACAGCAGAATGTTAATATAGATTTTTGAGGAATTGTATTTCTTTTATTCCAATGACATTCCAATTAAAATAATATTTTAATTTTTAAGTAAGATACTCTCCAATCCACAATGCTGATCTTAGCATCTAAATCTGTCACAGGATATTTTGTGTTCCATTTTAATTGAATATATACTATTGGATAATGAAACTCAGCCAGCAAATCTGTTCACATATGAAGACTTGTTTCTGCACCACTGTGAAATAGAAAAAGAGCATTACACTGCTCCTGGAATACATCCACTTTCTGAAGAGTACAGTCTTCCTTAAGGAGGTCACACTTTTATGTATTATAAATGCTTTTGATTACTTATGTTTGACTCTTCATTCCACACAACAATGGAATTTTAAGAATGACAACTCTAAATGTAATCCAGCTATAGACCCATTAACAATACTACAGTAATCGTATTCTAACCTATTGTCCAGCTCTTCACTAAGAATGTACAGAATGTACTCACAGACTAACTTTTTTTCTTTTTCCTTCCATTTAATCACCATTCCACTGATTTGATTAAAGGTATTACAACTGAAAATTCATGTTATAGAACACTACAGTATGGCTGACAGCAATAACAAGGAGAGTTACTAACATATATTATTGGCTGTACTGTAAGCCTTTATTTTTTTGTTTAATTTTAATCTTTTCCAATACTTCTATGGAGAACCTAACGTGAAACTACATTTGTGCTATACTGTGGAGAGGTATTTCAAGTTTCTTCAAGTTACCTCCTAAAGGGTTGAGACATCTAGATGCCATGCCCCTCATTTTAACTCTTGGAACAACCCTCCAAGATATTTGAGGTAGTGGGGCCAGGGGTTCAATGTCATCCTGAGACAACCACCTTTTTGGAAACTGCACAACCTCATAATGTTACATCAATTAGTAAAAAACAGCTCCATTAAGTGGTAAAGCAAACACAAGGCACAAAATATCTATACCAATAAGGATACAATAATATCCACAGTTTATCAATATCATTCTCAGTAATACTTTAAGTCGTCAAATAAGATCACAGCAATGAAACAGTTCAGGATATGTAGACAAAAAGATAAAATACACATAGTCAAAATCCTGAAAAAGAAAGAAATTAAGCTCATTAATGTGACCAACTGCCTTAAAAAACACCTGAGTTTGGATCAAGTTTGGAATATAATAACCTAAGATGTTTCAGGAGGTATTTTAACGAGGTCTTAGCCTACTAACAGGAAAAAGTAAGAGGGCCTAATGATTTCGATGACAAAATATCTGTTTGTAGCTGAGTTACATGAAGAAGTGACATATCTGTCACCGTCTAGAAATTTAAACCTTCATGGGAGGTTGTGGGACAGTAATATCTGCTATGAACAATGGGAAACATGTAAACTATGTTTCAATCTACTCACCACAATTCCTATGATATCTTCCAGGCTCTCTCTTGGGATAGCTTTGACTGCATTGCTAGCCTCCACAACCTTCTCACGTCCCTGGTTTATAAGGTCCTTTTTGACAAACCAGATAAAAAGGCATCACAGCACAATAAATATGCCGGGAATAAACAGCATTAACATGGTATAGAGCACAGAGCTGAGCAAAGCCATGAGGTTTATACTTTAACACTTATTCCAATAATTCGATGCACTGTAGCACTAAAACAAAAACAGACAATGTTAGGCACCCAGACTATAATGACACACAGAAAAAAGGGTACATTTATTTCCATTTAAAAATTTCAGTCCCTTAAAACGTCGGCAGTGTGCCTATCAAAACAAGTCACTGCTTTTGGGAACAACATTCTTTTTTGAGATATAAAATCCGTAAAATACACAGCACAAGCCATTCTCTACACACGAATACATGTCGCAATTAGCTCACAAAGAATGCAGAGTCCATTTGGATCTCATTACGTACCTCCAGCTGTTGGTTAGTCATTGAGGTCAGTGCAGCTACATTGAAGGGGAAATATGCATTTGGAGCGCCCGTGTTAAGATGTGAATAATGAAACCCAGATGGCACGTTGACGCGCATGGAGAGACCCTAGAAAAGAAAGTTGTATGTTTAAAAGAATATAAAAGGCCGTTTGACCCTTTCTTGCCTGGAAGTGATGAGGCACTTTCCCGCTGAGCGAAAACGACAGAAAATCCAGAATAAAACACCAATACTAGCAAAAACAATTTGCGAGCAATTAAAATTTTCAACTGCAGTCATGACAAAAACGATTCAAAATGACAAGTTAGAAGAAGCTTAATTTTTTTAAAAGCTGCAAGATGTAACACTGATGTAACTTACTGACTCACTCTACAGTATATTTTCTCAGCTCACCTCAGATTTAAATCCTTGGCCTTACCTTCAAACCTCTCCTCTCTCCTTTTATCATCTCCCACAGGACGGTAACTAACAAGATACTAGTTATCTCTTCCCTCCTTGACTGTTCCTCAGCCAGTTCTCAAGCTACACATCTCCAACACCTCTTCAAGACAAACCTGTTCAGACTGCACCCACAGGTCCCAGGATTCATCCCTGTCTGGTATAATTGCTGATCATTGTAGTAGTTTGCTTATTGTTATACTATATGTAGAATTACTATAACTGTATATCCCCCACTGAACTGGACTGAATTTGGATAGTTAATTAACTGTTGTGAATGTAAATATCATTTTCCAAAGCCTTGTTCTCTATCTATATATAATAATGACAATCGTCTAAATCTTTATATATAAGCAAATCAAAAAATATAACAATTGCAAATGAAACATAAACACTGTATAGAAGCATAATTGTTTCACTAACAAATGTTTTAAAACAATTGTGTATTCAAAACGTTTTTCGATGCAATAAGGACCAAACAGACATACTGCATTACACTAAATAAATCTGTTATATTTTAAAGAATGATACCAAAAGGCAGAAATGACTTGGCAACTCAGACACTGCATGTGTGTACTATTGAGGGGGCTGAGACTGAGATAAAAATCAAGCTTTCGGTTTGGTTACATATCACTTTAGGAAAGATCTCCAACTTGATTTAGCCTTTACAGCAGAAAGAAAATAAGTTATTAAAGCAATAAAATGTACTGTAAATGAGCTGAATGGAAGAAATGGAAAACAGAATAAAAGCTTCTTTTTCATGTGAATAATGTGCAAAACCTATGGATCTAACATTTGCACTGGAGCAAGCTGGATAGATACGGGTTACTTGCTGTTAAATGTGGAAGCAAGGCGTTCCTATCAGGTCAGTTCAGCGAGTGTTGAATAGACTAATGAAATTACAAGTTAATGGCATAAGACACGATCCTATTTCTCTGTTTGAAAAGACAGCAAGTATTTAAAGCTGAATCTATGTGGTGACCTACATACAAGAACCCTGAACCTTTGTACAGAATACAGACTAACTCAACTGAATGGTTTAAACTTTCATACAGTCCCAGTAACTTCTGGTTATGTATTTCTCACTTTCACTTTGTCTGAAAAACAATTTTTGGAAAATATCTCTTTGCATGAATAAACATTACGCAGTGAAATAATAACACAAATAGACAGGACAGCTCAGTCCAGTACACGAAATGTGACAGAAAGACACACAAGCAATTCATTATGCATGTCTCAAAAAAGGTATTAGCACCTGTTTCAGCCAAAGTCTGATCTCAAAGAAGCTTATTTTTGTAAATACTGTTGAATTAAGGTCATGTTAATTGTTTTCCTCTGGATTATTCCTGAATACCTCAAATAAAAGTGCCTTGCATGGGGTCAAAACAAATTTAAATGGCAGGAGATGAAAAGTATTCAAAGGTTTTGAAATATAATTGTGTTCTCTATAAAACTAATAATAGACATGACAAAGCTGAGCTTAATGTCACGAGAGGAAAGCACAAGAATAGCAGGAATAATAATCATTAAAAAAAAGTACTGTATAGAATGAATTCTAGGATTACCCTGCCACTCAAGAACCGCAGAGGTCCCGCTGAGTGGAGTTTTTCCTTTCAAAATAAACTCTTATTAACTAGCTGATGAAATGTTCTGAAAGACATGGACTGCAAGCGCACTCTCACGGTAATCTTAAGATAATAGCATGAATTTTAGTAAGGTTCACAAGGTTACACAACATATCACCGTGACAGTGAAACTTAACCAGACTGCCGAATAAAACAGGGCGTGTTTTCATACTGCTGACAGAAAGATCACATTTTATCACTATTAATATTCCACTGGGAAGTGATTTCATAAGAGTTTCATGAGCACACTTTTAACACCCCAATCCATGAAGAACAGACTTTTTAAGAAGCCTTTTAACAAAGAGATTATACAAATTCACAAACTTAGTTTAATATTATTTTTTTAGCTCAGGATTTAGCTCTAGAACAATTACTGTATTACTTTGTGTTAGGTTACAGAATTAATGGCATCGTTACAATCTAAAACCCTTACAATTTACTTCAGTAGCATACTTCACGATTTCTGCATGATTACATGATATTAACTGTGTACCACAAGACTATCTATTCCCATGTACTGTATCCAGTATATAGTATACTTTGTAATTGATAATATATCACTGAGACTCCATTGTTCTTATGTGACACTGCCGTTCTTCAAGCAATTTTGTTTTTCTTTCTGTTTCACACTGTATTAATTATGCTATGCCAAGTAATAGATGACTATCAACATTTCAGTATCAGTATTTCTGATAATGACAAAATGTTTTAAAATAGTTACAAATAAGGAGGCCATTTAGCCTGTAGCTGGGTAGCTTGTTCCATGTTCCTGCAACCCTATGGATAAACTGCAAGTGCCTACTGTTCTGAGTCCTAACAAGACTGAACCTGATCGCAGTGCCTCTGGCATCCATGTCGGCTTGATCCTAAACAGCAACATCTGCACTTGGAGCCTAGTTTAAAATAAAATTAATAATCCAAAGTTTGCCATCTCCTTTGATTTTTGGAGGACATGAGCTTAAGGTCTACATTTGTGCAACTGTGAATAATTCCACATTCACGGAAAATCAGTGTCAAACAGTTCATTATCTCTAATGTTTTGGTAGCAGTAAATATGATATATTTTTCTAATTTGTGAAGGGTGTGCTATCTCACTGCTATTGTGCGTGCATGTTTGGTATGGGTTACAAATATGTTTTTCTGTTTTATATATGATAAAAGTGATCATTCTTTCCATTTCAATATCACACGCTATTTAAAATTTAACCAAAGGAATAACAATGTGAATTTATTTATGAAAGTTGCTGGAGGAGTGGGTTATTGTTTTACATTTTTAAAATGTCTATAAAATTGCTGTGCTTTGAGGGACATGATGGTAGAGGCCTAGGGGAAGATTTGGACTTGCTAAGAACTGATGAACTGGTGACATAGTTT
Organism: Lepisosteus oculatus; assembly: GCF_040954835.1. NCBI lineage: Eukaryota > Metazoa > Chordata > Actinopteri > Semionotiformes > Lepisosteidae > Lepisosteus > Lepisosteus oculatus. The sequence continues at coordinate 37,012,542 of NC_090703.1, read as the reverse complement.
GACCACCATACTGTATTTGTCAACAAATGTTGACCACAAGGCAACAGGAATGAAATCTGGCACAAGTATAATAGGGCACAATCCATATCAAAGTAGTTTGAAACAAGCTGCTACGCTGAAAATCTTGGCAGGCATGAGCTAATCAATCACTTGGTAAGTCATGTCCTGATATGTTGCAGTTCTCTTCAACAACTACTTGCTCAAACTGAGTAGGTATCCTTCTTGTATTAATATCTTAATATGATTAAATAGATCATCTGCCTAAACCCAAATGGCTATATGACAGCCATTCTGCTCTCATAACTAGCACTGCCTCTGACTTGGACATCACTGTACCACTGCCTTACAACGTGGAGTGATTGGCCATGTAACTTGGTAGGCATCATTTGATCAAAACTGGAATTTCATTAAATTTCATTAAAATAAAACAAGGTTCTTGCATAAAATAGGGAGGCTGTGTGACTTAAAATTTGTTGCCATTGCACAACCCATACTGCGAACTACTCCTGAGCAAAAACTGTTTGCTTCAAACTTGATGGGTACCATTCCAGTGACAATTCAATTACTATATGATAACAGATTTATCCAAGTAGGCTGCCTGACCAGTATGGTTTTCTTTTTCATGTTTTCTACACCACAAACTGCTATTATACAAAACATGTTGGCCACTTAACCCTCAACTTAGGGGCAACATTTTCTGACTATACCATTAGACTAAGTGTGCCTGGATCTAGTTTTCTGAACCAATGAAAACTCTGAATGATACTGCCGGAGGCTGTTGGCTAATGCTGGACTCTCTAATGAGAGGCCACAGCGGCTGTGACAGGTGGCAAGTGCGGTCTTTTCTATATAAACTGGTTGCCAACTGAGACAGCCTGACTAGACTCTAGAAGGCTGCTGTTTGAGAGACGAAATTGAAGAACTTTATTTTTAAATAAAAGGTTTTTAGTGTCAATTTTTTGTAAAACTATGGCCAGGCACCATCACATATTAGTCCAACCTGTCACGGATGGAAAATACAATACTTTTCCACACTGCAGAATAAATGCAAGGGGTGTGGAGGTGATCAGAGGGGTTTCTGCAAAGTGTATTGCACTGACCTTCTTTTCAGCTTCGTACTCTGCCCAGGCGGCCTTACGGTCCTCCTCACTCAGGGCCTCCTCCTCTTTGTGGTCCAGCAGGGAGTCATGTTCATGGTAGCCGACAATCTGCTCCTTGAAGCTATGGAGCAGTTCTGCGAGGAACGGATCCTGGAAAGAAACAAAACATGTTTTTGATTGACAATATTCTTTGTATGTGCTCTCAAATTCTCACAAATCTCCTCCAGTAGACAGCATTTGGAAAGCAGTACAGTTTATTAAGCTAAAGAACACTTAAGAAGCAAAATAATTTGTCTACCTGCTTTCTCATATTTAACTTGCTTGTAAGAAATAAATGTTTTCATAAGGCCATAAAAATGATTAAATTTGTTAATCTTTTTCCCCCATCTCATTTGTTTTACCTTCCTTTCTAAATCTAAATTTGTCCTTAAACCTTCTATAGCATCCTATTACATCCTCACGTTTTAAACTTTTCTGTTTGCGTGACAAGTTGTATTTTTTCTCTCTCACTTTAGACAGTTCTAATATCAGCACAGGAATGTTAAATAAGCATGTACACCGTCAAAGTGCTGTATTAAATATGCTCTGCATATTGTGAACTTTATAGTACCAACAAATTACACCTGTTCATAGAAATGGAGGATTAATCTAGGTACTTTTGAAAGCACAGTAAGCTCACAGGTACACAGTCAGCTCAGAAAACACAGGCAGACTGAACTCCAATAACACTGATAACTCCCAATCTACGACATGGTTGTTTTGGGAAATCCTGTTTGCAAGGGTCTATTCCATCCAGCATTCTCTAGACTATAAGGCCTGCGTACCATACAGAGGCTAGTTCACAGACTGTAGGTACGACCCCTTATTCATTAAAAGAATAAAAGAAGCCTTGCATTAGATCAGTGGTTCTCAAACTTTTTGGACCAAGTACAACCCCTAATCCAACCATCTGCAAGTCACCATCTCATAGGAACCCCAGAAATTCTCTATGACCAACATGAGCGCGCGTGCACACACACTCACACATACATATAATAAATATTATAATAATAATCTTTATTTCATATAGCGCCTTTAAAGGTGGCTTCTCAAAGTGTTTTACAGAAAAAAAACAGTAACAACAACTAATAAAAAAGCACCATTTCAGTGAGAGGGGTGAGCCTGTTTAGTCGAGCAAAGCAGATGTGAATTAATTTTTCGAGCCATGATACAATTCACAACAGAGTCTAACAGATTTTAAATCATCAGGCATTTTCTTGACGGTAAAGGTCTCGCAGTGGATGTTGCAATGCGTCCATTAATTTCTGGAGCAATCTCTCTAATTCGTGCAACTACACCGCTGTTGGCTTGTCATTGCTCTAGCACCTGGCGGCACTCCGTGTACCACTGCCGGTACGCGTATCACAGTTTGAGAACCACTGCATTAGATTATCACTACGTAACAAAAGCTCTCTTTGCTTTCTAAAAATAGAAGTCCCTGTTGTTTTTTAAGAAAAAGAGAAAGCTTACAATTGTCACCCTAGTCTGACATCTTCATGGCAGCAAAATCCTGAAAGGTTCTTGCTGCCCCATTAGACTAAATTTTGAACCAAACATAAGTCAGGAACCTGCCATATCACGACTGTATGACACATAAACATGACAGATTCAATAGCAGTGACCTTATAATTCAGTTGACTGACTTTCCCTTGAATTACCCGAGTGTGAATAAACCTAATACTTCATTAAAAACATTGCTCCATATTAACAGAAATTTGAAGTAGCAATGTACTGCAGTATTGTAAGAGAAAAATCAAGAGTCAAGCAATGCCAACATAATAACTTTAACACCTGTATTAAAGCATTTATTATAATATATTGTGCAAATTTACTTCTAAGGTGCAATTTGGCCTGTTTTAAGTTTACTTTAAAAACGGTTATTGAAAGTTACGTAAAATACAAAAACTGACCAAATTAAATGAAAGATGAAAAAAACTGAAGAAAAGAGTTAAAAACAAGTAAGGGGAGAAAAGAGATCTTGGTCCCCATACAGCTCCTCAGAAAGCCTGCCAGTATGAGGAATTAATTAATTGCTTATACTTATATACTGTAGCGCTTTTTCTGGACACTCCACTCAAAGTGCTTTACAGGTAATGGGGACTCCCCTCCACCACCACCAATGTGCAGCATCCACCTGGATGGTTAATTATACCTGAAAATTGACTGAAATCTGGAAGTCATCATTGAGCAACAGGAGTCTGAGGTTCAATGGTATAGTTACACTAGTTTCCTTTACAGAGCTAAAAATGCCCCTTTAAAGGACTTCCAAAATCTGGAATATTTTAATATATTGTATGTAAATAGGTTCCATTTACAGCTTGAGTAAATCTGTGAAAGTGTTGGTATTTTGAAACATTCTATGTAATTTTAAAATGAACTAACTTATATCTAGATATGATAGGAAATATTTTGCCCCAGATTACTGTACATTCCAACAATAACTACCACACAGCTGGTTATTCTATAATTTTGAAATTATATTCCTAATTTTGGAACTATATATTTTATTTATAACTCTCAGGAAATAATTAGTAAAAGGCTGTTTTTATATCTAAAAATATATGTATATCAAAATTGGGCACAGCCACACTAACAAATGTTTGGGAGCTGTAAGGTTAAGCTCCTGAAAACAAACCCCCAAAAAACTAAAAGATAAAACTAAAACACTTCAATGGACGTGAAATCCGTACCATGAAAATAAATCAATATAAGGGAGTATATTAATTTTAAATAAATACATATAAACTTTAACTGCTAAATTATTAATTAGATTAAACTATTATCAAATATCTATCTTCTCTTTATGAATTTGTTGAAAGCTAGTAAAGGTAGAGAAATCCAAGGAAGATGACTACTATTCAGTAGTATATTAAGGTTCAGCACATGCGAAGAGTATCCTAGGTACATTTTCCAAAGGCATGAGTACAGATTCCAACCAACGTTACCTTATAACCATAGCAATTTAATAATCATTTTGTAAAGTTCTAATGATGGGCTTGATGTTTACAAGTGTTACAAGTTTTTAAGCACAAAAAGTAAGCCGTTGACATAATTCAGCATGGTATGCATCATTTAGCATTAAACTTATCTGACATTTACTAAGTTGTTAACCACCTGATGTGCATGTAGAAGCAACTTTGCTTTTTAATTAATGTCCTGTGTGGATTGGATAACCATTCATTTCAGTTTGTTCAACTGATAAAATCTAAAATATGAAAAGATAGAGACAAACCACAAAAAGACAGCTGAACAGTGTAATCACTACGTAATAAAGTAATTATATTAAATGACCAGGAAATGGGTCTGTCCGTGAAGCTTTTGTTGAATATCTGTAGACACGTAGGTTTACCACTCTGAGAATTTTTAATGATCTATACATGTTTTGTTTACATACATTGTATACAGGTGAAAACATGGATACTGTATTTTTCATCTAAAACAGTAAAATTTAGGCTTGCATTATTCAAATATTTCAACTTCAACTGTGCACAATTATCTTTTTGGGAGACTTATGTGCAGACTTATCAGTCTCCAGCTACAAATCCCAGTGATCAGGTTTCAAAATCCTTCAGGAACAATCCTTCAACTTATTTTCCCTGACTTTCACCTGTAGACATTTAACCTGAAGTTCAAAGGTTATTAGCACAAACAAAATCAGCAGAATTCATGTCTATGATTCTTTTAGTTTTATGAATTATTTTGTGGTTAATGCTTTACAGTCAATGAAACAGAAGCTATGGTTAGACTGGTTCAAACATGTAAGTCTGTACAGTAGACAGACTGGGTGACTCGGTAACAATTGTTTGTATTTGTAGTAGTCTGATAATAGTTTAGGCCCGAATTCCTGCTTCTATGCTTAACAATATTACATTCAAGGAACAGCAGTGCATGCTGGGTCCTACACACAGAGTAAAATAACCCTGTGGACCGCTTCACACAAGTAAGTTTCATTGTACTAGCAGACTAAAAAATACATCTGGTCATTTACTGTATTGTATTACATGTTGAAAACTTTTGTTTGAAGACGTTTATTTATTGAGCACCATCCAAAATGAAAAAAAAAACTGTTTTGAAACTTTAATACTGAACAAAGAAAAAACAAAAAACAGAACTCAACAAGAAGTTATTTCTTCTTACTATGATCTGTTTACAAAATGCAGTTATAAAGCAGATGGATTGCTCCTGAAAATGTTGTATAAAAGCTCCTGGCACTATACAGTTTGAAGCGTGCAGGTTTTGAAGAGGTTCTTAAATTTTCATATGACTTTGGTTTCCATGACAACACTGTTATTGAAAACAATACCTGAATATTATATTCTCAGCCAGCATGGTCACCCAAACGTGGCTTAAATTACATTCAACAAAGTCTGTTTGCTTTCCTTTGTCTTAAGTTTTACTTTGGCATTAAATAAGACTCTAAATTTAAGAAACAGTATCATCTTAAGCCAAATCTCTTTATTGATAAAAATGAACATGAAGAATGTTCATCTCTAAAATTATTTCTAATTGAAGAGTAACAATGATTTGAGAACTACAAAAAAATCAAACTTATTTAAGTTTCTAAAAAATGCTCAAGGTATATTACCAGGATGGATCATATTTTCCTACTGCATTTGCCATGTGTAAAACAAAAATACTCTGACCAGTACCAATGTAAATGAATGACAAAGAAATAGAATTAAAGAAGAATTTCGAAATCATTTATCACACCACACCCATCCTTTCTGAATTATTTCACTGCAGCGGAAATAATTTCATGGGTATATTCCACAATGTTTATCTTTGAATTTGCAAAGATTATATTACACAGCAGAAAAATAAAAACATGCAATCAGAAGTACTATCCACCTTGTAATTGCTGAAAACTATATACTGTCCTTGGGTAATCATTCACGCCAAAAAAGAAACGTGCTAAAATAAATTTAAAACATTGAATTTTTCCAAGAAAATGGTATTAGCAACAAAGATGATTAAACTGTTGTTTATGCTTCCTTGAAAACATATTTCAAACAAATGGTCAAATTCTTTCACAAGGCCTTTTTCAAAACTAACAGCTTGAGCCTGAACTTGAGCCCATCTGAGCTCTTTTGAAGGGTGTCTGATACTAAGCTGTAAATGTAATATAAGGTCTTAAGGTCAAGTGACAGCATTGCAGTCACAGTGAGATATGTACATTTCTAATTAATCTATCTGCCAAAGCTCTGTAGGTGGTCCAGTCAGTCTAGTGCAGAACTAGGCCATGACTAATAACTGTAATACAAAGTGAGTGCTTATGAGGCTACACAAACTTGACTTCACTAAAAAACCCAATTCTTTATAACTGCCCCACACAACTCAATTCTTTTTCTTGTTCTTTTTTTAGAACAACTAATAAAGATGAACGTCTCTGAATGCAGGTTCCAATCGCTGAATGTGCAGCGGTCAACTAAATTTGCTTGATCTTGTGAGAGGAAAAAAAATCCCTTTTGGACTGAGAAAAGCAAAGAATTTTCCTGTTGGATGACACGGAAGGGACTGGTGGGTGGTCACGTTAAATCTTCAAGAGAAATGAGTGTTATAATGAAGGTCCCTTTTCCGATGCTAGAAATAAATGATTTTCGAATTAGCCTGTGCGCTATCAGGCAGTCAGATCTACTTAAGTCTCATAATACATGAAAGATCAATTGGCAGAAAGCATGTTTATCTGTACTGAAAAAAAAAACAATTTCTTAACTCTTTTGAGTGAACAAGCACTACTATAAAATATAAATTAAAAAAGAACAATAAAAAGAAGACAATATCAACACATAATGATGAAAGACATTTTGGGGAATCTTACAAATGACTACAGTTTGGAAATCTACAAAGTCAGGCCACGTATACTAGAAAGGCACAGAATGGATTATGTAATGCTATTCAATGAAGTGGCACAACTAAAATAACTACAAAAGGTGAAACAGTGGTAAATACCAATATAATGCAGTGCAAAATTGTTACCCTTACTATGGTGTTCTATTTTGTGAAATTACAAAACTGATGGGTTTTTAAATCTTATTTATGCAAAACTTGAATGCTCAAACTGAAGAATTCGAAGGATAAGTTACAGCAAATGTCAGCACAAACTAAAGAGAAAAAAATTCATTGATTGTGCAAGCATTCACATTCGTAAACTCAATTACAGCCGCAAGAGTTTTTTAGTCTCTGCCAACCTTGTACACTGGCTTGGTGCAATTTTGCCCATTGTTCTTGGCAGATTTGCTCCAGCTCTCTCAAGTTGCTTGGGAATCACTTACGGACAGAAGTTTTCGAGTTCACAGATTCACAATAGAATTCAAGTCAGAGTTTTGACTGGTCAACTCAAGGACATTCACTTTCCTATTCTTAAATCACCCCAGGTAACTGTCCTGCTGAAAGGTGAATTTGTTCCCAATTTTTAACTCTGTTTGCAGACAGAAACAGGATTTCCACTAGTATGTTGCCACACTATTTTTCTTTCAATCCTTACTTTCCAGTATCTGCGAAAGGGAAGCATCCCCATAGCTCAGTGTTGCCACCACCATGCTTGCCTATAGGTATAGTGTTGAATCCTTGGCCAGTTTCCTCCTCGTCTGGCTACTCAGTTTGGAGGGACACCCTGGTCTAGTTAGTCTTAGGGTGCTACAATGCACCTTCCATTTCTTGATGGTTAAGCAGACTGTGCTCACCAGAACACTCAAAGACTTCATAATCTTTTTGGACCCTTCTTGTGATCTGTGCTTTCAACGACATTGTGCCTGACTTGGGAAAGGTCTAAGTAACAGTTGTGTCTTTGTATTAAATTCAATTACTGATTAAGCAATCTCAAAAAAGAAGTTTCAGAGTATTCTAAAAATCTCGAGAAGCAATATCACTGCAGACACACAGAGGTTGCTCAACTAATAGTGTAGCTTGATTAGGAAGATTTGTGCACCTAAATTTTGGGTTGCAACAGCAAAGGGTTTAAATACTTACTCAATTAAATTATGAATGTTCTAGTTTGCGTTCACATTATGCACTTGCTTCTGTGTTGTGATTTGAACGTGTAGAGCAGGTTGTATATACTGTATAACAAATAATTACTTGACAGTAAGTGTCTTGACAGGAAATTTTTAAGCAATAAAACACAAAAACTGTGCAAGGGTCTGAATAGTTTTGCAAGGCACTGTATACCCAGGATAATGTGACATTTATACGTTAAGATGTAATTCTGTTTCCCTGTACTGTAGAAAAGTCAATGAGACACACAGTTACACAGAGACACAGTTACTCGATTGTACTTTACAGGAAAGCAATCTGTAGGTATATTTGAGCTAAGCACATTGTTGAGTATTTTCTTAAAGTGTGTAGTCATTTTGAATTACATTAAAACTTTAATTAATTTTGGGAAATTCAAGGCTCTAATGAACTTCTGGGTTTCCTTAAAGCTTACAATGTACACCTTTGATAAGCAGAATACACAGATTACATCCATAACATATCTTTATCCACATGGTCTTCTGTTACAAAATGTGCATATACAATCAGTGTATAAACCATAACACTACTGGATTCAAGAAGTCAAAATCTTCAAAGGCCATGCCAATGTCAAACAAGAAGCCATGAACCAGAGGATAAACTGCATTTAAAATTGAGAACAGCAGGTACAAAAAAGGATCTCGTCTTTCACAAAAAGCTCAATAAGTTCCTTATATCAACAGTCTAAAAGCAACTAAAAAATAATATGGGCTAAAGAATCCTCCTTATTTGCAATTCTTTTCATGTTCTTAAGTTCTAACATTCTTACAATATTGAAAATTTGGATAAAATTTGGATATGTTACAAAACGGGGTCCTTGCTACCATAATTGTCCTCTTACACTGCCCATCACAAAACAAGCCTCTTTCAACAATTTATTTACTTTTCTGGATTGCTGTGGTAGGCTACAATCAAAGTCCTGTGTAATTTACCACTAAATCTGAATGATACATCAGTTGAACTATGGTGATTAATAAGATTTCAAGAATAATTAAAGTGAAAATAATTTGAGTTTTGTAATCTCCTGAAAATGAGGGACAATTATAGAGATCCTATAGCAGATGGGGTCATAAAAATGAGTTGAAACTGTAATGGAATGCCATTTTAAAATTAAATCTAGCTATGTGGTATCCCCCCTTAAATAAAAAAATAAGAACAGGTAAAGAGCTAATAAAAAGTATTCCTTTATTTGGAATATGCATGTCTGTGCTAATCACGTAAAAACAAAATATTGCCCAAAGCTACATAACTTTGCAGAACACACACTAAAACAGGGGAATTCCTGCACCAAAAAATATGAGCAGAAAACTTTGAAATGGTAAAATGATTTAATAACATCATGCTGGAGTTGTACTGAGCATGAATTAGCCTTCAATATTTGATAGAAAAATATGGTTTAAACCTTCTCCTATTGACTGTCATACACTGTACGTGTAAAACCACATTGTTCAACCGTGCTAATGTATAGCAAATGTTGTTCAGTAGCTGAATATGTATGTTTTATGGTTGCACAATAGAGGATCAATTATTTCTCAAGAAAGCATAGAAATGTGGGTTTAACTTTTCAGCAAATAACACTATTTTCAAATTAGAATTTACAGTAACTGAATTTCAGTTTCCATTAATCATCCTGCATTCTTGTTTCTAAGCCTTTTATTAATCGACAACATCTGCAAAATAAAAGTTTTTTTTTACTCGTAGAACATTTTAATAAAGGATCAAGTCATGCAACTGCTGTGAGACACTATACAGTATATAACTGTATACCCTCTCCAACTGCGACAGTTACGTTCTTGATAATTCCTGCAGTAGGTAAATTTGAGGTTGGTAAGACCTTATGGGAAAGATAGGGTTAGGGGAACTGAAGTCATATTTAAACCTATTAAAATCCATCCAACTTTTTTTCATCTATAATAAATAGATGGCATAATTCTTACCTTTATTGTTGATGCCAAATTAGATTGGGTCGCATGGCTTGTATATGGCTGATACTGTAGTTTACTCACTTTTCTTTATTGTACATTCATTTACACCACAAAACCAACCAACCAACAGCCCTATTACTTAGTCCTTCACGCAACTTATCGAGCACTTTTAATATTTCCTTTTAAGCTCATCACAGGTCTAGATCATTTATGGTCCAGAGTCATGTGTTGCTTTCCACGGCCAGTAGAGGAATCCTACTCCGTTGGGCTCCAGGGGCACTGTACAATGGCTGACCCTGCGCTCTGACTCCAATCTTCTCTCCCTGTCCGTGTGTCTCATGGAGAGCAAGCTGGGGTATGCGAACAAAACAAATTCCTAATGCAAGAAATTGTATACGGCTAATAAAGTGATCCTATCATACACTGAGGAATCATATTAATGGAAATAGCGTCTAGTTGCAAAGGAAGCTGACCGAGAAAGAATTTTGGGGTTGCAAAAAGGTAGACAATTCTGCACAATCAAAACCATGTAAGTTAACTGGTGTATAACAAGGGATTACTACATTACTATAATTATAATCAATTTTTAACTTGGGTGAAAAGAATCCTTGGTCCATCTTTCTCCCTTAGCTCTGTCCATTTCTCTCCGAGCTTTCTCTTGCCTGTTATTTAGGAAAGCTGGTTCTTCTTATTAAAACAACACAAAGAAAATCAACATGTGCACAACACACCAGTTTGAAAAAAGCTTCCTACTTTTTGCTTCCCATTGGTAAAATATTAATATGGCTCTGCAGAGAGCACAAGCTCCCTTATTCTAACAAAGGTATAACCCTTGATAAAAAGCATTCTTCTCAAAATACATCATTTACAGGACAACAGTCTCAATGATGTGTCAAGAAAAAACAGTAGCAAATCCTTCCAGGGTTATTCAGATCTGAATTATATAATCAAAAGAAGAAATAGTTTTGAGATATATTACATAAGGTTACAAAATTCAAGAAGGCTATTAAGCCCATCTTGCTGAAATTATGAAAACATTCAACCACTTAAACATTCAATGAGACATTATACTGTATTACACTACATTATGTGTGGCTTGGGTCTCCATCAGGCTGAAGTTCCATGGGTGGGTTTGTAAGTTCTGCTAAACACAGACACTGCTGTAAGTACATTCCTGAGCACATGAAGGACCTACATGTGCTTTTTTAAATGGGACAACTAAAAACAGAAAAGGGCTGCTACCCCCTAAGCATTTTGTACATCACACACTTGTGGTTTTCATATTAATAAGAAAAAATGCAAGTTGGAGGAAATAGTTTGGTTATAAGTCACAGTGGAAGCAGACATGAGAAAAGGGGAAAGAAATCCCCTCTGCAAAAAAATATTTAATATTTTAGAATACCTTATCACACAATCAAGAAGATTGTCTTTTTCTCAGTACTGATTACAAACAACTTGGCACTGCTTCTTAAAAATAATTTAAAAAGGTGTTGCTCAATTACAGTGATTCAAAAAAAGACCAAGATTAAAGGTTGCTTTGCATGTGATTTAGTTACAGGTTCAGTGAGTTTCAACTAGGATTAGCTGGCAAGATCAAAATTAAAAATTACTGTATTAAATACTGAATCTCCTGTAGGGCAATGCACACTCAGAGAAAAAAAATCCCACTTATACTTAAATAATATTTTGGCATTTTACAAACTCTTTTAAAAGCAATTCTCTTCTGTATATAATATAGTACCCACAGGAGGGACTGTGCAAGAGAAAGAAAAGACTTACGTCTATATTTTCCTTTTCCTTCTTTAGCACTCCTGAACTTAATTTCCAATTATGGCCCAGGATCCTTGTATTTTATACTGTTTATCTTAAATTGACTTGATCTACTGCATGCAGTTTGGGATTTTGAATACATAAAACATATTTTTTACATAATAGCTTTTGTTCCTGGCCAAAACAAGTCAAGTCTGCTAGTCTGTTCAAGAACGAAACTCCATTCAGACCAGGAATTGGTCTGGTTGTCCCCCTTTGCAGTTTAAAGCAGAAATGGTTTACTTGTAGGGCTTTGACCAAACTGAGCACAATATCCCAAGTGAGGCCTAACCAATTTTAAGATTAATTCTTACATCCTACACTTCTAGCAACATCATGTAAGACTTGTATGGAGCTTTTGTAAATGTTCTCCTGTATTGTCTGGATGTCTGAAGAATTGAAGAGCAGTCTCAATAACTCATTCACAGCTCTTTCAACCTGTTCCTGTAAAGGTTCTTGGATCCTGCATAATGTAGTTACACATCATCTACTTATTTCTAAATCCATGATGCCAAACTTCTTAAAAACATTTTCAATAAGTAGCTGTTCTTTTTTGCTTCTTAAGCCTTATCTCCCTTTCTGTAAACTTTGTATTTAACTGAGGTGAGGCTGTTTAGTCTATAAATCCCATTTTCTGTGTTTTTTCTTATGAATGTGTTTTACATTTACAATTTTCCTATCAGTATGTACATTCCCTGCCCAAAGACTCATCTTGGTGAGTGGTCTTTTAAAAGTAAATGCTGGGGGGTAAAATAAAGCTCACTCAACACATTCTTACTCATACTGCATTTTTACAACCTATATATATATATTACCACCATTGCCTTTTTTACGCTTTGGGTGGACAAATAGGTGAATGGGTATTTCAATTTTGAACTAATTTTCAAATTTAAGAAATTTCATATTGTGTGTCAGCAGAGGTCAATTTAATTATGCAGCCCCCTAGAGTACAATGTATTTTTAAAGCACTGATCAGTCTATTTACTTAATGGCTTTGGCCTATAAAGCTCCTGGAATATGGATCTTAAGTTAGAGGAGTGATCTGACTTGAACTGCACCCCTGTGTCTCTTGTTTTAATGATTTTTAATGCCTTTTAAAAGAACGCATGCAAGAAACATCTGGGGAGCTTATTAGGAGCCGATTCCTGTATCTAATTATCAATATAGGAGTCTCTTCCTTCTTAAAATTAGTCACAGCCGGCAGAAAACAAAACGGTAGCAAATTACCTCTTTCCCACCAATTGCCTGCTGGGCAGCGCAAGGCACTCCTCCCCTACCAGAATGCATCGCATTCGCACAGGCACAAAACACAAGCCACTTCCCACCCTCTGGCAAATTCTCCTGTACCTAGACTTCATTTCAAGTTCATAAACGGTCTCCAGCAGACCTCAGAAATGATCCCATACCATGCTGTGAGGCTCCTGTGTGTACAGTGGATGTCGTTAGGAGTACAAAAAAAGTTTCTTTAATAAGTTTCAACCCTTTTTAGCTAGGTTTACGAAGATAATCTTAAATTCTGTTTTACCTAAAATTTATCTTTTCTACAGCTCCTTCAAAACATTAGCCATGAATTAGACCAAAAGACTTTCTAACATCGACATTCCTGGTTCCTGTAGTGGATCATGGGGAGCTTTTGAGGAAGACTGGGTACTGTTAGGGGAGGTGTAGGCTGCTTCTGCATTGACCATAACATAAAGGGATACGTGACAGGAGTGAACTGCTTTATGTGCATTAAATGCAAGTGGCAGAATTTGAAACATTGCAAATATAATACCCAAGGCAAATTTAGAGAAGGATTTCCTGTGAATACTGTTTACGGGAAGTACACATAAAAAAACCTCACAATAAGTGACCTTTGATATGCATCTTTTCAATTTAGCATTAATATAAACAGAAAAATTGAGATACAGCTGTTATTTAGATCTGCACTTACATTTCCTGATCTGCTAACTGTTACCAATAAAAATCTTCTGTTTTTTAAACAGCTAGGAAATCTGGTAACCCCTTTCTTTTATCTACTGAAGACCAATTTCTGTCTCAGAATGGCTAATTCGTAGGATGGCCAATGTTCCAGTTCATAACAGTTTGCTTGGCTAAATTAGAACTGTTTTAACTTCTCCAGCTGTATAACTCTCCAAGTCTCTTGTGTTAAGATCTTTTTCCTCAGGCACGTTATCTGTTAAAATTTTAATTTGCTGTCTACATTGATAGAAATATGTCAAGCATTTAACAAACTTCTAACTTCCATTATTCAAAGGTACTGTAATATATTTTAATTTAAACCTTCATTTAACAACTTACATTAACTTAGAAGAAATTCTCATTTACATCAGTGACTTTAAGAAGTACCTTGCTCCAGGGTACAACAGCAGGGGTACAAATTCAAAGGATTTGAAGCCACAAGTCTCTGGACAGGTGTTCAAAGCCACTCACTACTCCTCCACAGTACTATCACTAAAGTCCTCACTTCCTCTGAATTAGCATTGCCCATAAGATTCCTGGATCAGAATTCTTCTTAGAGAAATTTTGCAAACACAATGTCATTTATGTAGTGTGACTACCTATCTAAAAGGCTCAGTGATGACGCAGAAAATACATAAGTCTTTATATTTTCTTCTCTACCTATGTGTCAACAGATTCATTTACAACTGAAATGTATTTCTACCTCACCCAGCAACTACCACCAACTTCCTGGAATAATTAATTTCAGTAAAAATGTTTTCATCGTTGAACATCACCAGCTGGAATCAGGCTTCAGAAATGTGTACTGGAGCACTATTTTGGAAAGCTTTGTCTAAATACAAGTCTTTACTTGCTAGTATTTAATGCTCAATGCACATCCATTCTTTTTGCTTTACAGGGATCTTGTTGAAAATAGACTGAGTTGCATTAAAATACTACTGTACAATTGAGTACTGGTACCAGTATTATTTATTGTATTTTAATTTCTTTTAATTACAATTCAAAGTGTGGTGACATTACCGAATCACTCCCCTCTGATGCACATAAAAACTTACTAGGGTTTGCACTGCTGCTCTCTAGTTCATGCCATTTAATACCTTCTTACTCAGGACAGATAGAGCCTTACATGGATATTCATGTAGATATGTTGTCTCTATCCCCTTACTCCAAACACACTATCGAGTAGTCCGACTGACCTCAAGGACCTGTCTTTGAAACAAGTCCGCTTGTTGATGTGTTCATGGTATCCATAAAAGGGCATGAGCTTTTTAAGTCAGTGATAAAGGAAAACCCCTGTATTACTCCCCCTCCTGCTGATAACTGTTCACAGAAATACATAATTCAGATACTAGTCCTGTTTGTCTACTGTATTTGTTTGAAATGGGTCTCTTGATGTTAGCAGACTTGCTTCAGCATCTGTATTGCAAGACCTTATGAAGGAGGGCAAATTATATGCATTTTAAATTTTATTACATTATTTTTATTAATTCCTTTTTTTCCCCAAGTGGAAATTTACTGGGCTGAATTTCACAAATGATGGCCTTGTGTCCCAGTAAGATGTAGAACTGGAAGGAATGTACTAAAAGAAGCATTATAGAATTAAAAAAAAGGTCTACCTCATAAGACACCAGAATTAAGACAGTAACTCGGCTACATTCGGTTAGAAATATATTTTCTGAGGATGACATTGCTGTCTCTCAAACAGGAGAAAAACAGCAATACCAGTGAGGTGGACAGATAGCTACAAAAAAAGAAAAATAATCCACACTCAAAGTTAGAGAGGTGTTGTTTAATAAAAAACACACAATTCCCAGTGAAGGTTTGCGTTCGCTGAAAGGTTGACAAATGTTTATCATTTTGAACTAGAGAGAATTCATGCTTGGTTGATTCTACTATGGTCAGATATTTACCACTTCATTAACCATATCTGTCTGACCTCAGCAATCTGTAGGCAGTGCACACAGTAATTATTGTGAAAACAAGTGTATTCACACCACATTTCAGGAATATGGTACTATTAGGTCTTGATTTCTCCATAGTATTGGGATCTCTCATTGTTCCCATTCCCTACACGCAGATGAGTCTCCGGTTTAATTTCCTGCTTTCAACAAAAAACCCAGCTGCTGTGTTCTAATGGCCTTCCTAGGCATGAAGGGAAAAAATTGGAAGTCTTCCATTTGGAGTTACCATGGCTGTAATATTAGTTGGCTGTTACTGGAAGTCAGGCTTTAGTGTACATGTAAATTGTGAGCTCCAAAACGGCTTTTCAAAATGAACATGAACCAGTGAGCACAAGCAAAAAGTATGGGAAAGTGCATTTAAAACTGAAAAGAGATGACACTTCTTGACCAAAGGGATTGTGGTATCAAACAAGCTACCCAACCATGCTGCTAGCCAATACCCTGGCTTGTTTTAAGAAATGTCTGGTATGGAGCTGGCAAGATGGGTCAAATGTCCTGCTCTCATTCGTAACCTTTCTTACATTTTTGTGTTGAATCTTGCCAATGTTTCTTTGAAAATTAAGTCATGAAACTTAACTGTTTTTAACCTAGTATGGGATTTATCACCTACACAGTATCCAACATACCTTAGCTGAAGAACATAAATCAAAAGTAGGACTTACTATCAAAGCACACTGCTTATGGGCCTGCTAATGGTCTTCTGCTATTATGGCAGCTCTCAGGTGCAAATACCAGTTCTTATTTACACTTCAAGTTACACTTAAATTTAGGCAGTGTGTTGCTCTAAAGTTGTGCCTTTGATAAGCATTTTAACATTTTTATTTTAACTAAGAAGACCTACAAAGGTTATAAATACAGATGCTGGACTGTGTAACAGATTGGAATGGGTACAGTTTTTAACATCCTGACAGGTTTTTAAAATTATATAAATCCAGGGCAATCAACTTCAAGATGTTTGCTTCCCCTAAAAGTAGGGGTGTGTCCTTGAAACTGCTGTCGATTGGATGTCGCTCCCAGCTGCTAGAGACACTCCAGACCTTGACAAAACAGAAGAGCCTGCCGCTGGTTTTTCTCCAGCAGCTGGAGCTCTAGACAGACAGCAGCATCAAGGACACACTCCTACTGTGCTGAATGAAAGCTGACAACTTGAAAGTGGCTGCACTGGACTCATGCACGGCTAAAAAGTTTTCAAAGGGAGAGCAAGTGAAGGAAAAAAAAATCCAGGCATGCTTCTTAAACAGCTGTGACAATGTGATGATGTATAATGTTTCATTTCTAGTTAATGAATCCCACTCTTTAAAACTGCTGCAATCTTTACAAAAACAGTGCTTTCTGCTTCAGCCATGGTACATTAGTGATGTAATAAGCATACTATTTGGTAAACAAAAGTAAACAATGAATTTACTCCCAAAAATGAATTTACTGTTGCTGTTGGACCTTCTATCTAAGGCGTCTGTCTGCTTGTAAACCACAGGGGATGGCTCTAACAACTGCACACCTGCACTCAGTGAGTCGTGCTTCTAAAATAAGAGAAGGAATGTAGCTGCTGTGCCAATGCTGAATCCCATAACTTCTGGATAACAGACACTTCTGGAATAAAATTCAAATCAGGCACATTTGAGCATGAGACAGGAAGCAGCCAATAAACAATGAAGTCAACATGGTTCATCAAACCAGAGGTGCATTAACCATGTCCAACAAAACAAATATACTGCAGGTATGGTTAGCGTGAAGTACTGTTAAAGACTGCTGTGTCGAGTACTGCAATGCCACCAAGTTTAATTGTGACATCACAAGGGTATACAACACAGCTCCCAGGATTCCCCAAACAAACCATCTGTCACTTTCACCCAGAACCTATGCCACAGAAAGGCAAAAAGATCAGTAAAGGTGTTTAAAATCACAATAAAAAACGTAAGTGTAAAATGTTTCCCATTGTGGTTCACATTTGCTTGACACTCTGTTAAAAAAGCTGGACTGCACTGAACCACAGCTGTCAATCTTAAAAGAAAAAGAAAACAGAAAACAGGCTAAATGACAGTTAACACTGCCTCCTCTTGGTTTTCAATTTTACGTCTCACTTGACATTAGTTTCCCACACGCGAACACAGTATTCTTATGAGTAGCTACCCATCCTTATTTTATATAGCTTTTATTTCCCAAGCGATCGTGTTTGGGTTCTTCACCTCAAAGATTCCATATTCAGACGAAGACAATCTTATTAAAGATTAATTGTCTCAGAGTTTAAAAGGATAATGTTAATCAGTGTAAAAGCAATTAGTCTCTGGGAAGATCAGTGGAGACTGAGCCCTGAAGGCCAGAAAGTGCTGGTTATCTAATGGCTTTTGGTGCATCCAGCAGTTCTTTATAGGTGGTTTGTGATCCCTTTTACTGTAGGGGTGCACATGTAATTACAGTGCTATCAGAGAGCACTGCTTCAAGGGATCAGTGTGACATGCTGATTCTACTGTTTGCACAGCAGGTTTGCACAGAGAGAAGAACTGGGTAGCATGTTAAGTGTACCTTTTAGAGGACACATACAGTTAGTGGACAAAAAATGGAAACAACAAATGAAGTCACTTAATAAAGATTTGGGCCACAGTACGGCCTGTATGCAAAGTGTCACAGAGTCTGTATGCGTCTGGAATTCTGTCAATGTGACACCATGTTCCCCATACAAAAGTCAATCACACTTGGCTATAGAGGTGGAAACGTTGCTTGATTGAGATCAGATCTGGTGACTGTAAAGGCAATGACATAAAGGAAACATCACAAATCATGCTCATCACACTGGGGTTGACCACATGTTTTCTGTGGAGATGGTCATCCTGGAAGAAGGCCTTTGGGGCAGAAAAGAAACACTGCAACATGGGGCAAAGACGCTTACTCAGTACCATTAAGAATGTTTCATGTGTGCTACACTACCATTCTTCCCCATGCCGAAATAAAAGTAATTTCAGCCTGGTGCTACACGGTTCCTCAGCTGTCTATGCCAGGAGCAATCTGGGATAGGACTTACCTTTGGCAGCATAGGAGTGGCTCTCTTGCTCTTCTTCTCCGAATTGGGGTCATCCAGCTGGTCTGGCTCAAAAGTGTACAGTTCAGTGAGCTCGTTCATCGTGAAGTGACGCTCAATCTGCTGTTGGTCCACTACGCGGAACGAAAGAGACTGCTTGGCAACCTGTCTGTCATAAATTTTCTCCTCCATGGTTCCCTACAGAAAAAAGGTGGAAGAATCATTTCTTATGTGATTTAAGTCTGTGCTGGCAAAATCAATAGATTTGCGGTCACCTTCTTCATGCTGGGAAACTAGCCAAAAAGCATAAACAAAAATAATCATTTCCTGCACATATTATATATAGCTTCTGAAAAAGTAAACATTTTTATAGCATTTGCTCACACAAGCAGGATAAGACAAATCATTTTCAAGGATTAGAGCAAGCAGGTGTATTTATGCTATTCAAAACACTGCTTTAAGTTACATTATAGTGCACAAATGATTCATTATTAGATGAAACTTTAAATGGGACCAGGCTGCAATACTATAGTCAAACTAAGAAAAATTATTTTTAAAAACATAAGTCAGTTAAACATGAGTTGTAACAATTACAATTGAGAGGAGGCCATTCATCACGTTTAGTCTGTTTTTTACTGAATAACGGATCCAAGGAACTCCCCCATTTGTTTCTTTAAAAAATCCACTGTATCTGCTAGAATAACATTCCATATTCTACAAATGCAGGAAACCTTTTTTGAGAGCAGAAAATTAATTCATTGCAGAGATCTTAAAAGTGGAATAATGCACATATTTATCATTAAATCACTAAAACTGCTAACAAGTAACAGTTACTCATTTCTGCTCAAAAAAAATTTTTAAATCTCGACCATATCTTAGTTTCTCCAACTTTTTTAAATTCATGACAATGAACCGATGAATGGTTTTTAACAATACAATACTACACAGTTCTCATATAGATATAGCGGTTTAGTAGACACCATAACTCACAGTTTACTACAAGGGCATTTACAACACAAATAACACCTATGGGAGCAGATAATAACAGCCAAAACTTTAAAGTTATTTATAGATATGGGATATGGTATATTACAAGGCTATTATAGTAACTGTGACTGATTTAGTATGTACCTGTGAGATGTAGTTTTTTAAAACAAATGTGATAAAAACATCACAGGATGTTTAATCCTACTTGTTATTGTTAATTACATGTTTTCTTTAGAACCTATTAGGTGTCTGAGAAATTATTAGTTCTTGTGCTATATACCCTGTTCTTCCATTTTAACATCACAAGATATAAACAGCTAGAGAGCAACATCTCGTGTTAAAAGAAAATTCACAGGGAATAAGAGCATTATTTAAACTTAAAATAGTTGAGCTCATAACATCAAATATTTTCTTACCTTATCTGGGTAAGTCTACATTTACTTAAGATATTTAGGAGAAAATGTTTACAATATTTTTACAAGAAATTTAAATATTCTTTTTTTATAGAAATATTTTTCTTTCATAACATTTCAATCAAAGTGGTATCTAAAGATATTCATCAGTAAAAGCCCCTCAATAAGAAATGTTAGTATCTTTCAGGATAAAGTTTATGTCCAGTGGCTATATATCACATTAAGATATGAGAATTACCTGAGCCAGAAATCTGTACACAAACACAGTTTTTGTTTGGCCGAAGCGGTACACTCTGAAGATACTCTGAATGTCGTATGACGGGTTCCAAGAGGCATCAAATATAATTACTCGGTTTGCAGCAACCAAATTGATCCCAAGAGATCCAGCTCTAGTGGAGATGAGGAACAAGCGCCCCCTAAAAGAAAAAGAAAGAAAGAACTGTATAGAAGGACAAGTGGAAATGAAAAACCTCAGCTTACACATGCTGCTGTTGAAGTATATTTCAGAGACTTCGTACTGAAAAACTGCAGATTTTAACAAAACTTTACACACAAGTTAAAAATCAAGCAGGGTTGTCAATTAAACTTTTAAAACTTTTGACTTTCTGAAGTTTCTTAAGGGAGTCCTTAGTAAGGACGTGATTTCAATAGACACACCAAATAAAAATATCCTGGGGGTCATAGTAATGTCCAAGTACATGTCTCACATTAAGGCAATCACTGTTCAAGCAAAATAACCTGTAGTTCATGCTTTTAAGGTGTGCAACTGTGAAGCAAACAACAAAGATTGAGAACTGTAGATTCACGACACTAAAGCACCTCAGGCCAGTTAACAGCAAAAACAGACTGGTTGAAGAAGTGCCAGGTGATTTAAACCCATCCTTCTAAAGCAGCTCTTTGGCCCAATGTATGCTTACTGTGCACAATGTGTTTTGTTTTTATCATTATTCGTTTCTGTGCATGGATTTTTCAGTGCTCAAATAAAAAAAAACTTGTCAGCTCAAAAATCTTAACCGAGTTGGTGAATTATACATACACAATAAATCTGAGATAGATAATAGATACTGTAGATAGATAACAGCTAGTTCGGAGATATGTAGTGTGGTTACAAATCAATGAAGACTGGGCTGACTGCTGTGTTATGAACAAGCAGTAGAGGTAGGCAAAGTATGGCACTGCTATAACATTTTGTCTATGATTGTCACTGCATAGTGAATAGAGAAAACCATTAGAAAAAAAACCCATCCAGTTTGCCCTTGTTGAGGTTTGTGATAAGGCAGTTGTCAGCAGAGAATCCTTCAATGCAAACTAGTAAAATAAAAGTTTTTGATTCTATTTTCAGAGCGAGAGCACTGATAAAGGGCATTTATGAGGTGCACTAGATACTAAGCATATTCTTTAAACATACAAAGCCCTGCACTAAGATCCGAACAAGGAAGCTGAAAGGCAGGTATGGATTTGTTAATAAAATGGGTTAGATTCAAGTTTTAGGTTTTCAACAGTAACAATTTAAACACTGATCTGTTAGCAGAGTCTCTTAGCTAGCAGAGCAAATGGTTTCTGGAATGAGATACTAACAAGTAACATTAACTATACTGTATGTGAATACAGTATTAACCATTTCTGCAATAAACCAACATCGCTGTACACAGTTTACAGCTTTGATGTTAAATCACATACATTTACATATCTTTAATATTTACATTACAGAATTAAATATTTTTTATATTTTTATTGCCTTTCTATATTAACATTTTATACCTGCTGTTATACAAGGTTCCATAAAATGCACAACCGCTTGATGTCATAGGTTCAAACAATAAAATCAATAAAATACAATAAACAAATATTTATTTGACATATTTTAATAAAGCTTATCAGTAATTAATACAGAAATCATATTGATTTGTCCAGTTGTTTTAACAATCTGAGCAGCCTCTTTGCACTAGGAGAAATTATTGCAAGTATGGATAAGATATTATAAGCACAGTTTTTGGAATTAATGTTGCCTAATCAGTATTTCATCCAGAGTTTTGTAAACAGATCCTGTCACCCTGACAGTAGCCACTGTTCACATGTGCTATGAGATCATCATTTGAGAATTATTAACAAATTGGAAATATACAGTTATATCTATCTCATATACTTTTGGAGTCAGAAGCACACACAGCTAAGCTATAGTATGTGGATGTTACATGTGGTTCTGAATACAGGCCCTCAAAAAGCACCCATTTTGTTTACCAAGAAGGTGTAGAAAACTGTACCTAAAACAATGCCTTGATTGGCATAAAGAGGCTTTTAGAAGGCATCATTGCATTGCATAGGATAAATTAAAAAGATTACCTGGCATTGCTTATATCATTGAAATCCTCAGCCCACTTCTTCCTTGTCATTGCGCTAGTGGAGCCATCAAGACGGTAATAATCAATATTTCTGAACCATTTTCCTTCACCTGCCATCATTAAACAAAAATAATGTGATTAATATTTTTCCCATCAACAAAACCCTGGTGACTTCAAGAAGGTTGCTTTACATTAATTTTATTTGATACACTGGGTTTGTTTTCTAAATCCTTACATTGTACAGGAAATGCCTGCACTGAACAAGACACAACATGGAATGTAACAAAACACTGGAAATGTTGCAGTAAAGAGAATTAGTAATAGCCATGCTACAGAATTCAAGCATTTCTCTTTTCCAGTGAATGACTGGTACTTCAAAACTCTAAACTCTGCTCTTACTAAGGGCAACAACAATAAAAAATGCATTTTTGCATTACAGTGCATGGAGCTAGCAGAAGTCACATTTCTGAGATATTTAGCCAGAAATGTCCAGGTATTTGACCTTGTCGTTCTAACATTGACATACCTCTTGTAGATATCAAATTGTGTATATTTCACTTCTCACAGTGCCCTGCTCATTATGGAAAGACAATTCTTTGAGCTTTGTAAACTGTCTCTTATCTTGTCTTGTAACCTGAGACATCCACAATAGCCAGACACCCAAGTGGACAAGCACTTCTACTAATATTTAACAGGAAGGCCATTAAGCCTTTTGAGGTATGGTACAGAGGAAAACTGGACTCAAGGCAGGATCAATAGAGTAATACGAAAATTACACAGAACAAAGAAAAGAGGAACAGAGGAAGAGAGAAGTTTTAACATCATAAGAGCTGTACACTTCCAAAGGAACTTCTGTTTTTGTGTAGGGACTGTTGCCTTTTATGAGTCTTTTTACTGGTAGAAAGTGGCATACTAAGATTGCCAATATTAATTTTTGTGTTGTGTGTCATATTGGGGTACTTCAAAGATCTATTTTAGTGCCACTTCTGTTTAATCTATATATTAATGATCTCCCACTTTTATATCCTGCAATTGATATGCTGTACACTGATGACACAGTTCTTTATCTCCATGCAAAATCCAAACAAGTAGTTCATAAATCAGATATCAGAAGTGAGATCTTTCAAATTCATGCCTTATGTTAATTGTAAGCAAAATAGTCTGTATATACTTCTTTCTAGAAAAAACAGTTACATGAACTTGATATTACTGTAAACAGTGAATGTACTGTAAGTTGTGTCTCATTTTAAATATCCTGGGATTGTTACTGATTTAAATCATACATTCAAGAAATTTGTGAAAAGATTGCAAATAGTTAGATATCATCTTATGAACTGAAAATACTGCTTAATTATATAT
Source organism: Lepisosteus oculatus (assembly GCF_040954835.1). Classification (NCBI taxonomy): domain Eukaryota; kingdom Metazoa; phylum Chordata; class Actinopteri; order Semionotiformes; family Lepisosteidae; genus Lepisosteus; species Lepisosteus oculatus. The sequence continues at coordinate 36,988,618 of NC_090703.1, read as the reverse complement.
GCATTCAATGATCATATCACCTTTTCTGTATTGTATAACAAGTTAGTCACAAGCACAAAATACTATGATATGTGTCCTGTATACACTGTACAATAAAACACTGAAACTACTGGATGAGAAACCAGCATATTACCTCCACTGCAACCCAATGAACAAGTACAATCCATAAACATGATAATTTCATGTATTCTGCAGATGCCTGTCAGGTTTTCAGAAACTATCTTAGCCCCCTTCTTTGACACATTTTAAATCACTCTGTTCTAACAATATCAGAAACAGAAGTGCCAAAACTAGCAGGGACTGGTGCAGTATAGAGCCACAGTATTTGGAAAGAGCAAAACTAAAGTGAAATCATGACTTAAAGCAAATCCATTTTAATATAATAATAAGATTAATAATATTAATCATTAACCTTTGGATGTCTCTTTTAATGACTAACAATGCCAATGATCTTGACAAGTGGTTGACTTCTAATGTAACTCTTGCAACCTTTAATATATTTATAAATTTACCATGTACTTTACTATCTTTAAAATCTATTTATCATACGGTATGGTTTTGTGTGGTTTTATATGTATTTTTTATATATATAGTTTTTCCTACCCTGGGGCTACAGATGTAAAGTAGCTTTTCAGCTAAACTTATAATAATGTCATTTTTTATGTGCTGTAATCACCAGGCTAAACTCAATCTCTTACTGGTTTAGTGATGAGGTTGATTAGGAAGTGATTTAGTCCTGAGCTGAGCCTTTATTTTACAAGACACACATTCCCACAAGCCGGGTTTTATTTTTTCTGGTATGTGTAACAGCTCAACTCTAAGATTCACACTTTTGTACATGTTTGTGTTTTTGTCTTTAACATTTTCTGCCTGGTTTTTATTTGTCATCTACCTGTGCCAGGCAACAAAGTACTTAATAACTTGTAAGTGTTCTGCTCAGTATTCCCTGACAACAGGTGCCATTATTATTTTTTACGATTTGCTTCCCAAGCATTCTGGTGCTTCAGATAAGTGTCACAAGTCCTCTTTATGCACTTTTTTCGAGTCATTAACAGTTGGAATATAGCGAACTCCGTACAAAGGGTTGACTATCAGAAAACAGTTGTGAGATCCTTGTGTAACAGCTTATTTGGTGCCGTTGGGGTGCAGATAACTAACAAGAATTGAAAAAGTTTTTTACCATACACATCATGTTCCATAGGTTATAAAAATTATTTCAGAGGCTAATTTTTCCCCATATTCAAAACGCATACATGCACACAAATTCACTCTCTGCACATTACTTTTCAATTCTATTCAGAAATATGTGTAGAGAAATGCGAACTGCATACTATACTTATAGATAACACTAAACAAGCAACATATTTCTGTATCTGTACCAACCACCTGTTAAAGATTGTCTATCAGTCGAAAAAAAAGAAAAACAACCTGCTTAAAAATATTGGTAAACTCACTTTGTCTGCTTCTTATGGAGGACAAATGAAAATGTAACAATATTGACAATCGTGATGAGCCCTAACAGTTACAGGTCACTGTGGCATAGGGAACGGTCTTGCAATCAGTTCTCCAGTTAAAAAGTCTTTCTTGTGGGCCTGAAGAGAAGTGTATGTACGCTCAGATACTTGTCCAGAAGGCACTGAGCCCTTCCTATCACTCAGTTAACCCTGGACTGTGTTCGCATTCTGTGTTTCGGCATGTTTCTAATTACTGGACTGTGATCTTTTCATTAAATTGCAAACCCTTAAGCAAACATTTTTAGGGGAATTAAAAAAAAAGTCAAGGTCTAATCATTTTGGAAATGAAAGCAAAAACAGCTGCTGCAGTTTAATTAGGATGTGAAAGAACACCACCACACACCAGATGCTCAGGGTGGAAAAAAATTATACATGTATATAATATACAAAGACACTCTGGCTGAAGTCAAAGTTTGTTTATAAAGCCTATTCCCTGAGGCGATTTATTTTCACTTTTGCACTGGTGTGTATAAGAGCCTATGAACTGAGTGATATATTGTCAAGTTAGAAGGAGACCAGAGGAGATGAGCTCACGTTAGGCAAGGCTGGGAAAAATTGGAAAAGCAGCTCTAAGAATGTGTGAGACAGTCTGCAATTGGCAGACTGTGTAAAGAATTAAAATACCCAACTGCATCTTATATTACAGTGAACTCTACACATTCATTCATATTGAGTCCATGTGCATTTATTATCGATGATTTATAAAAAAGTGACACTAAATAACACACATGATGAGTCAACGCTTTAATCGACAATGATTTCAAGATAGTTTGGATTAGTGTTATTTCATTTTCATATGGATGCATCTCCAAAAAACCAAAATGAAAAAAATGTGTTGCTTGAAGTCAATTTCCAATTTCCTTTCACATGACAACAGCCATTACTGATATCTCAGGATATCTAAACTGGATTACTGAAGTCCCAGGCCAGGACACTGTGACCCCTCTGGTTAGATGCCTAGAGAATATATCTACCTCTTTTAAGATATCCACTAGCCAGTAAGAGTAGACACTATTTCCTCTCCTATCTTCCTTGGATCTGGATTGGGATCTGTCCAGACTAAAGGCTAGGACTCTAGCAGGATTAAGGATATGAATAAGGGCATCTGCACATAGCTGCAGGGGAGCATAATATACACTCCCTCCTGCTGGTTAACATGGATGGGGGTTATGTGACCAGGAAGGAGAGCGGTTAGTGGGTGGCAACACTGCTGGCAGCTGCCTATATTGAGTTCAAGCCTTTTCTGGGAAGCTCCAGCCAAGGATCAAAGGTAATTAAGACTTATGTTCAGCTCAAAACAGTAGCAATGATCCCAGCCAAGGGAAACACAGGTGCACCTTCAAAAAACAGCACGATAAAGGACAGAACTCTAGTAAAAGCTCATCCATTTCAGTGAATATTATTATAAATGAGGCCTACCCTTGGAGAAAAGGCTGAAGCAGCTGGATTAAGAAACACCAAAACATCATTAAACCGCATAATTAAAAGCATATACAACATATGTCATGGAGTTAATAAAGCCAAGGAAGAATTAAAAGAATATATTTTTTAATTGAACACTAATGTTAACTAGAGATCTGCAAAAATAGCAATCTGTTAATTGATGCCAAGCAAGTTGATACAAAACTACAAAACAGAATGGGGAACAGGACAGGCCTAAGAGAAACTTCACAGTCAGTGTGCTCGAATTCCAAGGCTAAAGCGATGGGGTGACATCCATACATAATGGCTATCAGTTTAGTTAAGAGAAAACTGTACCACACAAATCATAGATCAATAGAACTCTCCTGTTCTTCTTTACCATTCCTGCCTCAAAAGGTCAGCCTGTATTAGAAATGGCTCCATTTTGGTCCTGACCAAGGCTGTTTTTGTAACAGTGTGTTGGCCCTTGGGAAGGTACAACCTTAGATGAAACTGACCCTGACGCACAAAATACAGCAGCATCACTTTACAAGACCATCAAAGATCTTATAAAATGAACGGGTACATATTTTAAGGTGGCATACCTTTATATAGATCAGGCTTCCCCTCCTCTTTCGCCCTGTCAGCCAGCTCCAGAAAATCTTCAATCAAATCTAATGAGATTAGTGACTGGCTGAAGACAAGCCTGAAACCATAAATGAGCACAAAAAAGTAAAAAAAAAACAATTGTCTTGAAGCCACTTGGCATTTAGTTAGAAAAGGGATGACACAGGTTTATGAAATAAAGTAAATTCATCATCAGAAAGCACTTATTGCCAGCTAGGGTTCAAGCAGCACAGTGTTCACACCAGGGGATAAAAAAAAGAGTACAAAGTAGGATAACACCATGGATGGGAGGCCAGCCCCATAGATGCACATACTGTACTTACAGCATGTCCTGTTTTACAGAAAAAAAAACAATACACAAGACAACTGTAAATATATTTAGAACATAACCCCAATTTTTTTTTGTAAAAAAAATACCTCACCCTGTACTAGTGTTAAATCACAGACAATGTTTTTATCAGCCTAGAAAACACAGTGTATAGTGCACAAGCTAATAAAAAAAGATATTCATCTCGGTTTAAAAACAGCCACAGCAAGTGCTCCCCCATAAAAAGCTTAAATTACATCAATTAAGAATTAAAAACAGAAACCAAGCCAGGTGAGCCACATTCCTGCTACCAAATGGATCAGAAAGGCCTATATTTCACTATATTTGACAAGTGAAGCCCACAACGTTATGTCCGTTACATACACCCCTGCAGCACATAATGAGAGAACTGACGGGCCCATGGAGCCAATCAAAAGTGGCAGATAAAGAGGTGAAAGATGACTTATTGACTCTCAGGTCAGATACCCAAACTTTGTCACTTATCTGAAAAGGAAACCAATGTATAGAAGCAAATGCCAGAGTGCAGTATTTATTTATTTTTTTTCTACTCATCCCAGTAAGACTTTGCATTACAATTCTATTTTGCCAAATGTTTCCTGAAAGATCCCCAAAAATGCAACTTCACAAATTTGGCTGCGTAAAGTGTTCCAGACAGTCCCAATTCTCTTTGGAGACTTAAGTGTACAAGGTCTTAATCTGATTGTGACCTCAACCTCTTTCTCTCATTGATGAGACTCCACTGGGTTGACGTTGCTGGTCAATTCTTAGATTTGGAACTCTGGGGCTGCTCAGATATGTTCAGATTCCTAAAACAGAGAAGTTTGCAAAATGTGCTCCCAAAGCTATTCCTCTGAAAAAATTGCTTACCCACACTGTGGAGCGAAACAGCACTGTTTGGATAATACAGCAGAACTCAAATCAACCAAACTAGAAATGGTTATAATGTGGCTGAACACTGTTTACATATGAGAACATTTTTCAGATATAAACAGACCTAAAACAAACCATTTTGGCAAATAAAATACAGATGAGTGTTTCACATTATAATCTCCATGTGCAGCCACAACTTGTGCTGCAAATTCGACCTTCATTGCAACAGCTCATTATGACTACAAAACAGTCATAAAGCCCGCTGTGAAAAAAACCTTTAAAAAAATAGATTTTGTGTGTCAAAATGAAAGTCCCCAGACATGTTTTATACCATGATGGTTGTCCATATATATTCTGTGACCTTCTCTTTCTGTATACTATTCCTTAACACTTAACCTAAACTAGTCTATGTAGGATTTAGGTCAATTTAACCCATTACAGGTTTAGGCCACAAATTGATCCAATTAGCAAATAATGAGATCGATTATATAGTTGGGACTAAAAACATTAAGGTAGTTGAGAACACTACCCTGCTCCTTCTAAGAATGAGAACCTTCTATTTGAAGCACAAACCAAATTAGTTCCCAAAGCAGACCATACAAAGGAGGTATGAAAACAATGAAGCCTTACACTTTATCACCCACTTCCTCAGCCATTCGGAGAATTTCAAAAAGCAGGACCATCTTTCCGGAGTGCTCCAATATTTCAGCATCTGCCTCCGTGACAAAATCTTTGTGCCAGTCTGGGGAGGGACTTCCTGGGCCTGAACTTGAGGTAGGTTTACTAACTACATCAATCAAAAAGGAAGAAAAAGAGGAGTGAAAAACTGTTGTATAACTAAATTCAGCTCTTAAAGTCCATAAAAAAGATTTCAGACACTCCTATGTATATAGTGATTGAACTGGAAAGTTTTAAAAAGATTAAAAAATCTGACTTATATACACTTTTTGTATGCTCTTTATTATGCCTTTAGTTTTAATGCATATCACGTCACAATAAAATCCTTTAAGTCACAAAAACCTCTATAAGTAATATTTTTATTTAGAAGACATTTGTGTGGTATAGGACATTTTAGTTCAATACTCCTAGAAACTCTCAAAGGTATACTTTGCTGAACATGTCCTCAGAGTTGGAATATTCTTATGGTCATTGTTTTTTGGGGATTGCTAGAAGAAATCTAATGGCCTCAAGTCTGACTATCATGTTTTTAAAAGAACCTGGCTATACTGAGGCCAGAAGAGATGCAGTTGGTTTTGTCAATTAATTTAGCAAAAGCCACATTTAATCAAGGAGCATCCAATTTCTGAACTCATGTCACACAATTCAGAAGTTCAGGATATTGTAAGTGGATTGTATTAATCTAACTCACAAAACCTATAATGGGTGAAATCATACTATGGTTCTTTAAACTTATGAGCTGATTGAATTTGATAACTGAAACCACATTAAGTACATTAAACAAGCACAACTTTCGATTTCTCTGCTTTATTTCTAACTGAAATACAGCTAATAGATGTCATTGATTACTTATCCTCAAACAAGTTTGGCTTGCATTTCATTCTTCCAGTATGGTTTCTAATGTACATGTTTAGGTTTTGATTACTTTTACCATGTGTGGTAAAGGCGTTTGGCCGCCAAATACTATCTTAACATAAATTATCCATGACCTTTGTATGCTGTTTGAAAAATATTGAAGAGAACAGATGTCTACTGATTTGTAGAATGAATTCAGAGAGAATGTGTTTGGCTTAGGATGCAGAGATCACTAAAAAATCATTAATTGTACTTTCAAAGGAAGCTATGCACTTAAAAAAAAGATTATGCCCTAATTACATTACATTATCCCATTACAATAATACAAATATAAATGATCAATTCAATATGATGCACATTTGTTTTTACTGTATTAGTATATGCCGTGTGTGGTAACGATATCAATTTGGCAATGGCTTAAAACTTAATTTACAAGTTAATTTCCTTCAGTTTAAGGGCACATTTAAAATCCAAATCATGGGGATTATAGAGCCAGACGGTCAACCCTGCCTCGAGGGTGGTAAATGAACCTTTTGTTCTCCTACTGTGTAAACACGTTTTTTACCAAAACTAGCAGTGAGCTGCTTTTAGGTGAGCCCTAATTTTTCCATTGATCGGCCACACTGAGATATCCGAATTAGTCGTTCATAAATACTCCCAATAAAGCTCTAATATAAATCGTTCAATGAGCACACTCATACCGCCATGTCAGTGTCAAACCCAATTCAAACAATCAGAATTTATGGGTAAGCTGGTGTAAATACTGCTTTGCTTTTACACTGATGGCAGCCCCAAGGCACAGGGTTCTGGCTGTTTTAAAAGCACAGCTATCCAAGAAAGAGTGATCTCACCTTCTTCAACAGGCTCGGGTCTGTTCCTTCCTCCCTCTGGGTTGTCACCGCCTCCCCCACGAGACCGTGAGTTCCACTCCTTGATCACTTCCAGATCACTTCCACTGTCGGACCCCTCCGCGCTGCTACACTTCTTCCCTCTGCCCTTCTTCTTCTTGCTGAGAAGATCAGAATAAAGAACATCCACAGGTTTGGGGCAAAATACTCCAAATTTAGAACATCAGGAAGACTAAAAAGTAGAGGAGGCTGTGGGACTTGTGTGTTCATTCACAACAACTGTCTACTGAAAATACAAAAATTCCAGAGTGCTCATGGCAGCTCTATATTCCTGCAATACAACTGTATGCAAAGGTGTAGGCTCCCCTAGTCAAAGTGTATGTTTTAGTGAATCTCTTAAGTGGGGGGGGGGGGGGGAACGTTGAGGTGGAACGGACACCTCTGTGTGGTACAAACTTAAACATCTTACTATGGTCTTTTCAAACGTCTTTTAAATCAATGTCGAGCAAGATCTTAGTAAAATTCCCCACAAGCTGAGGAAAGACACTTTCTTTTGGGAAAAACTAAGTGGTTCCTCATGTATTCACTAAATTGATGTGTGGCTGTGTATAATTTACATATCACAACCTAATGGGACCCAGTACAGGCAAAGGGTTCTTATGTGAAAGAGTTTACCTCCTTAATGAATAAGGCCTTAAAGGCCAAAGGGGTTTATTTTCTGACATAACACACAAAACACACATTTTGTGGTTTCCAATGAGCTATTTTAAACAACTTAGACCAGATGTTAACAAACCCCTCTTCTCTATCACTACTACTCCTTCCTTGGAACGCAAGAATACCTTTTACTCTTCTCCTCTTCAGAGCTCAGACTCATTGAAGACTCTTCTGTATCTGACGCAATAAACTCTTCCATGCTGTCTTCGTCAAAGTATCCCTAAAGCAATGAAATGTCAAAACAATTTAATATTTTCAGACTAACATGTACAGTGCCTTGTGAAAGTATTCGGCCCCCTTGAACTTTTCAACCTTTTGCCACATTTCAGGCTTCAAACATAAAGATATAAATTTTTTATTTTATGTGAAGAATCACCAACAAGTGGGACACAATTGTGAAGTGGAACGAAATCTATTGGATTTTTGAAACTTTTTTAACTAATAAAAAAATGAAAAGTGGGGCGTGCAAAATTATTCGGCCCCTTTACTTTCAGTGCAGCAAACTCACTCCAGAAGTTCAGCGAGGATCTCTGAATGATCCAATGTTGTCCTAAATGACTGATGGTGATAAATAGAATCCACCTGTGTGTAATCAAGTCTCTGTATAAATGCACCTGCTCTGTGATAGTCTCAAGGTTCTGTTGAAAGCGCAGAGAGCATCATGAAGACCAAGGAACACACCAGGCAGGTCCGTAATACTGTTGTGGAGAAGTTTAAAGCCAGATTTGGATACAAAAAGATTTCCCAAGCTTCAAACATCCCAAGGAGCACTGTGCAAGCGATCATCTTGAAATGGAAGGAGTATCAGACCACTGCAAATCTACCAAGACCTGGCCGTCCCTCTAAACTTTCAGCTCAGACAAGGAGAAGACTGATCAGAGATGCAGCCAAGAGGCCCATGATCACTCTGGATGAACTGCAGAGAACTACAGCTGAGGTGGGAGAGTCTGTCCATAGGACAACAATCAGTCTTACACTGCACAAATCTGGCCTTTATGGAAGAGTGGCAAGAAGAAAGCCATTTCTCAAAGATATCCATAAAAAGTCTCGTCTAAAGTTTGCCACAAGCCACCTGGGAGACACCCCAAACATGTGGAAGAAGGTGCTCTGGTCAGATGAAACCAAAATCAAACTTTTTGGCCACAATGCAAAACGATATGTTTGGCGTAAAAGCAACACAGCTCATCACCCTCAACACACCATCCCCACTGTCAAACATGGTGGTGGCAGCATCATGGTTTGGGCCTGCTTTTCTTCAGCAGGGACAGGGAAGATGGTTAAAATTGAGGGGAAGATGGATGCAGCCAAATACAGGACCATTCTGGATGAAAACCTGTTGGAGTCTGCAAAAGACCTGAAACTGGGACGGAGATTTATCTTCCAACAAGACAATGATCCCAAACATACAGCAAAATCTACAAAGGAATGGTTCACAAATAAACATATCCAGGTGTTTGAATGGCCAAGTCAAAGTCCAGACCTGAATCCAATCGAGAATCTGTGGAAAGAGCTGAAAACTGCTGTTCACAAACGCTCTCCATCCAACCTCACTGAGCTCGAGCTGTTTTGCAAGAAAGAATGGGCAAGAATTTCAGTCTCTCGATGTGCAAAACTGATAGAGACATACCCCAAGCGACTTGCAGCTGTAATCGCAGCAAAAGGTGGCTCTACAAAGTATTAACGCAAGGGGGCCAAATAATTTTGCACACCCCACTTTTCATTTTTTTTATTAGTTAAAAAAGTTTCAAAAATCCAATAGATTTCGTTCCACTTCACAATTGTGTCCCACTTGTTGGTGATTCTTCACATAAAATAAAAAATGTATATCTTTATGTTTGAAGCCTGAAATGTGGCAAAAGGTTGAAAAGTTCAAGGGGGCCGAATACTTTCGCAAGGCACTGTATATCTTGCTCAGATTGTAGTATAATGATCACAACAACAGATGTAAATATGTAAAAAAATATATTGTTATTGGAAATGTCTATAAAAGTGTCTTAAAAATCTAGAGACATTAATTAATGCCTGACTAGTGTCAACATTTAGCTTCAAATCAAGAAAGGAACTGGAGTGTTTATTGAGTTGTATTAGGTCTGTGAGACACTGATCAAAGGATCTTCTGTTTTACCTTGGTTAATTAAGTTCTGGGTAAATGATTAAGTGTCATCGACAGTCCAGAAACATAGCATAAAAGGGTAGGAAGACAGGGAAGGGAGAGAAGAAGACTTAAGAGGAGAGGCAAGTGAGAGAGGAGAAATAGAAGGAAGACAGAATGTGGGAGCACCTCTCTCTGATCAGCCTTTAAGACCAGATTCAAGTTAAACTTTTAAACCTTAAGAAAAGTTGCCATTCTGTTATTAAAAAAAAAAAACTCAGTTTTCCTGTACAGAGAATCCCTTTGTTAAAAACAGACTCTAGGTTAGTGAACGCTTTTTTAGAATAGGGAGATTCTCTTTAAGTTAATAGTATCCCAATTTATATAGAGAGGGATTTAAATACAGGTTATATTCTGTTTAATTTAGAAGCAAGCTTTATCTCTTCTGTTGGTTGTCATAGGCATTACATTGGTTTTGAAGACTTGGCAGCTGTCTTGGTTAATAAAGAAAGACCTTCAAGGCACCTTGTTTGTAAGTTTGTACATGGCATAACCTGTATGTTTATGTTGCATGTTGTCTTGTTTCATTGTCAATATTAATATTTGTTTAACCCAGTATGCCTGAAGAGACTCAGGTGCCTCTAATTAAACCAATCACTCCGGAATATTCCTGGAATATCTTTACAATTCGGGGGTTATGATTATTTATTTTAATTACTAATCAACCTGCTCAGTCATTTTATGGTATTTCTCTGTTTTCAGAACTTCAATTCCTAACAATATTTTGGGGCACAATTATGTCATGTTAGTAGGTAATAACACAAAATTAATGTAATTCAGGTTTATCATATTATCCACATTATCATACATTTAAAAAGCACTCCTCCTACAAGGTGATCTGAGAATTCATGTGAAGTGGAGTTCTTAAAAGTGCATGTGAACACTACAGTATGAACACAATTTTGTATAATGTTCAAAGTGTCAAAGCAGTCAGGAATTTGAATTATGTTCTTTTCTTCCCTGTTGTACTAAAGCAGCACGTTTGATTAACAATTTCCATACCTTTGCTTTCTTCAAAGAAGTTTCATGATTGTCTGTCTATATTTTGTTTTTTAAAAAGTGTGTTTTCAGCATGTTTTAACATTTATTTTCAGAATCTGTTAACAGTGGCTTGATTGTTGCAGCATGGTGATGCAGTGGCTGCTGGTTTTTAGCACTGAAGCCTCAGGTTCAATTCTGGACCCGGGTGCTATCTGTGGAATTATTATGTTGGTGAGGTATTCTTGGAGGGTGCTCCAGTTTCCTTCCACAGTTCAAAGACATGCTGGTGGGTTAGCTGGCTCCTGTGAAATTGGTGTGAGTGTGTTTGCGCCCTGTGATGGGATGCTCCAGGCTGTATCCTAACTTGAGTCCATTGCTTCCCGGGATAGGCTGCAGCTCACTCATAACCCTATACTGGATAAAGCAATTAGAAAATGGATGGATGCCTTGAAAGACAAGGTACAATTTACCTTGTTTTCTTTACTGATGTAGTCCAGCTGAAGACACCATGGATGCGTCCAGATTCTGCTGAGCACCTGGAAATCCTGGAACAGTTTGGTCCCAGCTCTGCCTCTTCCTCCCTCTAAACTGCTGCCCACACCTGTCCAGAGATTCACTTTAGTACACCCTATTTAGCAGCCACAGAGCACACCAAGCTTTTCATTTTTTGAGTAAAGGAAGTGTGAAGTCCTAAATGCAAGAGCAATAACTCTTTCCAGAACAGATTCTCATTTACCTCTAGAAACAGAGTACAGACTCTCTCAGACTTACACAAAGAACATTCAAAATAGTGCACAGCATAAGAACTATTTATTGTGTGGAGGAACGAGGCAGCCGTCATGCATTTTGCAGTCAGCTTCCTGTGTCTTGTTCCTCACTGCCTAGTGTGAGTATTTTCACTACCTGTGCACTGTCTGAAGTCATGTCTGCCATGTGTTTGCAGTGTAACCCTTGAATCGTGGTTAAAAAACAATCTAGTGATCTGAAAGGTATAATTTTCAATTATCATAATAGTCCAATGATAAATATTTTAAGTACAAATGGAGCATACAAAGGCTTTTTCCAACTGTAATTTTTGACTTAAGTTTCTGTGGTTCTATTACACATACAGTATGTAAGTCGGGCAGCATCTGTACTCTGCTACACTTGCCATGACACAGAAATGTAATAAAGTAATAGTACCTTATTATTTTGAAATAATGTACATTGTTGCATATACTTCTCAAGATTTGACCAGATCAAAAAGGCCTGGGACATGTTAATGTATTATTTTAAAACCTTGTTCTTAACCTTACTATTAAAAGTAGAGGTAGAAGTACTAGTATCTGTAGCATTTTGAAGCAGACCTGCAAGAATACCTCGTTTTCTATAAAAGACTGACGGTAGCTAGAGGTTTAAACCATATTAACTTTTAAATAAAAAAATGCAAAGGTACGGTAATAAGCCTATTTAATTTGAATGCAATGGGTTTACAAGTGTAAAAAGTATGGAAGCTATCTAGGTCACAACACAGTGAGTGAAGCCTGCAGTGCCGGTGGGTAAGAACTGTAGACATGTACAGTGGTACCAGCTTGTGATGCCTTACAGTGCTGGTGGCTGAGTTGTTTAGCTGTGTAAGTGGTACCACCAATGGTTTAGTATGAAGTACAACTGAAGGATGCAGTAGCAATCAAATGATTGAGCCCAAGAAAAACTGCCTAAGGCACAACATGGAGGAAAGCACAATCCACACCCATATATGGAATGGACACAGACTGGATGTGATGTAGACAAGGTGTAGAGGTGGTCAATTTAAAAAACAAACCCTAATTGTTAATAGACTAAAAATGTGGTCACCTTGAAGTGCTGCTAAATTCAGGTCTGCTGTACCTGCATACTGGTAAAACCTCCACTCCTCAGTAAAAGCTTTCCAGGTCTTATCATTACTTGTAAAAGTACAAGAAGCATTATCTATGATACAGGCCAAAGTAATGTATGTGTTGTATGCTAGTAAAAATGTAAACATTTTTTAACTAAGCATGCGCACCTTGTGTTCTGTAAGATTAGTGAAACATCAATTCCAATTGTTTCACTTATTTCTTACTACAAGTACACAAATCCTTTATTGTCTTATTCAGATAGTCTCCCAAATAGAATAATAAAAAATAATTATTTCTTTATATTGCTCAAACTATTGAAAAATACTTCTGAGGAAATTGGATGAAAAGTGCATTGAACTAAAATTACTTTTTGAAACTCAAAACTAATTCAATTATCTCAAATCAAACCATCCTACCATTCTTTGTGTGGTCACAACATTGAGATTGGGAAGTTACTGACAACACAGCATTTTCAAAAGATGCTAAAAATTTGCCTACCATTCTATCTTGACAGTCAATGGGAAAACGTTTTTGGAAAGCGCAGTAAAAAACTGCATTTAGAAATAAGTAGTATTTATTTGATCACTAGTGCTCTTTGGTTCCTGTCCTCAAGTGATGCAGATCTAGACTGTTTTTAGTAAGCACCTCGTACACTGGAGGAATTTCAGCAAAAGTAGTCTGAAAACCACAAGTATCTGCATATAAATATTCACACTATGAAAGTCAAAAAAGTTCCTTCGATTACAATCATTTGAAATTTCTTTACAGCTACAGGTGCAGAATACCGAGCCTGCTGCCAAGTTAGAGCTACACAGGTTTTGAAGAATAAGTCATGATGCAATCATGGGCAATTTTCTAGTCTCCTGAAGTGAAAACTTCTTGGACAGCTTAAATTACTAACGTTAACAATCCCTAAAGCATTTGATTTTAAAGGACATGGGAACTTGTTCAGTTAACCTATAGAACTTTGCCAAATGCCACTCACCGTTACAACAGAAATCTTATTTCCTTACAATCATAGACTACAGCTCTACTTAAAAATGTCAAAACTGGCACTCTAACTTTCTAAAACGAAAGATAAGTCCTCTGGCACCTGTTTAAACTAACCATTCAGCCCTTTCGTAAGGCACATTTCCTCCCAAAAAATGTAAATTACTACAAATTAAAAGGGCTTAAGTTCAAAATGAGATTTAGCCAAACAAAAATCACTACTCGGAATGACTGTTAATAAAGCAGAAACACACAACACTGCATGTATCTGGATTTTTCATGACAGAATATAAGTAAAAAATTGTTTTAAAAGGACAATAATTACAATACATTATCTGAACAATGGAATACACAAAAATGGACTTTCTCATTTTTGTGTATTGGCACTTCCTTATTGGTTCAAGGAACTAAATAAATTCTCCGATAACTACCCACTTACAGTTTTAATCATGTCCTATTCAAAACACATTTGACTCTAAACTGTAATGCTTAACATGTTAGTATGGGTGTGTTTTTTAGTGCTGTAAATGAGTACCTTGAGTTCAGATAATACGAGAAACAGAAAAATGCTTAATTCCTGAGCGATTATTTTGACCAATTCTGAGCCGTTACTGAGTACAGGGATAATTTTTCCTACAATTCAAAAGAAAAAATCAATGAAGAAGTGGGCAAATTTCTACAACAACTCAATTGCATTATTTTTACCAGGCAAAATAAGCTAACAAATAGGCTTCCTTCCAACCAATATTTTACCAACTAAAGTTTCTGATGGAAACAACTGGGGAAAGGTGCCAACAACCTTTTTTTTTTCCTCCTTCAAGCACTGCTGATTCTGTCCTTACCTGTGAAATGCTCCAGGTAGTACCGATACAACTTGCACTGAATTGGAGTCATTCTCACTGCCAGAACGTACTCGTGCTTCGGAGGCAAGAATTTTGTCAAAGCTGTGTAGTCCCGTCTCTGTAAATGAAAATGTCATCTTTATTGAAAATGTCGTTTTACCAAAAACAGGATTCCTTCTTCTTTTAAATGCTTACTGTGGAAAAACACAATACAGGCAAAGTCAAATAGTGTAAAACCGTAATATATAATATTTGTAAAATTTTATATATTAATATTTAATATAGTAATATTTAATATATTGGTAAAAACAGGACACTGAATGACACACAGATTAAAAGAATGCTCACTAATTGTATTCTATGTATATTCTGAGATAATGTATTACAGCTTAAATAATGAAAAAGCAAATAGGGTGACAGGACAGAATTAAGCGAGCTTCAGAGTGCAGATCAGCACTCATTTTCCATTTTCCTGGCTTATGAAAGATAAAACAAAACCATTATTCAATCCTCACTTACAACTCTAGCAAAATAAAATGGATTCTTGGGCGAACTTGGGCTTTTTAACTGGTGCAAGGTAGGCTATCTGCTCACAGGCCTTCTTTTCACTCTGGCACTAACAATGCAACAACGTACCATCTCGGAGAATGTGATGCTTGAGAACTACAGTCATGATGTGACAAGCATATGTCAGAGCAACGCACTTGAGGCAGACATCTCCAGATTTCTAAGTCTTTTAAAGCTAACCTCAGAAAGGGAAAAAAAAACTGGGAAACCAAAGGAAGGCATAACAAAACACAAATTAAAGCTGTAAATGGTTTAGGCCTCTGCTCTGAGCACAGGTCAAGCCTTTCTGTGCAGAGACTGCTGATTCTAATCTGTGCTATGCTCTCCGCCAGCTATGACTCCTCGCGGGGCAGCCTGTAACTGGCCAAGAACCGCCAGAGTTGGCAGCCTCAAGAGCCGGCCACGGTTTCCTTGGCCTGCTATGCAACAGTGACTTCTGGAGCTGGCCAGGTGCCTGTATGTTCACAGCGCTCTCATGAGGGCTGCGTCAAGTACTTCAACCAGCGGCTAATATCTGCTGTCTGCATTATGGGCTTGCTGACGGAAAACAAAAGACTTGAAATCCTCCCATCTATAAAAGGAACCGAAGGGTCTGACAAACCGTTCTAAAGTGCAAACAGGGCCCACACGCTCACCTGAACACAACCGGCCAGCATTTCATACAGGATGTGGGCTCGCTTCTTCATCACCCTGACATCACTGAGCGTGGAGTCGGCACACTGGCCATTCTGGATGGGGTTGATGAAGCGGTTCCTGAACTCCTTCACTGATCCCAGAAGGTTCTCTTTGATGAAGTTTACCATGCAATGGTCTGAAAGATGAGGAAATGAGTAAATACATTTTCTGTGTATTAAAAAAACAACAAGATTTTGACTTTATAATTGTAACTGGGCTGAACCCGAGAACGTCAACTCTTTTTCCTTACTTTCGAGGCCAGTTAGTTACATCAAGTAAACAAATTGAAAAAGACTAATTTAACGCCTTATTCAATAGGCGATCAAGATAAAAAAACAGGCACCAGAGATGACTGAATTCTGCACGTCATGTTACTTAAAAATACTGTGCATCAGCATGTAACTCTTGTCCTCCTTAAATTGCACTTGCTCCTTGTGAAATTTAAAATGGACTATAACAATGTTCTATTTGCATATACAGTATGATACTGAATGCTCTAGTTCTGTACAACTACAGTGCAAAGTTTAACCTCTGTTATCTTATTCATGCCATCTTATGCCACTGAAGACCAAATTTCAAACAATGGGCAAAAGAGTCTTCTGTTGTGCAGCACAATGTCTGTGGAGCTCTCTACCCAAATCCATTTCAAACTCTGAATCCCAAATACTTTCAAAACCCTCTTCAACACTTATTTATTCACAATAGCTAATTTAGTTTTACTCTTGAATTTGCCGGGTTAGTTTAATGGGATTTTTATCATTTTACTTCTGTCTGTGTGGCTATTTTGGAAAAGAAAACAAGGTGATTTTCATCTGTACATACACTCAATCAGATTGTTCTGCAGTGGAGTTCCTGTCAAAACAACTCGCCGCCTCGTTTTAATGGAATTCATGGCCTTTGATATTGCAGAGGACTCATTTTTTAAGATATGTCCCTCATCACAAATTACAAAGTCTGGACCTAAAAGAGAGAAAAAAGAAGTAAAAAATCCAGTTAATAAAATCTCCACTTTTAGCTAATTTAATGCAAGTGAGACAAGAAAGATGTATGGGATTCTTCTTAAAAATTCAGAAACCCAACTGGTATAAATAAGACTTAAGAGAGAAACTGTGCTAATGTCAGCTGTACATGTACATGTAATAATATTACATTACATGTAATATTATTCTACAACGTCTGCCACTGAAAATGATCCTGGAGATTACTTATGGCTAGGGTACATTCATTGAACAAATTAAACAAACAAATTTAACAAATTGTTCTGATCAATTTCAAACAGCTTTGATATTTCATTTGAGAAAGCTGATTAACCATGGCAATTTGATTTAAAAAAGATTCAAATACATATTTTTGCTTGTGAAGATAGAACTAAGGACCTCAAGAGTTCAGGTAAATAAGTTATTTACTTTGGTCAAAATAAAACCATCTTAGTTTTCAGTCTCTTATTTTACAAATTTCAAGGTTACAAATTTCTCAAAGCAGCAGAAGTACAACTGAACTTTTTACTCTGTACAAAAAAGATAGCACAGATAGCAAAAAAATATTATAATAATTCAAATGAGGCATGCAAAAGATTTAATTCAATTACAAATTCTAGCAATTAAGCAGCTTTTAAAACTCACACAGAATTTCGACTTTTTCTATGAAAACAAAAACAGTTAAATCTGTACTTGTTCAACTGAGCAACTTAAATAGTTCTAATAAAAAATAAGGTAAAGAGAAAATTAGCTATACCATTTTAATATACTGGTTTGAAGACAAGTCAATCACGATTGTCGCAGTCCTTTCACGTGCGATTTAAATACCAAGAAAAACTGCATTGCTTTATAACGCCTCTACAAGCCCTTGTCTCAGAGGAATCCCAAACTTCAGGGGTACTCTGTGAAATGTACCTGGGTCAACCAGAGTCTTGTGGAAACTTTCTTTGAGCTTCTTGCTTTTAATGTTCCTGCCCTGAGTGAGGTTGCGATACATTTCATAGCCCATTATCATGACCCCGCCATCCTCCTGCCAGCGCTGCAGCATGTAAGCCCTCTCCTGCGGCCTCTTCACTGTAGCCAGCTCGTTCACCTGCAACACAGCACAGCTTTCACAACGCAGATCCATCATGGCGGCCAAAACGGGAACTCTAGAATGTCACCGCCATGGAGATCGGTCTTAAATTTGAGTTTTTAAAAAAGAAGCCATGGAAAGAATCAAGATGGCAGAAAGCTGGAGCTTCATTTTCTAAACCACACGGCTCAGAACAAGATATTTCAAGCAAAAGTTGACAATAGCAGGCCAACATGTAATGCAATTGTCATCGTTTTGGGCTTCTTTCTGTTTTTTCTGTGACACTAGTGTACTTTTGTCACCTTCCTCTTCTCATTTCAGAACCTGAAAGTGTGAATTTACAGGTTTAGAGTATGTAGTGATGATAAAAAAAAACTATTCTGTAAGAAAATATAAGGGATTGTGAAACAAGGTACCCAGCCACATTGTCAAAACTGATATCCTGGTTTCATTCAAGAAATAGATGGATGTGATCTTTGGCTCAAATAACTACTAACTTCTTAAAGAGCTAGGTGTGCCAAAAGGCCTCCACTCAATTGTAGCCTTCCTATGAAAGCTCTGCAACATGTTACAGATTTTTTATATGATGCAAAGCTAACAAAAACATTATGGTTCTGACATCAGAAACTGATTTTCACATAACCAGCAATAAAAAGGAAAAGGTTTTGAATCACTATGAATTCTTGCCATTAAAAACCTCTTTTGCGTTTCCTTACTTTTACGATCACTTCTGTGTCACCTGTTTATTACACAAAAAAGGAATTATGTCCACTTATACATGGAAATAAAGGAATTAAATTCAGATTTGTGTCTTGGAGGTTCTTGTAAACAATGATAGCAGACATAGGTAATAAAATTTACATTATTTTAAATATCAATATAAATCACTTAAAATAAGTTAAAATACTTCATACAGAACCCTGTTTTAGGAACTGTAATGGACTATAACCTGTAAATGTGAAATGGGTCAAATCCTGCCAGCATTCATGAAGGCCTATATTGAGATTGTAGAAATAGATTTATAAGCTCTTAAAAAGACTATTATACTTATTTTAGTTAAGTTACAATGTTATAGGATTTCATAAGACCCTGTTACAAGTTTACAAAAGCCACCAGAATGAGAAGAACCTCCACTTGTTAGACACCCAGGAAAAGAACATTGACTTTTTTCTAGTTGTTTTTGTTTTTGCAATACCTCTAAACTTTCTTCATCCTTCAAGCCCTCCTGCCATTTAGCAAATTCGTTCAGCCAGTTGAGGACAGTGTTGAGGGGACACACCACCAGGGCGGTGCTGAAGTCCAGCTTTTCACAGAGCAGCATGGTGTGCAGGTATGTCACCACCTGGAACACAGCACACACAAAGGTCACCTCACTATCCTCTCACACTGACACTCCCCCAAGACCAGGGACAGCATGCTTACACAGCAAAACCCACATTTACAGTTGCAAACAGGTGCTTCCAGAACAGTGCACAACTTTAAATTAGAGTACAATTCAATCACTGTAAAGTGTTCTCCAGATTTTTTACAGTTTTACAGATTTGTAAACTGTTATAGTGCATTATGGGGCTGGGCGATTTATAGAAAATGTATCGATAGCGACATTAACAATCTCTCAGCGACCTCATTTTGCTTATGTCCGTATGTTCGGTAAAAGCTTTCCCCAATGTGTGCTTTCATGAGCGGTCCCCTTAAAAAACTACAACACCCAATTGTCATATCCAGTCACATGCTTCTGCCTTGTCCAACCTTCTTTCTTCATTCAAAACACAAAGAAGCATGCCAGGCGTGAGACAACATGAGCGTTTATGCTGAACCCCAGTCAGGCAGGGATGACTCAAGTACAAATGAAGACGAGCTGGTATCTAAAAAAGATGCAGTGTCGATCGTTTGGTCATATTTTGGCTTCAGCAAACAGGACACCGAACAAAGAGAAGTTAGATGTAAACTCTGATTAAAAACAGGTTTCTGTGCCCAAACGTAAGACGAGCAACTTGTTTCATCACTTTGAAACACAACCATGTTGTGGAATACGAAGAGTGCATGGCCAAAAAAAAAAGACTGACAAGCATGCTCATGGCCGAAGTGATTCCCCCCAAACAGTGGTCTCTAACACAACCATTTACTAATGCCACTCAATAGGCAAAAGATTCACACAGAGGGACACACCATTACATACTACATAGCGAAGGACATTTCAAAAGACTCGTTCAAACCCTTTACAAGAGATATGTTGTGCCCTCGAGAAGATATTTTTTCTCAAACTGCTAATTACTGCTTCATCATGCTGCCCTAGCTCCCCTATGTTTTACAGAATGCATCTCTCAAGAGAAACATTACAACAGCCAATACAACTGTCTGCTTAAAGCTGTTTCCCTTCTGCTTGGAGATTTTGGAAAGTGCATCAGAGATGTTGTTCAACATGAAACGTCACATGGAAAAATAAAATCCTGAATGTGTGTTACATGAATACATCCATTATAATCCTAAGGCATGAGGACACAAGGATACAAACCCATTTTTCTGAAGATCGAGAGCAGGATATAGGAAATCCTCAATTTGGATCATCTCAAATCTCCATTAGTTAGTAGGATAAGGTTAAAATATAATATAAACTGCTACATTTTATATAGAAACGTGTATACATAAATGTGTTTCAATAACAATACATAATCAAGTTATGATGAACAAACTAGAACAAACTATTTCCTCTGGGTTTTCTGAATAACGTAGCAGTCCATTTTTATACACTTACTTGCAATGTCTTTCCAAGACCCATGCAATGAGCAAGGATGCAGCCTGATCCTGAGGAATTTTTTGCTTTCTTTACAGATTCACAGCAACAGTCCCACATAAACTGTACTCCTGTAAAATATACATATAAATGTTTAAATCATCTTTCAAGGAGAATATAATTAACCTCAAATTACCTGAAATGCTTTAAAAAAACTTTAATAGGAAAATGACAAATCTTCATTATCCAATGAACCTAGAGCTAATTGATGAACTAAGCTGGAACAGTAGGACCCTGCCAAATTCAGAATAATTGTACATTTCCAATCATAATCTTTTGAAAATCTTGAATTTCAGTTGTCAAGCTTTAATGAACATTTCCTGGTGATGTAACAAAACAAGCACACGGTTATAAAAAAAGCAGAATATAGGAAGAGATGTCCTGAAATTAACAAAAGAAGGTGACTGCAGTTGACTGAGAAGGTTGTTATGGTCTGGTTTCGGTTACCATTAATCATGCAACAGTAGATCAAAAGATTTCTAAGCAGAAATAGTTGGACTACAAAGCTTGCCAAAACTAGGGAAAACATTGCAAGATTGAGTCATTCACAGAGTCAAGTTTTGCTGGAGTTTAATGGTAAGTGAACTTGTTTAGGTTTTGTTGAAATATTTCTTACAGTTTCTCCAATGGAAGTAGAAACACTGGCAACCTGCAAGTCCTAATGCAGTGCAATGGGAACTCTCTTTTTAAAGACAATTCAGTCTTTTTTTATTTTTTCCATATTCATTATATGAATGCACTATGAGCAACCCTTTTTCAGCTTCAGTGGGTGCCCATGTCAAGCTGATATTTTGTGCAGCATGTTTGAGCCAACGGAACACGTACAGGTTGTGTAAAACTTGCTTTTTGTAAAACACTTTAGTTTAGTTTTCAAGCGTACAACTGTGCTAAAAGTTGAGATTCGTACATTACGAAAACTGGAAGACCAATCAGTGAAATCGACGAGCAAGTGCCAAATCCTATCTAGTGTACAGCGAGCATTTTTTCCCCAAACTGAAACAATCACATCTGGAACCTGTAACCACATATAACGTCACCACATTTTAGAGTACAGTACAAATACACAAAATAGACCAGATTTCATGGTCCGTGTGAAGGCTAGCTATGGTCTGTTGGGTTTTGGGTGCAAAACCTTAATGCTGTATCAAACATTCTTTATATTTGTGCAGCACGTGTCTCCCACCTCTGAAGTATGGCACCCAACTGAGAGACACATGGCAGCCATTATGTGCCAGCAGCCCCACTACTCAGCAGATCCGGTGGAGAAGTGAGAAGTTGGTTCATTGAATTAAAATAATAATGCAAAACAATGGTTTAAGCACCAAAACCATCTCAGCAAAAGATTCATTGTACCCTGCGACTATAACACACTTCTCTGTGGTTAAAATTTGTTATCGGACAAGCGCAATGAAGGCACTGAACGCGTTCCAAAACAAACCCTAGCTTACCATCGACCTGGTGAGGCTTTAGCTTGGTGACCAGATTCCTGTGGACTTGCACCAAGGGCTCCTTAGTTTCCTCATCTTCATCCAGCACCAGCTTGGTTGTTATAGGACAGGTAACTTGGGAGGCTTCTTCAACAACAATGACCTGACAAGCATTAAGCACAGCAGTTTTCAGCAACAGGATACTGGACGAACACACATCTGGAACATATTAATAACATTAACAAACACACAAAACATTGTGTGCACTTCAGTACACGGAGAGCCCATTCTTTTTTTTTATTGTTTTGCAAAGAGCATGTTTATGAGGTCTGGTCAATTATCGCATACGAGAATCTGTTCTGAAATAAAACCTTGCACACACACAAACTATGTCTAACACCACACAATACAGGACATTTCAACAACAAAGGCTTCTAAAATGGTGGTTTTTAAACATTCCAATAATGCAACTTCTGTTACTAGGTCAGGTTTTAAAGGCTTTTAGATGCGTATGAACTCAGATCCCTCAGCATGCAAATAACTATTTCTTTAAAAAGATATAAATTGCGTAGATTTATTAGGGATTTCCACATATGTAATCTAGCAAAAAGAATGTATATAAAAGGGAAAAGGTCCAAATGAAAATATAATATTTAACAGTATAGGCAATAGCTTTCATTCTTTATTGCTCTGTAGCAGATCTCCACCAGCAGAAGACACAACTGGCTTCCCAGCTCACCTCTCTCAGCTTCTCCCTCAGCTGCTCTCGCTCTGCAATTCTTTTTCGCCTCTCCTCCTCCTCTTTCAGGGCGTTCTGCGTCTCGGACCTCAGGTTGTCATCTTTGATAATCTTGCGGATTTTCTTGCGGCCCTTCGCCGCGGACTTGGAGTCGTCTTCCTTGCCCTCGTCCTCTTCATCGTCGTCGTCGTCACCATCACCATCTTCCTCTTCTTCGGAGCCACTCTGAACAGAAAAATCCTTGTCAGCCTGCTGCCACACCGCCACACGCATTTAGAAAAACTACAACACTGTGGGGCGCCAGCCCACTAGGGGGGTATAAACCGTGAACCCACTACAGGGTTAACTTGACATTCACCACACAAATCTCTTTACCTACACAGACCTCTTGTTTTTCAAATCTAAAATGTCCATAAGGTGTGGCTCTGTACAAAGACTTGGGGGTGCTAAGTATAAGAGAGTCATTTCTGTTCGCAATAACAAGAGTTTAGCAGTCTCCTCTCTTGTGAATATTTTAAGTGTAACAGGACGTGTTGCTGTAAAAGGAGAGAAAAAAAGGCAAAAAGTGATATTATGACCAGAAATTTACATAATGAAAAAGTTAACAAGGACAAAGGAGAATTTATTAGACTTGGCTGGGTAATACTGGGAAACAGGATCTCAAGGTAAAACCGCCCTTTAACATTTTTACACACATCGGCACAGTAGTTTTGAAAGATCTAAATTCCAAACTGAATTCAAAATGTGCTGCTTTGAGTCCTGCTAGCACCTTTTCTTCGCTGGAAGAATCCTCCTGTACTTTAATGCGTCGTCGCTTTTTCTTCTGCTGGTAGCTTCGTTGATTCTCTTCAGACCCGGCTTTCTTTGAAGATCTGGGGTGGTACAAGATGACATGTTTTTGAAGCAAAAACTGAGAAAGACTTCTGCACATATGCTTATTTGAGCACATCTTTGTTTGGTGGCCTCACATATTTTGAACCTCAAACAATTCCCACTTTCTGGGACAAAAAACACAATCTCAATCCTGTATGCACCCAAGCAACAAGATCCCTTTTACTGTCAAATTCATCTCAGTAACAAGATTAACAAAGGAGCTCTACAAACTACTTCTCAATTCTCATTTTCATTTACAGACAATATGAAAATGTGTCAACTACTGAAACTATGTCAGCTTTTGAAGCTATAAGAATGACCGAAGGCAACAATCTAAAATTATCATCATCAAGCAGAATAATCAGATACTAATTTTAAATAAAGGTTTTTCAAAAGGCTTCTACCTTCATTCAGGAGCTCACAATTAACTGAAATAACCATTAAATTAACTGATTCCATTTGTTCAGTGTTTAATTTAACACAATATATGAGGTATTTTGGGCTAGATTTTAATTTCTATAAAACATGTCACAGAAGAGTAGAAGTGGATACGCTTCATGAATTATCTTGAACATAATACCACATCAGAGACAACTGAAATGGTCATTACAATTCTCATTTTAAATTGAATAAAAATAAATTTAACCCACCTGCCTTGCCTTATCTGAAAATAGTACATTTTGTTAATTATATCTTTGCTGGTACTACAATGAAACTTATAAATGTTAACTGCAAAATATTAGACACTACTGACATCTAGAGGCAGAAAAAATATATAAAATGAGATTTCAGATCATGACGTTAGTCTTATATCTTCTAACAGTACTTTGAGGATTTCTGCATTTAAATCATGCATAAAAATGTCACAAGGTCATAGATACCAGAAGCAAGTTTACCAAAGTTTATCAGGTTTACCAAAAAAAAAAGAAATCCTCTGACTTTGTAGTGGATCAGTAGCATTAACAACTCATTTCCAAAGACATACAGAAGTACATTACAGTAAATACAGAAAGTATTAAAAGTATATAAAATAAATACAGAAGTACATTCAAACTATTTACTGTTTACTTGTTTGCTTATACATTGACTACTGTTTGTTTGTACATTGTCTTGATGCGCTGTCTGCACTTTGTGGTTTTACACTTGTTTTAACAATCGAGAGACTTTCTCTAAGTAAGAATTCCATTGTACCAATACATGTATCGGTTACATATGGCAATAAAGTTCAAATTCACTGGAAGTAAGGAAAATTTCAGTTATAAGCATAGTCTCTGGATATACCAAAGCTTTTCTGACAGAATGGTAAACTGCATGAAACACCTTCTGAATTATTAATCCCTCTACACTACAAATTCTAAACAATCTTACCTGGTTCTAGGGCGATGATCATCTCCCTCAGAGTCACTGATATCCTCACTCACTCCAGACTCTTCAAAATCAGAGTCGGCAGAATCGTCACTGCTCACTGTCAAAGGACAGAATCAACCAAAGAGGTTACTGCTTACCGCAAAAACAACAATTCAGCAAATGAATGCACAAGTCCAAAAGAAAGAATGGATCATGGTGTGTTTTTCCTTCAACCCGTGGAAGGACTGCACAAAATCATAAAACTGTCAATGCTGCGATTCCGAACATGAAAGTCACATTAACAATGACTAAAAAAGTTTGGCAAAATGGAAGGAACAAAACAAGGCCTTTCAAAGTGCACCTGTCTATCTGCAAATGTAAATACTCCATTTCCATAAATCATAGTACTCACCTGAGTTATTTATGCCTTTTGAGGGATTATGTTTGGGAGGCTGTCAAGGTATATATAAAACATTCTCCTGACTAGTTCACTTTTCAGGCTGGTATGCACTGACTTTCATAGAAAATGTCAATCATAACTGTAATAACATTTTACATATACTACAGATTGTAGTGTATATTAGTGTACACAACAATCAAGAGGGAGACAATCGGTTTAGCTTTTATTGTACTGTATTTTACAACTTGTGTGAGATTATTTCCTGAACCCAAGTCCAGAAAAAGAATTAAAGAGTAGATGATAAGCTCTCAACATGAAAAGAAGCAGATTTCTATCGGATAATAGAAATATTATTAAATAATGTGTCCCACTAGATACATAAATGCGTGTATAAACATGGACTTTAACAGAAATGGTTTATCATCACATTTGGAAATCTGTGAGTACTCTGAGCATAAACCTCACATAAGCAATAGACTTGTGTAAAAATGCAATGATCCATAGTGAGGTCCATAAGGCAAATAATGGATTCTTTAAATTAATTAAATTTATAATATAAATTAAAAAATATAAAATATAAATCAATTAAATCTAAAATTTAAAGATTCAGACAGGTGAACATCACTTGCAATGCAATAGCTCTGTATTAACCCCATCTGACAGACAAGCAAAATGAGAAAAATACAAAAGTCATAGTTTAGAAAGAACTAATCCAGGAAGGCTCCTGACAATATACTTCTCACCCACAAAGTACAGATGCTTGGAAACGTCGTCTCTGAACAAAAAGGTTGGATCACATGCTAAATAAACATGGCCACCTTTCCAGATGCCAAAGACATGATAAAGGTCAAAAGCTTGTATTTCCACACCATGAGTGCGCTACTGGACAATTACACAACACAGAGACACAAAGACAGCCAATCGCCAGCATAACCAGATTTGGTTTCCCTATAGCTACAGTGCCACTCAAGACATCTACATCACATGCACGCAGGACTTCACACAAATGGTAAGGACACTGAAATGTAAGTTTCCTGCCAAACAGCTCCCTGTTGGTTTAAAGAATACCTGGTTTACCTGAAGAAGCCTCAGTTGCCTCCAAACCAGAACAGGCATTTTAACAGGCAATCCATGGAGGAAAGGTCAAAAAAGAATTGTGCTCTGCAGTGTTACAGGGGAGCTTGTGCTTTGTCAAAACATCTGTCAAGCAGTCTTCCTTCTCTGTTTTGTGCGAAACTGTTAAACTAGTTACAAACAAGCCATCATTAGAGGAAAAAGTTGAAAGGTGTGAGTCGTGAAGAAACAAGTAGAGATTCCGTGCCACTCTGAAGAAGTGTAGGAATTAACAGCAACTTGTTTTATTGAATCAGATCATTAGCGATTTTGATTAGCTAGCGTAGTTGCACCGCTTGCATAAATACTTTGAAAATTAGTACTAAATACCTCCTGCTGTTCCTATTTGCATACCAATAAACTAGTTGCTTCATCGACTGCTTACAATGGTGAATATTCGGTGATAAAGATTGTGGTCCTGAGGTCAAAATAACATTTCCAACTGTATTTGTTCTTTAATTTGGAACAATTAAAGAGCTATATTTAATTGGATTTCAAGCAGACATTCTAAAAGCTTTTACTTGAAAATTAATGGCAAAATATCAATTATGATAAATATCAGGTTAAAGAAAAATGGTATGCTTTGTGAAAAGACCATAAAAAAATATCTTCACAAACTTCACTTCTATTTCCTGACTTCTTGACAGTACAGATGCCACTGCTTTTATATTTTTTTATTTTATAGAAACACTTCTTTAAGAGTCCCTTCTTCCCAAATCAAACAGAAAAGCCCATCATATGTGAATGGGATTGACTAATTTGAAAAAAGAAATGTGAGGAGTCTGCAAGGAACACCAAACTCACTCACCTTTCCTTCTTGCTTTCCTCTTCACATCCTTTTTCTCCTTGGTGGACTTCTCCTCCTCAGATTCTCCTTCGCTCAAGGACAGTTTGTGCCGGAGCAGACGATGGCGGTAACGTGTCTTTTTGGCCATCTCGAAGTCCGACTCCGAGCCTGACTCAGAAGCCTCGTCTTCTGCAGACAAAATAAAATAACACTCAAAGACATGCTGGTATAAAAATTCCCGTCTTCTTCTGTCTGTACTTTGGAATTTAAGAGCACAACACAAGATCAAAACAGAACATGAACTAAAAATTAACACAGGCTACTTCAGTACTGCAAATGGGAGGGTTCCTTTTGTGTAGGCTAGTGTCTTGCAATGTTCCAAGACAACCTGTAACAGTCAGAGAGATTGACTTTTGTCTTTGTAATACTTCTGAAACGCCTATGTTACAATTTCCAAGACAAGGAAGATAAAAATAAATCCTTTGCAACAAACTTCAAGGGAATTTCAAGATTTTTATATTGAGTGACAAAGTTTGACAAACTTTGAAGAATACCGATTCATATCCAATATGTTGTAAGTAACAGGAAAGGCACTTTTGATGAGGATGTGAACTTCACCATGTAAACTAATGTCTGACACACAAAATGTTTTAATTCAGCTCATTTCATCGGTCTTCCTTCTTTGGAGCAAAATAGAACTTGTTTCACCCACTTAAGTGATTGTGGATATCCGAGTAGAGACAGTTTTGGCTGTAATTTGAAAGTCTTTTTAATTTTTACTTTTCATAGTTAACTAAAAATTTTGGGGGGGAATTTGTCTGGTTAGAATGCGCATTTTGTGATTCTGGAGAAGTTTGTTTTAAAAGGCCTATTTATTTAATGTATAGACAATTGATTGTATCGTCTACAAAAACAAAAACAAAACAACTGTACACTTTAGTTTGCCACGGTCTTTCCCAAGACAGAAAATTGTTTTCTCCAAATCCCAAAACTTTTTCAGAGCTGATAAGTTTGAAGTGTTCCAGGTTTCCTGGGCGTGTCATTTACCTAACAAATTGCATATTCCAGTACAAATTCTGGAAGAGGCTTTAAAGCAAAACAAATACAGAAGAGAGGCAAATTAGAACTCCAAGATGTTCCTGTGGAAAACAAGCATTCATGTGGAATAAATTGTCAAGTACTGTAGATCCCGGTTCCAGAGAATGCTGGTGTGAACCTGGGCTTTAGCCTATCTTCCTCAGTTTGGAATAGCACAGCTACACACTACAGAATCCCTGGTTCAGTGATATCTGTTAACTGATATCAGGCATATCTGTGATAAGTCTGCTGTTCCTAAGTTGTCTCTGCTGTATGACCTACAGGCCTACAGTATACCATAATGAACTGGCTGCCAACAGTGCCAACTCAGGATGTACTGTGTACAATAGATTCAATCGCCCCTGTGCTGCTATGAGAACAGTACAATTCTCATATGTTGTTCAAAGGCATATATTCAAAAGGGAGGGGGGGGGAGACTTGAACCGCTATAACACAATTCCCAAAGAGATTTTTATTTGTCTTAGAGTAAGTGTTACACCATTTTGCTCTATCTGCGTCCCAGAAACAACAACTTACCATTCTCCTCCTTTTCTTCCACGGTCTCTGTTGTTTTCTTGCCATCTTTCTCCGATTCCTCCTCATCCGAAGAGCCGTCGTCTCCCGATGAGTAATTGGCTTTAATTTGGGCCAATAGCATTTTCTTTGCGATTCTTTCATGAATGAGGAAAAAGAAAAAAGTCTGTAATGTTGTGTTTGAAAAACAAAAACAGCCTGCCAGTTCAGATTCTCCAGAAGCCACCCAATCTAATTAAGAGTTATACAGAAATCTTATTTCATTATGTACTGGTTACACATTCATGTAGAGAGGTGCACAGCTTATAAATAGTTTCACAAAACTGGACATTTGAGCTAATCATCTGATGAATGAACATCAGTAACTGTTTCTTTAAGGTTTTATGGCTGATGAAGACTGAACAAAGGGAACAATGCTCCTTATACTGATTTGATAACCCAGAAATAAAATAACAATTAAGGTTAATCAGCATCCTAAGTCACCATTGACAGCCCTTTCAGCCTATATATTATATACAACCTATATTTCTATATTGCTCAGATACAGATTCACACACATACAGAAATAAAATTCCACATATCAGAATCTGTAATTTTAATGCACATTTAAATGCAAAAGCAGGTCATTTTACATAACGAGGGGTAAAGAAAACCATATTTTGACCATAAGCATTTTGACCCAGAAAATAGATTAAGCTAATAAACATTTGACTGAGTAAAACATAGCTCATAGAAATAAATCTAAACAAACGGGGGCTTCTTAGTCAGCAGTTGTCGTTTCAAACCTAACCATTCATTTTCAAATGATACAAATTACAAAAGGAACTCAAGGTTTCTTAGAAAATACCATAAGAAAAGCAACAAGAGTTTTCAAAGCACAGTGATGGGCTTTTAATTCTACCGTACTGTATCCTCATTTAGCAACATATCCGATACAAAATTATGACAGGTTTTGTTCCGTATAGTTCATTTGTCCTTCTGAGAGGTTTCATTTACCTTCCATCATCAACAGATAAAAAGGCTGAACCTAACTTTAAACATAACATTTTAACATTAAACGGATAAAAACCTTTGAGAAGTGCACAGGAAAGTGCTTCCCCATATTACTGTATTCTTCCATTACTAAAATCTACTAGTGCAGTAATCCTCTGATGTCTTCAGTCCTGAATTAAATTCAAAGTTGGTGTTCCTACACTGTGGATTTTATGTTCACTACTGATTCACCCATGCCTGTATCAAGTGTTTCATTTTTGGATTATTTACTCTTATAAATAAATCTACTCAGAAGTCATGCCCCAAAATCCTTGTTAACTGGTCCTCCTGCAGTCTAAAAGCTCTTTTGTATTAAAAATATCATTCTACACACTACAACCAGTAGGTCACACATACATTGCAGCAGAACTATGTACAACAGGAGTTTAATACATTGTTATTCCATAATGCTCAGGGTTGTTACACCCACTTTCTAAAACAGGTCAAGGTCAGAGCCAGGCTTTTCTGCATGGGCCAGTCTTGCTACCCATTGTCATTAAAGCATATCTGAGTTCAAACTGTGGCTAGGATGAATCGCACTGACAAGCAACAGAAAGCCAGTAATAGGAAATCAGGACAGAACAACCCAGGTAGGTGGAAACATCTTTTACTTCTTTGGGCAGGCCTGTTGCTCTAGGTTCAGATGTCATAACCACAGGTGAATTAAGGGATTGTCAAAAACTAAATATGCAAATAACTGGTTCAGTCAAGTGCACTATGGCACAGTGGACCAAATCTGACTTTATATGTGCCAGCATTTAGAGAAGCAACATGTTTCTGTAATATCAGTGCTGTACGCATAGCCACTAACAACCTTAAGACATTTTTAAAAAATGAGAAAAAACAAGTGTGCGTCCAGACTGGACACCAATGTTTGTGGGACTCCAACACCAATTCTCACATGCACCATAAGTACATGATTTACAGTGGACTGGAACAGACAGGGATCTACACATCACTGAAAAGAAGCACTTCGACCAAGCTAGTGAAAGAAACAAAACAAATAATCTTCTATTTCTCACTTATTGCAAAGAAACAGATCGAAGTGGGATCATGGACAACAAAAATCTGATAAGATGAAGTGCTGCAGTTCTAGGTGTTCTGATTGCAAAACACATCTGTACATAATTTAAAGCAACGCATTAGCTGTTTCTTTTACATTGAATTCCCCAGAGGAATGGGTTTATCTCTTCACAGTACAGGACAACAGTTTGTCAAATAAATCTCCACTTCTCTTTAAAACAGCACAAACCACACAGCACCATTAACTCACAAAACTATGTTTTGCTTACTAGGAGAAGTCCATAATACAAAGCTTGGCCTCCTAGCTATTAATAAGCTATGACCAACTTGATAAGAGTCTGGAATAAGGAAATCACTGTCTTTGTTTAAAAAAAGACTGCTTTTAGAAAAAAGTGAATATGTACCAAAAGAGAACTGGCAAACACTTACCATTGTATTTTTGCTTCTCTCTTCCATTGTTTAAGAACCTATGTGTTTTCTGAAGCTGGTCTATCACTAAGGACTACAAGATATAAAAAGCGAAACATGTGGATCTCGACATGTCACCCGTTAATCATATTATATTGACCTTTCTAGCAACTTCAGAAACACAACTCCGCTAGAAATGTTGCCAGCTTTGAGTTAGTCAAACAATTCAAATTCTGGATCTGCACAGCGCGTCATATGCAGGGGCTTGTTTAAAAGGCACTATCTCTGTTGATTAATTCATATATTCTCCAGGGCCTAGGAAATACAATTGATGGGTGAAAAGGAATCCCTGTTTAAACTTCAAACACAATTCATCCTATGATGGCACTAAATGTTAATCTGTCCATTTTCTAATTGCTTTATCCAATACAGGATCAAGTGGGAACATATACTGGCATGCAACTGGAACAAAGCACTCTGGACTCATCGCAGGACACACACACTCACACCAGGGCCAATTTATTTCCCTGGAAGCCATTCAACATACCAGTATGACAACGGACTGTGGGAGGAAACCCACATGAACACGAGATGTACATGCAAACTCCATGCAGATAGAACACCTGGAATTGATCCCAGGGCCCCAGCACAGTGAGGCAGCAATGCTTACTACTGCGCAAATTGTGCCACCCATGGAATTTTCAAATAGTTCAAAAATGGCCACTCAGTCTGTTTGCAGGGACAGTAAAGCAGAACTGGCATATAAAGATGTCACAAGATGCTTTCATTTTAAATTCCTCCTATGCTCAAATCTGATAGATGAAAAGTCCACAGGCTTTGCTCAATGAACTTTACTTGCTTCCATCACGCTTAAGAGACTGTCACAATATAGAGATTGCCAACACTCGAGATGAAAAGAAAAAGGTAATGATGGTGCTTGGCACTTAAGGACACTGCTATTCAACAAGCCTCAACCTATGGTTTTATACAACATTATGTGAGATATTTACAAAATACATTTAATAGGTTTGTAACACTTTGCCATACATACAGTAAAACACCTATGCTCACCTAATATCTAGTTGTTTTTTGTGCAGTGTCTGTAGTAATTTAGTGGATTCATCTCACTGCTCTTTTAAAAACATAAAACTCACCACAACACAGACTGCACCCAGGAGATAATAGAGGGTTCATGTGATTCTTGTCTTCAAAATCCTCAAGCAGTACTGAAAATGTAAGTCTTAAGCAAAAACTTGATGATCAAGGGAAACATAGGACCAAAAGTGGAATTTGATAAGTTATTTCAAGAAGAAGCCAGGGCGAAATTTAGCCAAGGCGAAAGAACAGAGCTCCCGGGATTCTTGAGATTAGGCTTGGTGAAAATTCAGGAACAAGCTTTGGAAAATTTTTAATTTCTGAACAAAACTTGCCATTTAAAGGACAGATTTTCTTTTAAACAGTCAGTTCAACTTACAAATAAGCAGACTGGTCAGAGCTGAACCATGCTAACTACATACTAGGCACCAGCCATGTTGCTAATGACAAGAAAAAAACAAAATGAAAGGATGCTGCAGTTAGTCTGATATGGGAAACAAACGGAATTATCTCATAGCATTTTTGCTGCTAAAGTTTAAGACTAATATTTTAACTTCCTTCTTAAAACAAAAGTGGAATTTTATGTTTCCATATTATTGATGAAAAATCAATTTTGTTGGATTTAAATTCCCCAAATCTTGTTAAAGCTACAAAACATTAAAATTATACTACACATACTAAATGCTTAAACCTGCACATGTAATATTTTCAGATTATTGAAGTCTAAACAGTTTCGATTATAGTGATCTGAAGCTGAACTGGTTTTCTTGTGAAATTTCACCGCACCATACTATATACTAGTGTTACAAATGTCTGCATCTTTAAGAAAGAAGTGAGACAAAAGTGACACAAAAAGTCTACTTATAGTATTCATTTATTACAATGAATGGTGTCTTTTCACAATTAAGCTCTTACAGATATGAATAAACATTTTTTGTTCGTAACTCATTTAAAAAGCATGCCTATCATTGTCACAGATACAATTAAAAAAAAAGAAATGCTGAATACAGCTGTGAACAGAAGTTCTTCGATGCAAATTGCTTTAATTCATGCTGACACTACCACAGCCAAGAAAACATGTAAACACTACATATAAAAATCAACACGTTAAAGAAACAAATTAACTTCCTGCTTAACTGTTCATATGAGAACTACAAAACCACAATGCAAAAAACACTGCCTTCACTTCATTGTTGTAAGATTTTATACAATAGATTTTAGTATAATTAGAAATTCCATGTGGAGAATTTTCATTTATAGCAGATATATCACCTTATCTCTATGTGGTAATATCATGATGAATTGAACTATTTGCATTGAAGAGACAGACGTGTGTGCAAATGTTTATGTCTTTTAAATGAAATAAAAAAATAAAAGGGTATAATATTACATAAGATACAGAGTCTCAAACACTGCTTCAGTTAAACAATACAAAATATATAAACTGCTCCAATTTAAACAATCTTTGTGTTAACTGAAAAGATGTCATAGACCATTTTCAATTCCATACAAAACCTGACTAGGCTGAGAAATTCAAATTGAATCTGCTGTGCTTCAGTACAAAGGTTGCATTTCTCCCAATTAACCCCCAATATCTAAAAATCACAATTGTCTATAATGGTATTTGAGTGACACAAAACATTAAATAGAACATAACATCAGATACAAACATTTCATCTTGAGTGTTCAGTAAAATAAGTAAACCTCAAATGTATATATAACACAACACAGAGATGCAGGGCTCATGTACTCAGAAGGAGTTCTATTTCAAGTCTGTTTTGATTAAACATGTTTAAAAATCTTAAACGAAAAGTCCAAGAACCAAGCTGCAACGTATTGTCCTATAAATAAAAAGGCATGCCTAAAAGGATGACGTAAGACGTATTGTTAAAAATAAAGAAAAAACTACAGAAAACAAAAATCACGATGACCTTTTTGCAATACTTCAAATTAAGTATAGCTCTTGCAATGCACCTAACACATCACACACAAAATGATAGCATACATACCAGGCATACAAATTAAGGGTAAAAAAAGCAGGCACATTAAAAAAAAATATTGTCAAACTATTAAATCATACTGATTTGCTTTTTAACATGTGATTGCACATTTTCAGGGCTTTCACCAACCTCCTGTATCAACTCCGTTTAGAGAAAACTGTGCTATTGTTGTCACAGACAACTTTTCTGTAATACAAGTGATTTTTGCAGGTTTGAAATGAAGATCTTCCACACTCATGAGAAGTATAGCAGCTTGTTTTTATCTTTTATAAAAGAAACCTCACAAAGCCACCCCGTGGTGAATATCTGCCTATTTGCCGTTTCTTCCAGCATTCAGGCCTAAACATATAACCACACAGTAGCTTCTTCTAGGCACTGGCAGTCATGGGGACTGAGGCCTGAGCTCTTCAGTGATGGAAGACCTCAGAACGTGAAAGAGAAATTTTACTGTATCAATGTGAATACAATGCTGTAACAGTCACCTACTGCCACAGTTATAAAACTCCTAATTACAGCTGTTTGAAAAAAATATTTCAAAACTGTCTAGACATTTGAGTGTTACTCAAATTCATTAATATGCCACACTCGTATGAATTCTTCTACTATTTTGTTTTAGAAAACCTTTTTTATCTTGTGGTTTCTGATTTGTGATTTTCTGATCCCTTTTCCCAGCTACTTAAAAAAATCAAAAATATTTAACAAAAATTGCATACTACATTCACGCACATGTAGTAGTTGACATGAAGAGGTTTCTTAAACACCATCATGTCATATTTAGTAGTATTTAATACTTTGCTTACACATTTGATGTAGTATAAAAACTAAGACACACTTCAAGATAATTGAGATAAAAATTTGACAAAGTCATTTTCACTCAACTTTCGCGAGTTGGTTGTTCATTCTTTGGTCAAATATTAATCTACCACTGTCTTAATTTTCCTCTTACCTCTACGCCACTTTTTATGTTGCTTTTATAAAAGCAGATACATTTGTATCAGTAAATAAAGTAAATTCTAATATATCTACTGCTTTTATGTAGCAAACTGATTTGTTTCAGAAAACAATCTCCACTATTAAGCTGCAACTCTCAACACTATAGAGACTCAAGGTTTTATCCTGCAGGAAAACTACCTTTTACTCTCTTTTCAAATATTATAAGCACCTAACATGGTTGGATACATTTTCAAATTAGAAAAATATTCATACTGATCACACGAAAGGTAGTAAATCCAAGTAAAGTTAGTGAAGCCAATTTATGAGTAAAATTTTACTTTCAAATAGAAAGGAATAAGCAACATTGAACCCTAAAAGGCTCTAAATGAGATTATGTTAGTGAAGGTGAAACCATTTTCAGCAGTGGATGCTTGGTTGCCCCTACACACAGGGAGCACTGACTAAGCTACATCCAGAAGCTTCTAATTCTTTAGAAGCTTTAATTCTTTACACCTCAGTTAACTGCAGAGGACAAGTCTCAGCCTCAAGATGTCCACTGATTCTTCTCCCCCTCTATGAATTGGCTTCATTACTCTCTGCTCTCCTCCCCACTAATAGCTGATGTGTGGTGAGCGTTCTGGCGCACTATGGCTGCTGTCGCACCATCCAGGTGGATGCTGCCCATTGGTGGTGGAGGGGAGTCCCCATTACCTGTAAAGCGCTTTGAGTTGAGTGTCCAGAAAAGCGCTATATAAGTGTAAGCAATTATTATTATTACTATTTGGGATCATCCTGGACCTTCAAAGAGTACCTTCTTCAAAATAAGTTGTAGCAGGGTTTTTGTTTTAGTTTAATGAAGAATTTAGGATCTGTCTCAACTTGTAGACTGATCTGTAGTTCGGGATCTGAATGCACTCGGGAACACACTGGTGACAATGTGCAGGCTCCCACTGTTCGGTGCTTATTTTTGTGCTAGAGTATGCAGAAAACAAAACTATTTCACAGTGTTCTAACTAAAAAAAAGAAAAGAGCTGGACTATATCCTGTAGCATCGGCTACCATTCTTTAATCATCGAGCAGCAGAAACCATAACAAACTAGACAAGGTAAATATCATAGTTTTATTTTTTTCAAGTACATGTATATAGAGCATCAACACCAGCTCTTTGGCATTTTCCTTTGATTGCACATGAATCTGTTTGGCTACAGTCGACCCACTGAGGCAGCTTTCCGTTTAACTCGAAGTCACAGACTGGATGCGAAATCAAGTTAAACTGGTTATGTCTTAGGAATGAGAATCCCTAATAACTATAATAAAGTGCGACTTCAAAGCTAACAACCTAAAATAGTTTTGGTAGCATGCTGTCAAGCTGGGCATGAGAGTTCCAGTTAGGTGGATTTTGTCTTGTAAATTTAGGTTCTCTGCTGGCTTACATCAAAAATGATTGATTAGTCCTACAAGTTTATTTGAGACAGTCATGCAAGAAGATGCACTTAACAACAGACTCCAAAACAGGATCCCTACTTTTAACCCTTTTGTATCTTGAGCTCTTGATGAAGAATATCAAGGCACCCCTAGTTTCAGATAGGATATATATATACACATTTCTGCACAAATAAAACATGACATATCTGAAGATTATGGGAATGTGAATATTAATTATCTCTGGTCATTTCACAATGCTAGACAGTCTGAAGAGCCTTCTAAACCCACATTGCATATATAAAATCAAATTAACAAAGTAAATATATAATCACACACATGTATATATACCTAAAGGATGTATTGGAAATTTTGAAGCATAAAATGGTCCAATGGACAGCTAGTTGTGTGGAGTCTTTTGCTGATTTGCCAAAATGGGCTAGTCAGACCATTTTGTCCTAATGTGCATCTTAATTTTCTTGAAAATCTGTTATCGCCCATAGCTGATACAAGAGTCAGTAGACTCAACATGTATCTCATGTACCATCATGTAGAGAACTCGCAGTGAGGAAACAGCACATTTGGGTATTGTAGTTTTTTTTTATCTTCCGCCTCTTCTCCTGTTAATCTGACTCATTTCATGAACTCTCGCAAGCCTGTCTTATATATAGCCATGGGTGAAACATATAACATGGGCTGCTGTTAACAGGAGTTAACCGTCCTTTCTACACTTGGATTTCTACACTCTTGTTCGTGTAACACTTCTTTTCCAGAAGACAGAAATTCATATATAGCACCTGTAGGAAACCACACTAACAGGGAGAACATACCAATTCCACACAGATAGCAGCCCAGTACTGGTAGGTAGGGCCCCAGCTCTGAGAGGTAGCAATGCTAACCACTGCACCTCCATGCCACCTGGTACCATTTAATTTTATAAATAAAAGTTATTAAATTCCCCATGTAGACTTTCCAGTACAGCATATAATACATATATGTTACACGTATATACATGAATGTGCATGTTTAAGTGTTTAGACATGTGAGATTAATGTTAAATTGAGGGAGGCACTTTTTTTTTTTTTACACAAAGGGTTTGGGGAATCTGGAATGAGTTGTCTAGCAATTCCGTAAAAACTATGCACTGGCTTCTCTTAAAAAATTATCAGATGAGACCCTCTGACCAATTAGCTACTAGGATCCAAACGTCCATGATGGACTGAATGGTAATGACACTTTGATTGCTTTTATGCACCCACAGAGAAAATCAATACTAGAGGCAACTGAAGGAGAGGAACCTCCTTTATGATAGCTGTAGTTCCTGCACCACACAAAGGGCTACTTTTTCCAAATACCTCTACACTTGAGGGCATGGCCTTTTCTTGTAGTGTTACTGGGAATACTCAACTAGCCTGGATGACACCCTGCTATTTTCAAGCTGCAGGACCCCCATCCTCTTCTCTGGGACTACTTTCTAACTCTGGGAACTCCAGTGCTCTCGAACCTGTCAGTGAGTCCAGATTTTCTTTTGATAGGTTTGGGTCATCACAAAAAACCTTCACTCAGCACAAGATAAAATGAAAACATGGTGGAAAGTGCACCAGCAGGCCACAGCTCAGCACCAGCAGAAATTCTATGTCATCAGAAGGACACCTGATGCTGCCATTAAGAAGAAAATGGCAACATCACTTAATACACAGGAAGCCACTGGGGTCAAAGCTGCATAGCAAATCCAGGAAAGCTCAGTATAAACTCACCAGCGCCCCTTAGGAAACCTCTGGACAAACAAGTCTAACAGGATCAAGTCACTCAAAAGCCTCAGATACCACCCTTTTTATACACATAGTCCAATAGGAATTCTACCACTTCACATTTGTCAATCAAAAAATAGTCTGTGCAGCACTCTATATAACAAATGCAAGTCAGGTATTGATCCAAAGAAACATTAATCTCTTTTTCCTCAGGTATAAATAGGTTCCATTCTAGTACTAATTATTTTATAAAAAGATTTATCATGAACTTGTTTCCATCATATAAGGAAATTAAGAAATACTTTGACATAGGGCCTCTCTTCATACAAATAAACAGACCTCAGTATTACAGTATTACCTATTTAAACTGCAACAGTAGCAGCTGGATGTTTGCAGTGTAGGCTATAGATGTGTTTCCATTTCGCCGATAATTTCTAAAACCAAGAGGCTTTTATAAAGAAATGCCCAGCTGTGGTGAACCAACTTTTATATTAAAATGTATTTTTGATTATAATAATAAATTATTTTAGACTATTTACAAATGTGACTACATTTTAAGCGACTAAATACATTTTTCTATGGTAAAATTAACATTGAATATTCTTTTTGGTGTATTTCAGGATTCCCAAACATCAGGGATTTATTATGACTTGAGAATTCTACCACATTGGTTCATGCCTTTCTTTATAAGAGAAAAATATTACTGAAAAGTTTCATTTTCCATTAACAAAAGCCAGGCACAAAACATCGCAATCTAAAAGCATTTCAGAACGAATGTTTCAATGATACTTATAATACCGAACTAGGAAAGAAGAATGAAAGACTTAACACAACCCATCCCCTTAACGGACAATACTTCAAGTAAGGTTTTATTTAACACTTAAATTCTAAGCTGAAACCAGTGATCATTAATGTTGTCAGGTGTACAAATCAGCCATCCTTAAAGCACAGTTTGGTGCAAAAATGTGACAGCATTTTTTTACTTTGAAAAAATTAAATGTGTGAAGAACATTTCTAGCTACAGACGTTTAAAAGTGTACCTAGTGTGGCCCAGCCATCCGGCACCAAATGTTCAGTTTAAGGATGACCAGTTGCATATGTTAATTGTACAGTAAACCACAGGACTAAAGCATTTTCTATTATGGTCCTGTTTTGTTTGCTCAGTAAACAATCCAAAATGACAGAACGTTTCTATAACATTTATAACACACCCTAAGCAAGGTGTGTAAAAAGGTTTATCTCATACGTTTTCGTTGCCGCAATAGAGGTCTGTGTTTGGTGGCTGCTTGGCTAAGGCAGCAGGAAGTCGTTTGTGACCGAGTCTTGACAAAGCAGGAGGTCCCGGTATTTGCACCCCGCTTGAAGTTCCGATGCTTTGCCTTGCCCCCACGCCTAGGGTGTGTTATAATCGTTATGTCCATTTTCTTGGAATCATACCTATTCTCCGGATCGTCGTCGTCGTCGGCAGGTGATGCAGGACCATGTTTGACCTCTGCTTCATCCCCTAAAACGGAGAACAAAAGCTGGTCACTTTAGTCTTTACAACATTAATCTTTACAAACAGCACCGTGGCCTAGCAGTAAAGATCATCTGCTATCTGATCCCCAAACTTTCTGCTGATGTAGAGACACAATCTTAATTACCTGTGGGGGACGCAAAGCTCTGGCAACAAATGTTTTATGCCCTGTTTATATAGACCATTTGTAAGAATATAAGTTTAGCTTTTATACGATGCAATGAATCAATAAGTAAAAATGAACTGATCAAAGCAGTTTAGTTTACCTATGGTGATAATCCATTTAGTGATCAAGGCCCATAATCTGCACCAGTACACAGCTGTCACATTATCTTCCAAAATGTGCTCCTCCTCACTTAATAAAAGCATTTTGTTTTAAATATAACCCATTTTCAACCATGGAAGATTTAAAAATGTCTTGAAACACATACCAGAATGTGGCAA
The DNA here is from genome assembly GCF_040954835.1 of Lepisosteus oculatus. Classification (NCBI taxonomy): domain Eukaryota; kingdom Metazoa; phylum Chordata; class Actinopteri; order Semionotiformes; family Lepisosteidae; genus Lepisosteus; species Lepisosteus oculatus. Next base: position 36,947,947 of record NC_090703.1, on the reverse strand, counting down.
TCCATGACCAAGATTGATTATTGCCAATTTAGAACAGCAGCTCTGCATTAAGCTAGAATTGTAGGAAAATATTTCCATTCAAACCAACATGGAACTCAATGGTTAATTCTCTCGCAAGGAATTCAGCAAGGTTTCTTGACATCTGCAAACGCAGTGTACAAAGCAACTGGCATTTCCTACCAATTTATTTTACTAACCACTATCCTTACTGATTGTTAAAGTTCATCAAATGCATCAATGAATCCGAAATACTTTCAAAGTGTTCCTAAGATCAAACAACCACCTGCACTCAATGTCTCCCAGCAATAGTCATCTGTCTTTTTTACTACTGATGCTGCCTAATAATTTAAAAGTACAGAACAAGAGAATCTGCTGCATTCTGGGCAAGTCTATTGCCTATGCTAGCCTTAAAAGCTGGACCGTCTTACTCACAAAAGGTGTTTAAAAATCAAGTGTAAAAAAACAGGTGTAAAAACTATTTTGTAAGACATGTCTATCAAGCATACGTAAGGCAGTATTCACAAGGTGATGAATTCTTAATTGATGTAGCAAGACAAGTGTTCTCAGAAGGCTGTCTGTCAAAGAGTAGCTCAGCTTTTATAGTCACCTACTCAAAGAGTAGGTAAAGGGTGTCTAAACACCCAGTACCCCTAAGATAAGGTGTGTCTTAAGGAAATTACAATTAACACAGGGACCACTTATTATAAAAGGTACAGCTATAAAGCATAGAAGTGAGGGAAAGTGTAGGAGAACAATCATTTTTCGGAGCATAACAAAATATTGTAAATATTTTATCATTAAAACATTTTTAACAATTTTTTTAAGCCGCAAACCTTTACAGTGAAATATATCACTTATAAAAATGTGTCTGCTGTGTAAAAATGTATCATTAAACAAGTACAAATATTTGTGGCCAAAAACTGTACCCCAAATTTCCCAAGCAAAATTCTGTTGTGCTATAAAAGACTGCTTAACATGTCTGAACATTTCTTCCTTTGATACACATTTGTTTGTATCGTTGTATTTTTCAGTGAACTCAGTCCTCTCAGCTCTGTACCTTTCTTGCTCTCTAATAAATGATATTTGTAACTTTTCAAGGAGTGCCACAGTCATGAGATACAACATGGTTGCAGGTTTGAAAGCATATCAGCATTTCCAAAGCTAAGGATTGTATTTAATTACATCTGCTTTCTATCAGTGATAACAAGAGAGTTAAGGTGCGCTTTATGTTTGTTAGGAAGATCTTTTGAATACCGCATGCATCCCCTCAGTAATATCTTTCTTCATCGTTTGCATATATTAGCATGCATAAAACATATTGAGCAATTGCAAATGAACACTAATTACACATTCTCGTATCTTTTACTTTTAAATGCTTCTCATTGTGGTTGGAGAATGTTTTTTTATATTGCACTCCTTGTGGATAACTTGCTTCATTTGGTGTGACAATGACTTTAGTGATTAACACTGCTCAGCACGTTCCCTTATCTATATGAAATATTTGCAGTCCACCTCTCCCAGCGCTGAGGAAACAATGCCTCCATGCCACATGGTATAATTTAATTTTATACATAAAAGTTATTAAATTAGCAGAGTTCTTACTAAGTCAAATTTCCAATACTGAATACAATACACATATGTTGCATGGCCAGCAAGTCACAAATGTGTTTCTAGCAAATCAACTGGAAGTGAAAATTTATTAGTGTTTTACATCTGTATTGATTTTTAAAAACATTAACACCTGAGCTTGTTCACTGCTCATGTGTGAATATTTTTTTTTAGTTCTTGGATTTGTTTGCATGAATATTTGAGTAGACTTAAAAATATGAAAGTGTGGGGAATTCTGACCATAAAATAAAGTTGTGTCAGGAACCCAGCCTGCATAACAAACAGTATCAATATTAACGGATGTACATGTCAGCTAACGTTTGACTTTGCATACCTAAATCTAAAAATGAAGTTTGTTTTGATGGTTCTGTTTAATTACATTGAGGGAAGAGGTAACCGATATTTATATTTAGTGACCTCTTGCATTTAAAAAGAGCCATAAAGGCAGATCTACACTGCTTCTGACATGTGGTTTAAGCCCACACCCATCTTTCCACAGATACTAATCTATACTAGTCGTTTTATTCATCTGTGTCCTGAACCACTGCCTAAAGTAAGCTTTTCCACCATTTCAGCCAGCAGCCATATCACCCTGCAATTCACAACAGGCAACCCACTGAAACTAAGCAGGTGTGAGCCTGATCAGTACCTGGATGGAGACCTCCTGGAAAAACTAAAGTTTCTGCTGGAAGAGGTGTTAGTGGGGCCAGCAGGGGGCGCTCATTCTTCTATGTGGGTCCTAATGCCCCAGTATAGTGACGGGAACACTATACCGTAAAACGGGCACCGTCCGAAAAGAGTAGGGGTTAAACCCCGGTTTCCTGGCCAAATTTCCCATTGGCCCTTTCCAATCATGGACTCCTAATAATCCCCATCTATGAACTGGCTTCATTACTCTGCTCTTCTCCCCACTGATAGCTAATGTGTGGCAAGTGTTCTGGCACACTACGGCTGCCATCGCATCATCCAGGTGGATGCTGCACATTGGTGGTGGTGGAGGGGATTCCCCATTACCTGTAGAACGCTTTGAGTGGAGTGTCCAGAAAAGCGCTAAGTGTAAGCAATTATTATTATTCTCTTCTCCTTATCTTTCAATGATAATATACCGCCAAAACCACATAGACAAAGAATATGGTCAGTAATTAAAGAACGTACTATTTAATTCATTTAATTCTATGTGAATTCCATTATTATTCCAGGCTATGTCACTGTCACTATGCGATGAACACCGGAGCCTGTAAAGCACCTTGTAGTGCTTCACTTCCACAGTGAGTTTTAAGCAATTCACCTTTGAAACAATTCTCTAAATAAACTTCACTCCAAACAGGATCTAAAAAGTGGTTTGACACCCAATTGTTTGTCCAGCCCATCGATTTGTCAAGCACTGCAACCGTAGAATTTGAATGACAGTTCACAGAAACTAGGGACTAACAGGCCCCTCCGCAGCTCTACAACCATCCTATTATGTCTGGGGTATAGCGGGCTATTGGGACACCATATTGGTTTAGTATTGAATAAATGAAACGCGTACCTAGCATTACATAGCATATTTTTATATAGCAGTGTTTTACACTCCATTTACTTGCTGACTTAAAAAACTGAACAATACGCAGAGCCTCTCACTAACAGGCGTGTGCTGCCATTGTAGATAACATCACTGACCACAACAAGGTCATATCAGGGAGGCAGAAGTGCCTAAAAAACGGTAAACACATGACTAGTGCAGAGTAACCTTAATTCTGCTAGATGTTCCTTATAAAAATCAAATACAGTATGGTCTCGACTTTCGTGAGGGTTTGGTACAGTGAACTGCTGCAAATAGCTGGATTCGCATATAAACAAAGCCCATCCCCATATCATCTCATAATGTACTACAGTATACAGTACTCATGGTAAAAAAGCATATAAGGAAGGGTTACATAGGTCAATTAAAGAACTAATGCATTGGCTAAAAGTTCATTTAAATTAATACTAATCAACTAAAATAAACAGCAGAAATTACAAACCTATAGCAACCAGCTAAAACATGAACTGACACTTTCTGTCTTCACCTCCATGATTATCACGCCCCACTATAATAAAACGGGCAATAAAACGGTCAGTGAGCCTGTAAAGTCGTCTCCAGCCTGTCATTCCCCATGCCAACACGAAACGGGAGTCTTCATTACAATATAAAAACAGGACGATGTTGAGATGTGGATGTAATGGGTAATTGCGAAAGTGTCAGGGTGAGGCGCGCTCACTGGCTAGTTTCGTCTCATGATCCTAATCTGCTGTGCAGCTAATTTCAAAGTTGCGGTTAACAACCTTCAGCTGTTAAATTCTCAGACACCACTGTCGAGACCCTGCTGTATATGCATAAAACAATGAGTTACACAAGCAAGTGAATTAACAGAACTAATGATATTTTGGTTTTAATGGATCAGTTATGAGCTTTAACCTTCACAGCACCGTCGCTGGGCAGAGAACGAATTAAGCAGTGGTGTCAACACAAGCGTCGTCTAAAACATACCTGATGACTGGCAAAATGCTTCAACTTTGGGCCCAGTGATTTGTTCTACAATGGGTTTAATCTTCTGATCGTCACTGCTGCCCTCTCCCCTGTCTTCCCCTGGCACCTTCTCATCTTCACTGGAAGAGGACGGGGAGGAGGAGGACTCTTCAGTCTTCTTGGGTTTCTGTGCCTTGCTTCTTGCTTTGACAGTCTTTGACTTTTCTTTAGATTCATCTGGCGATGCGCTAGAGAGGGAAGTCGATACCTTTTCATCATCCTTTTCTTTCTGTTTTTTAGATCGCCGACTTCCCTTCTTGGAAGCTTCCAGCTTGCTGAGGCTCTTCATTTCTTTCTCCAGGTCAGAGTCGTAATTTGAGGAGTCTGAACCTTTCTGCCTTCTTTTTTTGGCTGCAGCTGTAGCCTTCTTGGCCACCCCCTTCACATCAGGGTCAGACTCGGAGGATGACCCTTTCAACTTGCGCTTGGCTGCTTTCTTGTCCTGAGAGGGCGCGGTGCTTTTCCTTAAGCTGAACAAGCATTTCCTCTTGACGCTTTTAGGAGAGCCCTCGTTACTTTCTGCTTCAGGGGAGGTGGGAGCCATTGCTGCTGTCTGCAGTAGGATGGCAGGAATTTCCTCAGAATCCGAGTCTTCTGTGTTTTTGCTGGACTGAGCAGGCCGTGCTACTGTTTTTCTGTTCCCCTTCGTTGATGGCCCATCCGGCTTCTCCCCACGCTTGGACTGCAGCTTAGTTCCAGGGCCGTCATGGTCTGTGTCGCTCTCGCTGTTGTCAGGTGTGTGCGTCTGCACACTGTTGCTGTCAGCGGGCCTCCTCAAGGGTGTAGTCTTGACTCGAGGAGAATGTCTATTCTCTAGCCCCTCCTCAAGTGCAAGCGAGTCCTCATTTTCTTCATGGGCAGGTTCCTCTTCACAGTCTTCATCTTCCTGGTCCTCTTTTCTTTGGGAGGAGGAACTTGGTGACCCATCCAGTGGCACAGGGGTCAACTTCACCACAAGCTCTTTAGTTACCATGGCGGTGGGTGTGTCTAAATTTGAGGACTTAACCGAATTTATACTGGGCAATTTCAAAGTTTTACGAGATTCCAAAGGACTGCGTACATTCTCGTCTGGCATATCAGAAATGTCGACAGAGGAGTCTGCCATTTCAAAAAGCTCGTCAGGGACAGAAGAAGGCACCGTGACGATTTCCTTATCAAGGGAGGACTCGCAGGCTGGAGCTGACTCTTCCTCGCAGTCAGAGCTCCTTTCAGAATCCCGGGAATTCTTTTCTTTGGGTTCACTTTCTGCTTCCATGGGCTCGTCAGTTTCTCCAGGGGAGGGTGCGGGACTTTCTCTCATTTCAGCATCATCTTGGACAGCACACTCAGTGTTTCCATGTTCATTTTCTTCCAAAGCATCCACTGAAGAAAAATCTACAGTGTCCTCTACTTCAGGGTCATCTTTTTTTTGAAAGCCAACATCTGTACTGTCAGTAACAAACAACTCACCATCAGTATCTTCCTTTTGTGGCTTTAAGCTACCATTATTGACCTCACAGACAGTCTCATCTCCGTTTAAAAGCTCTAAGCCCTTGAATTCCTGCTCCAAGGCCTCTTCTAGCGCAGAATGGGCTTTCTTTAAATCTGTTAATACTGATTTAAATGCTTTCAAATGTCTTAATCTAATCAAGTTGGTTCCTTGCTCTTCTAAGCCCTGCTGTATGAATTTGACAAAAGTAGCATTCAAACCAGTTGTGGTTTCCACTAGCTTTTTAGTTTTTTTAATGAGTTCTTTTGGTACCTTCAATGCTTTGTAAGAAAAAGTAATAGTCCCTGAACTTAGGTTGTCTGAACCATTCTCCTTCCCATTTAAAGCAGCTTTATCTTTCTGCACATGCTTGCGTGAGTTCTCATCCCGGTTTGATTTGTCATTCTCAGCTTTTGCTTTCTTTTTGCTTTGACTCCATAAGTGCTCCAAGTTTTCTAGCACACTGTCACAAGCGGTAACCAGGTCCAGTAGAGGTTCTGGACTGCATACATAACAGTACCACTTGCTTTCGATGTCCATGATGCTAGACAGTTCCTTTCTTCCCAGATTACGCAAAATACATTTTTTGCAAAAGGCATTGTGACAAAAGTCACAGCAAATCAAGTTACCGCCCTCGGCGCACCACCTGAAAAAAAAAAGGATCAATTTCACATGTAAATAAATTCATAATCAAAAGCACAACCTTGCATTCATCAGAAGATAATGACAATATAATAAACATTATTTTATATAATGCCTTTAAAGGTGGCTTCTCAAAGCGCTTTACAGAATGACAACAACAATAAATAAGAAGAATACATAAGATAAAACACAATTACAATACACAGAGGAGACCATAGATGGTAGTACTAAGAAAAGCAGAGGGGTGAAAAATGGAACCAGTTAAGTAAACACTCTTCTAAAGAAGAAGGTTTTGACTCTGGATTTGAAAGAGTTTAGAGAAGGTGACTCTCTGATATCCTTGGGCAGAGAGTTTAGAGGTTTGAGGCATAATAGGAGAAGGCCCTGTCACCCATACAATGTAGAGAGGCTTGGGGGTCAGTTAGGAGACCAGAATTAGAAGAGCGAAGTTTGCGAGGTGTGGAGTAAGGCGATAATAGACAGGTACTGAGGTGCCAAGCCATGCAGAGCCTTACAGGTGAGCATGAGGATTTTAAAGTCCACACGGAATTTGACAGGAAGCCAGTGCAAGGACTCCAGGATAGGAGTAACTTGATCACTTGCACTAGACCTGGTCAGGATTCTGGCTGCTGAATTTGGACATACTGCAGTAACAATAACTCAACTAAACTGTAAAATACAGTTTAAAATCTTAAATGAGAATTTGTCTTCTTCATACTTATAGTAACAGGACTAAGAAAGAGTTTAAAAAACACATTTCATACAATTCACCCTCATACTGCACAGTTTGAGCAGGCAAGCTCAAGATACAAGGTTTCCAAATGGAATTTAAAGGTTAAATTTTAATGCTCTACAGCCTCAGAGCTAGAAAAGGTGTTGTGTGAAGCATCTGAGACGTGAAGCTGCTACAAAATTACAGAAAAACTGTTGATCACATTCAAAGAATATTACTCACACAACCTCCACTCAGCTGGGATTTTCCCCACATGCAACTGTACATGATTTTATGAATGCATGCTAATCTCCTTGTGCTCTACTTCTTTTAGCACTGTATTTTACATATTTAACATCCTACCTGCACTGCTCATCCATCCCATCGGCATCTTTACTGATGTCATCACTCATGTAATACTTGAAGCAGGCCTACAAACATACAAAAGATATTTTTAGCATCAACATAAAATTCTGATATATAAATCTGGGGAATTTCTGTCCCCACAGCTTAACATGGACAAAACTTAAAATGTAATGTGAAGCATTAATGTTAAATCCACAAACAAAAATTAATTACAATAGTTAACATATTACCTAGGGAATTCTTTATACATCTGTGATAGCTGCCACAATATAAGGTAAACCTGATTAGTAATTACAATTAATGGAATTTATATTGTGTAGTATTATAAAAAAAAATGTAAGATTATTTTAGAGGCCAATGTACAATAATCCTACAGAAATCTTTTCACACTCGATACCTATATTAAAACATTTAATAATTTATATCCTGGTTCATTTATGGTCTGGGTTTTTAGTTTAATTAAACTGAATTAAAAGATCTAATCTAAAATGTGTTCTCATCCAACAATCAGCACATTACAATGTGCTGATTATAAAGAAGAAGCATGGGAAATTGTGACAAAACAGTTTAAAGGGCAAGTAATGAGGTTTCGACCACTGTGCAAATTAAAGGGGAACAACAAAGCTATTTTTATATTGATAGGCTAGACAGAATCAGAATCCATGAGTACATTTTCAATCGCAATCAAAGCAAAATGTACGGTTACTTGCAAAACCACTAATTTACATAAATCGTAGATGAAATTTCCAGGCGTGCACAGCGTCATTTTTTGCGATTCAGAACGAGGCAACAAAACTTCTAATGGTGTGAAGCGGCCCTATTACACTGTAACCAAGCAGGCTTGTGAACACATCTCTTTCAACCCAATAGAAATATTGCTCTAGACTTCAAGACAGATATGCAAATAAATGGAACTTACTTGTTAACTCTGCATGCAGGTCATGTTGGAAACTTATTGTAGTGAAATGTCTGCTGCAGTACCTGTACTTAATTTACTCTAACACTGCATAACATAACAGTCAATACAGTGACTAGGGAACAGGATGGGGCTGCTTCCCATTAATTTGTGGGAACTCTTGTCCGTGGGGAGACCAGGGGTTTGTGACATACAGTACTTTCACAAAGTTCGCAACTTTGTGCTGAATTATAAATTTGTAAATTTGTTCTACACCCCCAATGAATTGACTTTGTTACTGAGATTTAATAACCGGTCTGAGAAACTGTCCTTTAGTTCCCATTTAACTGAAAGATGCCCTCTAGGTATTCACATTATGATGACAGCAGGTGTGCCACAATCATTCCAACTACTCATAAACCTACCTTGCAAACAAGCACTTTAAGCACAGGATGTTGAAAAAAGGAATCTTTTTGGAAATGGTTGACTTGTTGTCCACAAGCGGTGCAGCTGACAATTCCATGTAAACGTTCGTCTGTTAAAAATAAAAATAATGCAGGTGGGCATCTTAAACAAAGATGGCATTTTGGACCAGATGCTTTTAATCATATTTATAGTGGTCAAGTGGAGGCTGAGATACACCGGAAAATATGTGACTTTTACCAGGAAAGGTTTGCTTTATGAATCAGAAAGCGTTTAGGAGCATGTTTTTAAATCATCTGTGTTTAGGACAGGCACATTTCTTATGATTGCACCATAAACAGCTGAGAGAAAAGAAAAGGGCAGCCTGATGATCTTCTAAGTTTGTCTTTTTAAATTCCTTCAGCATAGTGCATTGCTTGTGGATTGAAGTTATATTCATGTGAAGCACCTTGAAATTTTCACACTGGACTGAACTTCAAAGTGGATACATTAAACATCTGCACAGCTAATATTTTTACTGAAAAGCCTTTAAAATGCAGCTGCATGTTACAAATAGCTGTGTAACTATCAACTGTAGGTATCTCTCCAATCAACTATCTGAATTCCAAAGCTCCTCCAATCAGGAACATCTGTGCAGGGATGACAGCAACTCAGCCAGGAAGTCACCACCCACACAATATTATTAAATACAAAAGCATACCACATGCAACAAATTAGGCTAAATTAGGACTGATGATTAGAATTGTTTCAGTGTACAGCCCTTAGGGACAGATTGGCCAGTTAGAGGATGGCTGGTTTGTGTATTTCAAATGGAATTATTACAGAGCTCATAATACAATAAATACCAATACTTTACCACATAAATTGAAGTATTGTAAGAGATTATGAATCCCTGAAAAAAAAAGAAGAAAATCTCCAGAAAGAAAATGAAAACCAATACCCACTTGCATTGACAGGTATGTATTCCCTTAAAAAAAGACTCAGTTATCATAGCTCTACTCACCTCCTCGTTTTTTGGAGAGTTCTGGTCTAGGTTTGCCAGATCTGCTTCTAAACTCTGGGCCTCTGAAATCATCTTTCACTTCGTTTGACACAGGTTCTGGCTGAACCACCACTGTTCCTGAGTGGAATTCAGAGAGAGAGATTTTGTGATTATCTTCTGCTTCCTCCTTTTCCACACCTCACTCTCATTTTCTAAGGTGGAGAAGACCCACAAGACTCATTGCAGGGCTTGAGGAGTACGGTTATGCAGAGAGGCAGAAATATTCAGTCTCTTGATGTGAAGTCTAAGAGAGGATCTGATTGAGGCTCTCAAACCTTTAAATAGAATCCCCTGACAAGTTCCCAACAGTTAAAGCAACTTATTTGTGAGCAGAAAACAAGTATATGCCTGGAAACTCTAAAAAGGGTTATTAATGCTGCCAATACTTTACATTTTTTGTTGATAAAGCTCATAATGTAGGTGTAGGTGTGTGTAAAATGGGATAATTCTAATCATCAATAAAAAACAGAGACAAGGAACCCTCCATAAAATATTTACCAAAGAGTCCACACTGTACAATCAGGACTGGGAACCTGACAGAGTAGGACCCAGACTTGCCAGAGTAAAGCTTATGATAGACCAGGCACAATAAATAATCAATATCTATACTGGTGACCCTGTGTCCATTGAGCATGAGGATTATAACACACAAGCATATTTTGTCAAAGCAGCTTCCCACATGACCATGGTCATACATGAAGGAGTACGGTTTTGTATTTAATTTAATAGTTACAAACTGTGCTTCTTTCTTGGTGGGGCCTTTTTTGCAATTTGCACCCCCCCCTCCCATCTCTAGTTTTCACCTCTGAAAACCCTGGGATATACGCAATATCTGTAAGGTGCTTTTTACACAGCTCTGTATTCAAAGAACTTCTGCGGAATGTCACACCCCCAGTATTCCAACAGAAGCTTAATGTTATTTAAATATGGTGTTTACATGGGAAACTCAAATATTTCCAATACAGCAGAGCAAAAAGCCATTTAATTTAACCATAATTCAGAGCTCCAAACTTTTGATGCACTGCAACTAGTTTAGGTACATCTTAATATTGCAAAGTGCTTACTGTAAATCAACTGTAAATAATTAAGGTTATTATTAAGGTAGAGCTAATTAAATGTAAACATTTTGTAGACATTGGAATTTTCCAACTTTTTATTGAATGCAAACTAAGGGTTCTTATCAATATCAAAATATTGCTGGGTCTTGTAACAATTTCATTGTTACAAGTGTAAACGCACATATGTGCAGTCATTAACATGAGGGAGTATTGGTCTGCTGGTAAACTATCAACCTTTGGCATGTGGTATCCTTACAGATTGAATTTCAGAATTCTGTTCATAACTGTTCTTTTGAAAACAACAGGTTCCCTTTAAAGTACTCAAAATTCCTGATGTCTTTCAAATGTAATTTCCAATGATAGTGAACACAGCTAATCATTTAAGCTTTCATTTGTTCTTTGCAAAGTGAAATTTAGGATTGTACAGATTAAGGCTAAATTTTGAGGATGAATAAATCTTACCTTTTGGCAATCTATTTACATCCAGTTTACTCTCTGAAGCACTGTCATTGGGCACTGTATCTTCATTTCCACTTTCATTTGAAGAATCTGTATCATCTATTCCAGTGTATTTGGTTACCACTGAAGGCTTCCTGTAAAAGACAAGTGGTACCTATCATCAACATATTAAATGGAAAGCTGTAGACTTTAACCCAGTGAGTACTAAATATACTCGTACTCACTGCTCATGAGTCCTCACAAATTTCATTACAAATTTTCACTTTTACAAAACTACTGCTGGATTGACCCTGTGATATTCCACTTTTACATTATTCTTTCACCTTCCGATGGATATTTCTATTTCATGGGGTGACGGTTTAAGAATTACACTTACAGTGATTCTAGATTTGGTTACTATAGCTAGTATGAAAAATAATCTCTGAAAATAATCTTAACATCTAGAGAGGACAGAACAAAGGCCTTGTGCACACTAGGCATTTAAACCACATCAGCAGCTTTGAAATTTAATGTTATCTTTCACGTTAAATAATCCAAAGTGAAACTTTCTGCCAGGAAGTGTGGGGCAGGAATATTGAACTGGATTTTTTTAAAATTTATCCTGCAATATCTCAAAAATGCTGACAGAATGATTACTGTATGAAAGGTGTAAATTTAGTACTCAAAAGAGGACCTGAGGAAGATCATACTGTAACACACTGACAACTTACATTTACATTTCATATGAAGAAGCAAAGTGCAATACAAAAGTCAAGCCACTTATTTATGTCCTACTCCACTATAACATGTCCGATTATTATTAGTTCAGAACTGGCAGCAATGCAACACGATTATGGTTTCCATTTTCCACTTTGTGAAATTTGTCTCATTGCAGATACACATTCCAAACCTCAACAAGCCTTCAAGTTAGAAAATACATTCCCTGTTAAAATGACACTCGATGCATTGCATAAAGAGAGGAAAAAAGATAGAAAAGAGACACCTCAATTCAACTTATTTCAAAGAATCATGGAAAAAAAGCAGTGCACTAAAGACCATGACTTTGGTGTACCTCAACAGGTTCCCCTAGGATGGGGTGTATTGGTTGAGACCACAACCAGCTCAATTTTAAAACAAGACGGAAGAGGCTGTTGCACACCCAGAGGAGTCATACCATTAGAAGAATTTCTATATGTGTATATATTGTGATTCTGTAACTTGTTTAAAGTTACAGAATCACTTGCAGACCATTTTTTCCCAACTTCCTCTGTGACTATAAGTTAAACACCTGAAGGCATCTTTAATGTGGGGATTAATATAGATAAAATGTTAATCAAAAGATGTCCTTTTAAAATAAGCAAATTCTTTAATCTCCAATTCATTCTGGTACAACATGCTGTACAGTAAGAGGTTTGCCATCTTAATGAAGTGCCACTGTCTCTAACAATGTTTTGGGATAGAATATGATCTTTTAACATCAATAGTATTTACTGGTATTGTTGAACACCTGGTGGGAACTACTCTTAAGTGTCAAAAATGTGGATTCAAAATGGGCACACTGGTAAACTGCATGATGAGCAAAACAATCTTTTGCTTTCATGAAAGACATGTTTGGGATATTGTATGGATGCTTCCGTGCAGATATCTGCCATTTGTAATCATTCTGTCAGAGCCAAAGCCATGAACAGCAACAGATACAGCACAATAAGGCAGTTGGGCCTGTTCTAAATAAACAAAATGCTCAAATAAAAAAAAAAACGATTTCTCTTGAAAGTCTTGAAGGTTACACAACGAGGGTATTCCCCAGGATAGGCAGATTTGTGGGCTCAAGATGGATAAGAAGTTAAAGCACTTCAAACAATTACATCTTTGACAGGTTTAAGCGTTTAGAAATATACTCGCTCTTGGATTCAGAACCTGTACCAAAACCTTCACCTGTCTATTACCTGCAAACATCAAACAACACCCAAACTCACAAAACCCCTGGCAAAGAGAAAGCAGCCTTCAAATGGTATATTTGGAGTCTCAAGAGGAAATCTGGAATGAACAGTGAGTAGGTGGAAGTTTTCATGTGTTCCAGTTGAGTACATTTCACCACAGTGAAATTTATTTGTATATGGAGAACAAGAAAAAAAGTCTTCCACTGTAAAAATATCTTCCACAAAGCACAGAACCACCATCTAATCACTTTATTTTTTGTATTGGTTTCTTACAAAGGACTGGTCAGCAGGTTTCTGGAGTGGTGTGGGGAGAACCACCTGCAATTGAATGTAACAAAGACGAAGGAACTGGTAGTAAATTTCAGGAGGAAAAAGGTCAAACCTACTCCTGTCTTTATCCATGGGAGTGGTGTGGAGATGGTGGACTCGTACAAGTACCTGGGAGTGCACATCGACGATAGACTGGAAAGGTCTAAGAACGTCGAGGCCATTAACAAGAAGGGTCAGAGCCGACTTTACTTCTTGAGGAGGCTCAGGTCCTTCAATGTATGTAGTAAAATGCTACATATGTTCTATCAGTCAGTGGTGGCGAGCGCCATTTTCTACACGGTGGTATGCTGGGGCTCTGGGATTAGAATAGTGGATTCTAACAGGCTGAACAAGCTCATCAGTAGAGCAAGCTCTGTCATTGGGTCTTGCCTGGACCCCCTGGATGTAGTGGCTGAGAGGAGAATGGTGTCCAAACTAGAGGACAACGTCTCCCATCCCCTCTATGACATGCTTGAAGAAATGAAGAGCACGTTGAGCAATAGACTGATTCATCCGCGGTGCGACAGGGAGCGCTACAGGAGGTCATTCTTGCCTTCTGCCATAAAACTGTACAACACATCCACCTCGCGTCTAGGCAGAGGCAACATTGACAGTTACCTCTTTTTGGACTGAACAGTTAACTGATACATTTGTTCTTTTTCTTTTCCCATTTACAACCGTTTTTGTGCAATACATGCCAGGGACCTGTGCAATACATTTATATTTATAGTCATATTGTGCAATACGACTTTTTTGTGTACTGTTCTGTTTTGGTTTGTTCTTTGTGTGTTCTGGACTGTGAGTAACACTTCTTAGTGCACTTCCCACTGTACTGATTGTATTGTATTATTATTATTGTATCATTCATTACACTGTGGCTGTGTTGTCTGTGTTAAGCTGCTGTTGCACTGCAATTTCCCTCACGGGATCAATAAAGTATCTATCTAAAGTACAACCATAGAAATTTACCGTGGATACACTTATAAGAACTGTCTTTTATGAAAACGATGGAAAGCAGAACTAACCTCTTTGACCGGGACGATGACGGAGACTTGGCTCTCTCCAAGGAGCTGCCAGGCTGTAGAACCAGAAAGGCACAGCATGTGAAAACCTGGCCTTGAGGCACATTATAAACATCAAGCAAAAGCTCAAACTAAACTTCAGGAACTGAGATTTAAAGGCTGAAATAACCACAATAAAAATCATCATTATTCCAGTATCATCAGTACAGAAATTAAAATTCAGACATGTGATCTTAATTACTGAACAGCTGGGAAGTTGCAGGGTGCCCAGTATCGAGCCCTGAGGAACACCAGACTTTAGAACTGAAACCCCCCCAAGAGAGACAAAGTCTCGGTAACCAGTAAGGTAAGACTTGAACCATTTATAAGAGCAATGTCGGAAACTCCAAACATAGCCTCAAGACTAGAAAGTAAGATGTCGTGGTTAACACTGTCAAAAGCAACATTGAGTTCAAGGAGAGTAAGAACAGAAAGAGCACCAGAATCGGAAGACTTAAGAAGAGCACATACCACAATTTTTGCAAACAACCTTTGAATACTGGGCGAAAAATGTTTGGGCTGTCCAGAGCCATAAATGTTTCACGCAAAATTTCTAAAGCAACTAGAGCAAAACCCTGAACAAAAAATAAGCTTTATCTTCAAACTTTAAAACAATAAAAATAGATATGTAATTATGGAAAACCAAGTTATTCAAAATATAAATTAAGTCACATATACTGTAAACACTTTTCAGTGATGTGCAATTATTTTGCTTGGATTGGTTAATTGAAGGAGTCTGCCAAGTGTCCTTCACACTAGAATAAACATTTCTTGGAGTTCTATTTATTTTTAAATGGATTTTTGCAAGGAAAACACCGGTCAATTCCATTCTGTTATGGGTTCGTTTTCTGTACCTGCAGGGTGAGATTCTGTGGTACCACAATAATAAAAATTTAAAACATAACTGTCACTAAGGGACAGCTTTTTGTGATGCTTTTCTTTTATTCCTCAGCAACTTTAATAGGTTCTGTGCCAGGAGTGAACAGCAAGCTATGTAAAACATCCAAACATCTAGGGGTGTATTAGAACATACAGTAATATAAGATTTAAATATAAGATTTAACTTCTAGTTATTTAGTTTCAGCTTGCACACTGATGAAGCTCCACATCCTAAAATACAATTTAGGATGTATGTGGAAAAACCTCAGAGTAATTAAAACCAGATATTTCTGTCTATACCAAGTTGACAGACCAGATTATAATTCTCAATAAAAAAATAACATGGCTGGAATTGATTGTAAATAATGTTAAGTGGCACAGCATGAATCATACAGCAAATTAAAGAATTCTACACAGCATTTCTAGATTGGCACAAGTATTTCCACAGTAATTTAATGGATATCCTAACTGTGCATTACTTTTTAATTTACTATCCACAGAACTGTACTTAAATGCACAGAAACTGTAGAACATGCAGTGCATGCAAGTTTACATATTCTGTAATATACGTCCTACCTTACTATCTACCTACAACAAATCAAATGTATTTAAGGATTGAAAACACATTCATGGTATATATTACAGAAGAACATTGCTGAGAAAGATTTTGTTTGCAGCTCCAAGGTTATGAATATGCTAAGAATTATGTGTTCAGAAAGATTACAATCTTTCTTTTTCCTTGAACTGAAAATAAGACCCTGGGACTGCTTAAATCCTTTGACTCAGCTTCTTAGGAATGCTGTTGAGATGGGACTCTAACACAAAACAGGCCACCATAAATTGGACTCATTTTGACGCCTCCCCGTGATAGAGTGCCTACATTGACGCCTCTTAGTCTGCAGCTCCAAGAGGGAGGCATATCTGGACTCGGACACAAGCTGGTGGTCATCTCTCATAAATCCACTGACGGGCCCAGAGAGGATCACCAGTGACGAACATGCCACGAGTCAACGCCCACTAAATCTGATGACGTCATGACCCGTCATCACCAATAGTGAAGCAATATAAAAGCTGCTGCTCAAGGGATACTACAATGCTCTCCAGGACCCAAACTACTTGACAATTAATGGATCACCACTTAAGTGCTGGACTACATAAACCAGAATTCAGTCCAAGACCTCCTCTGCAATGTGACAAGTTTTGTGATGATCTCCCAATTGTAATTTAGCCCGATCGCTGAAATAGCTCAGTTGGACATTTGACGACACTGCTGAATACCAACGGATATTCAGCACAATAGCTAAAAAATAGGGGCAAGCAGACTTTTCTAAGTTTCTCCCATCCAGGAATCACCATCTAGGCTAGTTGCCAACTCCAGAATCTGTGTACATGTTTCAGTAGAAGCCAGTGCAACACTGACCACTGAACTCTTCCCCCTTTCTGCACTAACAGAACAATCTGTCAGCACTGGTTGTTACTATATACCACCAGCCTGAAAGTACAGGTTGTAAATTGTGGAGACCCGGGTTCAGAAAACTGGCTGGTATGGGTCAGAGATGTTGTTCTCCTCACCTAAACCCACTGGATTGCTTCCTGTAGTAAGTCTATGTCATGAGTTGCTTAGCTGCCTGTCAGCTGTAAAATCCTTTGATTTTGCTGAGGCCTGATGGTTTCACTGGTGGAGGCCTGGTACAATAGCTGCATGTTGAGAATGAGTCCACATTGAATTTCTTATTTAAATGGTTCATTTCTTTTGTAAATGAGAAAAAAATACAGTGGGAGGGTTTCTAGGTGATGCCTCAGAGTGTCTATCTTACAGCCTCATGAACATTACCTTCTCCTTTAAGAATTACATCATACAATACTGCATAATAGTAAGAAATCACAGTTTTGTCACAATTTTAACTTGCAACTTGTGAAGAACAAATACTTCTGTTATCCTGACATTTTAGCAAAAAAAACATTACCTGAGGTTCATTCATCTCATTTAAAAAAAAATAGAAAAATACAACAGGAGGGTTTCCAGATGATTACTTAAGGTGGCACAGGACAAGTAACTCAGGCCGCAGTGTGGGACTATAAACCAACACATTCAAGGATGCTACACAGTATGCTGAAGAGACCCTGGCCAGTTCTGAACCACCTTTACCTCAGCAGCATTTAATCACACCATGAGAACTTAGGAAATCATAAAAGTGGGATTCACCTAACCTTAACTTGAAGATCTTCATGAGATAAGCTACTTGAAAACTTCCCAGGTGCTATCAACATTACTCTGCTACTCACCCTTAACTACACATATAATAAAGTAATTTGGTTCATAAAAAGCAGGCTTCACATTGGACAGGTTGTCAACAGTTATGACATATTTGAGGACTGGGTGTTGGCGCCTATTCTTTAGATTGCTTTCATTAGAATTGGTAAGTAACCACTGTTTCACTTTCAGATGGAAAGTTTACATAAAAATGATCTTTTTATAAAAATCTAAATTATAAAACATGAGAAAACCATGATAACATACCTCTTCCATGACTTGGTCCTTTCTGTGCAATTTAATTAAACTCTTGTTAATTTTACCTGTGGATAAAAAACAGTAGTTCAGTGCACCTGAATAAGTTCAGGAGGAGGGTCCAATAACCTGGCAGCTCCTTAACAGAAAACTGCGGAAATTAAACATTTTTGGTCTCAATTTCCAACCGTCTTTGAAACGTGAGCAATTGATATAGACCTAAATAAAATGGTCTATATCCATTGCTCATCTATAAGATATAGACATAAAACACCTGTTTTATGGAGCTCAACTCCATAAAACAGGTGTATAAAATGTTACTGGATACCATGGACACATGGTATTGTAAATTATGAAAACAAATGGTGGGTATAGCATGCAAAATCTACATTCTAATTGCCAACTTTCTATAAATCTGAAATGCAACTTAATACAATAGAACACTGGCATACTGTACTACACTATCATTGGTTATCAGGCATTTCATCACAAGGTGTCACACCACATCAAAGCCTACATAAACATAGTAGAAATCATTGTATGATTTTAAAAAAAGGAGTGAATGCTTTGCAAAATAAGGTCAAATTGTAATTATCGCAGGTCACAAATTATAAGAGAAGAAAAATTATAAGAGCATTCAGCTACTTCCATGATCCAGGCCATCACCTAGAACACCAAATCTCATAGCCTGTCATAGCCTTTACTTTCAGAAATCGTTCAGATCAACATATTTCACCTGTTGGAAATTGTCTAGTTACTTGCTTACGCAAGTCTGCAAATATATTGTTGCATGTTCTACTAATGTTTAGCCTGTGGGCACCTCTAATTATTATATAGACATTTCTTAGTAAGCATTTTAAAATCATTCAAATATTATAATTGCCACTGCTGTTTCAGTTACCATTTTCAAACACTCCAGTGAACGCACAAACTGAAACTGTTCTTATATTGCCAAACCACTGTTCTCAGCGTTTGCCTTCTTCTGATCCCAGACCTACTAATTCTTACTTTGTGCAGAACGTTGCCATTTCTTATTGTTCGTTTAAAGGACCATCCATACTAGATTAACCAAAATCAGCAATATTACACAATTGCTACTGGTACAAAGCAAAAAAATAAATACAAGTTTGTGACAAGGCATTCGACTAGACATACATTTTTCACCTTGATTAAGATAGTCACCACCCGTACGGTCCTATTATCTGAGTGCTAAGCTCATGAAGTTGCTTGAAGAGCCGAGTATTCATGTTATATTTATGTATTTACAAAAAGAAGCATAAAACATACTTTAGTTACACTCATTTCTAGTTGCAGCTGGAGGCCTGGAGTTTAAAGTTTACTGAGCACGAACACATACTGTATGTATTGCAGCATAATGTACTTAGATGTCCTACCCTGCACCTGATAAAAATGTGCACACACATCTTAAGACACTAATGCAAAGAAATGCATGCAGTCCAGTCAGTCCATTCTTTGATATCTCATAAAAGACCATTTCATTTCAACAAAGGATAACAGCTGATGGGACATGGCTACTATATCTACTGAAATATTTCATTACCCGTTTTACACCAAAGATCTATGGAGTACAGATTTCAGCCTTCATTACTGTAGTTTGATAATATTGTTTGTAAAGTGCAAGCATTTAAACAACTTGGTCACATATGCTGAACCATAAAAATACAGACTGCATTTCTAAATTGCACATTTATAACTGCCCAGTCCTTTACACTGTTCCCAATCCACAGGCTTAAAAACTTGCAGATTAAAGCAGCAATAATTATTTGCGTGGAAAAGCTCTGAAACTAAACACTACCTTGTGAAAATAAAGAAATGCCTACATTAGACATACTGGAGACATCAGAGAGCACATATGACACAGTTTCATTTATAACCCATAGTGGCAAAAATATCCCCTTTTCTTGATTTTTTTAAAATATTTCTGACATTTAGGATAAAAAAATAAGAATTATTGGTTGGTATCAACATGCCCAAAACAAATTATAATTATGAGAAGAAACATGGAGCTGAAAAACTCTAACATATTTAGGCTTAATCTAACACCACAGGGACATAATCCTGACCTTAATTTTTAAATCGTTCACATTTTGGGAAACAGCAAATTACGTCCATTTAATTATATAAATGATCACTCATATGATCATTCAAATTGAGTTTTCAGTAAAATATTCCGTTTAAAAATGTGCATGCATCATCTGTAATTCCAAAAAATAATGGGACAGCGTTGGAATTGAGCGTATGCGCTTGAACCTTAGTGTCACCGAATTCGGATCACGAAAGAGATTAATGTATTCATAGTGAGAGACTATTTATTCTTCTCCTGTCAGTGTTCACAGCATGTCAGAAAATCTGCAGGTCAAATAGGCAGGTGTCGTACAGTATGTGGATATAGCATTAAGTTGATTTAAAAACTTTCAACTCCAGATTGAGTTGAGTGAAAAAAATTGTCAGGTACTTTACATATATCCTAGTTTACCAATTTCTGTACCACTCTAATCAATACATTGCAGTATATTTAAATAGTAATCAATCTTTAATCTCCCCAGTGCTACCACATCTCCCTCACTTCACTGCCCCTACTGTTTCAGTCCTCTTACCCAGTGATCTGTCAGGAGCTGGAGGTGAACTGGTTTCTTCAGATTCCTCTGATGAATGGGCGAGATATTCATGCAGTTTCTTCACCAACGTATTTAACTTGCTCTTACTGAAAAGAAAGAATCAAGGTTGGAATCAGATTTAAATTCTGTACTTCTAGAACCTTCCAAGATTTGAGTAACAGAAGTAAAGCTGACTTTAAGGTACAATCCAGTTCTGGTCCACCAACAACACTTATGCAGCAACCTCATTCTTCTTAGAGATCCACCATCCCAGAACTCAGCAAGCCCATCTCTGTTTAGCTTCCGAGATCAGAAACTATTCTGGATTCTGTTACTGTGGTTTGACAAAATCAGGCAACAATGTACTAACGCTTCTACAGCGTGGATGTACAGCTAACAGCCACCGATTTAAAATATACATTTTTATAGCCCTCTATATTAATTGCTGTTCCATGCACATAGAAGGGACCTACATAAACACATAATGTAATGTTTTATAGCTCAGAATCATCTATAGGTTATGCCGTGCATGTCCTTGCTTCCTTCATGGATCACTTTACACTGCCAATGTTACATTTCATTTGCCAAATATCTCTCCAACCTAAGGCCTTCTGACAAATTCCATGAAGGTGCTGAACAGGAACAGTGCAAGTTCCCTTTTTTTTGTTTTGCTCCAATCTTTGGGTATGGCCCCCATGTTCACTGTCACTGTTTTTTTTTTTTATGAGCCAACCTGATAGAAAAATTGCAAGGTCCAAAACCAGATGAGGCCAGGATGCTTTCTTATGTCATGAAGTCATACAACTGCCAAATATTCCTCATTGTACACTTAGAATTCTGAAATAACCATGCTTTAGCAAAATGAAAAACATCTTTGCAGTGCTTGATGCCAGATCTTCAAATTTTACAAAACCCAAGAATTATAGGGAACACATTCTTCTAAAAAGATAAGCAGTCAAAAGACATTTGCATTGCCTTGAACTTAGCTGCAACAGTTTACATTTTGTCTCACTAAACAGGTTTATTAGCTACATTAAATAGTGTATTTTTGACAATCCTGTACTCTTCAAATGACAATGGGTCACCTTTGTAAAATGGCAGTTATGTTCAGACAAGATGGTGGTTCATCTGAACAACATTCTCCAGAATGCAATGAAGATAACCTGCCATCCTTAGTCACCTGACCAGCAGAAGGGAGAGAAATGGTTGGACAGCATTTACAAAACCATAATGTGGTTCATTTCCTTCAGTGTCAGACTCTCCTAAGCACAGGAACGTATCGTGTTGCCTCACTCTGGACCAATTCCAGAACAGCATTATCTTTTCTTAGAATGTGGTGCCCAAATTTGTACATTATCTGAATGATGCCTTAGAAGTGCATTTCACAATTTTAACATCACATCCTTTGATTTAAATTCTACACATTTAACTATATAGCCCAACATTTTTTGCCTTTTTAATTGCTTACCCACATTGATTAGAGGAATGATTATTTTGGCATACAGTATTACACCCAAGTCTTCTTCACAGCCTCTTCTAGCTCAGCGTTTCCCATTTTGTATTTCAGGTTATGTTTATAGCATACAAAACCCCAAACATGTCTCCAGTAAACAGCAATGATTTGGTCTTTGAGTTTTAACTTTAGTATTTCTGAAATAATCTATTGCTTCTAGTATTTACCTAGCCTCCTAATTTGGTATAATATGTCAAGGTGACTAGATAACTAACAATGCCAGATTATCCCAAACCAGGAAAAGAAGAGTTAGTCAGTTGTTAAAGTACTATTACTATTAGTAGTAAATATTAATATTCGATCTTACCGCGGCCATTGACACCGTAAAGCATGGCAGTTTAATTAATTGACAGGAGCATTAGACAGGTGTAAGCCTTTCCTTCTGACAGACAACAATTTGTTAACCATATCAACTTTAAAAAGCAATCCTGCCCTTGTTAGATCTGGAGTCCCTCAGGGCTCAGTCCTTTGACCCTTATCTTTTCAATATGGACTTTAGGCCAGGTTACAAAAAATATGGTGTCCAATGCTGAGGATAATCCAATCTACCTGCATGCATCACTGAATTCTCCAACTACTTGTTCAATGCTAATCAAATGTCTAGGAGACATACAGTTGTGAATGACTCCAAAGTGTTGCTAATTAAACAAGACTAAAAAACAAGCATCAGACCAAGATGATTTTAATTGGCTCTCCCCTTCAGGTCTCAAAATAGAATTGTCTAAAACTGACTTTGGGTGATACAAAAAATGTTCCATCGCATTCTGTTAAAAACTTTAAGGTGATTTCTGACTCTACCCTATCTTTCAAATAAGTCTAGAGCACATCCTTCTTGCATTCTGAAACATTTCCACTCTTACTCTTACCAATGCTGAGAAATTAGTTCATGCTTTCATCTCCTCAAAACTTGATAACGTGGTCCTGGTAATATTTACTATATACTGCAATGCGTCACTTGCTGGGTCATCCAAGAAACTACAGTATGCCCAGGACTGGGCTAAGTGGATACAGACCAAGTCTAAAATATCCAAACATATTTCTCCTATGCTGAACAACCTGCACTGGCTACCAGTCTCTTACAGGATTGACTTTAAAAATTCCAGTTGACCTACCAGGCACTGCATGGTCTGTCTCCTGACCACGGGCTTGAAGAGTTACTGTCGACTCATGTCCCAGTTTGTTTACTTTGTTCCACTGGCTAGACTCCTCAATGTTCAAGGACTTCACATAGTACATTAGGGCACTGAGCTTTCCTAGCAGTGACACCTTGTCTTTGGGATACTCGTCCTGATCATATTACAGCATATCTTCTTCTGAAGCTTTCAATTCTTGCCTCAAAACTGACTTTCCTCTGAGTGTGGAAGAGGAAGAGGATGAAGAGAGGGAGGCTGCCTAACTGTCTTCTTACACAGGAGTAGAAGAGGCTGCCTGCCAGTCTACTAACAATAGAGGAATAGGTGGAGGACAACTAGGTCCTGTACTATACCCAGAAAAGGAGGATACTGCTGCATCCTTCCAAGTGTCCAGAAGGGAAGCACTATCAGAGCACATAGCCTCTGCTGGGGCTCAATGCCCCAGAAGAGGGGGTGGCCGCAGCCACTGGTCTTTGATGCAACAGACCAGGAAAAGCGATGAGGTCATGATCTAGGAGGAGTCTGC
This sequence comes from Lepisosteus oculatus, assembly GCF_040954835.1. Taxonomy (NCBI): domain Eukaryota; kingdom Metazoa; phylum Chordata; class Actinopteri; order Semionotiformes; family Lepisosteidae; genus Lepisosteus; species Lepisosteus oculatus. The sequence continues at coordinate 36,924,256 of NC_090703.1, read as the reverse complement.
CATTTGCCCTACCTACCCTCCTCTGTTTTCTTCTATCGCTCAGGGGATGAAGGAGGCCTTGGAATGGCTATCATCAGTTGGTTGATGGCCTCAATTATTGAGGGGGGTATTCAAGAGGGCAGTAGCTGGAGACAATATGGTGGTGCAAGTCTGAATCACATAGGTGGAAAACAACTGGTTTTCTGCATTCAATGTTCAGACAAGACACCAGAGCCTCCACTATGCTCTGTATTAGAAGAAGAAAGGAGCAAAACAACAACAAAGACAAAGCCAAAGTATACCATTTAAGTATTTATCACCATCACAAAGTTACTTTGAGATGAACAGTCCTAGGCAAGGACAGTTTCCAAACTATTTCAGGAATACCTCGTAATTTCTCCGTTTCTCCTTTTGCAATACATTTACTGACGCATATCTGCGGACTTTTAATTTTCCTAGAAACGTAACATCTGATATTCTCATGCTAGTAATACCCACCGATGGTGTCACTTTTGATTAATCTCCTAAAAACCTTATGTTCCAAAGCTCCAGACTCCATGCACTGGCTGTTTCCCTGGATTCTTGCTGTAAGGTCTGAGCCCGTTTGTATTGCACATTGTACAAGGTGATGTGGCTGTCTGCCATGCTACATAGAGCTGGCCCATCAGGAAGGTTTTACAGTAACATCTCGTGCGCCCAACATAGGCAAACAACCAAGCTGAAACAGAACCAAGCCAAGAAACTTCAGCCTGACAACAGATTCAAAACCTGCTTAGGTCCATTAGGCAATGGGCAGAGTTATTCGTTTTTCTTGTAGCCACAACTACAGAAAGACCATGGCAATGCATCCAGCAGCATGTCTGAGTAAGGAGGTTTTACAACCTCATAAACAGCAAAAGTTTTTTAAAAAGCAAGAAATGGATTCACTACAGAGAATAAAGGATAAATTCCTAATGGTAGCCGGGAATGCCATTATACAAATTGAAAACCAAAACACTTTTTTGCAATAGCTAACCACATGAAGCTGAAATCACGTTTTAATTATATGAAATATCTGTCGTTCAAAAATAATCTGGGTGAAGAAATAAAAAGAAATATGCACATTAATTTCAAAAGATAACAGATACTGTAATATACTGTGTTCCCTTCCATTTAACTATGATTTTATGACTTGGGGCAAACTGTTGAACAGGTTATTTAAGGTGCAAGAGAGGAGAACATCTGGTAAAAATACAGTTCTCTCCACTTCATTGTGAATTCATAACCGGTCTCCAAAAGCATTCCGTGAAGATGGTACTAAACTGAAACAAGATCTGCTGAAGTTAATGGATTTCTATTGAGTAACTCCGATGTGCAATTGTCCAGATGCCCAGAAAAAGTTATCTTTTAAACAACATCATCGCATCACAGTGGTCTCAAACCAGCCATTGCCTCAAACCAAGGCTTTATTGAAATTGTTCTATAAGAGTATACATTTTGTTTAAACCTTTAACCAATTACAATGCCATAACAATGATAGAAATACTACACAGGGGAAACTAAATGCTATTTTAATATTTTGGGGTTAGAAAGAATCAGCACTGGTGAGTGCATTTCAATGTAAAATGTACACATTAACTTGTAAAACTTCCAATTTACAAGTTTGCACAGCACCAGGTTCTGCAATTCAGAAAGAGGCAACAAAACTTCCAGTGATATGATGCAGCCTTATTACATTGTAAAAAAACAGGCTTGTGAACACATCCCTTTTAATCCAATAGAAATTTGTAACATTCTTCTATAACGTCAAAGACTGTATTTTGTTACCAAGGTTTAATAAATGATCGGAGAAAATGGGACTGCAATAACCCTTTAAAAAGAAGATGCCAGATAAGATGCCAGAAGGCCAGTTAATGTTATTTTTTGCAAAACCACACAGTGGTAAACAATGAAACAAAAATAAGAGTCTCAAAGACCACAGCTACAAGAGATAAGCAGAAGCCAACACACTTCACATGGTTAGTACAATACTTTCATGCTTGTTTTATCTAGTCCTTAGATATAGTCACCCACACAACTTCATCCTAACACATGACATCATTGCTTTGGCTTGCTCCTCTGCTGTAAAAGCAATTCAAGCACGTTGACCCACACCTTCACCCTCAAACTCCATGCATCTTTACAAAATGGCAATATTTCAAAAAAAGTATGACTGATAAGTGGACTGTTAGGGACTGCTACTGTTATTCAAAAGCAGTTCTGCATTTTGCATTTTTTACTCTGCTAAGCCTAAAATTTACAGAGGCAACAGAAATAATAATACTAATTTACACAGATTAAGACAATCGGGTTCGCTTGAAAAGAAATCACTGTGCTAAAGCTAGCTGCAAAAATCCCGGCAAACAAAACTTGAAATCTTTAGAATTCCATCTTTAGTTTATTTGAAAATTTCTGTCATGAAAGCAGTTGGGGGAAAAAAAAGCTCGAATATCTGAGTTTGAAAGAAACAAAATCTGAAGCCAGCCATCTCAAATGAATTGGGTGTGAAAGCTCTCTTAAACAAGTGATGAATGGGGTCCATGGTCTGGAACCTTTTAACCACAATGGGTTTATCCTGCTTAAATATTTTAATCTGACACCATCAAGCTTTGCTCTTGGTAAAAAACACATTTAAAATTACAGCTTTCTCCACATTTCTTCTGATTAATATTGCTGAGCAAAAGTTTTAAGACATCTCAGACACAATCAGGAGTCACAATTAGAGTTATGAATAACTTTTGATGCTCAGAGACACCACTAATGTTTTCTACTACCATCACACTTACTAGTACTCTAACTTAGTTTGAGTGCCAAAAGTCCAGGCTTCTTATTTATCTTTTATTCAAATCGATAGGAAACTTGATCATAACTCACGATCAACTATGCAGCAAATACAAAGTATTCAAGGCAACCAATCAAAACTAACTGATTGTCCGGTATTTATCCCTTACACACCCACAGAACTAAATGATTACTTTTTGTGTGACAAGAGGCCTCCATTGGGATTAAAATTAAATTAAAAATGTCTCTAAAAGATCATCGAAGTTGTGTTTTTGCAAAATGGAGAAAAAACATCACAAAATGGAGAAACTCTAGATCTAGCCCTTTTTTTTACTGAGAGTTAACCAGTTGCTGTTTTGTAATTGTTCTTTTAACATAAAACACAAAGAATCTGTATCCACAGTTTAACTCACAGTAAATATACGCAAATTCTCTTCATACTTTTGTAGGAAACTTCTTGTCTTAAAGTAGATTGTATTTTCCCCAAACATACTGAGCCCTGTACCATAGTAATCACAGTATCAAACTTCAACTAACAAAATCCTATTAGAAAAACAAAAATCTAAGAATTCCCATCTCAAGGAATCAACCAATGGTTTTGTATAAGGCATCTACAGCCAATAGAGTGAATTTTTAAATAATCCTCCATAAACATGATTCAGCGGTGGGCAAGACTTTTCAACATAGTTCCCTAACACATCCAGACACTTCTAAAACCTTTTCCCAAGGTTACAGATGCCCACCCAGTACCAGTGTTGGTTGAGACCAGAGTCGTTGATGGAACTGCAAGCTAGCAGTGCCACCTGCTACTTTGACTTCTGCTTCATTGCTTCAACTCCATCCTCAGAGAGTTTTCTTTCACATTTGAAAATCTGACTGCAGGATGTGGACTGTAGATACGGGATAACAGTTCGAAGCCCAACTCCAAGCTGCATGGCTTGATCTACCGTAGAATGACCACAAGTTCACAGCCCTTTTGGTTTTTTTTGACCCAACAGAGAAAGCTCATCGAGGAATGAAACTTGAGTCATGACAGTTCTGCATGCTCAGGGATGAAATGGGATGGTATCAAAGTTCATTTATAATCCACAATGTTGTTCTAGGATGACAACTGTGAAGATTGTTCACGTTCACTTTATTTGTGGACTCGTAAATGTGTAACATAAAATCTAACACGACAGACAGAAGAATAAGTATGGAGAGCAGCATTGTGGAACTGTGGTTAAGGGACTTGAAACTGAAGGGCTCTGGGTTCGAATCCCAGGTCAGACACAAGTGTTGTACCCTTGACCAAGGTCATCTGAATTATTCCCGTAAAATACTCTGCTGTGCAAATGAAAGATGTTTTGGACAAAAGCATCAGCCAAACAAATGGATAATAATAAGATGAATGTTAAATTCATGTTTCTGTACAATACAGAGATACTTGAAATGCATACTTTCTACAGTCCCTGGATAATTAGCAGTGTGACCAGTAAATTAAGAAGAAACAGTGACAAAAAAAAGTACACCACACAGCAGCAGGAAATCACTGTAGATCTCCAAATCTGTGGAGTCTTTAAGAATGGATTCTCCTTTTCAGAGACAACATAACCATGTGGTTAAATACTGACATTTCTCACAGAAGAACTTGGCAGCAAGCAATTAAAACTTTTCAACTTTTAAGTTCATTTTAACATTTACCATTGCTTAATGTTCATTAATACAGCAAAACCACAACTGCAAAACGATCACACCAAGTACGGAAATGTGTCTGTTTAAACAACCCGTCTTATTAGCAGTGGACATACATGTCAGGCTGCCAGAATAAACGTATTGTTTGGATGACCATGGCTGAAAGCTCAATTCGTCCATAATGCTTTATTTTTTTTACTTACATTCAGAGTTATTATATCACAAAATATCTAGATTTGAACATTTGAACATGAGATTTATAAACATAAACGCCATGAAACAATGTTTCAGATTTTCAAACACCTTGATTATGTCAAAATTCAGTCATGCTCAACAGAGAGACATTTAGGCAAACAAAAAACTTTTAACGCATGAGCTGAATTCAGGCCGTCAGCTTTGTAGTCTATTATGTACATCTTTAAAAGTGCAATGTATTAAACACTAACCGTCGGTCATTTTAAAAACTAACAGTGCTTGTGAAATGCCAAGCGTTTTGTGTCAGAAAAAAATGACAAATTTCTAAAAACAAATGCACAATGAATATTTTCGACATCCTAATAGCTTTCTAAACGCAAGAATTGACAGAGGTGTCAATATTTATATACAAGAGCATGAATATTTATAACCCGTGGTGCGTTATCTTCTTGCTCAGGTTCTTACTCGGAGGGAAATCCAAACAAGCGCTGCAATGGAGTTTTGACAGCAACTTTTGTTATAGCTGCGGATTTTTCTGAGCACCGGAAGTTTAATGCACACCACAAAAATTAACGATTTTCTCGCCTCCAAGTTATTTATTTTTTTTTAAAAACTAAAAGATAAATCGACACCATCGCAAAAACCACAGTAAACGGCTTCATTTTCTTTTAGTTAATCATTATGTACCCACGTAAAACGCTGAATATAGACCTCTTGGAAACGTCTCACAAAATATTCTCTATTCTTCCATTCTTAGAGGAGATCTATGCTCGATCATTACTGCAATCCCACAAATCCCAAAGCGCAAAAGCGGAGTGGGGAAACACTGTTTGTATTGATAGCATCACCACGCTTTCAGAGCGCCCTTCAAAATAGACACATTATTGATGATAACTTTGAGGACAACAGGATCCTGGAAGATGTCGAAACCTAAGAAATCATTTGAAACGATCTAGGACAGAGGTAAACAACAGACTTGAACTGAACTGGATACATTAATGAGATCACTGTTCGCTTCATACTGCACATGCATTGTTGTTGCATCCTATCACTGCAAAATCATTTTAAAAACTTTACACAATATAACTGTGCAGGAGTGATGGTGTACCCATATAAAATGAAGTCAGTTTCGAGCACCATGCAGCTTGAACAAAAATGCACAATCGCAAGTGAGAACCGTAAGTGGTTATAAAAATATAAAACGGAAGATAATGCAGTTTACTGGTGTCTGAAACGAAACCCTCCATCCGAAACTACACCCTGCAATCGTTCTTACAGGGAGAACCCAGCATATACTTCAAAATACACGATAAGTGCACCACCGGTGCTAATGCATATAACGCTAGTGCGCACTAAACATTCTATACTGGGTTTCCACAGAAAAAAGGCCCACATAATAAATAAGCCAATTTTTAGTTTCACTCGTACCTCCTGATCTCTGCGGTCATCTCTCGCCGATCGAAGACACGAGGGGCGCGCTTCGCCTCTCATTGGAGTTGATGTCTCAGATAATCTCACCGGTTTCTACTGAAAAAAAAACAGGAATATTGAATTAACCAGATCCAGGTAGACAAAGCAAGCCCGCCATCTTGCCGGATGGCTAGAGACGCACTAAAATGGCGCACCCTGCTCAGATTTCACCTGCTGCCGGATTGGCTAAACTAGCAGAGAGCAGCGGGGTTTTTTTGACTGGGCAAACGCAAAACTCATTGTGCATTGGTTTGTAGACGCGGCTCTCGTATAAACTGTTGAATATCATTGGTACACTATGCATAGAGAATTGTTTTTTCTTCTGATTGGCCAACTCTTTATTTTTGTTTCATTCATTTTACGTTTTAATGAAGTGCGGCTGTGATTTCCCCTCTGAAGACTTTTTGTGTATGTGTGAGAGGGTGAGGTTTTGCATAGACCGCTATTATTTTTGTATACTGAACACCATCGTAAATTGCTTCATAAAGTTTTGTAGCTACATTAAAATAATATGACACACTTAATATTGATTCGGTTAATAGTCTAGTCATAGTATGTGTGCTTTTAACAATTTTTGACATATTATTAAGATGAGCTGGCTTTATGTTGTTAAAATAATTTAAAAAACAATGCGTTGACCGACCTAACTGCAGTTTTTTTCATTCCCTTTCCCTGAAATGGTATATTAAGTGATATCAAACCTGTTCATTATCTGAAAACTGCTAATTCCTAGTTATGTAGGGTTATGGTAACCCAGAACTTACCCTAGTCACGGAAGCATTGAACACAAGACAATAAGAAAGTTTTCCATCTAACCCATTTGGTAGTTGGTCGTTTATTGATCCAAGGATCTCATCCAGCCATTTCTTGAAAGAAACCAGGGTATCAGGTTCATTAGTAATTAATATTTAATAATTGCTTACACTTATATAGTGCTTTTCTGGATACTCCACTCAAAGCGCTTTACAAGTAATGGGGACTCTCCTCTACCACCACCAATGTGCAGCATCCACCTGGATGATGCGACGGCAGCCATACTGCACCACAATGCTCACCACACATCAGCAATCAGTGGGGAGGAGAGCAGAGTAATGAAGCCAATTCATAGATGGGGATTATTAGGAGGCCATGATTGGTAAGGGCCAATGGGAAATTTGGCCGGGATGCCAGGGTTATGCCCCTACCCTTTTCGAGAAACGCCCTGGGATTTTTAATGACCACAGAGAGTCAGGACCTCCGTTTTACGTCTCATCCGAAGGACAGCGCCTGTTTACAGTATAGTGTTCCCATCACTATACACGGGCATTAGGACCCTCATGGACTGCAGGGTGAGCGCCCCCTGCTGGCCCCACTAACACCTCTTCCAGCGCTGTGAGGTAGAAATGCTAACAGTAGATGAAACCTTGTGTGAAAAAGTAAGTGCACGCTTACTGCTTCCACATCGGTTAAGAAAGTGATTAGAACCAGGTACTGCTTAATGGCTGCACATGATTAGTTGATCTTCAGGAAGTGCTTCCATCTGTATGTAAAATCAGAAATTATGTCAGTTTGGTCTGGAGCACCTAGATCATGCCTAGGTCAAAAGATATCTGAGACAGTCTCAGAGAAAGAATCATTGCTGCTCATCAGTCTAGGAAGGCTTATAAAGCCATTTACAAACAGTATGAAGTCTATCATTCCATAGTGAGAAAGATAGTTAAGTTCCAGATGGCTGTCAATATACCTAGGATTGGGCATCCCAAGAAATTCCCACCAAGATCAGACCATGTGTTGCTCCTAGAGATAGCAAAGACCCCCAAAGCTACATCTACAGGCATCTATCAAAATGGTAAACGTTAGAGTTCATGATTCAGCCATTAGGAAAAAAATGGATAAGAATGGCTTTTGTGGAAGGGTAGCCAGGAGAAAATCCCTTCTCTCTGAAAGGAGCATTGCTACATGGTTTGCAAAACAGTACCTGAATGAACCACAAGGCCTCTTGAACAATATCCTCTGAGAAGACAAGACAAAGTGAGGTTGTTTGGCTGTAATGCAAAATGACATGTCTGGCGATAACCAAATACTGTGCATCATCACAAGAACCTCATACAAACTATCAAGCATGATGGTGGAAGGGTGATGATTATGGCTTGTTTTCTATCTGCAGGACCTGGACGCCTCACAATTCTAGAGGAACTTATGAGACCATCTGTCCAACCAAAAATTATTCATGCAACAGGACAACGACCCAGAACACATTGACGCCATATGACTGAATGGCTGAAAAAGAAAAGAATCAGAAACTAATGCTTTCAAACATCACCAAGCTGAAGCAGTTTTGTAATGAGTGGGCCATATTTCCTCCCAGGCAATGTGAGACTGATAAACTCTTACAGGAAACATTTTCTTACCGCTAAAGGAGGTTCCACATGTAAGTGAATCACAAGGGGCACTTACTATGATTTGGTGAGAACTAGATAAAGGTACGGTACTGTATGTCTTAATATGTACAACTATAGAACCATAAGGAGGAGTACTTTCTTTTTCACATCGCTGTTTATTACCCAATACTTTTCTCCTGAATGGTGTTTCATAATATAGTGTTTAGATTTCCAGAAGATTTTTGGTAAAGGTGTACAGTGCCTTGGGAAAGTATTCGGCCCCCTTGAACTTTTCAACCTTTTGCCACATTTCAGGCTTCAAACATAAAGATATAAATTTTTTATTTTATGTGAAGAATCACCAACAAGTGGGACACAATTGTGAAGTGGAACGAAATCTATTGGATTTTTGAAACTTTTTTAACTAATAAAAAAAATGAAAAGTGGGGCGTGCAAAATTATTCGGCCCCCTTGCGTTAATACTTTGTAGAGCCACCTTTTGCTGCGATTACAGCTGCAAGTCGCTTGGGGTATGTCTCTATCAGTTTTGCACATCGAGAGACTGAAATTCTTGCCCATTCTTCCTTGCAAAACAGCTCGAGCTCAGTGAGGTTGGATGGAGAGCGTTTGTGAACAGCAGTTTTCAGCTCTTTCCACAGATTCTCGATTGGATTCAGGTCTGGACTTTGACTTGGCCATTCAATCACCTGGATACGTTTATTTATGAACCATTCCTTTGTAGATTTTGCTGTATGTTTGGGATCATTGTCTTGTTGGAAGATAAATCTCCGTCCCAGTTTCAGGTCTTTTGCAGACTCCAACAGGTTTTCATCCAGAATGGTCCTGTATTTGGCTGCATCCATCTTCCCCTCAATTTTAACCATCTTCCCTGTCCCTGCTGAAGAAAAGCAGGCCCAAACCATGATGCTGCCACCACCATGTTTGACAGTGGGGATGGTGTGTTGAGAGTGATGAGCTGTGTTGCTTTTACGCCAAACATATCGTTTTGCATTGTGGCCAAAAAGTTTGATTTTGGTTTCATCTGACCAGAGCACCTTCTTCCACATGTTTGGGGTGTCTCCCAGGTGGCTTGTGGCAAACTTTAGACGAGACTTTTTATGGATATCTTTGAGAAATGGCTTTCTTCTTGCCACTCTTCCATAAAGGCCAGATTTGTGCAGTGTAAGACTGATTGTTGTCCTATGGACAGACTCTCCCACCTCAGCTGTAGTTCTCTGCAGTTCATCCAGAGTGATCATGGGCCTCTTGGCTGCATCTCTGATCAGTCTTCTCCTTGTCTGAGCTGAAAGTTTAGAGGGACGGCCAGGTCTTGGTAGATTTGCAGTGGTCTGATACTCCTTCCATTTCAAGATGATCGCTTGCACAGTGCTCCTTGGGATGTTTGAAGCTTGGGAAATCTTTTTGTATCCAAATCCGGCTTTAAACTTCTCCACAACAGTATTACGGACCTGCCTGGTGTGTTCCTTGGTCTTCATGATGCTCTCTGCGCTTTCAACAGAACCTTGAGACTATCACAGAGCAGGTGCATTTATACAGAGACTTGATTACACACAGGTGGATTCTATTTATCACCATCAGTCATTTAGGACAACATTGGATCATTCAGAGATCCTCGCTGAACTTCTGGAGTGAGTTTGCTGCACTGAAAGTAAAGGGGCCGAATAATTTTGCACGCCCCACTTTTCATTTTTTTATTAGTTAAAAAAGTTTCAAAAATCCAATAGATTTCGTTCCACTTCACAATTGTGTCCCACTTGTTGGTGATTCTTCACATAAAATAAAACATTTATATCTTTATGTTTGAAGCCTGAAATGTGGCAAAAGGTTGAAAAGTTCAAGGGGGCCGAATACTTTCGCAAGGCACTGTACATTAGGTTGCTGCTGTGCTTGGTACGAATCGGTTAGTCGTTGGCACTCTTACTTCTAGACCAGAAACTTCAAACCAATTGCCCAGCATAGTTACATAGGGGCACTGTGCACCAGTAAATGACTTTTTTGAGGTGAGATGTTAAAATATGGTTTTGTTCCAGAAGTCTGACTAAATGGCCATTACAGATCTCATATTACTTTTTGTATGAGTAAAGGTAGTCAACCCAGTGTCCTGGCTAAATTCGACTTTGGATCTCCACAACCTGGCCTGCTTGAATTTAGGCCTTAATTCAACTTGTTATATCAGTTCTCACTTCTCCACTTCATCTGCTGTGTAGTGGGGCTGCTGGAGCACAATGATTGCAGTGATTGCAGTGTATCACAAGTAGTGATACCTCACTAGTACTTGGTGGGTGAAGTGGGTGCCCTTTTCTACAGAAAGTGGTTTGGGATCCCCTGGGTAAAATGTTATCGGAGTATAATTATTAAAACAAGCAAGGTATTATTAATAAAATATAATGAAATAAACATTGAAGTAAAACAAAACAGATATTATCCAAATAACAGCACTAATAAGTTGATAAACCTCAAACTGACTCATTTATCATCCTTTTTTGATAACATATACTTGGTATAATTAGCAAATGTCACATTGTCAGAAAATATAGGAGCAGAAAAATCATAAATAGAATTGCACAGTATTCAATTCTATTTATGATTTTTCAGAAACCGGGGAATTTAGGGAAGTGTAAGACGACATGCAAGTGGGCAGTAATTTTCCTTACAAAATGAGTGGTGCTGGACTACAGAAAATAGCTTATTTGAATGATTTAAAAAATGCTTCGAGAAATAAAAGTGTAAAACTGAAATCAGTAAAAATATCTTGAACATAACAAATAGGTACATTGTGAATTAAAATATTAATTGTAATCTAAACTCGATTTTTTCATTTTACCAATTTACTTTTCCATTGTTTCCCTTAAAACCACATCAGTATGATATTTATCTAACTTTGATCTAATAGGCAGTACCAGGGTCTTCTTGTAAATTTCAGTAATGTCCTTGTAATCTCCTCTGTGGAATGTTTTCAATTCAATTATAGCTTTATTATCCTAGAGGGGAACTTTTACAACACAGTAAACAATTCAACAATAACAACAAGAGAGACAAACATTACCAACAAAGCAGACAGTAAAATAGAGTTACAGGAGCTAAGAGAGTTACTTTACATTTTCTCAGAGAGAATTTAAAGAGGGTATTAAAGATTTTCTGAGTCTGCTACTTTCACACCTGTGGACACAGAGGAGTCTCCCAAATGGGGGTAATGGAAATTCAAGGTTCAAGATTCACTTTATTGTCATTCTACACTTATACAATGTACCACCAGCCAGCAGCCAAATCACCCTGCAACTCACAACTGGCAGCCCACTGAAGCTAAGCAATGGGAAATGGGAAAAACTAAGGTTGCTGCTGGAAGAGGTGTTAGTGGGAATAGCAGGGGGCTCTTACCCTGCAGTTTATGTGGGTCCTAATGCCCCAGTATAGTGACAGGGACACTATACTGTAAACAGGTGCTGTCCTTCGGATGAGATGTAAAACCGAGGTCCTGACTCTCTGTGGTCATTAAAAATCCAAGGTCGTTTCTCGAAAAGAGTAGGGGTGTAACCCTGGCATCCTGGCCATATTTCCCAATGGCCCTTCCCAATCATGGCCTTCTAATAATCCCCATCTATGAATTTGCTTCATTACTCTGCTCTCCTCCCCACTGATAGTTGATGTGTGGTGAGCGTTCTGGAGCACTCTGGCTGTTGTCGCATCATCCAGGTAGATGCTGCACATTGGTGGTGGTAGAGGGGAGTCCCCATTTCCTGTAAAGCGCTTTGAGTGGAGTGTCCAGAAAAGCAATTATTAAGTGTAAGCAATTATTATTACCAGAGAGAACGAAATATAGTTCCTCCTGGGCTTCGGTGTGCACAGTACACTAAAATAATAGGGGGGGTCGAGTGGCAGTCAATTAGCAGCTGTTGAGATAGTATAGGTATTATACTCAGCTATACTTTCTCAACAGCTAGTATGACAAAACCTTTTGTTATCCATCACCATGGGGGAAGACAAAGAGACAAATCACAAATCAGGTAATGAATACAAAAATACAAAAAATGGTTCAAAGTTAAAAGGTTAAATATACCACTTAGCACTATTAGGGCTGTAATCAAGAAATTCAAAACCACTTAAAGTGGTTAACTTACCAGGAAAAGGGCACATGTACATCCTGTTTGAAGGGGAGACAAAAAAGAAACAATGGATCACAGTTGGAGAGCTGCAGCGTCTGATTGCATCTTGGGGTCACCAAGTCTCCAAATCAACAATTAGAAGCTGCATCCATGCCAAGAGACTATTTGGAAGGGTTGCCAGAATAAAGCCCTTGCTGACAAGAAGAAATAAATCGAAGCGGCTTGAATTTGCCGGACGCCAAGGGGATTTGATTAGAAGAGGGTGCTATGGTAAGATGAGACCAAAACTGAACTCACTGGCCACTTACACCATCAGGACATTTGGCGTCAGAGGGAGATGCATACAAAGAAAATAATTTCCTAGCTACTGTAAATATGTGGTGGTGGATCGTAGATATTATGGGTCTGCTTTGCTGCCACTAACGCTGGGGTCCTTGTTAAGATCAGTGGCATCATAGACTCGACAAAACCTGGTGGCCTCTGCCAGAAAGCTGTGACTTGGTCACTGATGGACCTTTCAGCATGACAATGACCGTAAACACAGCTCAAAATCAACAAAGATCTGGTTGACTGAAAACAAAATCTATGTCTGAGTCTCCAGACTTAAACCCGATTGAAAACCTGTAGTCTGAATTGAAGAGGGCAGTCCATAAGGACATCAGTGATCTGGAAATTTTCTGCATAGAGAAATGGTCCAAAATCCCTCCCAGTGTGTTCTCCAACCTTATTAAACACGATAGGGAAAGGCTGTGTGCTGTTATCCATGTCAGAGGAGGTTGCACCAAGTTCTAGAAACAAGGGATCCAATAATTCTGACAGCAATTCTAAAAATGTCTACACTAACAAGGATAAACCCCTTTTAACCTAGGGAATATTTATAGTTATATTTATATTTTAATGCTAGCAGCCATATCACCCTGCAATTCACAACTGGCAACCCACTGAAGCTAAGCAGGTGTGAGCCTTGTCAGTACCTGGATGGGAGATCTCCTGTTGAAAAACTAAGGTCGCTGCTGGAAGTGGTGTTAGTGGGGCCAGCAGGAGACTTTGTGGGTCCTAATGCCCCAGTATAGAGACGGGGACACTATACTGTAAAAAGGCGCCATCCTTCGGATAAAACATAAAACTGAGGTCCTGACTCTCTGTAGTCATTAAAAATCCCAGGCCATTTCTTTAAGAGTAGGGGTGTCATCCCAGGGCCCTGGCCAAATTTCCCATTACCCTTTACCAATCAAGGCTGCCTAATAATCCCCATGTATAAATTGGCTTCATCACACTGTTCTCCTCCACACTGATAGTTAGTGTGTGGTGACTGTACTGGCGCTCTATGGCTGCTGTCGCATCATCTAGGTGAGGTTGCACATTGGTGGTGGTGGAGGGGAGTCCCCATTACCTATAAAGAGCTTTGAGTGGAGTGTCCATAAGTGTAAGGAATACTTCTCTCCCTGTCTGTGTGTCTCATGGAGACTGTGTTGGGGCATGCGTAAAGACAAATTCCTAATACAAGAAATTGTATATGGAATTAATAAATAAATAAAGTGATCTTATCTTATCTTATTAAAAGCAGAGGGAAAATCAAGAAATAAGATTCTTACAAATGTCTGTCTTGGTCAAGATGCTGACAGACCAGATTTAACATTGTGAGCATTTGGAGACTGTTACCCTTTTAAGGTACTTTAGGATGGGCTGCGTGCTTTCGAGCTGATAATATGTCGATTTTTTGTATTCGCAAAGTTACAGGGTTAATTTAGCAAAAACGTACACGCAATTTGTTTTCTTCATCAGTTAATGCACAAAATAATAAATTCTGTAAAAATAAATAGATGCCACTTCTAACTAAGAAATGAAAGCAGCAAAAACGTTTCAAGTTTTGTCTGTAAAAATCTGCTGTATTTTATACAACTCTACAACTTTTTTTTCATTAAGCCCCTCCTTAAAGCACTTTCCAACAAATGACAGAGCAACAGCTTGCTCCTAGATGATTCGTTGGCTAAAATTTAGTTTGTAGCCAATCATAAAACCTGGCCGCCTCTTTACGTCATATACATGACAACGGGCTTCTGATTGGACGATAGACAGAAAAGTATGCCAATAGAAATATTACAGCAGAAAATTAGGCCATACGTAATGTATACGATTAAAGCACTAGTTCGGTCTCTTTTGAAAAGTGGAGACATGGCTTTGTGTAAAGTTTTGTATATAACCGTTTTAATTTTAGTACTCTGCGGAATATCTACACATGGACAGAAGAAAAAAGAGGTGGGTTACAGCCTCACTGTGCACATTATAATTGTAAAGTGGGATCTAATATAAATGAGTATCTGCACTTTTATGGTGACTCGTGTGTTAACTAATCAGGAAGTGACAGGTTTTCAGTGTTTTGAGAGGCTTCATTTCATTCAGTAGATTCCAATCCATCTCCAAAAAGTTATATTGTTGATGTTCTTCGTAATTAAGTAAACGGGATCACAATTTTCTAGGTTTTAAATGCGTTGGGATAAACTTTCTGGGCAATGTACTCGATTATTCCGATATCATTGATTATCCCAATCAGCAAAAAGACTGAGCGAAAAGCTACAGTATTTATAGACACCTTAGGACATTTTCCAATTTCTTTATAGTTTGAAAGTGAAACTATATGAAGCAAGTAACTCTTATGTTAAAACTGTACACTATTCTAGTAAGACCTCTTGCAGAATATTGTGTACGACTCTGGTTACTATCTTACAAAAATATATGGTCTGTAATCGTCCAAAGTGCGACCAGGCATTCCCGGGCTTAAACTAATTGCACTGTATTGACACGCTAAATAATTGAAATATTTTAATCTTGAGCAGATAGACTACAGGGAAACTAAATTCAAGTATTTATATTTCCGTAAGGTCTTGGAAAAAATAAGCAATAAATGAAACAAATTTGTAATAGCATTAACTAAATCTCCTAGGAAGTTACAGAGTTTTCTATTATTTCTTTGACATATAGACCCTGCGTTTCGTTTACTTATTAAAGGATATTTTGCTGTTGAAGCTTAAGTAAAAAAAAAATCCCATTGCAGTTTTCAGTTGGACAATTTTAATGAATAAGGTTTTTATATGACACATTGAAAGTGTTCTTAAAATGACCAGAAAAGGCAAATGACGTTACAGATAAATAAAGTTGCAGCAATCATTGTAACTATGCAGGCTGGTCCAGACGCTTCCTTTCGTTTGTAACCTGTTATAAAATTATCCTTAGGCTTATGTGGTTACTGTGATGGACTGCATGCGGTGACTAATAACTTACTGATTTTCTAAACCTTCTTGAATGAGCCTAAGGATAATTTTCAAAACATGACTGTGTATGTTATTCCACAATATTCCACAATACCCAGTACTCTGATCATAGGCACATTCCCATTTTCTGTCCTAAATTGACACATTTTATTAATTTTAATATGTTCTTGTGTCCCTGGTTTTCTGTGTCCAAATTCTGAATGAAATCTGAAATCAAATTATCTTTATTTAAAGAGAACATTCTCTTTTCAGACACATATGAACATGGTAGACCATGCACACTGCCCACAGGCAGAATATTGAGGCCAGAGTTGATCTGCTGCCCCTGGGGCTGGAAGACAGTAATACTCTTCACTGCAGTGCAATTCTGCCACCCTGTTTAATTGCCACTAACAGCTGATAAGTAATAGAAGTGAGCTGATCACAAGTCCTGCTATCAATTCTGTCAACAGTTCAGCAGTGTTACTGATAACATCTATTCTTAACAGAAGATCAGTTTAAAATATGAACAACAACAAAACCAATTTAATTGATGATTTTATATTGGATTTCTTAAAAAGAATGATGAGGTAAGTGGCACGTTGATTACTCTTTGTGTAAAGGCAACTTCTAAATAATCTATACAAAGTGTTGTGGCTGTGAATATACAACAAACCCATTCATGCATTTTCTAACTGCTTCTGTTAGGGTCACGGAGGAGGGTACATGCTGGTCAGTCCAGCCAGACACAGACAGAAACATGCACACACTCACACTTACACCAGGGTCAGTTTTCCCAGTTAATCTACTAGTATGTCTTTGGGTCGTGGGTGGAAACAGAGGGGCCTCGAGGAAAACTCAACATGGAGAGAACATACAAACTCCACACAGATAAATTAAACCCAGAGCCCAGCACTACAAGGCAGTAATACTTACCACTGTGCCACCTCTATATAGTTTATTTAAACGTTTTTAAATACATGCAGAATATTATTATTGTAGCTTTTGAATGAAATTGGAATCTTTTTCTTTTCCTTCAGGCAATGCTGTCCGAGAAGGTGGGACAGTTGATGGACTGGGCTGGTAAAAGAGCGGTCATTCGTATGAATGGGGAGAAGTTTCGACGGTTTGTGAAAGCGCCCCCGAGGAACTACTCTGTGGTGGTCATGTTTACTGCTCTGCAGCCTCAGAGGCAGTGTGGGGTGTGCAAGTAAGTTACCTTTATTACACTGGAGAGTGATGTTCATATACAGTGCCTTGCGAAAGTATTCGGCCCCCTTGAACTTTTCAACCTTTTGCCACATTTCAGGCTTCAAACATAAAGATATAAATTTTTTATTTTGTGTGAAGAATCACCAACAAGTGGGACACAATTGTGAAGTGGAACGAAATCTATTGGATTTTTGAAACTTTTTTAACTAATAAAAAAATGAAAAGTGGGGCGTGCAAAATTATTCGGCCCCTTTACTTTCAGTGCAGCAAACTCACTCCAGAAGTTCAGCGAGGATCTCTGAATGATCCAATGTTGTCCTAAATGACTGATGGTGATAAACAGAATCCACCTGTGTGTAATCAAGTCTCTGTATAAATGCACCTGCTCTGTGATAGTCTCAAGGTTCTGTTGAAAGCGCAGAGAGCATCATGAAGACCAAGGAACACACCAGGCAGGTCCATAATACTGTTGTGGAGAAGTTTAAAGCCGGATTTGGATACAAAAAGATTTCCCAAGCTTCAAACATCCCAAGGAGCACTGTGCAAGCGATCATCTTGAAATGGAAGGAGTATCAGACCACTGCAAATCTACCAAGACCTGGCCGTCCCTCTAAACTTTCAGCTCAGACAAGGAGAAGACTGATCAGAGATGCAGCCAAGAGGCCCATGATCACTCTGGATGAACTGCAGAGAACTACAGCTGAGGTGGGAGAGTCTGTCCATAGGACAACAATCAGTCTTACACTGCACAAATCTGGCCTTTATGGAAGAGTGGCAAGAAGAAAGCCATTTCTCAAAGATATCCATAAAAAGTCTCGTCTAAAGTTTGCCACAAGCCACCTGGGAGACACCCCAAACATGTGGAAGAAGGTGCTCTGGTCAGATGAAACCAAAATCGAACTTTTTGGCCACAATGCAAAACGATATGTTTGGCGTAAAAGCAACACAGCTCATCACTCTCAACACACCATCCCCACTGTCAAACATGGTGGTGGCAGCATCATGGTTTGGGCCTGCTTTTCTTCAGCAGGGACAGGGAAGATGGTTAAAATTGAGGGGAAGATGGATGCAGCCAAATACAGGACCATTCTGGATGAAAACCTGTTGGAGTCTGCAAAAGACCTGAAACTGGGACGGAGATTTATCTCCCAACAAGACAATGATCCCAAACATACAGCAAAATCTACAAAGGAATGGTTCACAAATAAACGTATCCAGGTGTTTGAATGGCCAAGTCAAAGTCCAGACCTGAATCCAATCGAGAATCTGTGGAAAGAGCTGAAAACTGCTGTTCACAAACGCTCTCCATCCAACCTCACTGAGCTCGAGCTGTTTTGCAAGGAAGAATGGGCAAGAATTTCAGTCTCTCGATGTGCAAAACTGATAGAGACATACCCCAAGCGACTTGCAGCTGTAATCGCAGCAAAAGGTGGCTCTACAAAGTATTAACGCAAGGGGGCCGAATAATTTTGCACGCCCCACTTTTCATTTTTTTTATTAGTTAAAAAAGTTTCAAAAATCCAATAGATTTCGTTCCACTTCACAATTGTGTCCCACTTGTTGGTGATTCTTCACATAAAATAAAAAATTTATATCTTTATGTTTGAAGCCTGAAATGTGGCAAAAGGTTGAAAAGTTCAAGGGGGCCGAATACTTTCGCAAGGCACTGTAAATACTAGATTGGGGCTGTGTCACCTGTCATGTTACAGGAGGAACGACTCAAGGATAGAGGGGTCAAAGGAGTGAGCTTACACTTCCTCTTCCTCCCCCGTGTGCGGTCACGGTGTCCATAACTGGGAGCTGAGATGTGAAAATCACACTTGGCTATTGCAAATATGGAGGGTGTTATTAAATAATTGGTAGAAAAATCTATAAAATATAATGCAATTTCACAGGGGTGTCAGATAGATATACCTCTAGGAACTCTCCCACAGCAATCATGCAGCCCCCTGCACCACTTACAAGCTTGTAGATAAGTTATATGAAAGAATAATACCAGACCTGAATCTTGGCAACACATTCAGATAATTTCCTTTATGAATGGGGGTCAACTAACTGGCCTTCCCCCTTTAAAGACAGTTGATTGACAACATATAGTAGTTAATACTATTTAATCTCTATAAGAGTAATAGCATACTGATGTTCTTTTAATAAGGTCAAATCCACCTTGTAAACTTTAATCTCTCTTTGTGCAGGCAGGCAGATGAAGAATATCAGATCCTGGCCAATTCGTGGCGTTACTCTAGTGCCTTCACCAACAAGATCTTTTTTGCAACTGTTGACTTTGATGATGGCTCAGACGTGTTTCACATGGTACTTGTCTTTTTTGTTTCTATCCTCTTGTACTATATAGGAAAGGTCACCATAGATCGGGTCATTCGAGTTTCATCAGCCTTGCTTTACATTATGTATTTCTTAATCCTTAATACAGATATTTCCTCTGTCTTGAAACACGTAGCAGCCCCTAAACTTGTAGCTGCCCCTAAGGATTGGTATAGTCAGAAAGATTAATCAAATTAAAATAATTAGACCAAATTGTGAGACGATTGCAAATGTACTGAGGTGAGGCACACCTTAACTATTCTCATCTTTTGGAATGATGTGTCCTTATCAAAGGAAATAAATTAATGGAGACCTATATATTAATAACTATACAATTCTCAAGTAGCTCTAAAGAAAAAATAATTTATCTTAATTTCTTGTTTTTTTCTGAATTGTATAATTCAGTAGTCTCTTAATGTGCTGTTCTAATAGATTCTTTTAGACTTCCTTGTTCAGATTTATTTTATTCACAATTCAAATGTCATGTTTTTCAAATGGGATTCAATTATCTTTCTGATACGTTGCAGAGATAGCAATTTGTACAAAAAGCACAAATTCACTTTTCCATGTATGACCACATCTTGTGCCATTTGTTTCTGCAGCTGAATATGAACTCTGCACCCACGTTCATGCACTTTCCCCCGAAAGGAAAGCCCAAAAGAGCTGACACATACGAGCTCCAGGTGCGAGGATTTGCAGCTGAACAGATTTCCCGTTGGATTGCTGACAGAACTGACGTCAATGTAAGCTGAGGATAATATTCTCAATACTGTGACCTGTCAAAACCACAGAGTAACACAGTCATGGACGGGATTTCAGTTCTTATGAAGCCAAACATTTAACTGTAGAGATAAATCTCTTTATACGTCAGGTGTTGTGGGTTTTTTATGGCTTGAACATTTCAATATAG
Organism: Lepisosteus oculatus; assembly: GCF_040954835.1. Taxonomy (NCBI): domain Eukaryota; kingdom Metazoa; phylum Chordata; class Actinopteri; order Semionotiformes; family Lepisosteidae; genus Lepisosteus; species Lepisosteus oculatus. Next base: position 36,903,960 of record NC_090703.1, on the reverse strand, counting down.
AAATAATAGTTTGTCACAACACAGCAATTAAGTGTTTCTGAAGCAGTCGCATACACGTATTGGCCATCTGTGTTTGGAACGGCTACATTTACTAGATTGTTAAATGTGATCTGCATTGTTTGAACACTTATCCATCCTGACAAGTGCGTGTTAAAATGTTAACATGCAATTGGAAAACTCATTTCCAATTCTGGGTCTCTATATTTGATTCTGTAAATGTACATTTTGCTTGGTTATACGTTCTGTAGTGTTAAGTAGTATTCAGTAAAAGCAGCATCCAGTTTAAGTCTGGTCCTTAATGGTGCCAGAATTGTTTTGCTTTGCAAAAGTATTATTTGAGCTTGTACAGCTAGAGTGAATTCATTCTCCCTAGAAAACCAATGCACTAGGGTGTAACAAAGGGTCAGTTTTGACTTATGGCATTTCAGAGTACAGATTTATTAAGTTGAGGTTTGAATATTTTAATAGTACTGTGTGTAATTTGCTTATACCAATATGTAAATGTCTAGAACAAATAATGAAATTGTTTTTTTCTGTACTACTTTCTCTTAATTCAAAACTTAAAAACACATACCATGTTCAATTTACTCAATTCTGGGTGGTTCCTCTTATATAATTTGAATATTTCAACAAGCAATTTCTCCAGCTGTGAAACTTAGAATTATCACAGTTGTAAAACAAATTTTGAACCTAAGACTTTGTGAACCAATTTATAGAAACGTATTTGTAGTTTTGCTTGCTAAATGAAACTCTGGGTCTTTGATATAGCAAGTCACTTACTAGGACATTTTGTCAACCTCCATATTTCCCCTCTGACATTTCCAAGTGGACAGCTTGCAGGGTTATGGCAAATCATTATACATTTAAGTAAATGAATGCAATGCTAATTGTAAACTGTACCTTATTATACTTCCTGTACTTTTTTAATGATGTGTTCTGGTGCCTGTTGTTTTTGTGGTATGTAGGGAGGTATTTTTGAGTTAGTCTATTAATGTTAATTTTTAAATTATTATAGTATTTATGTATAGTATGTGTTTGCATGTATTCCTTGCTATTATGTTATGATGTAAGCTTTATATTTTTATTGTGCATGTTCAGGAGTTACATCACATAATGCATCAACTGAGAGAGCACTTTGCCTGCTCCAAGATAGAGTTGTTTTAAACGCTATATGGCACTTAATAGACATCTTGTAAATCATGACTGTGAGGGTGTTTGACCAAATTACGATAGAAACAGAAAGCTGTCAAGCTCAGAACAATCTCAGACATATATTGAAGGAAGAGGGCTAAAAAATGAGCATCATATATACCCTTCCCACTAACATAAATTGCTTTAAAAGTAGTTATATTCCAATTTATTTTGTTTTTCCTCTTTCCAGATCCGAGTTATCAGGCCTCCAAATTACGCTGGTCCTCTGATGCTAGGCTTCCTGCTTGCTGTGATTGGAGGGCTTGTGTATCTCAGAAGAAATAACCTGGAGTTTCTCTACAATAAAAATGCCTGGGCATTCGCTGCTTTAGTAAGTATTTAGAACAATTCTATTAGACGTACAGTAGAATGAATGTCTATTCATCGGTTGTTTTTAAAACCCAAATGGGGAGCATGGCAGTTAGCACTGCTGCCCCGCTGAGTGCCAGTGTCCTGGGTTTGATTGTGCGATTGGGCATCCTTCTGTTTGGAGTTTGGACGTTCTCCCCTTGTGTGCACACTTGGTTTTCCTCCCACATCCTGAGGACTTGATAGCTAAATTTCCTAGTCTATTCTAAACTTTTCCATTCTCTATGGCTCTGCAATGGACTGAAACAAAGGAGTTGTGTATACTGAGTGCTACATTGAACCCTGTGCTTCTAGGAGACAGACTAGCTTCATAAAACCTTCACCAGGATTTGTGGTCCGCAGAAAATGGATGTTTTTATGAGTATTATAAAAGTGGAAATGTCCAAATGATCTCATGCCAAGAGGTACACACACCAAATATAAATGTTTAGGATAGTTCTATTACTTAAGTGTCCCCTTTCATATTAAATTATATTAAATATTTCCATATTAAAGTTTGGATCCTCGCTCATTCTTCTCAAAGCTGTGATGATTCTTAATTTTAATTTGCAACTGGCAGTAATTATGTAAGCCCCGACACATGAACTTGTTTTTTAGAACCTTCTAAGCCTGGGAAATGAATTGAGTCGTAAACTAAATAAATTCCTCTTTTTCGGATTCATCAGACCCCCTACCTGTAAATTGCCATCTCTTCTGTGGCACTTTGTAGACCAGTTTGCTTTTATTTCAACAGTGCTTTGTCCTGATCATGACTTCAGGACAGATGTGGAACCACATTCGTGGCCCTCCGTATGCTCACAAGAATCCGCACACGGGACAAGTGGTAAGAAAGTGCTTTGTGAAAGTTGTACTGCACAGGTCCAAGATGTAATGTGATCTAGTTGACATTCAGACAATTCAGACGTTTTTATAACTCTCGGCCTTAAGAATCACCATTGCAGTGGTGCTGCTTTTGTTTTTTTCCCGTTATCATCTTTTTCGTTTTTTTTAGAGGATTTGTAAAGGGCTATCTAACACACGATCAGTGTATTTTGTCTTTTGTTATTTGCAGTCAAACTGCTGACATTCTTCTTTACAGAACTGAAATTACATGTAACCCTTTGATTAGTGAATTCAGAAACTCCTAATCTGCTTGTGGGAGTGGGTCATTTTTCATGGTTCTTCTTGTTTTTAGAGCAGTGTAAATAAATAATATTGATGTTGTAGGAAAGCTGTGATACTACTGTAGAAAGGGCAATCCAGGTTGTGCTCATTTAGCAAGTGCACTGTTTCTTCAATGAAATAAGAAGTATCTGTGTATGGATTAGACCACTATGCATTGTAGGTTATAGACAGTGCATTTCCAAATATTTAGAACATACTTATTTAAAAATGAATGTTTTATATGCAACATTTACATAGACACAAATGATAATTTAAACATTTAGATGCCTGCAAAAAAGCCAGGATTGCATAATGATCTGAGAGGTCATACCCAATAATACTGTACCATATTACACCCACATCAGAATGCTGTCTTGGGTATTAAGTTACAGGTGATAGGAACAGGATGTCCCGGATTAATTGATACATGGGAACAAATAAAGGTTTATTCCATTCTGAAAAGAGAAGAAAAGAAACACAACGTTTCGGCTGTGGAGCCTTCTTTGGGTGTTGGGCGTCCCACACCTGAAGAAGGCTCCACAGCCGAAACATTGTGTTTCTTTTCTTCTCTTTTCAACAGGGAGTAAACGTTTACTTGTTCCTTTGCAGCCTACACATGCTGGTGTAGCTATCTACTTGATTGATACATGTACTAGTATACATGTACCACAGATCTTTTAAAATGTTTAAAAGGGTGTTTAAGTACTGAAATACGTAATGTATGGGCATAGCTTATCCTCTTACCCATGCTTTCACTGCTGTTAAAGCTTATCATAATCTATTAATGTAACATTAACAGAGGGTAGCTCAGTTAAAAACACATATAATGGTAAGCATAGTTACGTCTCTTCATGGCACTTCTGCATAATGTACATTTTCAGAAGGGACCAGGACTGTCTTGGCCTTTCCTTTCTCCTAATTTAATTGTCATTTAATGATTGTGTCTGATTTTCTATTACAGACCTCAGTGGTCTCCAAAGCTATTGTTTAATTACATAATGATGTGATAAAATATAATGTAATTATATGATGGTCTTATCACAATTGTTTTACCTTTCATGTAAATACTTAATAATCACCATATAGTTTCAGATTTGTTTTCATGCCAGCAATGTACTTTTCCATTCCTGCTGTTTTTATAACTGCACTTTTATAATATGCAGTTCCCATGGTTTCCTTTTAAATAATTCCCATTAACTGAAGAGTTATTTTCAACTGTGTTGAAATGTGTCATATACAAATGGGATCACAAAAAAAACATTTAAAACTGTGATTCTGTGCTGTACCATGGGAAATGTTATTAATTGATCAAATGATCATTGTATGGAAATGATAATTTTCTCAGCCATACTTCTCAATCCTTCTCAATCCTTTTTTTGTCTTATAGAGTTACATCCATGGCAGCAGTCAGGCCCAGTTTGTTGCTGAAACTCATATTGTTCTGTTGTTCAGTATCCTTTTACTATAAGGATTCTTTTTTAAATTTTCCTTAAACATGATTTTTGTTCGTTAAAAAACGAATAAAGAAAAAGTAAGTAAAGGTATAATAAAAATTTTGGATTTTACAAAGAACAATAGTGGACACCTCTATAAAATGGTGTCTTAAAGCTCCATTTTACAGTATTTGCCAGCAGCCATATCACCCTGTAACTTACAACTGGCAACCCACTGAAGTTAAGCAGGTGTGAGCCTGGTCAGTACCTGGATGGGAGACCTCCTGGGAAAAACTAAGGTTGCTGCTGGAAGAGGTGTTAGTGGGGCCAGCAGGGGGCACTCACCCTGCGGTCCATGTGGGTCCTAATGCCCCAGTACAGTGATGGGAACACTATACCGTAAAACAGGCGCCGTCCTTCGGATGAGATGTAAAACCGAGGTCCTGACTCTCTGTAGTCATTAAAAGTCCCGGGGTGTTTTTTGAAAAGAGTAGGGGTGTAACCCTGGCGTCCTGGCCAAATTTCCCCTTGGCCCTTACCAATCATGGCCTCCTAATAATCCCCATCTATGAATTGGCTTCATTACTCTGCCCTCTCCCCACTAATAGCTGATGTGTGGTGAGCGTTCTGGCACACTATGGCTGCCGTCGCATCATCCAGGTGGATGCTGCACATTGGTGGTGGTAGAGGGGAGTCCCCATTACCTGTAAGCGCTTTGAGTGGAGTGTCCAGGAAAGTGCTATATAAGTGTAAGCAATTATTATTATATTACAGTATGTGTGTTAATCATCAGTATCTAGTTACACTTACAAGTGCGCTATCTCCACCTAAACACGTACAAGACGAGAAGAAACAGCACTTTGGCATAGAAGAACAAACACTTTGACCTTCTTATGAAAAAGGACATTGTCCTTCAGCTGCAGGCCTGCAGAGGAATGAGCCAGTCCGTTATGGAGCAGCTCCAAAGAATGCAGCTTTTTTGAATAAAAATGCTGAGAAGGCAAATGAAGCACACGTATCATGTCTAAACAGAATGAGTACAAATGTCATTCCAGGCTATAGTTCTATTAGTGATGCCACATTTGTGTCACAAGTGATAACATTCATGCCATCCATGAGATATAAACCTAATACCATAGACTCAAATTTCTGCATCTGAGTTCTGAATTCAAAATGCAGCTTTGCAGCATGAAAAAGTTAATTAATGAGAAAGAGTTTGAATACCTTGGAAAATGAAATAATACTACACCATACACACAAGAATTAAGTCAATAGGTAAAGTTAATTTGTTAAGTATCCTGCACAATGGAAAAGACTTGATTTTCAACATAGTCCCCTTGCACATCCTCACTATTCTGGCACTGGGATATTACCTCTGACAACATTATTCTGATTAGTCCCTGAGTCATCACTTCACTGCCTCTTACACCTGGTTGCCATTGCTAGGGGTGAGTATTTGAAAATATTTTAATGTTCATGGTTTAAATTTCACTTCTCAGATTCAGCGAGCAAATATTTTAGTGCTCATTAATTTCTAAAACAAATAGAGCAGCATACAAGTCTCTGGTCTGCAGTGGCTGTCAGGGAAACAAGTTCTTAATTATCCCTGATGTGTTCTTTGAGTGGATGTCTCTCAGGATCATTACAGAGTCGCCACGAAACATGTCCACCCTGACTTGGGCCTCCTGCATGTGCACTGCCATGAATATTGCAGATGACATCTTTACATCTCAGGAATATCTATACTCTATAGCCAATTTTCAACATCTAGAAACATTCAAGCTTAAAGCATTCAACCTTTGAATATGTTTGTGTTATCATGGCATCACTGCGTGTGGGATATATTGTAGACTTGTTTGTTGTTAATCTGTGACTGCTTCACGTGTCTGCTTAAATACTGCACAGTTGCCACACATGATCAAGTAGTCATCATACTTGAATGCTATGTCACCAAATTCCATGGTGCAATTGGGATTGGTTACAGCAAATCACAAACGTGTGAATCACAAACATTAGTTGGGTGATTTGTTTATTAATTTGTCATAGTTGACTTAAACCATTTTTTCATGTTTAAAGGTGAGGGGATTGAATGTCTGGATATTTAGCATTTTTGGGGTTGTAGAATTCAAAGCTTCAAAACAATATATATCCTAGTCCAGTATCAGACCTGATGCTAGATCCAGACTGTAAGGTGGGTGAGGTGATCGACAAGCACCGTTAGGTCTGTTAGATGTATTGGGGTAATCGCTCAGCACTGTTAGGTCTGTTAGCTTTATAGGGGTAATCACCAAGCAATGTCAGGTTTGTTAGCACTGTTAGGGTAATCACCCAGCAATGTCAGGTTTGTTAGCACTATTGGGGTAATCACCCAGCACTGTCAGGTTAGCCACCATCTGGTGAAGATAGCTCTCCAAAGCCCATCCTGTGGTGAGGACAATGAAGTCACTGTGGGAAGGCTCTGGGATCAACCAGAATTGTTTTATTACCAGGGCATTTAGAACCTCTTAAATTGGTTGCAGAATTGTATAGCATGCAAATGAACTATGGTGGAAAAAAGGTCTCTCTGGCCTGTGAAGTGTATTTGCTGGACTAGCTCTCATTCATGACCATGATAGGTCCTCTGGTTCTCGTGAACTGATTCCTTAATTAGTTGTTTCAGATTCTGCTGTCACCTTGGGAATGGTACTTTTGCATGAAGCAGCAACTTCAGATATGGAAATTGGAAAAAGGAAGAGTAAGTATTTGGCCTAAGGCCATCTTTGCCTTCCATTATTGTGTTTTTAACCACATACCATGTCAGACCTTTAATCTGAAAAGAGAGCAGTTCAATTGAAGAGAACTTGATCTTTTCTGCCTTTAGCTAGAAGATTATTGGCCTGATTTGTTTGTACATTACTTACTTCCATTCTAGATAGGAAAAAGAATGTACATGCCAGGTATCAGATGTTGGTACATTCTTGAACTGGTTTCTTAATCCCTTAATTAGGTGTGTGCTGTGGATATAAGTACTAATTATATACAGTGCCTTGCGAAAGTATTCGGCCCCCTTGAACTTTTCAACCTTTTGCCACATTTCAGGCTTCAAACATAAAGATATAAATGTTTTATTTTATGTGAAGAATCACCAACAAGTGGGACACAATTGTGAAGTGGAACGAAATCTATTGGATTTTTGAAACTTTTTTAACTAATAAAAAAATGAAAAGTGGGGCGTGCAAAATTATTCGGCCCCTTTACTTTCAGTGCAGCAAACTCACTCCAGAAGTTCAGCGAGGATCTCTGAATGATCCAATGTTGTCCTAAATGACTGATGGTGATAAATAGAATCCACCTGTGTGTAATCAAGTCTCTGTATAAATGCACCTGCTCTGTGATAGTCTCAAGGTTCTGTTGAAAGCGCAGAGAGCATCATGAAGACCAAGGAACACACCAGGCAGGTCCGTAATACTGTTGTGGAGAAGTTTAAAGCCGGATTTGGATACAAAAAGATTTCCCAAGCTTCAAACATCCCAAGGAGCACTGTGCAAGCGATCATCTTGGAGTATCAGACCACTGCAAATCTACCAAGACCTGGCCGTCCCTCTAAACTTTCAGCTCAGACAAGGAGAAGACTGATCAGAGATGCAGCCAAGAGGCCCATGATCACTCTGGATGAACTGCAGAGAACTACAGCTGAGGTGGGAGAGTCTGTCCATAGGACAACAATCAGTCTTACACTGCACAAATCTGGCCTTTATGGAAGAGTGGCAAGAAGAAAGCCATTTCTCAAAGATATCCATAAAAAGTCTCGTCTAAAGTTTGCCACAAGCCACCTGGGAGACACCCCAAACATGTGGAAGAAGGTGCTCTGGTCAGATGAAACCAAAATCGAACTTTTTGGCCACAATGCAAAACGATATGTTTGGCGTAAAAGCAACACAGCTCACCACCTGTCAGCCACCACCTGCAACTTGCGGTTTCCCAGCACTTTTTAGCTGGTGTTTGGGTTTTTTTTTTCATTCTCTTGGGGTGTCATTACTCCAGGCCTTCCCAAAGTCTACTTTGCTGAAGATGCAGAGTTCTGGAGGCAGTGGGACCAGATATCAAGCCTTTAGTGACACCTGGAGTTTTCTGGATTCTGGATTCTTTCATTTTCTCCCTCTCTGGGATGATCAATTTCCGTATTTTTACCTGATGGAGAAATATCTCTGTTCCCGTATTAAGAGAAGGCTTCCTTTCCCCGGGTTGCTTTCCAGGAGCTTATTCATCTCCAGCTCTTGGGAGTGCTCCTTGGTAACCACCTCTCTTTTATCCAGCAGATTTATGTAACACATATATAATTACATATCTGAAGCATGTCCCACTTTAATTAGTGGGGTTTACCATTTGCTTGAATTTAACTCTGTGCTTCTTGGTTTAACCAGACTAAACCAGAATGAATGAGTCCCTTCAATATATTAGTGCAAATCTTTATGTCATTTGTTGTTAAACGACAGTGTGTTCCTTGGCAAAATCCAAATACAAGCCCCAATCATTCAGTTTTTTATTTGACAGCTGTCTAATGTATTAAGGGATTGAAGCCCTGTATTAGAACAACTAGCTGTATTTTACAGCTGTAGCAGGTTGTGTTTTTTACTGTACATTAAACACTTAGCCAGTATTCAAGTGGTGTGGCTAGATTAATGCAAAGTAAGAACTCACATACTCTTTCCCTTGGTGAAAGCCAGCCATTTTGATTATTTGCTGTTTTTCTGTTCTGTCTACCTACAGTCATGTGTGTTGCTGGCGTTGCGTTGGTGGTGTTTTTCTTTAGCTGGTTGTTGTCGATTTTCAGAGCCAAATACCATGGATATCCTTACAGGTGAGAGCACCTAACGCCTACATGTATCAAGGTTTTAAAATGCAATTTTTTCAGATTTGGAAGGTCCCTTCAACATGTAGCAAAAAAGCTTGTTCAGGTACATTTTGTTTATGCTTAGTTCAAAGAAAGGAGATTTCACACTTGAGAATGCGGCAAAAATCTTGGATTTCATAGCTAATAGATAGGAAATATCATACGATGTGTATGTCTATTGGAAAAACTAAGGGTACATCAGCTATTCAATGTGTCTAGGATAACAAAATGAGCTAATCAGCTATATTACTCTCCCCCAAGCTGGAAGCTTTGAACCAACAAACTCATGATTTACATTAGTGACCACCACAGTGCTCTTCTTTACCAGCTGAGCCATTGAGGGGACTCAAACCTCAGTATCCTGTCGGATAAGAAAAGGCTTGATGCTACACTTCTTTAAAGTTTATTCCAGCAAAAGGGACACTTATTCAAGCCATTGTATTGTATTATTTGCCCTATTTTCTTTAAATTCTCAAATTATCAATATCTGACTTGTACAGAGACCCAATATAGGAAGGATATTTTAAGCCCAGCGATCACCAAAGCTTTTGGATGTCCATGCCAGTCTCTGCTATGTACATTATTTTTTAAACCTGAAAAGGTTAGTGAACTCTGTTGACCATTATTAGTCAAGTGTACTGCTTTCATTTCCTTTTTGAGAGGCCATTTATGGTGACTGATCAATGTAAATTAATGTGAGTTTGCTCACACTGTACTATTAAATCTCTCACGGGGCATAATGGATGCGTTGCATTTCAATACTAGTTGTCAGTCAACAAAAAGTTTTCACCGGTTAACAGCAGTTTTATTTTCTGTTGCAGTTTCCTTCTGAGTTAGAAAAAGACCTCAAAGGGAGATGAGAATGGGGATCTGCATCTGACTGTCCCATCAAAGGAGAGGCATTCATCTGGTCTGTTGTGGTCTTCTACGTGCAAGAAGCCTAACCAGTGGAACACTTGAACCAAATTATAAAAAGTGCCTTAAGTTTAAATGCATGGGAGTGCATTCATCAGAGTTCTCTGTACTGATGTTTCATGTGTTTATTTTCTTTTATTTTTTTGTCCCCAAGTAAATTATATATGCATTTTCACACATCTAAAACAAGGTCAAATGGATAATTCACTAGTATCTTCACCCTCAGCCTTAGTTACAAGTTAGACTGTAGAATTTGAAATGTATTGTACTTCATAATCTGGAATGGGATTGTGATCTTGGCTTTGTCATCTAGTCACACGTCGAACAGGAAACACCAGATACTGTCATCTAATTCAGTGAAGCAGTTTTAAGGTAAAACGTAAGACAAAATAATGTCCTGGTTAGGATTCAAACTGGGGGAGTGCAGGATAACCAAGATTATATTGAGCCTCACTGTTCTCTGTGAGTTACAGCAGTTTTCTTTGGCACGTTTGCAGCACTTTTCTCAAAGCCTTTAATAACCTAAAAGCCCTAAATCAAAGAATAAGCACACTGGTTGATGTTCTGTGTTTTTTCTTCTTTTTGTGGTCAAATGGGTTAATAGTTCCCATCATACTGTTCAAGATGTACGTGATGCTATTAAAGCCAAACATCATTAATCTGTTATTCAAGACAACTAAAGATATAGCACTAGAAATAAATTAATGTTTTTAGGCATTTATTCATGTGTTCTCTTCTTGTATGAATGTTACATGCATTGTTTATTTCCGTAGAGTACTTTCAAAACATTTCAGTACTCTGCATCCAAAAGCAGTTCTGTCAGTTGCTTATTTTGAATTGAATATGTGTTCAAGACGTTGCTCTGCAGTTTGGCAGTTTTAAAATTACACCAAGAGTGCCCAGCTGAAACATATCTCATTCCAAAGCAGCCTTACTTTGGATTTAGAATTGCTTAATTGCTGAAGAGCTTAATGGAATACACCAAGAAGACCAAGACCTTTAAAGTAATAACATTAGTTTAGGCATACAGTACAATGTTTATGTTTTAGAATTTTATTTGATTTATATTCAGTCAGTTTCACCATAAACTCATCTTTTCAATACATCAAGTTTCAGATAAAATTCAGAAAACCCACTAGATTCTCTCATATCCCAAGTGTTCCATCTCTGGTCGGTGAGCAAAATAAACCAGTTTTCATTTCAAACTCGGATAGATGAAGCTGTCCAGAGTTTTAAAGTTTGGGTTAGCAAAACAAAAGGTACTGTTTCAGGGAGTCTGATGGAACTGACCATTTGTGATGGTAATTTGAGTATAAGCAAAAAACTTTACTTAATGTTTATGCAGGGAATACAGTTGTCCCAATAATTATTTTCTATAAAGGCACTTATGATAGGCAAATAATAATACCTCTTATCCCAAATATAAAAATATTTTTTTTAATTAAAAAAAAAAACCTTTTGTGCTATACAGGGACAGAGCAGTCTTAAGCTCAGAGTTCTACCCTGCACTCTGTGCATTGCCTTCTCTGGCCCACTCCAAGAAAACCAGCTTCCCAATAGATAACCTTTACTGGGTGATTTTCAGATTGCTTCAATTATTGTAAGCTATGGGGGAAAAAATGTTAAGAGTAAAATGCTTTGATGCTAACATTACTTGTAACTTGCACAGTTTTGTTCACATTTTATTTAAAAAAACTGAATGTTTTAAAATGCTCCAAATAAAAGTTAGAGTTATCTGTTCTGTTGACAGGCAGAGTGACATTTTGCTGATGAAGAGGTTAGAGCTGACTTCCAAGATTTTGTTTTGCAAATAAAAGGTGCTTTTACAGAAAACGTTTGTAATTATTGTTTTGTGTGTATGAGTCTGTATCTGTAGGTATGATTGAGATGGATACACACAATATGTTTTTGATAGATATGAACCATGCAATATGTACTATAAGATACTATAATGATATGGTGAAGAAAGGTTACAATATGAAAGAATGGTGAGGTGATTATTTTTGACAGTATAAAACAGCAATTTTTTCCAGGTGCCATTGCTGCGACCTAAACATTTTGTATCGATTAAGAACAGAACAAGAAAATGCTGTTCTCACCCAGTTTGCCTGGGTTTCCTATGGAAGCTCCTGTCTTCTCATACAGTAAAAAGATAAAATCTTAGGATAATTGCCTTCTGGGAAAACTGGCTCTGGTGTGAGTGTGTACATGTCTGTCTTTGTGTGTGCCTTGTGATGGACTGGCATCCCATTAAGAGTATTTCCTGACTTGTGCATACAACATGTATGGTGACTTACATTGTTAAGCGCCTTGGGGCCACCTTGTTGTATTTATAAAAATAAATTGAATTGAATAGATGATTTAGAAGCTGCCTTTACACAAAGAGTAATTAACATGCCAATCACCTATGTTAATTTGAATTGTGCTAAATACTGTAAATATCCATCATTCTGCATTTACAGTAAAATTCAATATATAACCATAATTCACATTTGTTTTGTTATTGTGCATATTTTAGACTAATTTTTTGTTAAGAATGATGATTGAGAACATCAGTGCTTCTGTGCCTCTCAGGACACAGACATGTGGAGACTCTTCATTTTTATCAACTGCAGCTGTTGCAAAGATATCTTAACTGGCTTTCACCCATCTAGGTTCACTTGGAGTAATTAATGCCCTGTAAAACTATCTCCAAGCCTAAAAGTTTTGCGTGTTGTAGTGTAATGAGGCAGCCAAATTGTGAAAATAGGTGAAGCTGCCAGAGGGCGGTCTTAAGACAGTCCAAATACAGCAAACTCTGCATTATCAGAAGGAAATTAAAGAATAGACTGCACCTGTGGACTAATAGGAGACCATCAGAGTCTCTATTACCTCTGTTACCAGGTGTTTATTCATTAGGCCCTGCACAGACTTAGTTAACTTTATTTAAGCCAGGAATATTTAAGTACAGTTGATCACTTATAAGGTGAAACTGCAACTTAAGTAAAAACGAAGTCATTATTAATGTAAAAAGAAATTCTACAATTGCAGTAGCATCACACTACACACTAGAAGAGCATAGTTATCGTACAAATCTTATACTAGTGATTAATGCAATCCTTCCATGTTACTGTGGCAACTTGCCACCTAAGGGGTAGCTGTGCAAGAACGTTGCCATGGTAACGACAGAGTTATTAGACATGGGGAAGACTAGACTCCCCAATTAGTTGGTGTTATTAGTCTACAAGTAGTTATTAGTATGGTGGTGCTGACCTGTGTGGAGCTCTGGTCACATTCTTGAGAAACTGGACTTCAGTTTATTATGGGGGAAATCGGTACATGAAATACATCAGAGCTCAGTGAAATGTGCTTGTTTTAAATACTATTGTCATAGTCATACACTCTACATGTGAAGCCTGAAACTCTGGGATACGGACTCAGACTCAGGGTCTGCATGTATGGTTTTTGATCTTTATGATATGAAATAAAGGTATTGTGTCTTATGTCAGGAGTTTCGACATCTGGTTCCCACTAAAAGACAACACTTCTCTTGTCATCTATAAAATGTGGTGTCCCTGTTCAGGCTCTTTTACTGGAGAAGGAGTCTTGTGTACAGGATCCCCTACATCTGTTCAAGTGCCTTTTGTGCTGTTTTAGATCTTTTTCTAACTCTATAATGTCAAATTGAAAACAAAATTCTGCAGATCCCTCCTAAATTAATTATAAATATTGTTACAGCTACAGGTGACTAAGAAGTGTCTCCATGAGTTTAAATAATGTGTAATGCCTGGCAGTGTAAAAATCACCAGCTACAAAGCAGAGAGGATGTTTTCTGAGATGTAGGTGATCCCATGATCAAAAACAATTGCAATGTTTACCTTGAAGAAGTTTAAATAGGTACAAGTAAAGGTTTATTTCATTCTGAAAAAAAGAGACACAACGTTTTGGCTGTGCAGCATTCTTCTTCTCTTTTTAAAAAGATGTGTCTCAAAAAATGTCCCCTCTTGTAGAGCACCAGGAAGCACATTGAATCGGACAGAGCACATAGGATCAATGCTGGATCTGGCTCTCAGATGAACAGTCCTCATACAGTACACGTATTTTTAAACTCCTTTAACATGTTGCTAGCTCATCCAGCAAACTGCCAGAGATTGCATATGCCACCACAGGACTACAGAGGCTGACTGCTGTTCCTCCAGAACTATCCCTCTCTATGTACAGTGCAGAAACTGCTTCACCCTGGTGCAGATATCTCTTCTTCCGTTAGGAGAACAGAATTTTGATTCTACCTGTCGAAGCTGAAAATCTTCCAAGGGAAGCCAATACATTCTTTCACATATAGTGAAACCGAGCAATAGCACAAGTTGCCTTTGCATTCTGGGAGGGAGGATTGTTCTGTAATGCTTTTTGTGTCTGCTGCTTGGTTTCTTTTAATATAGTACATTACAATTGTTATTGCAGGACTTTAATTCCAAAATGTATTATATTTAATGTATGGTTGTGAGGGGTTCCAAGAATAAGGGTAGTAAGAAACTTAAATTGGACTATGTGATACAAATTAAGACAAAGAATACAGGAGTACTGTGTCCTAGACAGATTGCAGGAGTAAGTATTCTTGAGTTTCAGAACATTCAAAGCATTTCAAAACAAAGAAATTCCTCATTCCCCTATCTACTGTGAGAAACATAGCTTTAGCTGCATATAAGGAGCCAAAATTTACAGTTTGTAGCTATTGGACAGTAATAGTTCTATATAAGCGCTCCACCTTTGTTGGTAGCATAGCAGGGGAAATCTGCACACAAAACCATCCCTGTACATGCGCATTTTGGTGGCATACAGAACAACCCTGAAGCTAAACTGCCTTCCCAACTCTTTATTTGTCCATTTAAGTGCATGCCTAATTTCTCCTTTTTTGAAAGTTTGTATCCTGTCAATTCACTTGAAAAGTCTGTCTTCTTTTTATGGGTGGCCTGGATCAACAATGATTGAGTCTGCTAATGAAATGAGTTAAGTATTAATTTTAGTTTTTTTATTCCATCCATTTTCCCCTAAGAATTTGCCACCACTAATCTCACCCTGAGATCTAAGGTCTCACTGTCTAGGAGGGTCTGAGTAACTGTATGCTTATCACATCACATCACTTTCAATAACAACTTATCCAGTTCCATTATGGCCTGGAGCATTATGTGCAAGATACAGTAGGATACACCCTGAGCAGAATGCCAGTCCATTGCAGGGCACACACAGACAAACATACTCGCATCAGGGCCAATTTTCCCAGAAGCCAATTAACCTACCAGTATATTTTTGGACAGTGTGAGGAAACTGGAGCTTCTGGAATAAACCCATGCAAACCTGGGGAGAACTCCACACAAATAGTACCTCAGGAACAGTGGATCCGAGGGACTGCTTCCTTGAAGATAAGGTAATAGATTTCTTGTCCAGGAAACTAATATTCCACTATAAACTGTCCATTTCATGTCAAATTTAAATTTAATTACATTTCTAAGACAGGTTTTCACAGCTTTTATGCAGAATGTTTGATTTGCTACTGTGTATATCAAGAACAGCATTACAATTGTAGCCTGGTCTCAACAGATCTCAGAAGCTAAACAAAGCTGGGGCCAGTCAGTGCTGGGATGGGATACCTCTAAGGTTCCAGCTGTGATGCTGGTGGACCAATAGATGGTTATCTTTCCGCTGGATCAAAATTTTCAAAACAATCCCACAGTACATTGACAAGGGACACTGTACTGTAGGAGTTATCAAGATCCTGTCTATTTCATTATTTAAGATCCCACAGCACTGTTCCTAAGAGTAGGGTATGAATCCTGGGATCCTTGCAAAATTCTGCTTTGGGCTTATGCAAACCAGTATTATTAGATTTCCCCCTTAACTCAACAGGCATGGCAATTTCTTACTCTGCAGGCAATTTCTTATTCTACGACTGATCTGTAGTGTATGGGGTTGCTGGCACACATTGGCAGTAGTGTGTTTCCAGGGGGGGGCTGTGAGTCAGAGATGGATGACGTGAGTCTCATACCATATGTAGAACACTTTGAGATTGATCCTTTGAGAACAAAGAAGTTCTACATTAATGTAAGTAAATCTTATATACTTTATGTGACACCACCTCCATCCATTTTGTAACCAAATCAATCAGTCAGGGTTGCGAGGGAGCTGGAGCCTATCCTGGCAAGCAATACCTGGAAGGGACGCCAGTCCATCACTGTAACGGGAGCTGGTCCTGACTCCCGTGAAGTGTGTGGTTTAGGACTCTGTGCAGACGGTATAATCCGGAAGTGATTGGAGTAGAACACCGTGGGAAAGACGGCAGGTTCAGGACAGGATGACACACGGGGGGCGTGACGACAGTGATCCGGTGCTCAGGGGGTGCGGTGAAGGCGAACGAGTCCAAATAGGGAAACCAGGGCACAGTCCAATATCCAAAACTGGGAGGTCCATCCAAGATGACGACAAGAATAAAAACAAGGAATGGGGACATGGAACCAGGAACAAGGAAGTTAAAAGTAGAGTAACGAGGCCAGGTGCTCCGAGCCCCGGACTCAGCTGGTCAGGACGCCGTTCGGAAGCCTGTGCCTTCAAGCAGTGGACGTGGGGCGACTTGATTGTAGGTGGGCATCCGGGCCTCCAGGCCTCCGGGCGTCCATCCTCCAATGCAGAGCCCTGAGCTTCAGAGGCACAAGGTTTAAATAATAGACAGGGAACAAGGGGCAGGTGAACATACAGTAAAAATGAAACTGAAATACAAAAGGGTCGGAGTGCCCACTAGAGGAGGGATGACGATCGTGACAATCGCAAGACAGACAGAAACAAATACATACACATGCAGGGCCAGTAAACCTAGCACAATGATGCTGGGCTGCAGGAGGAAACTCACACAAATACAGGGAGAACATACAAACTATACATAGACAGAACCGCTATTCTGGCACTGAACCCAGGGTCCTAGGACTCCAAGGTATTAATAATTGTGCCACCATGCTGTACTGTGACATCATTAAACAAAACCATTAAACAAAATCATAGGCATGTTCTGTTTCTAGTTAATAGGGCAGTGCACATTCTAGCCTTCCAAACTGTAGCATTTTTTTAGCTAAACCTCAAGGTTATTCTTCAAGAATGTATTCAAGATTCGAAACAAACCAGTATAGAATTGCACACCAAGGATGTGGCAGAATAAAACTGATGCATGTAAAAGATGTGACAAATATGATTAGAAACGTGTTTTTTGTACAAATATGCACAGTCTTTTAAAAATAGGACATTGTCTTCATTAGTTTAGATGTTGTTATTTTTATTTTGTCCTACATTTTGTAGTAAAATACTAAGTCGTTATGGAATGTATGAGTTACATTGCAAACATATTATTTATATCACTAGTCTGTACTTCTGTGTTCTTTGTTCTTTACATATAGTTTTATGAATCTACAGTCTTTACAATTTTCTGTAACTGCTGCATATCATAATTCCATAAAAGTGTACAATGATTAGGTCAAATCAGTTTAGATTTATTATCACCACCAGGGGGAGAACTTTACACGCACCGCTACTGACAACCTCGTCTGCAGCTGCAGTTTACAACCATGGACATTCATACATTATTTTTGGACACAACGACTTGTAGCTGGAACTTGTACCTGTCGCTGCGGAGATGAAGAAAGAATAGACTGGTTTGTAAAAAGACATGTTTTTATTGGAAAATGAAATACAGTGATATCACAGGTCCCTAATCTACTGTATATCGGTTTTGATTTAAGTGAGATACAGATAAGGAATTACAAACAACAGTTGCAGAGTCTATTTTAAGATAAGAAGTACGTATAGATTTGGTAAGAACCAAGGCAAATACCTTCACCACAGTGTGAAATATGTTTAAATTGCTAAGTTTTAGATCTGAGGTTTGGATAAACTCTGAGGTTTTTAGAATCTCCAAAGAAAATATGCCCCCTATTCATTCCAGATTCAGAATTCCAATAAGAAGGTGGGTAAGTACTGTAGCTCTGTGCGTGTTTCAAAACTCGATTTTTAAAACTGCAAAACACACTTGAACCTCCGTGTTTCCATTCGGGTTCTGCTTCTCTAGACAATAAATCGTTTGCTCTCAGAAAAAAAAACCCTAATTGCAAGAAACGATTAAATCTCTGAAAGCAGAATGTATTACTTTCCAGAGTTACGATACATGTATTTCATCCTTTACCTTTTTGCGTGGTACTATGTAATCAACTATCGCAGGAGTTTTTAGCAGGAAATAGCATTATAACCTGTAAAAATCAGCTAATTGATAATTTATTAGGCGTCGTCAAGGCGATCCATTCGGTTCTTATGCCGGGTATGATGTTTAACATAAAACAGACGTATAAAGGAGAATGAATTCAAAGGGAAAGCAGCGGAATTACAGAGAAAAAATACGTCTGCTTACAAAGTCAGTGGAGGATCCCTTAAAACTTGTTAACTGTATGCATAAAATCGTATTGACTTAATGTCGATGCTTAAATGGAGCCATAAACCCATTCTTATCCATAATAACATGAATTGTATTTAAAGTAGTGTCGTGTTCCCTATGAACTCTTATTTTTCCGTCATAGCCATCAATGTAGTTTAGAGCGTACATTTTAAGTTAAGAATTCCTAAAATGCACGAAGTACATAGTTGCAACTACTCTGCAATGCACCACATTAGGTGACTTGTGTGAACATTCATTCAGTTAATTGTGAACAGTTAGGTCATATTTGCTAAAATTATCCAAACCACACGTTTCAGATTAAAGAAGCAGAATTCTCTGTGGGCATCAAGGAGGCACAGTTGTTAGCACTGCTACTTTTCCGAGCTGGAGCCCTAGTTTCAATTCCAGACTGGTATCTGCATGGAGATTGTATGTCCTTTCCATCTTTGCATGTTTTTCCTTCCACAGTCCAAAGACAAACTGGTAAGATGATTGTCTTCTGGGAAAATTGGCAGCCCTGGTGTGAGTGTGCGTTTGTGTGTGTTTCTGTCTGTATGAACCCTGTGATAGACCAGCATCCCTTCCAGCTCCAGGGTGTATATCTGCCTTGCATCTGTTATTTGTAGGTGCTGTATAAGCTCCAGGTCCCTTGGGACCCTATATTGGATAAAGGGGTTTTAGAAGATTCATATATGGATGAATCTGTGATTTAACAACTGAATGTAGAGGTGAGGCGAGTGGTGAGCTACATCAATGTGCATCAGGAACTCATAAAAGGTTGATTCCATGCAGAAAAGTAGAGAGAAGAAACACAATGTCCCAGCTGCTGAGCCTCTTACAGGTGTGCAGGAGGGAAATGTAGGCTGGAATATAAAGCACAGGAGAACAAAGGACAGAGAAGGTGAGAATGGGAACAAAGGGATATCTGTGAAAGGCTGAAACCTATTAATGAATAAATGAGAATTTAAAAAAAAGTTGAGAGAAGGAGGGCGGTTTGATCCTCCTAAACAGATGAAGCAGTGCTTCTTCTTTCTACTTACCAGCTGAATGTAGTAATACTGTATTGTTCAAACTTTCAGTTGCCTTAAAGAAGTTATAGAAGTTACTGTACAGAAATACAGAATTACAGAAGTTTCTGAAATACATCCAGGGTAATTCTAAATATACTTTTTAACCATTTATTTCAGATGATATTCTGTTGTCTACCCATGAGATTTAAAATGAATAGAAAAATAGGAATTAAAACAGAGCTGGCTTCTACACTGTATTGGATAACTTGCTGGGGTTGTTGAACAGTGCTTCACATTTTAGTTATGCAGACATCAAAAGTAATTTTTCTTTCATTGGCTTCCGTACACTGACGACAGGACTACAGTCCACCATTAATGTAATAACTCAAAGCCTTACACAGTTCACAGTCCTATTGAATATTGATTAAATTCACATCACCTTTCCCTGAACACTACAAAATAAATCCTGTATGTGACTTTCTTTACCCCAGATAAGTAATATGGAATAAGCTTCCGATCACTTTAAAGCCTTCACACAGAACACAGACGTTTGGAAGATATATTTTTTATCAATACTCAGCTAAACAACCACAAGAGATAGTGTAGCTCCATGAGTTACTCTTTTCATGTCTTTTCATGAAATCACAGTTTTCATTTGGATCATTTGCTGTGCGGGACCCCATTGTGAATTTGTCTTAAAGACTGTATAGGGCCAGGGGGTATTTTATAATATGTTAATGAACTGTGACTTTTAACCCCCTCCTTCTGTAGAAATAAATACGGCCACCCGTGAGGTATGTACTATAAATGTACTTGAGCAGAGACATTTCAAATATGAAGAATACAGTATTGTTAAGATTTCTTCCTGAATATTGGAGGTTAATAGCCTCTAGGGAAAGTCATGTGTATACTTTAAGTCAGATTTGAATTTCTAATGTCTTAAAAGCCATTTGTACAGGGTGGAAGACTTAGTTTGATTCACTTCAGTTTTAGGAGCTGAAGGCTTTCATATAAGGGAGAGACAGATATTGGTACTCCCGAGATTCTCTCTTTATTTCTAGTGAATCTTCATAGGTCATCAAGCTGAAATATTTAAATGTATTGCTTTCTGCTTCATCTGTATAGTTTGCACAAGGGCCTGAAGCTACTGTATAAAAAAATAAAATGAATCAAGTCACTATACTCCCAAAAGAAACACGAGAAAAACTCAAGAGAGTGTTATCTTTTCTTAAAAACAAAGTGGAAAGGGTACCCTTGTACAGTATTTAAGCCTTAGAGTACATTGTATCTTAAAACAGTATTCAAACATGCTGTATTCTCACTGATCTTACATTTTGGTATAACTACTCTTAACACAACTGTTGGTACAGAACCTCAGATGTGAGCATCTGTCCATAATACCAGGTGTTAATGTAAATGTGGGGAGTGGAGAGGAGAAGACAAAAAAGAGTAATAAAGAATGAAAAACACACAATCCACAAAATAAACAAAATCAATTAAGTACTTTTCTGTTTTATTTAATTTCACACCCTCCCCCATTATATATCTTTAAAATATATGCAGTCCAACTCTGCCACCCTCAATAAAGGTGTGAGAACCCCTTATTATACTATTAGGCCCTTTTCTCAGTAAACCTACGGCTGTCCCTGGGCATAGACAAACTAGGTGACTGCTTAGGACCCCGAGGCCACCAGGGGGCCCACTCAATGTGCAACACCACATTTTTAATCTGCATGTTCAAATGTGAGCAAAAAACTCCCTGTAGTGGCTCTTTCTGTTGCTCCTGGGAATTATCCTAATAGAAGTCCAGTTAAAATAAAATAACCAATCTAATCGAGCATACAGTATAATGTTGCTAAAGCGTAGAAAAGAAGAGTAGGATAACCGATCTCAAAACAGGGGTACGTCTAGTCAGGTCATTGTAATAATGCACAATATGCGTAATAATGTCATAATTTGTATTTTATTTGGTTTTGAGTCTGTTAGATCCACATAACTAGCGAACGGTAGACATGTCACATTGTCAAGCTAGAGCCGTAGACTACTTGAGGTGGACAGGAAGATTAATTGAACTGATTCATGTTTCCCGGAATTGTACACATGCTGTGTGGGTTGCCTGGCTAAACATCGGCGCTGCCCGGCCAGACAAGAGCGTGAAAGCAAATATTTAGCACATAAAGACTGTTCAATTAGACGTAATCGGCATTCAAACACATTGTTTTCCTTGTGGTTTCCTCCTTTCAAAAACATGGAGGGTATTGTGAACACAATCTATAGCTCTTCGGATTGCAGTTTCTCTCCTACTGATGGCAGCAGGAGCACAGAGGAGCTTTTCAGGGCTCAAGTTGATTTAAACATACCTGAGATCGAATAATTTATAAGCTATGATTGACTAAAATTTGGAGATCCTGTTTATCATAATTGATTGTTATTAGTGGTCCTTTTTATTAATTTCAATGTTAAAATATGCCATGGTAATAACATGTTTGTCTTGTATTCTTATTTAGAAGCTATTATGCGTTCCTTCAAAGCTGGTTCATAAAACCTTTCTAATTATATAATTAATGTATTTTATTGTTCTGAATAGTAAAATAAGATTGTGTTGAGAGCTGATAATAGTAGTGTATGTGCACATCGTGATCTGGAGAGGCCTCTCTCCAGGGTCTTGTCTAGGGACCCCAAAAAGCTAATGCTGGCCCCGAGTAAACCACATGACTCCAGTAAATTTCTTTGATGCAATAAAGAAAAGAGGACAGACAAAGTTAACTTCATCTCTCACTTTCCAAAGGATAGCAACAGGATTTTTGTAGATGAGCAAAATTTTCATACAAAAACATACAATTTTCATTGGTCAGTAACAGCTTGTTACCATATAAGGTGTAAACAAGGACAGAAAGCTAGGCAGTTAGGTCAGCCTTGGGCAATTAACCAACACCCTAATTAGCTAAAAGCCCTGTTCCCTTTCATGTTGCTAAATCATGTGTAGGATAAATCAGTTACACCTCCATTCAAAAGGCCTTGGGAAAATGTAGGGATTGCACAAACCAATCAAACAGTTCTTGAGGGCTTAATTGTTAACTCCTAAGAGACATAGGTTCCTTCAATACTCAAGTTCTATTATTCTGCTGGTCCAGACGAATTCACAGGCAAGACACCAACACAACTTAATTTGACATTCATTATATTCAAATAAGACAAGAGCACCAAAAAGAGCCGCATTAGATGGATGGTCAAACAATAACTCCAAGGACCACAACATCATGTGTGATAAAAAAGTGTTGCTGTAAATAAAATAGTGAAACAACCCACTCTCTCTACTTTTAAAAGATCACCTGCTAAAGTATCTTATAAGGTCACCCACACCAAATAGAACACAAGCGATAAATTACAAACTTAAGCCATTATTAGTTTATTTATATAAAAAAAACTAAAACAGAATTACAATTGTACAAAAATCCCAACAGGGAGCATTATAAATTCATACAGTTATGATATCAACTTTGAATTAAAAAGAAGGGACCATATATATATAGAGAACTTGAGCTGAGAGGAATGGAAGTTCAGGATAGGATCACTTTTAAAATCTCCAAACAATCCACTTTAATACTTACTCAAACCATGTGGAGAGAAGATAAAACTCAAGAATACATTACTGTTTTCCATCTTTCTCAGAACCCATCCAGTTCAGCTTCCTAAATCAAGTTCCCAGCACAAAGACACACCGATCAGCAATTACAAAACACAGGTCTGTCCCCCCACTTAGTCAACTCCAGCTTTTAAATCCGCCATCACTGCATAGAGAACAGAAGACAATTGTCACGGATGTCGGAAAGGAGAAACAGTGGAGAGGCAGGAGAGGGGAAAAAAACCCATATGCGTAGCGGCGGAACGAGGAAAAAGCCCGGGCTCAGCAGTTCAGGAGTCGTATAGAAACCAATGCCCTCAGACAGTGGACGTGGGGCGACCTGGTGCAAGGCGGGTCTCAGGACATCCGAACGTAAATGCTGAGCGAAGCAGAATAAGTGACCCGGAAATATATAGCCCCAGAGAGAGAGAGACCGGAAGGAGAGCAAAGGACAGGAAACTAGGGACAGGGCAGAGTAGGAGCAATAATAAAAACAAGCCAATCGCTCGGCTACTCTTATCAAGAGAAAACCATGAAAAATGAGCTGCTCAATCAATACTCCTTCCCCCATACCGTGCATTAACACTTAACTGAGCTACAGTATACAAGGTGTCAGCTAGCAGTATGAAAAAAGAGCTCTGAACTGTGACATGTTCTAGTACCCACAATCTCCAACTTATGTAAGGGTTCTGTTTTTGCAACCCTTATGTAAGCTGCAATTTGTACAAGCTGGAAGTTACTCTTGTACTTTCGTATGTGTTTAGTGTACATGTATGCTACGTTTTAGAGTTTGATGGTTTCTGTAATGCTTCAGAGTGTTTTATTGTATCTCATCTAATGCAACACTTAGTTATCTAACATTTCTACTATAGCAGGAAAAAGGCAGGTAAACAGATAATCAAAAGGGGTTTCCAATGGTTTACTCTGGTTAATTAACTTCATTATCTTGGTAAATAATTAGAGTCATACAGTACAGCCTGCAGTAAATAAAGAGACAAGGAAGGAAGAAAAGGAGAGAGAGAAATAGAGGGCAGGGCAGACACAACAACACAAACGGAGACACACACACCAGAGCCAATTTTCCCAAAAGCCAATTAACCTTCCAGTATGTATTTGGATTGTGGGAGGAAACCAGAGCAGATGGAGGAAACTCACACAAGCACAAGGAGAACAAACTCCATGCAGAAAGCACCCCAGGTCCAGAATTGAACCTTTTGTGGTATTGTGTAAAGTGCCTTGTGTGGTTGTGTTTTGTTAATAATTGGTTTGTCCAAGTTTGAGTCTAATTAATTACTCTGTCACCTACATGCCTCATTTTTTCCTAATGCCTAGGTAATTTCCTGAACCTGCTATTTCAGTACTCCAAGTAAAAATGTTTTGTAAAAAATGAATATTAAATAAGAAAAAATAATTTTGGGAGTGCTTTTATTGATGCCTTTGAAGATCATTATTACGTAGATGCCATCTTAGACTCTTTTGCTTAATAAACCTGAAGGCATCAGGATCCTTGTTCTTTAGCCAATGCTGAGATGATATCTCTGGACACTTTGGCCTGTTCCTTTGAAAGGAAGTGCTTAAGCTCCTAGATATCTTTTAAATCATTTTCATTCTCCTTTACAACCTTCAGAGTCTCCCGCTCCTTCAAACCCTTGTTCACGAACCCTTTATTGTGCAAGCCAAGGAAATGTTCAGTGTGCTTGACTCTCACTTTTTACAGTTGACGAGAAATGATGATGACGAGAAATGACTGACACTTTATATAACCCCTTCAACCCACCTGAAACAGTTTACAAATTAAGCACAAAAAACACAAGAAGTTAGAAATACGTAGAAGATGCAATGTGCAGATACGGACACAGATTAAATAAAAACCTTTTTGAAAAAGAAACATAAGTCTGGATTTGAATGCACTCAAGTAGGTGACTTTCTGATATCCCTGGGGATAGAATTCCAGAGCTTTGGGGCATAGCAAGAGAAGCTCCTGTCACCTGTAAAATGTAAATGAGCTTGAGGGACAAACAACAGACCAGAATCAGACAAATGAAAGTTGCAAGGTGGAGAGTAGGAAGAACAAAAAAGACATCAATCCATCCATCCATTTTGTAACTGCTAAGTAAATTGTAGCCTTACAGTACAAGGAAGTTTCCCACTAGCAGTTTTAAAAGATTTAGTAAACACCAGACTGTATTAATCACATTAATCACACATTAATAATAAAGTAGAATACAACCTTAGACAAAAGCTGAAGAAGGGACTAACTTGCTAAGTATTCTGAGCTCCACCCTCCAGCTTATTTTGATGGGCAGGAAGCCTCCATTTAAAGCAGAGGTGAGACAGGCTCTGTAACTCTGACACAACATGGTGGAACACATATATCAGGATAAGACTGTGGAACCATAGTAAGACAGATATACAGTATACCTAATACATAGATTAACTACACATTATTATATTAGTCTAAAAGTACATAAAAAGCACCTTTGTTTCAACAAACCATAATAGGTGCATGTGATGAGGGTGTGCACCAGTCCTTTGTCGCATGACTGACAAAAAAAAATCTGAATTCTCTCACTGTCTGTGCTCAAACAGCGACTTCTCTTATTGGGAGTGTGTAAACAACTACAGTACAGGCAAAAGGAATGAAATTCATAACCAATAGTGCTCTCAGAAAATCTGCCAGAGTATTACTCTATATTAACAGATCCTCAAGTCTAAGCACACCTTCAGCAATTTTGTATTTTTTACATTTCCTGTACTACAAATTGACAAATCTTTAAAAACAGAAAGTGACTGTCAGATTTGCCATATCCCAAATTTTCCATTATGCTCCATGGGAAATAGGTTATATTATAGAGGGATGAAAAGCTTGGTTAAGCCAAACTTGATGTGTGGATAATTAAGCTGGTTATATTTAAGTTATTATTATTCAATATCCTCTAGTCTTTGTTCCCTCTAAACTGTGCATGTGTGAAGGTGGACAGTAACCTTAAAGTCCTGTGCACAACATATTCTATTTCAGGCAGTAACGTTTAGGCAGTAACAGCTTCACTTAACCATTGACAATGCTGGCAAAAACAGCGGAAATATTCTCTTGATTCACAAGTCCCAGGATGATTCATTTGGTACAATATGATGAATATTAGCACTGATTCAGCAGTCATGTCACAACTGGCAACCCACTGAAGCTAAGCAGGTGTGAGCCTCATCAGTAACTGGATGGGAGACCTCATGGTAAAAACTGAGGTTGCTGCTGGAAGAGGTGTTAGTTGGGCCTGCAGGGGGTGCTCAACCTGTGGTTTGTGTAGGTCTTAATGCCCAAGTATAATGATAGGGTCTCTATACTGTAAAAAGATGTTGTCCTTTGGATGAGATGTAAAACCAAGGCCTGACTCTCTGTGGTCCTTAAAAATCCCAGGATGTTTCTCAAAAAGAGTAGGGGTGGCATCCTGGTCAAATTTCAATTGACCAATCATGTCCTCCTAATAATCTCCATTTATAAATTGGCTTCATCACTCTGTTCTCCTCCACACTGATACTTGATGTGTGGTGAGTGCACTGGCACGCTATGGCAGCCATTGCATCATCCAGGTGGATGTAAAGCGCCCCATTACCTGTAAAGCGCTTTTACTGGAGTGTCCAGAAAAGCACTATATATGTAAGCAGTTATTATTATTATTATTATTATTATTATTAAGCAATTGCTGATTCTCAAACTCATGAAAATTACACATAACCCTCTTATTAATAAGGTGCATGGAATTGAAAGTTAAACATTTATGAATTCATCTGTATTAATTCCAAAATCTCAAATTCGCAAAATATATCAAACTACAAACTAAAACAAACTTTGGGTAGAAACAATGGGAATGCAAAATTTTGTCAAAGCTTTACATTTTCTATAATATATACATAATGTCTTAATGTCATAATGTCTGTGAATACAAATATATCTTAGAGTACGTAAATAAAAATGTGATGCTGCTCTTTTATTAGTTTTCCGTTATCAATTCACTAGGCATGTACAACAGTTAATAGCTCATGCAAAAAGTGAATCCAGATTCTGGAAACTCTGTCTTTCTCGATGTAGTTTGAGAACACAGTTTAGATTTCACAAATGATTTTCACATTTGCCTGCTGGACTTTATATACAGTAGGTTACTGTATGTCGTTGAAACATTAAAACAGCATGTATTGAGCACAATATCAGAATGTGTAATGTAATCATAAGAGTTGCGAAGTGATACTGTCCCATTATCCTCAATAAGAGGTTTCATGTTTTCATGCTAATTGTAACTATCATCTTCAAAATCTTTATCAAAATCTTTTGATGGCATACACGGAACTCATTGCCAAACCTCAGTCTCAAACATATGGAGGGAGTGATTTAATATAATAACCATTTTAATGTGGCATAAAACTCCTGTATATGACAGAGATTAATAATTAAATTTTCTTAAATCAAAGGAGACAAGTAAAATGTAAAAGCACTTCAGGTGGGTAGCTGCGTCAGCATGGGTAGGCTGCAAAGGAACAAGTAATAGGTTTATTCCATGCTGAAAAAAAAGAAGAAAGAAAACACAACGTTTCGTCCGTGGAGCCTTCTTCAGATGTGCAATTTACTTTGCACTTAAATGTGTTTTGCTGTCCGTTCTGTAGGTCTTTGTTGTGCTGTATTTAAAATGCAGTAGTGGAAAAACAGTTCTTTCTGAGGAGAGGAAAAGTAAAGGAGGCCAGTGAAATGCCCGTGGCTGCTCCTAATACACAGACTGAGGGAGGCAGGGCTCAGATGCCAGCCAAATCTTGTGTCCCGGGGTCCTACTATAACGAGGAGCAGTATTTTCAATCTGGGGTGATTTCACGCCTGTCAGGATGACAGTGTCACAGGCTCTAGCTGACATTCTGCATCATTATTATTACATTATAAAAAGTGGATGCTTAAGATGGTGGCACAGTAATGCAGTGGCTAGATATGCTGGCTTGCAGCACTGGGGCCCTGCTGCCTGGGTGAAGTTCTGGTGTCCCATTCAGGGTGTACCCTGCCTTGCACCTACTGCTTGCTGGTTTAGGCACTGGCTCCCTTATGAGCATACATTGGAACAAGTGGCTACAAAATAGATTCTTAAGAAGTGTACTTCAAACCCCTATAAATGACTCTCTCCTTCAGTAAATGTATGTTAATACAACTATCTAATTTCATACTGCTCAAGAGTCCTTGTTATGTTAAATATGTAAGTGAACTTTGTCTCACAATTGTTATACTGTATTCTTTTTCATATTGACATAATTATGTAGTCACTTTGCCTCGACAGATACTGTACTTTAAGAAAAGTATGATGACTTTGAATTAATAACATGCCAATATGGGGGTCCTCTCCAGTCTAAGATTTGTATTTTTTTTCTAGCCCTGCATACTGTAGGACTACGTAATTATTTTCTCAAAGCAATTTCATTTTTTTTTACTTTGAAAAAATCCGAGAACTGGTCCACTCCTCCATGTCTGCTTCTTAGGGATGGTTTTGAGACTGGGCTTTGAAATAATTAATTAATAATTAAATCAGGTCACCATCATTGGGTCCACCCAGAAGAAGTAGGCAGATCTGGACTGCCTAGTCATCACCTGTCATACTGTATATCTATTGACAGGGCTGGAATGATCCACCAATCGGGATTGTGCCATGAAGAACTGCAGCTTGCTTGCAACAAGCAACCACAACCACTTAGAAAAAAGAGCTTCAGTCACGGAAAACTGCTAGGCTGAGAGAGGCAGACTGTTGTCAAAACAGAATCTGTCCAAAACCTGCTGGGCAACTAGAGAAGCTTATAGATAAGCACCCTACTATAATTTCATCCAATCACTGATCACATAACTTAATATAAACTGATTCAGCAAAGCAGCTACAAAATATGGACATGGAAATACACTGTATGGATATTTTTCTAAAACAACTCTTTTTTTCTGAAGGGTTACTTGGCACTAAGATTATGTGCATGGTTTGGTTTCTTCTTCTTTCTCACCTATTTGATGATGGTTCTTCTTGTCCTGAGATAGTACTCTTGTTCTATTATAATTGTAATAATGAACTCTCAAATAAGCAGAAAAGGGTCTTGCTCTGGTCTTAATGTAGCTAAACAAACATTGGAAGCCTCTGCATTCCTTCCCTTTTCAGCACTGGATCCTGTCCCATCTCAACATTTTTACCATAGGTTTTGGTAACTTGGATAATTCTGTGAAGTTTGCCTCCCCTACCGATAGCATAAATGATTAAATCTACCAAAGTTGTTAGTGTTGAGTTTGTGTCAGTGTGTGCCATTGAAAGTAGTTTTGTGGTGCTTTCATTTCTGAGAAATAGCACCTTTTTTTTCAGGGGTGTGACATCACTCAGCCTCCGTTCAACGGCGCAGGGGAACTGAACTAGTCTGATTTGTCAGTACTTCATTTGTGCTGGTTTGTGCTGGTTTGTGCCTTTGAAAGTAGCTTTGCAGCTGCTTTCGTTTATAATAATAGTAATTAATAATTGCTTACACTTACATAGCGCTTTTCTGGACACTCCACTCAAAGCACTTTACAGGTAATGGGGACTCCCCTCCACCACCACCAATGTGCAGCATCCACCTGGATGATGCAACGGAAGCCATAGTGCGCCAGAATGCTCACCACACATCAGCTATCAGTGGGGAGGAGAGCAGAGTAATGAAACAAATTCATAGACTGAGTTTATGAGGTATAGTGTCTTCTTTCTCAGAGCCATACAAATACAGAAAGATCACAAGCACCAAACCAGCTCAACACTAAAGGCTGGGGTCAACTGATTAAAAGATCACAATTGAACAATTTGCAATCTGCAAAAGAAGGCGCTATATTGAAATGTAAAACATCCACCCACCCAACAAATTGCACCTGTTGTTTTCATCACATCCAGTAATTTAAAGTACAAAGTATGTTGGTACTGTACCTGTTACTTGTAGACAGTCATGTGATTACCGGAAAAAACAAGGTTCTATATCTTGGTAACGAAAACAGCAAAATCGCTGCTTTCAATGGCACAAACCAGCACAATTGGAGCACTAATGAATGCGGTTGGTTTAATTGTTTGTGCTGTTTGTTGGGGGGGGGCAACTTCACGGAGCTGGACAAGGTGTCCTTGGTCATTACATTTCATACTGCAAAATACACGATTTCAGCCAGGAGAAATATGATGACTTACCAAAGGCAGTTATACTGTATGTGTGTCTTCAGATGTCAAGGTGTGCCATCACACTGTATTCTACACCAAGAATTGACCAGAAATACATGATTAAAATAAAAGAACTGTGACCTAATCGTGTTAGGTTTGCACATGTGAATACAAAGACATGGATAATGACATTTCTTTTTTAAAGAAAACATCGACATACAGTATGTTCAAGTATTTTATGTAAAAATAAAAATATTTTCAAATATGTCTAAGATATGCATGTCTTAAGACTGTAAGAGTTTCCAATGTTGTTTTGCAGATGTGTTATGAACTAGGTCAATTTAGCACATAATCCCTATTAAAAAAACATTTTGGTAAAGAAATTCTCTGGTAAAGCTCTGATGATGGAATAATAATCAAGCTCAAATTTAGACATAACAAATACATATTTATTAACCAAAAATTACTCAACTAGGGGAGAAGAAAAGGCTAATTCAACATAGTGTTCCAGCTGTTCAGCCTTTTTCAGGTGTAAGGGAAAGAGAGGAAGGTAGAATGGATATAAAGTGCAGGAAAACGAAAGGACAGAACAGGTGAGAATGGACATACTGTACAGGTGAGAAAGAGTGTCCAAACATAGGAAGATCTGGAGAAGAGATGTGAAAGACTGAAAACTAAATGAATGGAAAGGAATTTATAAGAAATTAGCCTATCATTGAGAGAAATGGGGAGATGTGATCCTAGTATCAGGCTTCAGATGTCTTTTTCTGGAGTATGCTTCCTGAAATCCCTGTAAAAGGAAAAGAATAAAACGTCATAGCCTGAGAGGTGAAATGGGGAACTAACGGCTTAGAGAGATCTTTGATCCTCTCTGCACTGATGTGTTTATTGGAATAGTAACCCAGTCTTCTTCTTGTCTTGCCAATGTAAAGTGCTGGGCATGCTGCTATCCTGCTATCATTTTATGTATGGTACTAGACACTATATACTGTATACTCTACTGTGTATGGTTTGCAGTATATAGGTATTGTATCTAGTATGTTGCATATACTGTACATGGCCCCTCATGCCATTTCAAAATCGCCCAAAGAACATAATGTGCATAGAGTAATATCATTTACTGGATTTCTTACAGAAAATGCCCTACAAAGGCAAATAAAAGCTTTGTACTACAAAGATAAAATAAAAGGTAGAAGGCTGGGTTTATGTGAGATTTTGTTTAAGATCTCATTGATTTCCGCATCACTGAAAAAATGTACCATGTAGTTATTGCCAGCAGCCATATCACCCTGCAACTCACAACTGGCAACCCACTGAAGCTAAGCAGGTGTGAGCCTAGTCAGTACCTGGATGGGAGACCTCCTGGGAAAAACTAAGGTTGCTGCTGGAAGAGGTGTTAGTGGGGCCAGCAGGGGGCGCTCACCTTGTGGCTCATGTGGGTCCTAATGCCCCAGTGTAGTGACGGGGACACTATACTGTAAACAGGCACCGTCCTTCGGATGAGACGTAAAACCAAGGTCCTGATTCTCTGTGGTCATTAAAAATCCCAGGGTGTTTCTCGAAAAGAGTAGGGGTGTACCCCAGCATCCTGGCCAAATTTCCCCATCTGCCTTTATCAATCATGGCCTCCTAACAATCCCCCTCTATAAATTGGCTTCATTACTCTGCTCTCCTCCCCACTGATTGCTGATGTGCGGTGAGCATTCTGGCGCACTATGGTGGATGCTGCACATTGGTGGTGGTGGAAGGGAGTCCCCATTACCTGTAAAGCGCTTTGAGTGGGGTGTCCAGAAAAGCGCTATAGAAGTGTAAGCAATTATTACTATTGGGTTTCCACTCGGTCAAATGTAATAAATCAATAAAATTAAATCAAGCTTTCATTTTCAAAGAAAACCATGCAATATGTTAAGGCTGAGAGTGACAGAGTGAAATTCATTTTCCCTGACTACATTTAGCATGTTCCTTTAGTAGTGTGATTCCAACAAGGTAAATATTGCTTTCAAAAGCTTTAAAATGACGTTTCTGGACAGGGCACAGGTCAACAATTAGCTGCTTATAAAATTTGGTAGATTTGATTTCACTCATACTTAAAACTCAATACTTGTCACGATCGCTAATGGATTTTGTGCACCTGGATTGTTCTCCCCGGATTCACTCTCCCTGGACACCTGCACACCTTGGACACGCCCCCTGTCTCCATACCCTCTCCAGCATGACTTTTTCCCCAATGTTTCTTCACAATTCCGGATTGTGTCGTCTACATAGGGCACGGAAAGAACTGTTTCATGACAATACTGAGATGAGCATTGCATGACATTCCTCTTCACAACAGTAGAACTCATACGATATCTGTCATTAGACTTACTAGAGAAATGTCAGTCTTCTGTAATGAGGAAAAATAGGGGTCTGCCTTTATTTAAAGACATACAGTACATAAATGGGGAAAGTCGGTTATTTTTAATGATCTTCTTAGTTTTTAGTTGAAAAACATACAAATCCACAAGACTCTTAAATACTAAGAAAACAAACCTGTTTAGCTAAAATTTTCTGTCTTTAGTTTTTACCTCAACTTTTTAAAATGTAATCTTCTGGTTTACATTTAAAAAAATGTTTTTAGATATTTGAAAACTTGAACTGTGCTAGAGAGGTCTGTCAAGATGACATGTAGGTTTTCCTTCAATATTATAAGTGCTCAAATAGGGGGGGAATGTCAGCATGAAATTCCAAATCTAGAACCTACTTATGGTCTGTCAGTTTAAGATGGTCAGTTGTAAAGATCTGATATTCAATTTAAAGTTAATAAAGGTTTCCTGAAGCCTCCATTTGTCATCTCAGTGGGAGGGTCGTTGGTCTCTCTGTCCAAATAAATACAGTACACTGGTGTCTAATTATTCACTGCTCAATTATGATATTTATGTAAATGATTTTTAGTAATATATATAAAAAAATAAACAAAAAACATCTGTGAGCATTGTTTGGGAAAGAAGGACTGTTCTTTGTATATTGTCCCTTGACAAGTGTGTTTGTAAAGGAGCCTTTAAGAAGTCAGGGGGAGGAGTTTCTGAATAAAAGGCAGACTCCCGAGCCAGTTAGGCATTTTCCTGTACAGGAAAATGTCTGTTACTTGCAGTATGGGAACTTTTATTTGTTGAGACTATCTTCTGGCTCTAGTAATAACACTGCTCCTGAGTTTCAAGATCTTTACTTTTGTGGTTATTTTTTTCATCATCCCCCAAAACAGCACTTCTCAAAAGGTGTTTGGTGACAAGAAACATCTGGGTTTTTCATCATCCCCCAGAACGGCACTTCTCAAAAGGTGTGTTTGGTGACAAGAAACATCTGGGTTTGTGACTAGACTATATTTTCGTGTGGTTCAATTTCTTTTATTTTCTATATCTAGAAAAATGAAACATGAAAAGTGTAAAATAAATAATCCAACCATCTTTATATCGAGGTGCTCTCCTCAAGTAACCACCATCTCAGCCTAGACAGTAATCTATGTGCCCAATATCACGCAGGCAGATGGTGAAGAATCTGTTTCTCCTGAAAATCTCCAATAAAAAGTGATTAAATAAATGCCCCAATATTTCTGAGGTGTTGTAGAGTTTGCTTAGCTTTGTGTTTGTAATAGGCCCCATAACTACATTATTGTGATTGTATTTTTACTTTTTTTTCTCCTATTTAATAAATAAAACTTCTAGATTCACAGCACAAAGTGCTTCTGTATTTCTGATTAGAAACAGGATTACCTTAGAAGGCAATCAAGTAATGGCTGAAATAATGAAAACAGTTTTAAACTGTTCTTTAAAAAATGGTGGCACCTTAATAAGGTACTGATTAAAATGGGGTGGTGGGAGTGTGAAAAAAAAACAGACCTCCAAAAACCAGCTTTAAAAATCCACTTGAAGCCCCAGTGTGCAAATGTAGGAACTGAGAATGTTATCAATGAGAGTAACTGACACTTCATTCTTATTCTGATCATGCGCCATGATTCATAAGCTTGGCTTTGCCACAGGGCATGTGCAGTAAAAATAGAAATGCTTTGAAAGGCTTGGTATGCAATGTTTTCATTGAAGAATTAGCACACACTGCTTCTGGTACTGCTCCAACTAGAGCATCAGTGATAGTAGCACACATTGTGCAACAGGTAAGAAGAGT
The DNA here is from genome assembly GCF_040954835.1 of Lepisosteus oculatus. NCBI lineage: Eukaryota > Metazoa > Chordata > Actinopteri > Semionotiformes > Lepisosteidae > Lepisosteus > Lepisosteus oculatus. The sequence continues at coordinate 36,869,622 of NC_090703.1, read as the reverse complement.
CCATGGGATAATGAACCTGTATCAAAGATGACCATTTCAAATCAACCCTGGCATTACTAATCATGTCCTGGCATGATCAATAAATGTCAATGGCTGAGACAAACTAATCAAAGCACAGCTATATAATATATGCACCTTAACTTTAAACCTCTAAAGCTTCAGTCTGAAGTTGGGGTTTATCATTTTAGAAGAGGGAATTATGAAAGAATGAGGCCGATCTTAAAAGCGCTGAACTGTAAACAGGCGGAGTCAACAGAAGGATGTTTATTGTTCTAAAACAGTGTTAAAGGCTCAAAACAAGTTCATCTAAAAAATAAAGTCAATCTTTAGGAACATATGAACCAATGCAGCCTTTTTTAAAAATCAGGCAGAGAAGGAAGATACATCTATGGAGGGGTTGTTCAGTTGGCTATAGCAGCTGGAATTTTAAGGGTCTTTAGCCTTGTACATCAAGCGTTCCACCTTTCATTACATAAATTTCCTTTCAAAACTCCTTGTTTCTATTACCAAATTACACTTGTCTCAGACCCACTAGTCATCAGTGCAGTTAGCAACTTGTCACTGGTTCTCAATGTCCTAACTAAACTTATTTCAGTATTGAATGCTTTTCAGACATTTATTTTATTGGTGCAGTATCCTTCACCTTGCTTCTTGATATTCTAGTCACTAGATTTTAATTCCTTGAGCACTGTGTAACGGAAGCGTTCTTTCCGGACCCTATGCGGATGACACAATCGGGGTAGTGAGGAAACACAGGGGAGAAAAGCCATGCAGGAATCGGGAATGAATATGGGGGGGCCTGTCCAAAGCGTGCAGGTGTCCAGGGGGTGAGTCCGGGGCAAACAATCCAAAGAAGAAGTACAAAGAAGAATCCAAAACTGCGCAAAAGTCCATGGCCAGGAGATCCATCCAAAACAAAGGATTAAAAACTGGAACCGGGTCAGAACCGGCGGGAATGGGAACAGAGAATAAAATCTTAATGGGACCAGGCGCTTCCAGGTCCCGGACTCACATGATACGGAGATCAGTATAGAGCCCAGATTAATGTCAGCACCTGGCTTTTAATGTGGACTGGGAACAGGCTAAAACAGGGGACAGGTGCACAAAATCATGTCCGAAGTGACAGGGCCAGAGTGCCCTTAAGGGGGAGGGACTACAGTCGTGACACACTGATCCTCTGAAGTTTTAAACTTGATATCAGATTCTAACCGAATCCTCTTTAAGTACAGTACGCTTACCTAGTTTGGCAATGGAGGATTCTACTTTGATGATCACAGGATTTTCGTTGATTACCTTTCTTTACTCTTGCTCAAGCATCATTCTGTGGCACATGTGACAACCATTCCTTTCAATCTGTTAACTGTATACCTGTTCATATTCTATCTTTAGTTTTCAGAATTTAGAAAGTCAGCATTGACATCATGGGGGCTCTCGATTCTTTTGGAGATCTAACAACCTCATCCTTATAAATGAGTTGTCATTCTTCTCAGCCAGAAGAGCAACAAAACCCTTTATTTGAAGGACAGCTCTTCTCTGTCCTAATTAAGGTTTGCCCAAACTACTGAACTGTAATTTAAAGTAACATCAGCAGCTTTTGATCAGTTTCCAAGAATGCAATAAAACAGATCTCATGTGTTGGTTGTCCCAGCCCTTTGTCATTTACAACTAACATTAGCCTTGTTGAAGAATGTGGGGTTTCGAAAGTTGGAGGTGTGCTGTATGGGTTACACAAAACAAAAACTTTGTTATCCTACAGTTAGGGATGTGTATTTTTACCTTGTTGATATGTGTAACTTGTTGACATAACTTTGCATGAAGCCAAATAATGCATGGATTTTAGATAATCAACCCATCATCTTAGTCTCCCCAATTCTTAAACTTAAATTAAGAATCAACACATTTAAATTTACTTGTCTTATTCTTTCGAAATATTCAATAAATTGATTAATAGCCACAGACATTTAATCCAACATCTTTGTGTAATGTTAAATGTTTGTGATTGCCTACAGTGACTGTAAACTGACTTTAGGTTATACTCTATGTATTTACCAGTAGTGTCAAATTTCATGGTGCAGCTTTGAACAATGGTTTAATAATCTATTTTAAAGAAACTCCTTGATATCTGAACCTTGGTGGTTGCAAATATTTAATTAATTGAATAAACAAGATTTCTGACACTGATTCCTAAACAGAATACAAATCAGGGAGCTTGATTAATACCCCAAACATCCTTTAAGTTTATGACTATGAAAAGACATAATGCTATTTGTCTTTTATTCAAACATGTACTCTTTACATTAAGCCAGTTAAAATGTACAAGAATCACCATTTGCTTGTTCTTAACATGATGACTTGTCTATAGTGGATACTTTTGACCTTGTATACATAAAGATTACAATATTGCTGTGTAGTTGTACCCCTGAGGTAATGTTTAAACATTGCCTGGATCAAAATAGGTTTATTTGGTTGCTTTTGGTCCACCTGCCTCCTGGACTACATATTTGCTAGATCCAATTGAAGGACAGCAGGAGTCAAACGTACTAGATGTAGTAACAAGCCTCATTGAACTTCATTGTATTTGTTCATCTCGTTGTCAGGCTGTGAAGCAGATGATTAAGAGCAAAACAGTGCAAAGCTCAAAACACCCTCACAATCACCAAGTCCTTTCAAGACTCCTAGTAGTGCTGGCAAGAAGAAACATAGGTCATTAATGTTCAAACTTAGATGTTTGCTTACTTTTAATAATTAAAAACAGAATTACTATAGACATTACCCTGATTGACCCACTATTCCTCCCACTTTTTACAATGAGGATCTTCAAGAAAGTGAGACAAGTAGTTAAGAAGGCACTGGGAGAGAAACAAAAGGTAAATGACACATCTTTCTATGTACATCTACTTACCTAACTCCTGAACGCTGATTTATCTTCACTTCAATTTCACTTCAGGCAAGCTTACTGTAGAGTCACACTCATTTCCCCAATTCAGGGTACCAACAGTGAGCAAACAGACTAGCTGCAGAATCACAAAAATGGGAGGAAACACACTTATAGTACCTGTCAATGGGAATTGGGTTCTAAACTGAAGTTTTCATTCAGAGCAACCTTTACTCTCATACCTTTTAACTGTCTCAATGAAAGAACAGTGCCAAAAACAAATGTTTTGAACCCCCAGTGTAAGTATTGGGAATTCCAATTTTGTATCAATGTCACCATTGTTGAATCAAATCAGTCTTTTCTTATTTTTAAATTAAATGCTTTTTTAACAAGCAATAGTTTCTTCAATGGAACAGCACTACTGAGTCTGTGTGAAATAATAAGTGAACTCCTAGTTTACTCAGCACAATTAAAGGTAAAGGAGAACCAAGTCTGGGTTGCCCTGTAATCTGTTATGTTCAGAAATGTTGTGAGTTTGGTCTTCACAATACAGGTTACTGAAAACGTCATGCCACGATCAAAAGAGATTTCAGGGGACCTCAGAAAAACACTATTTCTTTCTCATCAGTTTGGTGAGGATTACATGACCATTTCTTAACATTCGGTCATCCAGTGTCAGTGTCTACGAAAGGAAAATATTCAAGACCATATGTTTCCCTGAAAATTATCTAGGAAGTCATAAAGTAGTAACATCTAAGGATCTCTTGCAGCAGCTAATGTCAGTGTCCATACAGTACCTCAACCAATAGGAAAAGACTGAACAAACAGACAAATTAAAGGTTGAACTTTTTGGCCACAATGAGAAACATTTTATGTTACAAAAACTAAAATACTACCTTCCAACAGAAGAGCTTCATCTAAGTCATCAAACATGGTTGTGGGGGAATCATGGCTCAGGGCTGCTTTGCTACCTCAGGATCCAAATGGCTTTGTAATAATTGATGGAATCATGAATTTGGCATATTAGCAAATTATGGAGGACAATGTCAGGCTCCATAAGGCACCCAAAAGTGAGTTATACAGCAAGACACTAATAATAAGCAGATGTACAACAGAAGGGCCAAAGAAGAAATCTGAGCCAGTTCATGTTAGGAAACCCTCATCCTAAAAGCCAAAGTTAACAACTGATGAATCGTTACAGGAAATGTCTAGGTGAAGTCATTGCTACTCAAGGAGGTGCCATTAATTATTGAATCTAAGGATTCAGGTACATATTCACACAAATATATTTACTATTGGATCGTTGTGTTAAATAAATAATCCAAATATATCTTACATATTTGTATTATACGTACTGTACATTCATTAAGGCTATTGTAACCTTTTATTATGTTCTAAGTACATTCTAGTTCTAAAACACACAAGAAGAATCAACCTAGGGGGTTCACAAGTCTTTTTTCTGTTGTGTATGCAGTAAGATGTAAGAAGCTCTTTAAGGTATGTCCTTACCTATGAAGTACTTCACATGTTGCAGTTGCTACAGAACTTTGCAATCTAGTTGACAACACAGGAAACTTATGAAGACCGAAGTATAGAAGCTTGTGGTCTGACACTCTAGCAGAAATGGTCATGACATGAATTTATAATGGTACTGACAGGCTTTGACTTGTGAAAACTCTCTCAATTTATAAAAATAGTATTTATTTAAAATTTAGAGTCTCAGAGTACAGAATGACACCCAAGTTCTGAAAACTTCTGGACAGCAAGAGGTGCTGTCAAAAATATTCTAATAGGTTTTGGATTCAACAGTAGGTCTGCTTTATCTGGGTTTACCTTCAACCAGTTAAGCCCATCCATGACTGGACTTCTGTATTTACAGCCTGTAGCTTCTACATAGCTCAATCTGAAAAATTGACACCTCTATGTGGCCAAGCTTCAACCAAAAAGAAAGAGCTGGTACAGCTCTTTCTTCTTCTGGCATCCACTGCAGCTTTTTATAGCAATTGCCTTTCTGCCAGGATGCCTAGGAAGAGGCTTGAATGTCAACAAGCTCCTGTCCTTCAGGTGTGAATAATCAATAACACAGGTCAGAGAGGGATTCTAATACAAACCTAATTGCAGTAAAGTAAGAGGGGAAAACCAGGAAATCCATCAATAAAACAAAGACAAAAGAGAATTATAGTGTTATTAAATAACCTGGGTTGATAATGAAATAGTCATAATGTGAACCTCAGCTGAAACCTTGTATCATCCATCCAACCATCCATTTTCTAACTGCCTATATTCAACATGGGGTCGCGGGTAGCTGGGACACATCCTGGCAAGCAGTGGGCAAAATGCAGGATACACCTTGGATGGAATGCAAGTGTATCACAGGGCAAACACACAGACACAAACCGACGCTCACACTAGGACCAATATTCCTAGAAGTCAATAAACCTATCAGCCTGTCTTTGGACTGTGGAGTGCTATGTCCTCAATATGGCTCAGTCTACAGGCGAATGGGGACCAACACATGAGCCAGGGTTTAACGGCCAGAAATACACAAATAAACAAAACAAAACCCATTAATTACACTATTCTACAACCCAATACCCTCTAAACCTGTCTCCAGAGAAAGGGGTGGCAAAGCCAAAACAAAGTCTTCTGCCAGATATCTGTCTATTCTATCTAAACTAAGCTATAGTGGAAAACTAAAAAAACACGGATGCCATAACAATCCCAACCCTTCACCACAGCCAAGAAAACAAATCTGATACATCTCGTTTTAGCCATTTCTTCTTCTAACACCTCTCTTCCACATAACTCTCCCGATGTCCCATACGGCATTTAAAACCGGACCGCTCTCTTCAACCAATCCAGACAGAGACCCAATTTAGGGACACACCCACCTCCAAAAATGGACCTCTGCATGGGAGGGGAGTAAAAAAAAAACAGAACAGTAGCAAGAGAAAATGAGAGTAGCCTCTGGAAACTATGTGGAGTGTGTACAAATTCCACACAGACAACACCACAGGTCTGGAACTGAACCCCAGCACTGTAATGTATTTAGAATCTAGATAAGCTGTATCTGCTAACATAACTTTAAATTCTGGTCCAAATGTTCCTTTGTGTACCTGTATAACACCGATCTTTACAGCCTGTAAGCTCATCAGTGACTGTGGAATAAAAAACCCTGTGTGGTGCTTAATCAGCACTTACATTTTGCTTGTGATGATCTGCAGTTTTGAGGAAATATTACCATATCAAGTGACTTGCTGATGGAATTTCCTGCTCCCCTTCTACCCATTTACCTTCTTGCAAATTTAAAACTTCATAACATTTTTTCCAGCGATATTAATCTAGACTCTTAGTAGGGATACTTAGTACTTAGTAGTACAGACTAATGCCTCTGCCAAATTGAAAATTTTCTTTCTCTTTTTGATATCTGACAGTGTCAATCTGCAGCTTTTGTTTGTGTGTCTTAAGATGCAAAATATTAGTCTGTTGTTTTCTTTTAGATATAATCCAAGTTTAAATAGCAGCTTGTGTAAAATATGCTATATTTATCAGTATACAGCAGATATTGCTGTGTGCGGTAGCAAAAAGAAATCCATTCTTATATTGTCTATCCATTTTTAAAGAATGTGATATTCTGTAAGGTGCACTACTTGATTTAATGGATATACTTGCTCCTCTTACTTAGATAATTTAAAAGTGCTGATGAGGCATTATTGTTTATATGTACAGGTATATAGACACTGTGGCATGATGATTATCACTGCCTCACAGCTCTTGGACCCTGGGTTTGAATCATGTCCAGGGTGCATTCTGTGTAGAGTTTGCATGCTCTTCCAATATCCCTTATCCGTGTGGGTTTTCTGAGTGTTCTGGTTCCAAAAGACATGCTGGCTGGGCTCATTGCTGTTTGTACCTGTCACAATCGTAATCCCTCCTCTTAAGGGCGCTTCAGCCCTTTTGTATATAAGTTTGATTATGTGCACCTGCCTCCTGTTTTGTCTCCTTATTTAAGCCTGGCTCAGCATTGGAAGATGGACGCACGGAAGCCCGCCTACCAGCTGGTCCAGGAGTGACCTGACGGTATAGGCTTCATCACGGCTTCCTGACCATCTGAGTCCGGGGCTTGGAGCGCCTGGCCTCATTACCTTGGTTTTATTCCCTCTTTTTGTTACAGATCCTGTTCCGGATTTTAACTGTCTCGTCTTTGATGGATCCCCCGGTTTTGGACTTTGGACTGCTCCCCGGATTTTCCCCTTGGACTGTCTGAACTTGTTTGCCAGCGCCACGCCCCCCGAGCACTGGATCACCATCGTCACGCGCCCTTGTCTGTCACCCTGTCCTATCCTGCTGTACCTTCCCCTGATGTCCTTCTCCACTTACTTCTGGATTATACCATCTGCATAGGGTCCTGAACTACGCTTTGTGGGAGCCTGAACCGGCTCTCGTTACAGTACCAGCGTGATTGTGTCTACATTTTGATGGACTGGTATCTTATCAAAGCACTTTACAGGCACTGGGGACTCCCCTCCACCACCACCAATGTGCAGCACCCTCCTGGATGATGCAATGACAGCCATAGTGCACCAGTACGCTCATCATCAGTTATCAGTGAGGAGGAGAGCAGAGTGATGAAGCCAATTATTAAGGGATTGAAAGGATTATTATGAGGACATGATTGGTAAAGGGCAAGGGGAGATTTGGCCAGGGTGCTGGTGTAACACCCCTACTCTTTTCGAGAAAGACCCTTGGATTTTTTTAATGACCACAGAGAGTCAGGATCTTGGTTTTACATCTCATCTGAGGGACAGTGCCTTTTTACAGTATAGTGTCCCTATCACCCTACTGAGGCATTAGGACCCACACAGACTGCAGGGTGAGCACCCCCTGCAGGTCCCACTAACACCTCTTCCACCAGCCGCCTTAGTCTGTCCCAGGAGGTCTCCATCCAGGTACTGACCAGGCTCACACCTGCTTAGCTTCAGTGGGCTGCCAGTTGTGAGTTGCACAGTGATATGGCTACTGGTTCACCATATCATATAGTAGTTAGTACTTCAGATCTGTTGCATTGCTCATAGGAAAAAGCAAAGTGCAACACATGGATAACTTGTTTTCCTGGAACTTTTTTTTATTTGATTCAGTGATTAAAACGCAAATCACCAGAAGACATGTGGGCTGGTGAAAGGTCTTAGCTGCAGGAGAGATTTTTTTTAGCAATAGCAACAGCTTGCCACTTCACTTACAGTACAATTTATATTTTACTACAAGACTAAAGTGTTTTTCTTCACAGAGCAGGTCTCCACAGAGAAAATCATAGATTTTCTTCATGGGGAAGAAAATTGAAATCAGGGCAAACCAGCAGCCTCAGCAGATGCAAGAACATCTAGTCATCACCACATATGAGGTGAATGTAACACAGTGGGAAATCTCAGGTTTCTGGCATTGATCAAATGCAGCCCTTGCTCACTTGATTTGTGTAATATTGATTCCTCAGTTTTTGTAGTGGCAAGCTATTTGCTTTAGGCTTAAGCTCGGTGTTATGTGTTGGTGTGTGTCTCTATACTGTATATAGTGGGAAGGGTGGTCTTTCATAAAATTAGGAAATATGATCACTTTAAAGGCAACAGTGAGAACTTTAGCATGGTATTCGGACCCAAGGGAAAAATCTCTGTGTGCAAATGTGGACTGACCTTCCCTGGGCAGTCTATGAGCGTTTCCTATAAAATGGTGTTTCCAAGCTTATAATTTCCTAACATTGCCTGTTTTTCTGCCCAGCTCATTTTTATCACTGAATACTTTCTAAAAAAAGAGACACCTTACCTGTTTTTTTAATGGAAGGTCATAGCCAGTGTAAGCATGCAAAGGTTCGCAAACATGTCCTTTCTGAAAAAAAAAAAACTTAAGGGCTAATATAAGAACTGTAAGATGTCTTATTTTCCTCTGACGACATCAGCCCGAAATTCGGGCTATTATCAAGAAAGACAGTAATAAACAAAGGAGTGATCTGTTTTCTGGTAGGGGGAATCGTAATCGTTTTAAAGTAAATAAAAACGTATTGCTTTATTTGTAAACAAGAGGAAAATTGAATTATTATTTACAAATAGTTTACAGGAGCATCTGGAGTGCTCAATGTATGCTTGAAATGTCATAAAGAATTCGCGCTGCGCAAAGAGCACCGCAGAAGTTTCTACTGGGGGATCTAGCCTGAACACCACTTTTGAGCACTGATCATCATCTAGACATCAGCTTCGATTCGCGGAAAAGCTTATGAATGAAACAGCAGCATTGTAGTAAAACGTTACTCATTATTCTGCTCACGTTCTTCCTGATCCACAGACAGAAGAACGAAACGTGAATGTAGTCATTATGTATTTTTTAACTTAAAGGTATAGTGCCTAGTTTTATAATAACAATCCATCCCCCTATTTTACTAACAATATTGTTAACAACATTAGGGTGCTGTTTTATGGAACTGACCTAATGAATCCTCACTTAAGCTCAAATATGAAAACCTACTCAATATTTTTTTTATCAAACAATGATACACATGTAAAACTACCTTACCTTTGAAAAGCATTGACAGACACCATTGAAATGTTCAGGCTTGGAACCCATATTATATATGACTAAATGATTCTTTGTTTATTATCACAGCTTACCTATTTTTTGCGATTTCATCCAGGTTGTCTTTATTTTAAATAGTGATGATTGACATATGGCACCTATTCTCTAATAAGAATACTATATAGTGCCGTGGAAATATATCGTGACACGTGACAACAGAGTTCTGAACATGATTTATAAAAGAGTGCACCATTTACTTGGATTAACAGGAAACTCAGGCCAGATATGTTTAACAACGTTTAGTTGGTCAAAATTTGTTTTTTACTTGAAACAAATTGTACAATAATCTAATTATAAAAATTATGATGTCTGAGCCAATTTCACTTAAATGACAGGGCATTTAATTTAATCGATGGGCAATAGAAAACGCAATGACAATTTAGTGTAATCAAAATAAACCCATACAGTAAAATGTACATTACTTCAATTAAACACAATTTTTACCCGTCTCTCACACACGTACATGTATAATTCAAATGTCGAATATATTAATATGATTCCTCCCGCGTTCTTCTATTTTAATCCCGTACAGCAGGCTATAGAAGACCACGACAAAAGTGAACTGGCTTCCATCAGAGAATGCGACGTTTTTTAAATGGGATGTTGAATTTTAATTGACTTCTTAACTTATGTTGCTGGTAATAATTATTCATTCATTTTTTGAAAGACGTCTTTTGGCGAGGTTTACGTCGATTTCTCATTTTTAGACTATGAGACGGAGCAGTTTTTATCGCTGCCGCACCTGAACGTCGTGGAACGACCTTGGGGTGAAGCAGCTACGACGTCCACAGAGACGTTATGAATGAAATTCCAGCAGAAGGAAGAAGTCGTTATTATTATTATTCTGATCACAGCTTCTCTGATTCACAGACTAGGGACCTGATCATGAATATAGTGAACACTTCTGACGTCAGAGCTGAGATTTATCAGCAGACCCAATGGGGCAGAATATTAAGTGCAAGTCAGTGCCAGAAATCTGCCAACATTATTAGCAATGTTAACCAAGGAATAGCGCTGAATTCCAAGGACCCGGAGACCGAAAAAAAGACTTGATCCTGCGGCTTTAAACAAAGCGGAATCAGGAACTGGTAATTTTAGTGTTTTTACCCCCTAGTGTACCTTTGACAGACTACTAGTGTGTAAAATAAAACCTTGCAGCGCAGTATAACAGCGTTAGATACTGTATAGGCTACATAGTCTATGTGCTTTGGGAGAGGATACGCGCGGGCGCCTGATTTCCTAGTCTTTTTTCATATTGTACGTCTTAAAAGGATGCACCCTCGATGTACTTGGTGACCTTTGTTAGTCCTTTATTGCTGACGAAGGAGTGTAAGTGAAATATCTCTCTAGCATGCACACAAGAAATAGTTCTGCTTTTTATATCGGAAAGCGTGTTGAGGTTACTGTTCCAAAATACTGCAAGCAGTAGTAGCTAATGCTTATAATTAAAACCCTACGCGGTTTTTACCTTGAGTCTATAAATAGCTACTTTACAAATAGCGGATTTCATGTGGTTTTATTTTTTGCCTTGTGTCATGCTGGGCTGGTGCATCTAATTTTTATTGTTTTAATTAAGTTTTATGGGGTGTTTGCATTTGTGTTTTGAAATGCATAATATACATTAGGGTGGGTTTCTATGAGCATTATATAGGTGTTTCTAACGTTAAATTAAAATATAGTTAACTGTTCCCACTTCTGTATGGTTTATGATGTCTTCCCAATTTGTCTTTCGTAGCATAGTCGTTTTTTGTGATTATTTAAGGCGAGCATGTTAGCATACAGTATATGACGGAGGCTTCTTTCGTATAATAGGCAATGCGCTTAAAATATACTGTACGTAAGCATTTCTGATATTTTGTGTAAAGCAGAGCGAATACGGTGATTCTTTGATTCAAGTGTATGTTCGTTTGTATGCTCAGGGCGGGGTAGGTGTATGCTGTGGAGATATTTCCACCCCATTTGCCCCTGTTTTTTGTATTTTTCCGTTGCAATCTACATGCTGAATCTTCTCTCTCTCTCCTAACTCCCTCGTCTTCTTCCCCCGTTAGCTATGATTCACACTCTTGCCGCAGCTATGAGCAACCAACTTCCAAACACCTCTTCTCTTAATTCGCTGAACTGGAATTTTCAAGACGGTAGAAACTCATCGCTCGTCAGAGCCTCTGATCTGCGGCAACTGCCTGTTAGCCCGTGGGACATCGCACTGTGTGTCACTGGGACGCTCATATCTTGCGAAAATGCCATTGTAATTGCCATTCTTTTCTACACTCCTACCCTCCGAGCGCCTATGTTCATTCTCATAGGGAGCCTTGCCTTTGCAGATCTATTAGCGGGACTTGGCCTGATTCTGAATTTTGTTTTTATCTACATGCTGAACTCAGAATTTATTTCTCTCATCTCCGCCGGACTACTAATCGCTGCTTTTTCTGCGTCTGTGTGTAATATACTGGCTATAACCATTGACAGGTACCTGTCTTTATACAACGCACTGACCTACCACACGGAAAGGACGGTAACTTTCACCTACATGATGTTGGTTTTCATCTGGCTAGTCTGCATTAGTTTGGGATTGCTACCGTTGATGGGCTGGAACTGTTTGGACAACGAGTCGTCCTGCAGCGTACTTAGACCCGTGACCAAAAACAATGCCGCCGTCCTGGCAGTGACATTCCTGCTGATATTCGCTCTAATGATGCAGCTGTATCTCCAGATCTGCAAAATTGCCTTCAGACACGCACAGCAGATTGCAGTCCAGCATCAATTCATGGCCACATCCCACGCCTCCTCAACTACTAAGGGGGTGTCGACCTTGTCCATTATTCTGGGGACCTTCGCTTTGTGCTGGATCCCTTTCGCCATGTATGCCCTGGTGGCAGACTCAAGCTACCCCATGATTTACACCTATGCCACGGTCCTGCCTGCTACGTGCAACTCTGTAATTAATCCCATCATTTACGCCTTCAGAAACCCCGACATGCAGAAATCTCTCTGGCTGGCTTGCTGCGGTTGTGTTCCTTCTAATTTCTCCTTGAGACCAAGGACGTCAAGTGATGTATAGGTTCACATTTTTGTGTTCAACATCAAGATTTCATCAATAGTACCTTCCCCGAGGATATTCTTGTGCTCTGTGGTGCAAACTATGCATTGCCAAAAAAAGGTGAGATTCTCAAGAAATAACACGGTGTAAATTCAGTAAAATAAGCATACCATTACGATTGTACTTAAGGTAACAGGTCCATGGTTTTAAGGGAGCGTTATTAATGCGTTGGAAATACTGTAAATGAACATAAAAAATGCACTCTTGCCGATACAGTTATTAAGCTATTACAAAACTTAATTTCCCGACCGGGGGTTCCCTTCCGTTTCTGATAAGAATTTCGCAAAATCCAGGTGTATAGAATTAGAAACTGCACATATCCGTTCTGCTTAGGTGAGTGCACCTCGGGAGTTTCCATTAACGGAAATCATCCATTTGTGTGGCATTTTTCTGTCTCAGACATATATTACATATCGATAGTACAAAGTACACATTGGCACCATTGCCAGAATATTCGCCATTTTTATTTATTAATATTCAGGATGACAGGGTGACCTTTCAATTCAATCTGTGGTTTTTGTAATCCAAATATATATATATATGGCAAAACTGAAGATTTGAAAAAAATTAAAAAGATACGCAATCTAAGAGTTAGGTGAATCTGAAAGATGGATCAGGCGTCGATCTATTTATAAATGTGTCCCAGAATCTAACTATAGTTTAATACATATGATATATACATCAGTAATAGCTCCCATTGAACAAACGGAATATCTGACCTGCTGTTATTAATCGTTTATGCTTTTTGAACATTGTAAACAGTGTAAATACTGTTTATTCAAAGGTTGCAGAACTGTCTGATAAATGCATAACATGAGCTGTATTCCACTGTCCCATTCTGCGTAGTTATACAGTACACAGTACTTTTACTCGATTTCAGCACCATGGACAGCAACAAACTGATTTAAGGTTTTGAACTTGCTATTCCTGCCATTTAACTTTCTCTAAATGCGTATACACAAATCGCTTTTTTACACTTGATTGTCCTTGTTGACTGGCAAATTCTTTTTTTTTTTGTCAGTTCCCATACTTAGGCAGTGCCATGGTTTTGGAAGATTAATTCTTGGGTACTTGAAAGGCTTATGGCCAGCGACAAAATTTAATATTTTTTAAAACAAGAGATTAATGGAGCGACTGGCAATCAGTTCAATAAAACTAGACAAATGGCAGAGCTTTTCGTATCCCACTGATGTACAATTTTGACAATGCATTGAAAATTATATTTTCATTTAGTTAAGGTGTACTTTTCTTCAAAGGAGCTATAAGGTAATTAAAACAATGAAATACAATCTGTTTTCAATTGAATGCTGATTTTTGTATCTTTTCAAGATTGTTATGGAACCGCACTTCTGATAATGCCCAAATTGTGTTGATAAAATCAATATTAACTGCAGAAGCCATTAAATTCATATGAATATAGAATATATGAAGATATATGAAGATTGTGATATATAACTGCTTAACATTTCAAGTAAAGAGGTTCTTAGCATGCTGACCATTCAATTAATGTCACTGTTAGCCTGCAGCAGATGACTGCATAGATATTCTATTGGTTTTCATCAGTTTTACAAAATGTTTACATGTTTACATTGATAGTAATTATATATATATATTCTTGCAATGGAATGGACTGGAAGATGATTGTTGAGATCACTGAAGCTTCACTTGTTTCCTTTTCTGACATTTTGTGTTTCAGAATTTTCATTCATTGATTGTAAAGTAAGGTTGATGGGGATGTATTGTAAAGTACAATGATGCAGTTCTTCTGTTTTTTGAGAATCTAGTTCTGAAAGGCTAGAAGGCCTTCTAACTGTTGTTTTATTTTGTGCCCCAAAATGCTTTATCAAATTTCGCGATGGATGACATGATGACACAGTGGTTAGCATTACTGCTTTGCTGTGCTGTGTTCCTGAGTTTAATTCTGGACCTGCGGAGATATCTGTATAGAGTTTCCATACAGATTTACTGTATGGTTCTGTGCATGTTTGTGTGGGTTTCCACTGAGTGCCCCCCACATTTCAAAGACATACAGACAGGCTAACTGGTTTCTGGGAAAATTGGCCCTGGTATGAGTCTGTGCATGTTTGTCTGTGTGTGCTGGATTGGACATGTAGTTCAGCTGCCTTGCTCCTGTCAATTGCTAGGAGAGGATCTGGCTCGTGTATTGGATAAAGCAGTTAGAAAATAGAGAGGCGTACAGTAAATCTTTTGAATGAAGTTTTTTTTAAAGAAACCAGTGAAACAAACTGTACTGTTATCACTGGAAATACAAGTGATATGACATCAGACTAAATCTATATCAGTAGTTGTTCATCAGTTTTACTGCAAGAATATATGCAGCTTCTCCATAGGATATATGGAGTGCTTATTTGAAAATAAGTGCTGTATTTTACTGAGGTTTATAAAAACTCCAAAATTAAAGAAAAAAACCTCCAAATGTAAGTGTTTTGGAAACTAACAGATGTCTTTCAGTGCATTTTGTAACAAATCAAGGACTTCGTTAAAGTGTGTCTTATAATCCTGCACTTAATAAAAAGCACTACTGATGTCAAGAATGTGATTTTTATATCCTAGTAATCAGGGAGCCAAGCTTTGGTTACAGTTATATGGTCATCTAGTTTTCATTATACCTTAATTATGAATTTTGTTTTCTTTAATTATTGATATATTTACAGAGGTTTTTCTCCCTTTGCCCATATGTAAACCAGGAAAGTATTTGAAGAGACATAGGAAATGTACTCTGCTACAGTTCTTTATGACCAAAGGCATAACATGAAATTGAATGATCAGCATGTGGATTTTCTCTCTGCACTTTTATGTAAATAATTTGTGTTGATTTCTTTATGTACATAAATTGATGAGGACTCTACAATTGACATATTATACAAAAACATCTCAACCTTACATTATATTCTTCTTCTTCTGCAGCTGAGATACATAAGGACTTTGGTCCTGTTATTTTGTTTATTTTTCTTGTTTTGGTGTTTGGTTTCCAAGGCTACCATAAATAGTCAAGATAATCCTAAAATAAATACTAAAACAATGCTGTTACCAAAAACTTGACTCCTGTGAAAATGGCGCATATGAGCTAATGTAAAATAAATAATTTAATAGTTTTGTATTTTGGAAACTTTTTAAAGTCATCTTTTTTGTATTTTGAGCAGCAAATCAAATTAATATTATGCAAACAATTGGGTCACATGAAGTCTCTTCTCTATTGTTTAGTGAATCACCACCTCAGTTTTGACAAAGAATCTGTTGAGATTTTGGCCTTACCTAAGCATGACTGCAATAATGTGTGATGTGTTTTTGTGCTGTTCATTAATATTACTTAAGAGCTAAAATGAAATTTGTCTTCACTTGAGGCCTTAGGCTGCTTTCAACATATGCCTAAATTATCTTAAATATATATATATATTCTGAAGTCAAGCTCTCTGTTCTTAAAAAATGTTGACAGCTGCAATGAAAAAATAAAATGTGATCCTTTCAAATAATGCTGATAGGAGATAAATTCACAATAGAAACAAAGCTACATAGGGTAGACTAGTGCAGATATGTGATTTATTTTTATTTTACGCCTTGTAGGCTGAATTAATTGAACAGTGTTCTAGTGTATGTGCAACAGTACCTGCCAAGCACATTTGAGTGACTGACCTAAAGTGATGTCCTTGTGGATACTGTATGTGTATGTTTGTTGTCTAATGATGCACTTTTAGGTATGCATTCTACAGCATAAATCAACCTTAAGAAATCATGCATAAACAATTGGCACATCTAAGGAACATGTTGCATTTCATTAAGTCAGTGTAATTTTCTCAGGTTTTAACTGCAGTAACAAAGTGAGTTTCTCAGATTTAAACTGGTGAAAATAAAACTGCATCATTTATTCGGTTTATTACTTTCATAGTACGGTCAGTAAAAAGAGACCCACAAGACATTTTGTACCTGAGCTCACTTATCTAATAAAATTAATTATTCACTTTCTATCCAGGTTAAGCAACTTGTGATGTAAAAAGACTTGTAATTCCTGCTGCAATGCAGTTCACATGAGAATTATAACAATCTGTGGGCTCTGAAACAATTTCTCATTTACTACAAAAGAACTACTGAACTTGTATCCCCTCTAATTCACTCCATTGAAACATTTGGTAAAGTAATGGTACAGATTACGCTATGTGTATTGGCAAACCCTGCTTTATGATGTGGTATTCTTAGCACATTACACTACTGTGTACCAAACAAACAGTCTGACTGCATTCATATCTGAAGGCTTTTAATCAGTGGAGTGTTTCAAAAATACCATCTCTATGACCTCATAGTTTAAAGCACACTGTATATAATGATAATGGCAAAATACAATGTTTTAATTCATTTCATTAAGGAAACAAATGATGACAAGTTAAACTTGTTTGACTTAATTTCATTATCCATTTAAGCTATACAAATTGAACACACACATACACAGTATAAAGTATATATACTGTACATTTCCCAAAGCGTTTGTTTCTGTAAGCACAGTGGAAATTTTCTAATTGAAAAAGCCTTCGTAAAATCATAGGTAAAACCACTTCTTCTAAAAATGAAATTCTAAAGAACAAAAGAAAAATAGCTGAATTGTTTTTTGGGTCTCTTCTACTTGCCCGTTCCTATCGCTCCAATACAGCAGCTCACTTGTATCCCGAGAAATGAAAGGTGTTTCAGTAATATGAAACTTGCCAGCTGTAGAAAGGTGTTAATTCAAGGGTTTAAGCAACTAAAATTTCAGGCCTACAAAATTGGGGAGGGCAACATCTTGAACAGTTGTTAAACAAGATTGTCTCACCAGTATTGTTCATTTTTTTAGAACAAAATTGAGATTGGTTTGATTTCCAACAATGGCTGCTTGAATGTGTTTTATTTTTGTAAAATTGTACAAGAACTGTGACCTAATGTCTTACATTAAGGTTCAAATGTAGGAAAAGATGTGTGTGGTCTGCTTCAGTCATTTGTCTCTGTTCCCTTGAAAGCAACACACGAAAAATATTAATGTTCTATTGCCAATGTGTATTGTGTTGTAATTAATTAGATAATGCTATAGGGTGCATCAATTTTCCATTCCAGGGACTGGGTTTGTTTTCTTATGCAATCCTGTAAAATACGAAATCTATATTTTTGTATCAACCACAATGATCTGAGTTACTGTGTTTTTTTCTGTGTTATTTATTTTAAATCTGTCAAGACATTTTCTTCAATAACTGATGGAGTATTTCAAGTGCCATTTTTAAGTGTATTGTTTATGTAATTTGTGATTGATTGCACTTGAGAGTTTAAAGTCATTGTGCCACTTTTCAACTAAATGAAACAGCTAAATGGACATCTGTTCTGAAAGATCAATTGGGTACAGTATGTGGAAGGATTCAGTATTTTATCCCCTCTGTCTACTGTGCAGAAAAAGGTGGTGGATTCAATTTTGGCAAGCTGCATATTGTAACCAGTAAATTCTTAATTAGAAAGCTTCCTTATTCATAACTTTGGAAGCCATGGTTTTCTCTATTTGATTAATTTCGTATTTAAAGAGCTGGTTTGTACACTATATTATAGACATAATGTACTGTAGATATTTACAAAGCAATTCCCAGTAGTTGTTAACACTTATGCTTCCATTTGCCATGCTAGGTATGCTGGAAAATAAAGTCCAGAACACATTTTTGAATTTTTCTTTTTTGCTGGTGGAAATGGCTTCATGTTGAAGTCCCCCAACCAGAAGGAAAGCATTTGCTGTAGTATCACATCCGGTAACAATTCCTTTTAGTCAAGTATTGACCATCCCTGTAGTTGCTACTGTGTACTGTGTGTTCATACGCATTGTAAATAACTACAGAAAATGTACAATAAAAGTTGGCTTATATCAGGCTGACCTGCAAGTCATCTCAGAGGCACCCAGTGTAAGTCCATGGTCAATTCAAGCCTTTTACTTGTACTGCTAATCTCACTAGCTTGGACACCTTGCATCGCAGAGAGCCCTGTGCCATTGCTCTTTACTCCCATTCGCAACTACAGTTCACCCTCAGTTTAATGGACTACCAGGTAGAAGGGAATGTCCATTCACCATATTGGTGAATGTCCATTAAATCATGAATGACATTTTTTCAGTCCAAAAACACACTGTTTAAACAGTATAAGCTTTCAGGATCTTTTGACTAATTATTTGCAAAAAACACAATGAAAATTGTTTCTGTGCCTCGTATCATAAATATACAAGCTCTGTATTTCATGTATCATAAATACACTGTATAAAATGTGCTAAGGCATATGGAACATAAATAACACCCATTGTAAACCATTGACCTACCCGTAGAGGAGTCCATTGATATTCCTGAATTTTAAAACAACAGAATGTGTTGTTTATTTTTATTTTGTTTTATTATTTGTGCGTTTTATTGTACATGTTGGAAAAGTCCTGTATTTCTGATTTTACAGACACAATTCTCTGTTAGCAGATTTTGTCCATTAAATCTGAAGTCCATCAAGCCGAGGGTTTACTACTGTATGTTGAAGTTACAGCCTATACATTAGACACACATAATGTAAATGAGGTTGTGCCTTTTGTCTTACATAAAGCCACAATATGCTCAGAAATCAGCAAATTTTCAACGAAATCCATTTTGGCACAGAGGGTGAGTGTGTCCCTGAATGTGGGTTCACTGCTGGAGGGGTTGAGGACAGGCTTCCTGTACCTATTTGTGATTTAGTTCTGGTGATTGGATAGACTATGACATGGCTGACCACTAAAGTTATTGTCTGTTTCCAGTGTACCCAATCTCCGTATGAATATGCTGTGTATCAAAACAGAAATAATGTATAACATTTTCCCAAGGCTTAATATAAATAAAATAAAACTTTCAGACATTATAAAATGCCATGGGGTGATGCCACACAAGCCAGCATTTAAACAGAAAATGTTTAATGATTTCCATTTTTGTATCTTTGATTGCAAGTGATTTCCTTTGAGAGAATATTCAAGACATCCCTTCATAATTGGTGGTTATAGAGTCTGCAGTCTTCCATTTTGCCATTGTGCTTTTTTGTAGAAAAAGAAGAGGATGTTTTTTTTTTTCCGCAAATAGCCCGTTCTACTGGAAGTTTGCTGAGAATAAATGTAAATATTCTAAAAACAAATAAATATTATTAATTAAAATTCCCTCATTTGCCAAATAACACTGAACTTTCAATCTTTTTCCCTGGTAAACAATATGCTATTTATTACTGGATTGAGTAATACGGTAGTTGTTGTTGGTTTTAGATTGAATCCATCCCAAGAGTAAAATACCTTTTCAGCAATGGCATTATGATACAGTACATTATCTTAAAAACATTGGTCACTGAGATTAATTATTGTAACAATGTGACCTTTTTCTACAATTCATCGAAATATGTGCCCCCTGCCCTTATTAACAAGACTTTTTCCTCTCTAAGACTACATTTCTTTACAGGGCTTGTTTTGTTTTCACTTTGTCGTAATTTTGTTTTCCAAAATGCATCACGTATCTTCTCGTCTTTCACAAGAAAATACCAGCATTGTTCAGTGATCTTTTAGTTTTATTTTTTAATGTTAAACCATTGGGTTGGGCTTTATTTCTAAAGCGTGGTGCTATATAATTTAAATTTTAAAACAGATATAGTCTGGTGTAATTCCTTCTTTATTTCTTAATTGAAAGCAACAAATAGAAAAGAAATAGGAAAGTGGCATGGTCTTTTGCACTGATTCCTTACAGCTCCCGAAAGGACAATGACTCCTTCTGTATCAAAGACAGCTGGACAGGTTTATTGGTGTGCTTCTAAAGTATGTATGAGCCCTGAAATGGATCATTGTCCGTGGTGTTGTTTCACCTTAAACCTTATGATTCTTGAGTATGATTTATACCCCACCTGGAATTAGCAACTTTCTGATAATTGATAAATAAATAACATCCTGAAAATGCTTGAGCTTAATTTTGGATGAAAGTCATTCTTTCATAGGATAGGTTGTGAACAAAATAGTCCAGTATTTTTCAATGTACTGTAGTCAGTTTTAACTGATGCTATGGCTACTTACAAAATAATGCCATTTTACTTTTACTTTTTTGTACCATGGAAATTCTTTCTGATGACAAGTACAAATGCACTTTACAAAAAAAGGGACATGCTACTTCTTGCACTGTAAGTGTTGAATGTATTCCTTGCGGAAAATAATTTATTTTTATTACTGTGGATAGAAAAAGATGAAAACTGTCAACACAGAAATAAAAGCAGTTGAAAGAAAATGTGTCCTCTTTTTTTACACGATGCATGAATGTGACTCAATAAGAAATGTTAATGTTGGCACTATGGTCCCTTTTTGATTGAAGGATCTTTTTAGTCAGTGGTGTGTAATGGATGGAGGTTGGTCAGTAAGTCAATAGAACATGGTACATAAATGTAACCACATGGTGTCACAAAACTCCCATTAATGGCCTCAAGTGACTTTGAAAGAGAAAAGCAAGCCTTCAGATTTTGAGAAAGAGAATTATCCTTCTTAGGACCTACATCCCGTGCCACTTGCAGCTTCAGAGACATGGGTCATTTACACAGGTACTGTACATTGTCATAAAACTGCTTCACTGCTTCTTATCTCCTCTAGATTAATTCCATGATTACACTCCCTCAGTTAAATTCGAATGACCTCTTCGCTGCTTTCAAGGACAATGGAACTGTCCCCTGCAAACAGTTGTCATACAGCCAAGAACAGAAACTGAGAAGTATTTGAAATTATTCAGTAAGCCATGATCTGAATTACTGTGATTACTTTGACACCTTGTTATCTGAACTGACACCAGAATCAAAGCAGCTTTTAATATTACTGGGGGAGGGGGAGGAGACTTTGTAGAGCTGTAAACCTACAGTAGTTTATGACCTGTCATATCCCAAGGAACAGAGACTAAACCTCTATAATAATAATAATAATAATAATAATAATAATAATAATAATAATAATAATAATAATAATAATAACAACAAAAGTAAAGTTATAAATCTTTGTAACTTTTTTTAAAATTGTTTTTGCTTTGGCAACACATTAATATATCAGTCGTATGAAATTTGAATTGATAAGTGTATACAAGTCTGCTTTAAGAAACATTAAAACGATATTACATTATATTTAATGTAAAGCAAGACGACTCTGCGATACAGCAATACTCTTCTTAAGAGAAGGTTTGATCTTTGGCCAGCTCTCAAAATTGAATGAGAAGGGCTGTCAATGAGAAGACTTTCTTGCACTGCTGGAAACAGTGTGACTCAGACGCAACCGTGCTCCGTATAATGCAAGGTGGCACTTTAAAGTCCATCATCTTCAAAACAAGTATGTATTGAAAATAAAGCTTCTAAATCTTTGCCGCTGGCTCTTTCATTAAGAGGATGCATTCTATAGTGACTCAGATTAATGGTCGTACTTAACTGAGTCATTGCAGTTACAGCAATAAATTCATTTAATGTGCAGAATGTTCAAGACTGTTACCTCCCTCAGAACACGTTGAATAGAAATATCCAGCTTTATGCAAGTCACATTTTGAAAAAAGCTTTTATTTTGAAACCATGAGAGATGTAAATGATAGAATGTAAATGGATATGAATCAGATGATGGATTAACAAAAGTGACTTCTGCCCAGTCTAAACCATTTACTCTGTTTGTGCAGGATACGTATGTGGTTTCTAAAGTTTTTTAGCTGTTTTTATTGGGAGAGAGGTTTGTCACATATAACCACCGTGCCATCCCCCAAATTAAATAAAATAACATAATATAATAATAAAAAAACGTTACATGCATAGAACAGCATTTGGTATATCTGTGCTGTTCTGTACTATGTGAAATTTCCATCTGTGAAATGTATTTAAGGTTGTTTTAAGGCTAACATGACTCAGTCATGATGCATTCACATTTAAACCTCCTTAGTTATGAGACAGAAAAGCTGATGACTCAGTTTTATCTAGTTTTCTAAAGCATTATCTTTAGGATAACCTGAGCAGGAGCACAAAAAAGGTCTGGTATACAATTAAGATAATAGCAGTATTTTCTTTTCAAGTGTGATGACACTTGAGGAAACGCACATAAAAAAAGGTTAAGTATCACAAAATAATATTCAATTGTTTAAGCTATATGCTTTCAGATTCAGTTACATTATCCAACAATCTTAATGCATTCTCCTTAGAGACTAGCTTTCAGTGTTAATTCCACAAGTTACTGCCAAGGCAATACCCTTTTATTTAAGTATTTAAGTTGTGTAGGAAAGCCTCAACAGACCTGTGGGTTGACCTTTCACAAAACTGTGAACTGAGATGAGTTACAGAATTGCCATGTAAAAAGATTCCTCTGTATTTAAAATGGTCCTTCAGCTTGAAAACAATGACTTTGGAATTTTAGACAAAGCCTCCCAAATATCCACTGTAAGAGTATATTTTTAGAACACTCTTGACAGCAGTCTCAAACATGGTTTACAATGCTCTCAACAAGCTACTATGACATTCTGAGATATTTTTAATTCTTCAGCAGTGCACTGTTTGTCTATTAATAACTGGTCCCTTTATGGGAAATAGTGAACAAATAAGAATGTTAGGCTTTCTAATTAGAATTCAATTAGATTATGTTATCACTATCGTTTATGGTAATATTTGGAATTCATGTTAATAATATTAACGCATTACAATGTTGTTGCTAAATAAAAACGCAGTCTAAAGAAAAATATGTTCCTGATTCAGGTCAATGAATCATAGTAATCATCATTAAAATTAAAAGAGAACAAAAAGAAAACTAAAAGAACATACCTTATGATTTACAAAATGAAAAATGTTGGAGTTCATATCCAGCACTGGAATAGTATGTCCACAGTACTTCTAAAAGGACTCCAGATATACTGTATACATTTTCCATTCTTGTTGTTTTGATGACCATCAAAAACTTAGAACTGGGAGGAAACTATGCAGTTCACCCCACCCATTTTGTAGTTAATATTTCATCCCTTCATATTCTGAAAGAAGTAAGGGTCCTGGTTTCACCAGCATGTCTGGGTGGATTCTTACATACTCCCACAACCCTTAAAGAAGAGCTTCCGGTTCTCAGTTGGACTGAATATGTACTTCCACACAGTTTCCACTTGTGTCATATGGTTCGTAATTCTGTTAGATCCTGAAGAAGTTCAGTTATCCACTGTCAAGTGGACTACAACCTGTTTATGTGTGACATTCCCTGAAGCCCGAGGATATATAGTTGCTCTTGTCTAAAACAATTTTCTATGATGTGATTACCTGAATTGTACACAATGTTCTAAATAAGGCCTTACTCGTGTTTTATACACTTTAACATAACATCCCTAGATTTAAATTTAATGTTTTTCACTCTATATCCTAAAAATCTGTTTACTAATTTTGTTTCCCAACATTTTATAGGAGATGTACTGAAAATAATGTATCAGTACAGTATCAACACCTACAGTAAGTCTTTTTCATAAGCAGACTCTTTTGTCTCAGTGTTTTCTAATTGGTAATTATATTTTATATTTTTGCTACCTGATTGCAAAATCCTCCAGTTGTCTCCATTAAACACCGTCTGCCAGGCGCTTCCTCAGTCCTTGCCCAGATTTTTATCTAAATGCTTTTGAATTTTAATTGCTGATGCATTCAAATTTTATTTGCTCCTTCTACAGTCTTTGCTTATCGTACTTTGCTAGCAACTGCAATTTTGAGACATTTCCAAAATATATTGGTAATGTATATAGGTCATTGATGCATTAGTAAGAACAATGTTCGTAGGAAACATCCCTGTGGTACTCCACCAACTACATCGCCCGAATTTGAAAAAATAAAAACTTTATCTTTACCTATTAAGTATATTGTTTCTTTTTCCTAATAACCAGTTAAAAGTGTAGGGACCTACAGAAGAGAGAACTGTGAATGATCAAATACCACAGAAACAACAGCTGGGTCAGGGATAGAGCTGAGTGATAGTCATGACAAGCTGACAGGGTGGGCCTTTCTTCATGTAACAGCACACAACAGAGCAAGATGCATTTTTAAATATCCCTTTAAAAATGTACTGTACATGTATCTGTGATATACAGTAATTTAAATGAACAAGTATAACATGAACATAGCCTACACAATGTTCATACAAAAGCATATGTTGATATGGAGCCTATCAGCGAAAGTCACCTCTAAAATATGAATTAATGTACAACACTGAAGAAAAATAAAAGCTTACAGAAAGGACAAATTCTGAAGCAACAAATGATTTTCAGGAGGAATGAGGCAGGCTGGGAAGTTGTAGTAGCCATTTTTCTCCATTTTATCTCCTGGGCCACTAAATACTATGTCTTAGTTACCTGGAAGATATATGCCTCTTCTCAGATTCTGTGCATAGACAATGACAAGTAAATTATTCTGCAGATGCTATGGTAGTCTGGCAAGTCCTTGTGTCCATGAAAGCTGAGAAAAACAAACGAATGTTGGTTCCTTTGAATTGTTACACACAAAAAAAATCTAAACAAATGTTTTTTCACAAACAGAACTCACAAATATTCCCTTTATCGACATAAAGAAAACTTGAAAAACAAAAATACCAATTCTCCCATTACTTTGAAAAATGATGTCATTGGAATAACCGTGCATCTGTACAATGTGTTCCAAGGCTTTTGTGAACTTGCCAACCTTCTGAGTACGATTTAACTATGAGAATGTCTAAAAATGGCCTGCAAGGAGGAAATTGTAAGATCAGTGACATCTGTCATTGCTCTGCAATGCTGAATCAGCTATATATAGATTTTTCCAAATGCAGAAAATAACAAACAGTAAGCTTTAATTACAATGGGGATCTTCATCTTCTAAATTGCCATGATAATTAACTTGTATTTTCAATGTAACTTCTTGATGCTAACTGTCCTAGTTTACAAATACATAAAAATGTATCACATGCGTTCATCTTATAATGTTTAAATAAAGACAGATTGTTTTGTGTTTGTTTAAATATAGTTTATTAGGTATACATGCACATCTGCCTACATTTATGCTCCATGTGATACATATACTGTACGTTTCTTATCTAGATATCCAAAGTTACTTACGAGCAGTCTTACCAAAGTCTATACAACAGTTTGTTTAAAAAGACATGAAGAGCTCTTATCAACTGCAGGCTGTACTAACAGTTTTTCATAAAGTTATGTTAGAAAGTTGCAGTGTCCCTTTTGTTTTGCTAGGCAAAAATGCTGTTCAGATGTTTAACATGAAAATAAAGTTTAGTACATAAAATCTGTGCATACATAGCAACTGTCACCTTAACAAGTCCTTTTACCTGTCTGATCTGTTTAGTATTATCATAAAAGTTATCATGTACTTGCTTCCGTTATACCATGCCACAATATATTTCCATGTAGCAGTTCAAAAATGTTTATTTAACAGTTTATTAGAAAGCACCAAATGAAATGTCCATAGGTAAACAGCTTTCAGTGCTCATTAATGTGACGGGTGCTTGGTGTGATGGGTTTTGGAGATACTAACATTCTCTTAATAAAAAAGGAAAAAATATAGCACACCACAAAGAAACTGGTGAAAAATTATCATGAAACAGGCCAACTGTTAATTGTGTAGCTCCCTTGATAAACGTACTTTTCTCAACCTCAAATTACTTAAAAGCCAAATAAGGCATCAATATTTCAACAAAGTATTTACACAAAAAAGGGACACTGCATCTCTGATTACACAACACTGTGGGAATTACATTTGCTTTGAGTGTAACAATACAAGCAAATACAATGACTTTTCACTGTCCTAAGTGTACAGTACATATACTCTCTGAATTGCTTTATATGCAAACTTCTAAATTTATATATATGTTTATTTCTTTTAAAACAAACCTATCAATTATTCTGTACACACTGCACGCCCTCCATAACACTGATATTGGTATCCATAACGGTGATATTGATCCTGATCTTATTTGCTTAGTAAGTAAAAATACTACAAGGCAATGTTAAATAGTTAGAGGAGATACATTTTACAGTAGGGAACCACAGAAATTAGAATGATGCAAGCAAGAGACACTTTTGTTCCAAGGAACAGAGAGAATGTTTCTATATACAATAGGAAAGAGGAAGCTTTATGGCAATAGACTGTTCACTATGCCAAGCCTATACTGTCACTTTATTGAGACCATAATGGCAACATGTACTGTACAGATGGAAAGAGTATCCTGCCTTTCTGGTGACAATGATTTTCAGACAGGATCAAACGTTTTTTCCTAAGGACAGCCAAAATTGTTCTAAAAAAGTTCTTAAGGGCTAATGCATAGGAATTGAGTTCTCTTTGCACAGATTCACGTTAAACAGTCTGCCAAGACTAACTTTGGGCCTTAAGTAGGAGTGACGTCAAGAGCCTTTAATACTTTAGACCACTGAATTTTGACACCTTTATTTCAGTAGGATCACACTTTGTAAACTTTAAAAGAAGAATTGAGCAAGTCTGCTCTTAGTACTTTAGTATGGGGATAGATTTGTAAATATTGCCATCAATCACTTCTTCAGTGGTAGTGTACCTTAAATCACCCTCTGGTGCATTATCAGGGCCGAATTCCTACATCCTTAAGATATTAATGAAAGTTCTTCCATTTTCCTTTATGTAAGGGAGAAACTTTGGATGTGACCCCTGGGCATCGACCGGACCACTGTTCTAACTTTTAATCATCATTGTCATTTTTATATAGGAGCCACAGAAATATGAGAAAAAACTTTCATTAAAATGCGTCAAATGACTTGTTTGAAGATAGAAAAGCTTGCAGTATGAATTCATTGATGGGTCTCTTCATATCATTTTGATTGACTTACTCCTTTTCACTCTTACTGTTAAAGATGCAATTAAGACTGCAAGCAGCGGAACATATTGGTTTTGTAGGTGATATCTCTAGACTTTTTTAATGGATGCATAGCTTTGCTTTCTGAGCTCCTGCTGTTTCCTCTTAAAGCCCTTTCACTGGATCAGTTCTCTATACAGGCAAGCTGAAGCCAGCTTCAGGTTTTATATAATATTTATTACCAAGGTTAAATGGGAGAAAAACACATTCTTTGACGTGCTGTAGTGTTTTACAAATTTTAGGTTAAGTAAATTTGGAAAAAGATACCTTTTAACACCTACTTCTATCACATATGGAAAATATAATATTAAAATATATGGTTTTGAATGCTCTGCAACCAACATAACTCATTTACCTTTTCATTCATGAATTGTCAAACTTAACTCACTACATGATACAGCTCCCAAAGTTTTGGTAAATTATGTTTATTTTATGCTACTCTTTTTTAAAAGAGTAAACTTTAACATGTGGCTTACTAAGCACATATTTGTTTTATTCAAGACTAGAAAATGCACGTTTTACATTTTCAAAAGGTTCTGTTAGAATCTGTTAGGTCTTTACATGTCTTTTCAATGGAAATCTCTTATTGCCTGATTATTTTGTGCAGGTGTGATTTGTATTTGAGAATGCATGTCGAAGTTTTAAATGCTGAAAAGTAAATTTCTCTGGCTGTGCAGTGTGGTGTAGGTCATTTAGGAATATTTAATGCATTTGTACAAATTTTCTGAGTTTTTGTGCTGAACTGTAAATGGAGCCTGAATACCAAACTGTGTAAAATCATCTAGTAAACTGTGCATGACCACAAATCAGGCATCCTCAATTCCAGCACTTTGTCACTTCAATATTGTGTTGCTGTGAGGTAGATGTGGGGTTTCTTACTATAACTGTCTCTTTTCAGGCTACCAGTGGTAATGACTTGCTATTGGTTGTTTTAACCATCAAAAATTCAAATGTTTCCTTTTTCCTGCACTCCACCCCCACCCCCACAAACTAATATTGTATACACTTGTCTTTTCCAAGAGCTAAGAAAATTAAGGGTTTCATATGGTTCTGAACCACAAACCCCCACCAAACATGGAGGAGCCTATTAATTTTGAAATTGATAAGAATAGATCATAGGACACTACATGGCCTTAAAAGCTATTTACTCCATTTATTTTCATTCTGTGTGGTCTCTGACCTGTCTATACAAGAAATCTAAGATCCCTTATAATCAGAAGATAATCTTATAATCTCTATTATTTTTTGGGAGAAGTCTTTTAAATAAATGTGTACTCCAGATATGTACAAGATCTCACTGTTTAGGGTCAGAGGTTTAAGGTAGAATATGTAGCATAAAAAAAGTAATTTCCAATTCTCTTCCCTTGTTCCCAAAATTATCTCACTTGCTAATCAAGTCACATTATCTTTTTATTAATACTTAAAGTGTACTGTATGTGACTTGCCATTATAGAGTAATTTTAAGTTGGAAAACCTATTGTGAATTATGATTAGGTGTATATGAGGCAAAGGAACATATTTATCAGGTATGTTCTATACTGCAGTGGTATTCAGATAGTTTCACATGAAATAACCTTTTTCAGTTAAAATAGGTTGTCCAAGGACTAGCCTGACATTTTTTCTGTCATAAAACACATCAAAGCAGGAAATCTAAAACTTCTACTAAATCACACAGGACAGACACTGTTGTTAACAGGCCACAGTGTTTATACTCATGTTTTGTTAATGAAAATCATTTCTCTCTAGATCTTATTTTTGTAAACTCAAAACAGCAAATTATAACATATTCAACCCAAAATGTATTCCACTTACAACAAAAGGCAGTGAGTGTCATCCACTTAGCTCAAATGTTTCCCTAACAGCCAAGTATTAGAAAAACTCCCTGAAGACAAAGTTCATGAACAAGTTCAGAGAACTGAGACAAATCAAATTACTGTGAAGTCCCGCAAAAGCTGAAAATTGAAAAAATCCTAAAACAGATTCCAAAAGGCCACAACCCCCCCCCCCCCCCCCCCCACACAGACACACTACTCCAGTCTAGCCAAGGCTGACTGTACTGTCCCAGTTCTGGAGCTGTGCATTGGTACAGTATGTATGCTACTTTTGACTCAACTACCATCATGCTCAACAGGTTGTTATGGAGTTGCCCTATGAGCAGGTGAGAGGAGGCCCTGATCTGAAACTGAGACTGAGCAGAACGATGACCCACTGTTTCCTCCTCTGCCTTAGTCAGACCACTCATTCTCATCAAGTTCCGAGTCGTCGTCGGATTCGCTGTACTCCACAGCAATGCGCCTGGACAGGATGGTGGCCACATCGTTGCCCACTGGCTCTTTCTTTGCTTCCTGCTCTCTCTGCTCTTGAACTTTTCTGAGCTGAATACCTGCAAATGAATAGAAACTTTACTCATCAATTGAAAGGAGAAATTAAAATCTGGCTCCTATTGGGCTTCTATTACTACAATAGTTCTATTTTGTTGTTCAGCTGTCAGCAAATAAATAATTTTATTTTGTTTAACAATTCAAAATCCATGTACGTTAAAGTTAACATTTTATCACGTTAGCATCTACAGAGGATGCATGAAGAAACCTTTTTCAGCTGATAACCAGTGTAGTAAGATTCTTTTATATACAGTATACTATTCAAAGCAACTGTGTTATTGCTTGAATATCACTTTGTTTTTTAAGTCCTTACTCAAAATAAAGTTCATTAACCCATTCTCTAGATATGAAGCACAAATGTAGAATTTCAAGGCTTCAAGAATTCAAGAATGATTCATGAATCTGCAGCCTGTAGCAGAGAACCATGGCAACATACATAAAAAATACATGTATTTGCCAAACAGCAGCTTATTGTTTTTCCAAATCAAATTTCAATGTGATCCTCTAGATTTAGTTGGCTAAAACATAAAATTTTGGACAACCTCACCACTTTTAGTTGAAAACAACACCCCTTTTATAAAGAACAGTTATGGGTCTGTTCTACTTATGGTTGATTAACATTGTCTTGTCCTGGGGTCAGTTTAATACTGAAGAACAGACAGATTACCAGTATATTTTATGCAGGAAACTGGTGTCTTCTGTCATAAAACTGAACTTGATAGCATGATAACAGTACTGAACATGAGGTTGAAAAAAGGATACAAATCAGTGGTTTTGATTTGTTGATTACAGTCTCTGGTAGAACATTTATGGTATGATCTGAGGAAAGATTATACGAACATCCTGGAGAAACTCGACAGGTTCAACATGGGGTTTTAGGGTTTGATCTGAGTGTATGAAAGGGTTCATTCTAAATTTGGATTCTGATCTGTACACCCAGAGGAGGAGATACAGACATCTGCGGTGTGGACTATTTGCAAGAGAGTGGATGTGACAATTTAGAACAACTGGAAAGAGAGAATAAGCTGTGTCAAAATTAATTGTGTATGGTGATCCTTATGTTGGTCAAAATAAATATGCAAGAGTCTCTCTCCTAAACATGACATTTATGGCAGAAGAATGCATTGAAGTATAAAATATTGGAAATGTTAATGTGCTGTGTATAGCAGGAGAAGATACACTTTTTTGTGTTCCAGTTCTTCTCTGTGAATGAGGCCGTTGTGTATGAAATAAATGCATTTGGAAACTCTGAACCGCACTGTGCCTTCTCGCATGGCACTGTGCCTTCTCTTGAATGGTCAAGAATTCCTTGGGAGCAGTTTAAGAACCGATCAAAAGACTACAGGAAGTGCTTTATCCAGGTTAATAAAACCAAAGGAGGATTCACAAAATACAGACAGGTCCAGTACAAATCTGTAGTTTTTGCCTTCTATCATACAAATCTGTAGTTTTTGCCTTCTATCAAAAACTAGAGAATGCACACCTGGATTTTCATGCTAAAGTAATGTTTGATTACAGTTCAGCTAGGATATGAATATATTTGAAAGCTTCTATATGATTTAACCCCTGAGTGTGTCTAAGATGACTCTAGACTTTTGCACAGCAGATTATATATGGCTCTGTACACATCTCAGCCTTTTTTGTAGCAAAGGATCTTGCTTTCCACTCTTTTTGTAGGACATGGAGCTTCACTATGGTAAAGCCAAGCACTTACCTCTGCGAATGGCAGCCAGGAGGTCACTGCGGGCATCGCTCATGGGGATGAGAGGAACCTGGCTCTTCCTGGACTCTTGGGTGGCAGGGGGAGTGGCAGTGTGAGCTGGAGAGAGAGTGTGAGTGGGGGGACCAGGAGGAGGGGGTGGAGGGGCCATAGGAGGACCCCCGAGAGGAGGATGGGGAGGGGAGGGGATGTAGGACGCAGGGGGTGCTGGGGGAGGGGACGGGGTGTAGGGGCGAGACACTGCAGCGACCGTGCTGGAGGGCAGAGATGCCGAGGGGGCAGCGGGGCTGTCAAACGCAGTCTGAGCAGAAGGGATGAGTGGAGGAGGGGGAGGTGGCGCAGGAGGCACAAAGTACTCTGGCATCTGCATCTGCTGGGAGCTGGTGGAACAAGGCAAGGAAAGACTGAGCTGAAATTTCATTGCAGATGAAGGCTCCTGAAGTACTGCTTAGGCTGGATCAACAAAATTACACCTCTGTGTAAAATTGACAGGCTCGGTATGAATACTAAATGCAACCCTTTGAGGCTGAGAACAGAAAGCTACTAAGTCTTTCTTTTTACTCTGGTTACTAACAGATGATTCAATCATTACAATGCCACCTGGAGGCATTTTTAAGTATTTCAGTGAATTACAAAATGGTTGAGTAGTACGTGCCAGTTAGCCTTTTACATTTGCATAATATCTGTTTTAAAAATGAAAATACTTAATGTATAACATGTCTGAACAGTGTCTGCAAATCTGCAGTAGATCGTTTTCTGGTTTTATAATCATCTGTTGCTCTCTATCACATTTTTCACCACTAGGCGCGTAGAGAAAAGAGAAAAGCCACACAGATTGTCTGATTTGACTAAAGACAAACAAAAACCACGCTGTGCAAGACTTTAATAAAACCACATGGCCACAAATATTTCCAAGTTCTCTGTCCAAGACAAAGGCAGAAATGACAAACCCATGTGACATACCCATCTATGAATCTAATCACAGTCATATCCATCTGAATTTTATAATTTCATAGAAAACCCCAAAGAACTTTATACCACACAGAACAGAAGCTTTAACTATTTTCTGGTTTTCGTTTAATCACAGTTAGAGCAAAACATGTTTGATACTTTTGCTTTCGTCAGCCCTATGCTGCACTATCCCAAGCTTCTTAATGAACTAAACAAGTCTACATTCTTTTAGTCTTTGTCTCGGTGCAAGAGGAGCACATGTGTATCTCTGCACCTGCTTACAACCAGGAAAAATAAGAATCAGTGTATATACTTACATGACTTCAAATCTTACATATGCTTTCCCACCTTATATGCTTACTTGTTGTCTTTCTGGTGTTGTGTATTCTTTGTGATCTTTTAATTATTCAATTCTGAATAATGTGTTCTAAAACACAAGTTTTAGAAAATTAGATGGCATTTATACGGCAAGAAAGAAAGCTGGGTCCTCCAGCATTTGTGATTTACACTCCACTCACCTGCAACTGGGGACCATACACACTTGCTTGGCTATACTAAGGAAGAGAGAAGCAAGTAAGAAAATTGTCACCTGTAATCTTTCACCGCATGAGGCCGGGGTCCGTTGAGAGCTGGGTCAGTGGGCGGAGGTGCGTGTGACTGCTGCACACGGCCTAAGGAGTTCTGGCGGCCTGGGACAGTGGCTGGTGGGCGGTAAGGTCGGTCGAGGGACTGGGTCTGACTGGGAGCCGCCAGCAGCTCTTTGCTCTCATTGGCCGAGTAGGAGCTGGAGGTGCTGACCTGTTGAGAGGGATGGTTCGGGCTGGCTGGGTAGGACGAGTGTTCGCCTGCGTCTGATGCCACTGACCTGAAAGACGAGGGGGAGGTAGAGGAGGAAGGAATTAGCTTGAGAATATTCATTTCAGATCCAGTTGCAAAAGAAAAGACGAGGTCTCTCAAAGATGCATGAACAAGAACCTGAAAACGTCTGCAGCTGAAAGCAGACACTCGGGGAAATTCACAGAAAGGAAATGCTTTATAACCAGTGACATGATGGGTGTTCAAATTTCCAACATAGGTTCTGCCACAAACACAACCTTTGCCAATCAGTCATTTGTTATCTTTGCTGCGTTGCCTGAGTGTTACATTTGTGAAAGTAGAAAATCTGATATACAGAATAATCACAATCAATGAACCGTGTTGAAAACAAAGCTATTTTTTTATGAATAATGTTTCTTCCAGATTCTGACTTTGTTAGGCGACAGTAAAAGGACCAAGTGCTTATATAAGTTATAATAACTTTAAGAATACTTTTTACTACATCTGTTTTGCTTTCCTTTAACCCAAATCAGTGATATTTTGCCACAATGTTATGCATATTCCTCTGGACTTCTTTTCGACCTGGTGAGCTGATGTCTAACCCCAACAATTAATCTGGTGTTAAGATGCTATCCCTAACCAGGGTGTAAAATTGGCCAATCTCCATTTTTACCTTGAAACTGAGCACAAACATCAGGAAACACTGTACGGTCTGCGCCTGGTCTGAATAAGAATCTGAATAAGGTTTTTAAAACATTTTTTGTGCAAGCCACAGAATTGCTTAGGCTGGAAGATCTTGCATAATCACAGAAAACACATTGGAGCAAAAGGTTTGACAATAGCAACACTGAGTTAAAAAGCAGCCAAGCAACTTGATTGAAGACCTCTCTCAAACACCACTGTTTTTTACATAGCTGAAGACAGATCTTAATGTCCAATATAGGGGCACGTGCTACTTCACTTCACACCTTAAGGAGAATAGTTATTTTGAAAGTGCTACTAAACAATGCCACTTCTAGTGTCTTCTAGTAGAATCCTTGTTTTGTTCCCATACTCCTCTTAACATCCATCCATTTTCCAATCACTTTATCCCTGTATTAAATTGCTTTAACGCAGGGTCACAGGGGAGTCAGAGCTTATCCCAGCAAGGAACAGGCAAAGGCAGGATACACCCTGGACAGGATGGCAGTCCACTGCAGGGCACACACAGACACAAATATATACACTCACACCATTGCCAGTTTTCCCAGAAGCCAATTAACCTACCAATACAATATGTCTCCATGCTGATAGTAACCCAGGTATGGATCTGAACCCAGGGCTCCAGTGCAGCAAGGCAGCAATGCTAACCAATGTGTTATGATGCCACCCTCTTCTGAACATGTTCAGGGGGTATATTCAGTATAATTTCTTGAAACAAAATAATAATATGAGTGATATGATGAATGACAGTATATATTCAATGTCAGGGGGTTTGTAGAGCTAGCATTCTGAGCATAGTCCGTCTGTAACAATATTAAAGCAACCCATGTTGATTGGGAAGACTATAATGTGTCTGTACAAAACCGGGGACTTTTAATTTTGAATCCAGTGCAAAAAACTGACACAATTGTAATTGCACAATGAATTAGTAATGGTAGCACTGCAGGGAGGAACTTCTTCAAAGGAAACATTTTAAGCAAATTTAGTGCCAAACATTGTGAAATTTAATACAACTGCTGTTGAATCCTGAGCTGCTAACCTTCACTGTAAAGGACAGAAAAGCATTAGACCCAGGTTACATTCTGATTTTGTACTGGGATGATCAGCCCTCATCTGTCTCCAGCAATGAGGAAGCATGGATCAATTTATCTGAAGAAAACAAAGTTGTATGCGGAAAGATATTTTGTAATTGAATTGTAAAAAATGATTAACTTCATCAAAGCTCAACCAGTGCATTTGCATAGTTATAGCTCTGTGTAATTAAATAAGCATACTGAAGTGTGCTGACTATCAAAAAGTGAAGTACTTGTCTGCTTTTTGGGACAGCATTCAGAAATGCAAGCATTTTTCTTGGCCATCCATGTCATCTTGAAAATCAAGCATAACTTTGCTGTTTTGCTTACCTCTCTGATATTTTCCTACAGCTTAATGACCTTGACCTAGGACTTTAAGGAAAGAATGCAACAGTATTTAATGTGCATGGAAAAATAAATGCTTTCACAAAAAAAAAACCTTTGAGTTTTTCAAGTCAGGGAAAACAGATTTACCATATAGGAAATATGGTAAATATTTGGAAAATAACTGGAAATTTGGCTGAAAACAATTATATACCAGACAGAGCTGTGAACAGCACAACAGTGAGAAGTGACTATTTGATATTTGGAGCACAAATATCAGTTTCAAGTCTGCTTCCCTGAAATGCAAAAAAATCAATAAGTAGCAGACAGAAGCTCAGTACCCTACTTTAACAGAAAAATGACCAACATGACCTTGACTACATAAGTAAAAAAGAGCTTTATCATGACTGAAAACCAAACCAAGGAAAATCTACAACTGGCAGTATTGCAAAACTAAAGGTTAAAACCAAAGGCTTGTCTGTGGTACCAAAAAGTCTCAGATGTTTCTTGACACAATAATTTGAGCTATTGTTACTCTATTTGTATTGCTAAACTCTTTTATTATTGTTTTTTGTACAGGCGTTCCTTTGTACAGTACTTCAGCAAATCAAAAAAGGCTGAAAATCTGTGATCTGCAGCATTGCTTCCAGAGGTTATATTTCACGAGAGGGCGCTAATGAGAAGCTTTTCCAGTTCCATTCATTCTGGATAGGTAAGCCTAGGTATAAGTTCTATAACTGTTTTCCACAAATTTGGTTAGTTTTGTCTGAAGATTATAAACCTCCACAAAAGCTCTAACACAAATTACTTAAATTAACATGGCATTTATGAATACAATACTGTGACATTATATTTTTGATTTCCTTCTGGCAGAAGTGTCTGCTAACTGATTTATTATTAAATATTTTGAGCCTTCTAAGAGACCACAAAAATACCTGCCCTGAAAGCCCTGAAAAGTAATTTTGAAAATGCAGTATCTGTCAGAAGAAAATAACAGTGAGCAGAGTAATGCTACATTACATTCCAGGACAGTGTACTTTCACACACAGTGTATTCTTTGGATATATAAAACCTGTATAAACAGTGGATATACCTTGTAATGCATCAGAGGTGTTTCAACACCTCCTACATTCAAAAGAGAAAGGGTGTTAATTCTCGTGTCCTGGTTAAATTTCATTTTGGGCTTGTAAATCAATCTATCCTACATTAGTGAAGTAGTTTCTCACTTTTCTGATCTTCATGTAAGGGGGTTGCTCAGGGATAATGGCTGCTGTGTGTCTCCCAGATGGGTGTAGCACTTTGGTGGACCCATCAACTATGTAAGACACTACTTGAACACAAGTAATTATTATTTACATAGCCAGTGTAAGCCATTTCCCATTTTCCTTATACTGTATCTCATCTCCTTTCAATTGTGAAGAATTCATCAAGTGAAAGTGCTTGAAATTCGTCATCAGAAGAATAAACTTCATACCCAATTACTCAGTATTTCATATTGGTACAGCTGTAGACCCAACAAGATCTAGGTTGATGGAGACCACAAGACAAAGCTCAGAGGCTTTGCCACACTCTCAGCAAACTGTTGGCTATCCAGTCAATGATTTTCTATAACAAGATACTCAACTCCGCCTTTACGTGCTCCAGAGTGTAAACTCGAGAAGACCTCACTCCAGAATATTCCAGAGAACAAAAAATATACAGAGATACTATGAATCCAAGAGAAAAGTACTGAATTGTGATATTAAAAAATGCATGGAGATGTCTTTGTCTGGAACAAAGAAATATTGTCCGATGATGACACAAACTGTTTTTGTTAAAAAAAACATGTTTTAAGCTCTGCTTTTCAGCACATACAATCTTCAACAGTGCATCGTATAATCATTGTATATGTGTACAGAAAAAGGAAGAACAATAACTATTTTTGTGTTTTAATAAGCCAAGTAATTAAAACATCATCTTATTTTGTCCTGAACAAATCAGGTTAATCTTCCTATTTTTAAATGTTTCAAGCCATTTCAATTAAAAATGGTATATCATCATAATGGTAATATCATTACCACATACATTTCTGGGCTAAAAGGAATGTCCTACTCTGACCAAAGTTTTGTTTGAAAGGATTTATCTTTTTATTTTAATATAACTTTATTTTTTAATTTTTTAAATCTTGAACAGAGAAGATTATTGGAGAATGATGAGTCATGTGCTGTATACAAAATCCTTAAAGGTGCTGACCATGTCAACAAATTTGACTCATTCAGAATAAACAGTAAAAAATGATCTGGGGAACACAAGTGTGAACTATGGGAAAGTGGCTTGAAAAATGAGAAAAGGAGCCACTTCTTTACTCAGAGAGGGTTGTGAGAATTTTGAACAAGTTACCTAGTTATGTCATCAAAGTTGACACATTGGCTAATTTCCCGAAACAGCTTGAAAAGATTCTTGTACCAATTTACTTCTAGCAACCAAAAGAGGTACTAAAGACAATCCAACCTTTTTTCTCACAAAAGAAAGAAAATACATTGTGTCATTGTAGGTGATGCCATCTTGAATTTGACAATTCCACTTTTTCTTAAAGGGAGTCTTCTGTTGTATCCATAGAATCTCTATATATTTTATTTTCTCTTGATCATTCCCTATATCCCTATGCAGCTCTTTCCCAGAAATCAAGCACGTTGGGCATCTTGTTATAGAAGACCTCTGTCCCAGTTGCACTTGGCAGTTCAGCAGTACCTGCTGTCAGGAGAGAGGGAGCCCTCGGAGGACATGGCATGGTACGGTGATGGGGAGAAGCGCGTGTCGGGCCGGAACTCCTTGTCGTAGGCCATTATTTTCCACTCCTGTTGACGGTTCCGGGCCTTTCTCACCTTCTTCACCTCTCTGCTCGGATCCTCAACCTGCTTCTGCTCCTTTGAGGGAAGAAAAAATAAACTTGAGGGTAGCAGAGTGGCACTGTTGTTAGCATTAATAATATTAGTTTTATTGGTGCATAGTTTGTGTCATGCTTTCCAGAAAGCCTCCATATATAAACAATGCCTGCGTGGGAACGCCCTAATTTAATATTTTGTACACCCAGCCAAACTAGGCTGCACAGAGTATACATTTAAGCACTTTTTCGTTTGATGTTTTCCTTGTTCAAGCCCACACTTACACTACAGTTGCTTCCACTAAATACTACAATCTAAACATTATAGGTAAATTTCCTTTAGTAAAATTCTAACATCTTGTTTGCAGGTTTTGCTGACATAAGGCCATCTTCATATTTAACAGTGGTCAGTATGATCATTTACAGTTTTGTATAAAAATTGTTCATTCAAAAAAATTAACAAAGGAAGTCCATTATAAGTTACTCCAATTTACATTTCACTGTGCTACCATTGTCAAGATATTGGGGATGTACAATAAAAAATCTCTGAACCTGAGTATATCCTTTTTGACTTAGAGTATTTTTTAGAAAGGTTTTGAATGTTACCTTTTGTATAGCTGGTGGTGACTGTAGGAACATATACAAATGTGCAGTAAACAGTAATAATCAAGTGCAAATTATCCACTACTCAAGGTAAGATCATATAAACATGTTTCTTTAATATATGCTTGTTTGAAGTGTCATTCAAAATTCTACAAATTACACTTTGTTAAAATACATGGTAAATCAAGATAAAAATGAGGTACAGTTTAACGTAAAAATGATTTAATTACATTATATTTATATGTACAGTAATTCATGTACTGCACTGTATTTCAGTAGCTATAAGTGAAACACACTCTTTGTCTAACTCATAGTGCTTGCCCTACTCTGTTTCAACGGTACTGGATGGATATGAAAATCAGGATGGATTCTAATTTTGCCGGGCATAGTTTACTCTGGGTTATGAGGTTGCTAACCACCCAAATGTACATTGTTCATATGGTGGCAAACTGTCCTATATATTTCATTTTGCTATAAATTGCATCTTTTTACTTCCTAACTCCTACTTAGATATGAGATCCCCATACATTACTTCTATTAAATAAAAACAGTGATATTATTGGCATTGTCATCATTCACCAATGTCTTCACAGTTACACATATGCTGTCTTAGGATGAAAAATGATAGAATCAATGAGCTCCAATAGGCCCTCATTCCTAGTTTACTGTATAAACAGGTTTGAAACTATTCAGTCTGAGTTTGAATCATTATACTGTACATCCAATTCAATTTCTTTATGAAGATACAATTTTCACTTAATTTGTTGTCAATAAACACTGGTAAAACCATTTGCTGTATTGAACACCCCATAGGGAAAAAATAAAAAAATAGATCAACAGTATGTTTTGTTTTCTATTTACAGAGTTTGTTATTTCGCAGTTTTGGTCTAAAGGACTAGGTCTCACTGTTCTGACTGATTCTGTCGAGTTAAGCACGGGTACAACCTCACTTGTTTCAAAGACTGCCAGCAAGATCTGCACTAACATTGTTGTTTCATCTGATGAAGATGTTTATTAATGAGCTGATTATTATATACTGTACTATTAAAATAAACTTCACAAAAGGATATTTTAAGAAGATCCAGGAATCTATGTACATACCTTCTGTCTTCGTTTCTCTTTCCTCTTGTCTTCGGTGGCTTGAAGCATCTTCTCTTTCCAGAGATTGAAGAAATAGGAGGGATCTGTATAGAACTTCAGCCCATCCTTCTTATCATCCCTACAGAGGCCGGACAAAATACAGGAGTACTTTGAGATAGTACAGAGCAATAAACTATTAGCTAATAGTTGTATGAAGTGCAGTTAACCATTTATTGACACAGCAGTGGAAAAACAAAAATTTGCATGCCTGTTTTTGTAGGAGTTTTGTCCTGTATTTTAAAGATGGTTTAATGCTGTGCATAAGCACCTGTTGTGTTGTATTTGTACAGAAAATTAATGTTACATTTAAGTTGTGTAATGCAGTTGTGTGATATATGGAAATCTGTCTGTAGAACCAAGGTTAATTCTACGTATGTGCCAGTCCTAAGGTTTTCCTAAACATGGCATTTAAGGTAATACCAGAGATTTACTGGGACTATACTGAGATTATAAAAAAACCTTTGAGAATGACTGAATGCAGAGTAATTTAGGAAGATGTATTTGAAAGTGTTTTCTGGAAATGACCTTTTTTGTAACAAATTAAAACTAATTTCAAACCTTTTCTTGAACTGAGCTGGACTTCTTGCAGCCCTACACTTTACAAAAATGAAAAGGGATGATCTAACAGTATAACGTTCACAGAAAAAAAGGAATAAAGAGGACTCCTGAGTGGCCTAAGCACCAAAAGTGCTCATTCATTGTGGAGACATCATCAATACAAGTTACGGTGCCTTGCAAAAGTATTCATCCCAATTATCTTTAATTTAGTAAAATGTCTAGATTTTTTTCACCTTGACATTATAGAGTACTCTGTGTTGATGAGTGGCAACAATTCTCAGTTAAGTACATCATGGTTCCATGCTGTGGCACCATAAAATGTGAAAGTCCAAGTGGGATGAATACTTTTGCAAGGCACTCTATGTCATTGGTGAACTGGGACTGGAATTCTACAAGAAAGGTGCTAAACTGGCAAAGAACCACGAACGAGTGAGACCCTCCCCTCAGACATGTACAGACATGCTGACCTCACCTGTAAGGACTGAGGATGTTGAGAGGAGGAGGTTTGTCACAGCGCTGGTACATCTCCATGACTGGATTGGGAATAGAGTTTCTAGATACCACCTGCTGATCCTGGATTGTGGAGCTCTTGAAGGCCTTCCTCATGTTGATGTCCTGAAGGGAAACTGCAAAAAAGAATTGGAATAATAACGATGTGAGCACCACACTAGGGCTCGGAAAGTTATTGCAAAGCTTCCAATCTCAAGTTTAAGAAGCCAAGGTAACTTTCTAAACAAATACGTATGGAGAGGAAACACACAGCTGTGTCTGATGCTAATAAAGTTCTGTCTTTCATTTACTTCCATAGCAAAATTTGGTGGCACCGCAAGAATTGCTTTTCCAGGGGGGTGTTCCAGCTAAAGCACAGAATGAAACTTAAATCTGGTGACAGACACATCAACAGCTGTGTTTGTTTGCAACTCACATGGTGATGTAACACTTTTAGCAAGGCACAGATAGCCTACTGAGCAGACAACCTGCTGCTTTTAATTACTACCCATGAAAAGGAGGATGCTGATTGATGGATTTAATTCAGCTAAAGGGGAATATTAACTATAGGAAAGGTATAATATTCAGCCATTACAAGCAGGGGAATAGATCCTTTGCTCGGTATGAAAGAAAAGCCCCGATCAGTATAGACGGTACTAGCTGACCTTGACAGCTAAGTCTGTGTTTGGCATGAAATTTATGCATTGACTTATATACACAATCCCTTATGGGCTACTTTGTCTGAATATGTACAGTAGGCATAAATACACTAGAAGACAAAAGTAACAAACATGAATGTATTCTGTAACATGACCACCTGGTTCTTGTTCCTAGTTCTGGCACTACCAGACACTTAATTAACAATTTATGGAACATGGAAGTATAAAATTTATTTTTCCTGGGATATTGTTGGGTTTTTCAAGTCTAAACCCATTGCTTTTACAGGACAAATGTGTGATAGGAACAGAAGAAGGAAGGGAAACATTAGCAGCCTTCTGGATTTTCAATGCTGACATAGCACATCCTCAGGATATTCACAAAAGTAATCACATCTGCAAATGCTAAATCTCTGTCCTTTGCTGTTTTAGTGTGCAAAATGATACCCTAATGAGACTGATTCACAGTGAATTTCAGAATTTCATTGTCTAAGAGCTTTAGAGGACAACCCAATACCACACTGAAGCCATCTGCATATTTTAAAGTGTAACTGCAAGCTGAAAAGCTTAAAAAGCTTTCTTTAACTACACTATTGAAGCTTCTAGGATCATAGCTGAAGGTCTGCAGAGACAACAAAGTTTTGGTATAGCTGCTTTAGCTCTGAGTCACTGTATCAAGGAGAATCTTTTGATAACAGCCCATTGTGTAGAAAAAGAGGAAAATGAAAGACATATGCAGGGTTTAATTAGGCTTCTACTGAATTAAAAAGTAACACCTGCATTCTTACAGAATCTATCATTGCCATAACAGTTAACTAGCATAACCTAAGGAATCCAAAGACATGCTAGCTACAGGTAGAGGACAAGGAAAACAAGGAAACACCAATGTAATGTAAATTCACGTAATAGGATGTTGGACAATTGTTCAGACAATAGAGCCTGTATGCACTGTGATAAACAGTCTACCAGTGTCTGAAAATATGTAGGATTAATGTGGCCAATGACCATTCTTCCACAAGAAAGTCAATCAACTCATGCCTGGTTGATTAAGGTGGAAAACAATGTCTCAGGCATTGTTCCAGAATATCCCATGAATGCTTGATTAGATTCAGTGTCAAACTCACATCAACCCATTGGGCAACCACATATTGTATGTGCTCTGTGGATGGGGGCATTGTCATTTCTTAAGACACTCCTCCTAGCAGGAGAGAAATGCTGCAACATAGGTGGAAGATGGGCATACAGTAATTTTCATGATTAGTATTGAGTATTCTAAGGGAATGAGTGCCCTCATAGTACCCTCAAAGCTTGTCAAACTCCAGGACCTGGGACTGAACGCCTCCCTCTGTAATTTGATCCTGGACTTCCTGACGGGATGTCCACAGGTGGCGAGTATGGGCATCAACATATCCTCTACCCTGACTCTAAACACTGGAGCCCCCAAGGCTGTGTACTGTACTTAACCCTCTCCTCTACTCCTTATTTACTCATGATTGTGTTGCCAGGCATAACTCAAACTCCATCATTAGGTTTGTGGATGCTATAACGGTCATCGGCCTGATCACAAATGATGAGGAGTCTGCATATAGGGAGGAGGTTGAAACCCTGGCAGCATGGTGCCAGGATAACAACGTCTCTCTGAACATCAGTAAGACTAAGGAGATGATTGTGGACTATAGGAAACATCAGGGAAACATCAGGAGGAGTTTTAAGTTCCTGGGAGTTA
Source organism: Lepisosteus oculatus (assembly GCF_040954835.1). Classification (NCBI taxonomy): domain Eukaryota; kingdom Metazoa; phylum Chordata; class Actinopteri; order Semionotiformes; family Lepisosteidae; genus Lepisosteus; species Lepisosteus oculatus. The sequence goes on along the minus strand of NC_090703.1, from coordinate 36,826,137 downwards.
ACATCACAAAGGACTTAAGGTGGTCTCACCACACCAACATCATGGTGAAAACAGCACAGCAGGGCCTATTCTATCTCCGCAGGCTAAAGATGTTTTGCGTGCCATCACATATCCTGACCAATTTCTACTGCTGCACTATTAAGAGTATCCTGATTGGCTGCATCACTGCCTGGTATGGGAGCTGCTAGCCTTGGATCGCAAAGCACTGCAAAAGGTGGTGAAGTCAGCTTAGCTCATTATCGGCTGTGAGCTACCAAACATCCAGGGCATCTACTCAGCTAGATGTCTTAAGAAGGCCAGGACTATTCTCAAAGACCCATGTAATCTAAGTCATAAACTGTTTTCTCTCCTACCATTTGGTAAATGGCATTAAAGCATTCAGTCAGACCAAGAGATTACAGAACACCTTCTATCTTCAGGCAATAAGACTACTCAACAGCCAAGCTGCAGTCACCTTCAGCAACCACCCTAATGGTCTTTGTTAAATGGTCAGGTTACATGGACATACAGTTTTCCATTGTATTTGGAACACTGCATATTGCATTATTTGGACATAATGTATTGCATACACCCTGGATATGTAGCAGTTCTAGTTATATTTTAAATCAGTTTTTTTTAATCAATTTTTATTGCACTTTTATGATGTAACCTTATTCTGTAACTTTTAATTTTGTGATTTTAAAATTTTAAAACCCTCACGTGAGCTTGCAGAAAAGACGTAATTGCCAGCAATTATTGCTGCATGCTATATTGTTATGCATTTGATAAATAAACTTTGATTGATTGATTGAATGAGTGCACATGCTCATTCATCAAGAATATGGGCAAGGAAGATTCATGTGTACACAACACATTTCTCCACTGCTCAGTAGACCATTACTTTGTGCTCTTGGACCACTAGACTCATTAAATGTGCATTGTCAGGTTTAATACGGAGTGTGTGCACTGCCAACACAACCATTCTTTATGGAGTTCTCGGCCAACATTTTTCTATTTCTATTTCTATTGGCTGCTTGTGCCCCATGTTGAAATTTGCAGTCAATGGATCAGGTATTGCTCGTTGGTTTCTTCTTGACCTTCTGAATAATGCACAGATATCATGATCCTGGTGTATGCACTTCTGTGCACTGTTGGCCTTTGCCGAAGATTTCTTTTCCTCAGTTTCATGCCGACATCACCTTAGACACAGTTTCTCATGAAACATCAGCAGGTTCAGCTGTCTTGGTCACGAATGCTCCTATCAAATGAGCCCCAACAATCAATTCTTTTCAAGACCATGCATGTAATTATAGACAACTATGCCTGTCCAGCATTTGTATCCATGACCCTAAGCATGCTGGGATGTTATTAGCTTAATGCATGAAGCAAACCTATGTGAAAGCTTTTGCTTTCAATATATTTGTTGTCCCTCATGTTATGCAGTTATTTCCATCTTTTAGTCTGCTACCTGAAGGGTCACTAGTGTCTCTAAATTGTCATTGTCTGTATATGTGAGTTATTATGTGTGCTCTAAATCTATGAACAACCTGTCTAGGCTGTAGTCCCACCAGAACTCTGTGTCTAGTGGGTTAGGTACCAGTTCATCAGAGCTCTCAAACACCTGCCAGAGATATTGCACTAACTTGCTTTAGACCAACTTGCAATGTGTCCTTACCTGGTTTTCTGTGCATTATTTAAATTTTCTACATTTTTGCATAGTAAACTAATTGAGAGGCTGTGGAACAATGGTATCATGAAATATTCAGTGTTCACCCAGTTTGCTTTTGACTGTCTGCTCTTTCAGTGAATGATGTATGGTGCACTGCAGAAGATCAATCCTCTTCTGTTCTTGCGTAGAAATGTTAGAAATGCTAATATAGGCAATATAGACCTGTTCCAAGCTACTGTTACCTAAAGAAGAAAATTCATAGTGGTGTATATGGAGTGACTAGATTATGTTTAATGGTAAAGCGAAATATATAAACAGTATATGCATTGTTGTCGAGGATTATTGTTTGTTTTTAATGTTGATTTATTTTATGTTGAAATTTGTTTTTTGTAGTTTTGTATGGTGATGCCAGTAAAACCTTTCCACCCTTTTGAATGGACAATTAAAGTTATATGTTACCTTATTTAAGGTATTAAATACTATGCCTCGAGGGTAGGAAATCCTTGCTCTTCATTATTTCAATACATTTTTAATTACTTGGCATACTTCTCTTTTGTTTTATAGAGTACATATTAAACATATAGATCTATAGACCCCTCAGGACCTGTAATCAATCTCATTATGATCATGTCAATTCTGCAGGTCAAGGTGTTTTATTGTTGTAAAATGATTAAAATATTCAAATGTATTTAATTTACTTTATTTTGGAATTTCTTAAATTCTGCACATGTACTGTGGTTACCAGCTGTGGCACTATGCCATGCCTGTAAACAGGATGTAAAGCTAAGTGCACTTACTCACCTGCCTAAACAGAAAAAAAATCTACCCACATACATCAGCATCTTGGAAAGCTCTTTTGTTTCCTGTATTAGAAACCTAAAATTGTGTGGCTGTACCATGTACATTAAGACAGACTGATATAGAAATTTGCAATTACAAACCTCAAACTCTCAGCAGTGGGTGCAGTTATTAAGCAGACAAATGTTCCTCTTGAAACACTGAAGAATAGCTTACAAAATTTAGGAAAGCCCAGGCAATAAATGTAACTGGCCTGATCGATAAAAAGTACTGTTAACAACACTGTAAAATGCCTGAAAGATGTGCTAATGGAACAAAACGTGCTCTGGTTAAGGTTACTCCACTGTTTGTCTCATTACAGACATATTGGCTCTGGTTACAGAACCAACATGTGACAATTATGCTGGTTTACAGACTCATAGCTGGTGGATCTCTCTGTACTTTGCAGTGAATGTCATGGTTTTTCTCCTACTTTCTGGAATGATTCTTGTTAAAGATGGCAGATTCATGCCAAGCCACTCTTGTTAACATGACAGCCCCCGAGAGTATATGTAATGGGGGCAATTATTAAATGCAATGATGATGCTGTGACAGATACTGAAACTGGCCACCTGTAAAAGAGCAACAGTATTCCTCAACTGTCTGCAATAGTTATTGCTGATGGTTTGTGGTTTGGAGACCCATCAGGGAGATAGAAAAATGCAGGGATTCACAGAAGGAAGCTAGAAAGGAAGGAACTAAAAACTTGACAGGACCAGGTGCTTCCAGGTCCCGGACTCGTCTGGTACGGAAACCAGAGCAGAGCCCGGAATAGAGTGAGCGTCTGGCTTTTAAGGAGAACTGAAAAGGGAGTTGGAACAGGGAGCAGGTGCGGTGGATGAGTAGAAAACAACGAAGGGCTGGAGCGTCCTTAAGAGGAGGGGTTTGCGAACGGGACACTAATGTCATGACGAAAGTAAATCCGAGACTGAGGACAAATAGAGAACAGTGAGAGTCTGGGCATTGTAAATATATAACAAAATATACAGTACGGCGGAGTAAAAATGAATATCAGTAAAAATGAACAACAGAAACCTCAGCTTACAGGTGTGTGACTTTGCATTGTGTTAATTGGTCATGGAGTGCTTCAGAACCTTAGAATCATAGTGAAACCCACAGTTTTGTGGAGCAGTGGTTAGGAAGGTTTTTAGCTTTAGTGAAACGTCCAACTTTATAAATGTGTCAACCAAATAGATTAACAAACATAAATATCAAGCTCCTGCATGAGTGTTACTCTACATCGGGGTGTCCAATTCAGCCCTCATGCTGGAAAGCACCAAGCATCAGATCTTTGTCGCTATTGATCTCTCAGTTACTTAATTTGATACAGTACATAACTTGATCAACCTATCACCAATGAATTGTTCAAAGTCTTTAAAAGTCTTTAAAAAATGATGATTTAATAATGACTGTCAGCAGACCGGGTGCTGTATAGGAGAGTTGCTGGGTGAAAGGTGGATGAAACTCAAGGGAACTGCAGGTAATGTGCTCACAGTGTCTGGAGTGTAGTGTAAAGTGTAGTGTAGTGAGGTTCAAAGCTACAGGTGGGATTGTGTAGTGATCAAAGCAGAGATCGCAGGCGGGTAGCCAGGCAGCCAGGCAGGGATTCAGCTGCACAGCCAGGCAGCCACTCAGCAGTCGTGGAGCTGCAAGGTGAAGTGGTGACATGAGAACGCAACAGGGCAAACCAAGCAGGATCATTGGGCAGGAAGTTGTTAGCGCTGGAGAAAGGTTCGGGAGTTGTGCGGCCTGGGTTGTACATGGGGAGTTGTAAACACAGATATGGGAAGATCCAGGAATCTTAGTTGAGAGAACAAAGCAAGCTCAGAAATCCAAAGCAATGAACAGGAGACAAAGCTAGGGAACAAGCTTGGGTATACAGATGCTTACAGTAGCTTTCAAGATCTATAACTGAGCCCAAAGCAGAGTGTCAGCAGAACTGAATCACCTAGATAGGTGAGATAGTAATTGCCTGCAGGTGATCCAGGTCTCCTGTCCATGCCAACCAGCACTAGGTAATAGGTGGGTGGAGCATAGGATGGTTGAAACACCAATGCTAGCATACCCCACAGAGCAGCAGCTGGGTGAGCCCGACACCCTCTGGATAAGGACTCTCCAGGACCAAGGTTGAGATTTGTGTAGTACACGTATATTATTCTAAGAAAACAGATCCTGCTGTGTTTGTGGCTGCTCCATTTTGTTTGCAAATGTTTTGTCACATTCATATTGCCTTGCTATTTACAGTAGGTTGTAAGTTAAATATCATAGGTCTCTGTAAATATACATTTACTTTCTAAAAATCTAAGTGCCACATTTAAAAACATATACATTTTGTGAATTATAGGAAATTCAGATATTATATACCGATTTATTCTTTGTTAAGGGCATTAAAATGAATTTTAAAGAGCCTGACATGACAAGATATACTATTGACTAATAAATAACCACTAAATTAAAATCAGGCTTTTAAAGGCTCTCATTTCTTTGGCTCTGCGGGAAAAAACTAGAAGTACACGCTGTCTGGTACAAATTCAGCTCCCCGAGCCATGGAATGTTAATGGAATAATGTTCACTGTAGTATTCCGGCTGTACCTGAAATGATTTGAAGAACATCTATCATACTTCAAAAAAATATTTATATGCTTCCATCTATTGCTTGGGGTGTGCAAGTAAAGCACCAGTAATTGTTTTTAATTGTTCAAACGTGTCCACCAAAATGTCAGCTGTATAGAGGTAATGTACAGATCTGACCTCAGAAAAAGCTAGTTGCTGACTCCCGGGAAAGCAATACAAAACCATACAGATAGATTCTGGTTAATAAAAATATATTTATATTAAAAATACATTTCCTTAATATCTTTGAAAACCACAGGGGCACAACCTGGCACTAACATAACACTAACAAATGATACTTAATGTTTACGATTTTTTGTAGTGGAGGTACAGTAGAACAGGCAGAACAGAAATAATGTATTTTCATAGGATAGACATTCATTTTTATTTACTAAATCTTTGGTGTTCTATAATCAAAGAGTTTGTTTTAGAAAACTTAATCTGGAAAGCTAATGGCCCTTTTAATCAATTTCTAGTGTTTTCCTACAGCAATCTTTACCAGAAATGTGCATTTAAACAGTATACATGTTATTTCTGCTGCTCTGCACCAGCAAACTGCGACTCTCATCTACAGTCCATTTGCAGTGTTCTACATTAGGGACTCAAGGTCACTCCTGACCAAGCATGACTGTTGAGCAGCTACAGTGCCTTGCGAAAGTATTCGGCCCCCTTGAACTTTTCAACCTTTTGCCACATTTCAGGCTTCAAACATAAAGATATAATTTTTTTATTTTATGTGAAGAATCACCAACAAGTGGGACACAATTGTGAAGTGGAACGAAATCTATTGGATTTTTTAAACTTTTTTAACTAATAAAAAAATGAAAAGTGGGGCGTGCAAAATTATTCGGCCCCTTTACTTTCAGTGCAGCAAACTCACTCCAGAAGTTCAGCGAGGATCTCTGAATGATCCAATATTGTCCTAAATGACTGATGGTGATAAATAGAATCCACCTGTGTGTAATCAAGTCTCTGTATAAATGCACCTGCTCTGTGATAGTCTCAAGGTTCTGTTGAAAGCGCAGAGAGCATCATGAAGACCAAGGAACACACCAGGCAGGTCTGTAATACTGTTGTGGAGAAGTTTAAAGCCGGATTTGGATACAAAAAGATTTCCCAAGCTTCAAACATCCCAAGGAGCACTGTGCAAGCGATCATCTTGAAATGGAAGGAGTATCAGACCACTGCAAATCTACCAAGACCTGGCCGTACCTCTAAACTTTCAGCTCAGACAAGGAGAAGACTGATCAGAGATGCAGCCAAGAGGCCCATGATCACTCTGGATGAACTGCAGAGAACTACAGCTGAGGTGGGAGAGTCTGTCCATAGGACAACAATCAGTCTTACACTGCACAAATCTGGCCTTTATGGAAGAGTGGCAAGAAGAAAGCCATTTCTCAAAGATATCCATAAAAAGTATCGTCTAAAGTTTGCCACAAGCCACCTGGGAGACACCCCAAACATGTGGAAGAAGGTGCTCTGGTCAGATGAAACCAAAATCGAACTTTTTGGCCACAATGCAAAACGATATGTTTGGCGTAAAAGCAACACAGCTCATCACCCTCAACACACCATCCCCACTGTCAAACATGGTGGTGGCAGCATCATGGTTTGGGCCTGCTTTTCTTCAGCAGGGACAGGGAAGATGGTTAAAATTGAGGGGAAGATGGATGCAGCCAAATACAGGACCATTCTGGATGAAAACCTGTTGGAGTCTGCAAAAGACCTGAAACTGGGACGGAGATTTATCTTCCAACAAGACAATGATCCCAAACATACAGCAAAATCTACAAAGGAATGGTTCACAAATAAACGTATCCAGGTGTTTGAATGGCCAAGTCAAAGTCCAGACCTGAATCCAATCGAGAATCTGTGGAAAGAGCTGAAAACTGCTGTTCACAAACGCTCTCCATCCAACCTCACTGAGCTCGAGCTGTTTTGCAAGGAAGAATGGGCAAGAATTTCAGTCTCTCGATGTGCAAAACTGATAGAGACATACCCCAAGCGACTTGCAGCTGTAATCGCAGCAAAAGGTGGCTCTACAAAGTATTAACGCAAGGGGGCCGAATAATTTTGCACGCCCCACTTTTCATTTTTTTATTAGTTAAAAAAGTTTCAAAAATCCAATAGATTTCGTTCCACTTCACAATTGTGTCCCACTTGTTGGTGATTCTTCACATAAAATAAAAAATTTATATCTTTATGTTTGAAGCCTGAAATGTGGCAAAAGGTTGAAAAGTTCAAGGGGGCCGAATACTTTCGCAAGGCACTGTATGTGGAGCAGTGGTTAGGGCTCTTGATTCAAGACCGGAGAGAGTTCATCCTCCAGCTGAGATACTGCTGTTGTACACTTGAAGAAAATTCTACAGTCAGATAGCTCCAGTAAATGCCATGCTGGTGTATATAAATAAATTATACATATAAACATCCACTTCATCACTATAAATAATAATTTGTTCTCTATCAACATAACTGTATACTTAACTATGTATATTATACATACTGTTAGTCATTCCGCACGCATTTCTCTGACCCATCTCGTATTCCCATGCGCGCTGTGTTTAACAAACGTTCACGCCGCAAGTAATGTACTGTACCTATCACTGTTCACTCCTGTCACTATTTCAGTTCCCCTTTTTCCTCACTTCCTCACTTTACACATACAATGAAGTTCAGATCACTGCATTTTTCTTCATTAAGGTTTACATTATTCCCTTGATGTTTTCTGTTCTCGATACAGAACATTCTTCATCATCGCCATTTCTTTCACATTTAAAAAACATAAGAAAGGAGGCCATTTGACCCATCTTGCTCATCGGGTTGTGAAATAACCAAGAGAATGTAGAAGTTTGTCCAGTTATTTTTTGAATGAGATAAAAATATGGGTTCATTTCAAACAACATTTGTAGGCAGACAGTAATAAAAAAAATCTAGAAACAGCAATACTATCTCAAACGATCATATAGTTGAGCATTCTGTCCAACCCTAGCAGTGTAATGCACAGGGCCCAACTGCATCAGACTGGAATTATAATGTGACAACTGGCATCAAACACAGAAACAGAACAAAATTAAACGAAGAGAGTCAATTCCACCAAATGTCTGTATTACCCAGTCAACTGTAGGGAAACCAGGGTCATGGAATGCATAGTAGTTTACTCTCTTTAAAACCTGCTTACAATACTATAAGGTTATATTATACAATACTGTTCATTCCAAACCCCTCCTTTAAAATGTTTGATGCCAGAAAATATCACTTAAAACAGACACGAATGTACTAATTTCCAGGGAAAGCATAATACCATTCATAATTAGGCTTTTTTTAATTTGCAGTTTAGCATCAAAATCAAAACAAACCTTTCTTTGAAAATAAGTCACATTTCTGCCAATATGACACAACATAGTCAGCAAAGAAACTATCTAGTCAAACCTCCTTTAATTTTATACACGACCTTGAGCATATTCTTTCAACAAATCTCATTATGGGAGGGAGAACAGAATATATTGCTAAGTTAAATCATAAGGCAACATAAGAGGAGCATAGAGTGGAAGAGAAATTGTCATAACAGCAGACTTCAAAGGCATACTGATTTTAAACAAATACATATTGTTTTCCAGAGAGTCTCCTTATCACATAGGTTTAAGATGTGGAAAACTAAATCATAACCATAAAGCAGAAGTAGGAGAATGCCATCAGCATGGAGTGAAAGGCTGTATTTGAAACCCTGTACATTAAGGGGGATGATGCTCACAGTTTGTCTAATAGCCTTTGCCAGTGAAGCTCATGATAGGACAAACGGCAACGTCGAGGTTGAGTGCCTCTACACAGTGTGATCCATAGAATCCATTAGTTGTAAAATAATGAGTAAGGTATTTCGGGCATGTGTGTGTTTTATCTCTAACGTTTCAAAGTATATTAAAGCACTTTACGGTAGGTGTAAAAAAAGTTAAAAACAAAAGAAACCAGTTGTAAGGATAGTATTTACAAAACAAGCACATATAAGAGAGACCAGCGCTCAGAAATGCAGCAGAAGATACAGTACATGGTCATTAAAAAATGGAGAAGCCACAGACATTAAATAAAAGCATTTCTGAAAAAAAAAGGTTTTGAGTCTAGATTTAAATGCACTCAGGATAGTTGACTGATTTCATTGGGGACAGAATTCCAGAGCTTTGGAATGTAGCAAAAAAAGGCACTATAATCCATAGAATAGAAAAGAGCTTTGGGGACATATAGTAGACCAGTCAGATGAATCACAACCTGGTAGGAAACCAGTGCAAGGACTCCAAGACAGGTGTCTCTTGCACACGACCTGGTGAGGATTCTGGCTGCTGAATTATGAACATATTGGAGTTTGTTCAATATAGATTTACTAATCCAGTGATTAGAGCATAGCAGTAAAAAGACCAACACCTTTTCTGTTACAGTCAAAGACATCATAGAGTTTCGAAGAATGGTATTTTTCAATATTCTGCACATGAGGGTCAAAAGTCAAACCGGGACCAAATATCACCCCTACATTCTTTAATTGTGATTCAGCACAGTGCTGCTCACAGAAAGGCTTTACGTAGATGATGGGAGGTGCCGAGTAACATGACCACAGTCTTGTCACAATTTAAGTTAAGGAAATCTTGAGAATGGACACAGAGTTGAGTATCATCAGCATAGGAATGATAATTCACACCATGCAATTTTAATATCAAGTGGGAACAGATAAATGCAAATTACATGTTTCCACATGTAATGTTACACACACTTACAGTACATGTTGTACTGCACACCCTAGACTGTGTTCAGACAGTATTTGCACTAGGCTAGCCATGGATGATCTTCAACTTGGTGTTCAATCCAAGTAAGTAATTTCTCCACAAAACATTCTGGGCAATATTGTGAGATTAGAATATTCCAGCAAGACAAGAAGCAAACCACCATCATGCCAAGGTGGTGAGTCTAATATCCAGGCTGCCTAAAGGATGAGCTGTCAAATCAGTTTAGTAAAGAATTTTAAAGTTGAAGGTTCAAGGCCTGCTCTCCATAAACTGTTATCATCCCAAATCCTATTTGTCTTGGAAAGGGTACCCAATTTGTAATGAAAGTTTTGGAAGGAAGTTCCTCTTCAGTGTTCTCTTGCAGATTAACAATATGAAAGCTAGATCAGGTGCTTCTATCCTTCAGTTCAGCCAGACAAGATTTAGACAGGGTTATCTCATTCTCTATCTCTCTGATTCAGTTTTTCTGAAGTAAAAACACCAACTAAACTTTCTTTGTTGACACATGACAGAGCAGTTGCAGTTTCCTCCTACTTGCCTTTCTCAACTCCTGATTTTCTGCTTTTTAACAACTATTTTTCACACTAATCTTTGTACAGGCATCACAACAGGTGCAACTCATCTAAATCAACTAAACCCAACTAAATACTGTAAACACATCAACTAAAATGTGTTGATTTATAATACAGAATCAGTTGCTCACAAACAAGGGCTGCATCTGGGTCAACAATTTAATACAAATAACAGCGACAGATTTATTATTTTGCAATCTTTATTATGTTAATTAAAACTGAAAGTGTCTCTTAAAAGCTGTTCCATAAAGGATACCCCACACACTCTCAAGACAGCAATGTTGTGTGAAATGTGAGGAACAATTTGTCCAAAGAATTCGCAATACAGGCAGAATATGAAAAGACAAAAATTTGTCTCACAAATTATGTCCTTTAGAAATCCTGCCACTAATGTAAAAAAAATCTGCTCTGTGCAATAGGTTGAATACAAAAAGGAGTGGATTGTGTTGAATTTGATAACTTCTTCATGTTCTTTTTGAAATTCCTCACATTACTTTGTTGTTACTCATCTCAACCTACGTCTATCCTTCACAAGCAAATGTCATTTCTCAAAGATGACTGCCGATGACTAAAGGTAAAACAAAAAGCTACGCAATCATTAACAATCTATAATTCTAAGCATAAACTCTAAAATACCATTTTTATCTTCTTCTCAATCTACGACTCATTTAGAAAGCAGTAGTTATTCATAGGTACTGTAGTTAGTAATCTAATAGAAGCAGCATCCTAAAATCACACATCTCAAGCAGATGGTAAACGAGCGCAGTGTATGGAATACTAAACTGATTATATGTAAACAGCTACTCTTTCATATTTTAATGAAATAAAGCAATATTAATGACAAATTACAGCCTACCTTCTTCTACAGTGGAATCCAACTGCGTGACTTTAACTGCAAGGAGATCCACCCTCTCCTGAAGGTTATTCATCCGCATGTAGAAGCTGTTTGCTTCATTGAACAGCTCCCCAAATATATCTTCAGCATGTCTACCTGCATTAGACACATATATATGTTACTTCTTAGTAACACTGACACACTTCAAGAAACTCAATCACTTAGTTTCTGCTTTCTGACGAGAAAACGACTGTTTAACTCTCAGAGCTCAAAAAGCACGGCCTTTATTAAGCCAATATGCGGGCGAGCATGTGAAAGCAGTAACATTATGTCTCAGTAGAAAGTGTGTACTCACTGAGGCTGCCCAGCTGTTTGATGATGGCAGCAAGGGTGCTGTTGGTGACACACTCGAGCTCACTGGTGACCCCTTCTGGCAAGGCGCCACGACACAGATGGCGAGGTTCGATGCTCCTCTTCACCAAAGGCATGTCTGCCCGTGAATGTCAGCTAGACAAAACTACCTGCTTTCAGAAGACAGAAAAAGAGACAGAAAGAAAGACTCCTTGACTTTCTGACTTTGTGAACTAAAGCATACACTTGAAATGCATTGTTTTACAAAGAATTCGATTTTTGAAGCCGACAAAAGTGGAAAAGAACGACACACAAAAGGTGGGTGAGGATTTTCATGGTTGACCTTGGCCACCCTGCATTGTTAGAAAAGACAAAGATACACCACTCCTGAGAAAACAACAAGGGAACTGTTGATGAGAGTGACTATACCAAGAATCTATGAAGAAGAAAATGACAAAAAAAAAGATTATAACTTTTCTGCTCCACTGAGTTATTTTTAAAATGCAGCAGTTTACATTTTGCGCATGCGGTGCTTTGGAACTATGCATTATCCACTGTAGTGTACTGTGTCTCTTAGCATATGCATCTACTGTATTGGATATATGTTGTTATATATATTGTTATCCTTTACCAGCTGGGCAACATTTGCTTGTAGATTGAGATCCAAAAATCAGTTAACTTGAATGTATTGTGCAGTACTCTAAGCGCTTTGTATAAAGCTTTCTTCAGGTCGTGCTGGTTAGAAACACAAGAACAGAAAACAACTAGTACATTCCAGTCACACAAGGACTATGCTGAAATTAAAACACACAATATTATTTGTGTGTAAATAGAACACCAAAGCTTCATTGCATTTCTTCTAAAAGTAAAAACAAATTTTTGATGAATGCTATGCAAATTCAAAACAGTAAACATCCTTTTCATAAATGTCCATGTCTATGTTATTTCCATTCACCTCACAGCATTTATTATAACATATACTGTAGACTATTGGGTCTCAGATTATTTACCATGGAGTATAACATGTTCATGCTCTCACTTGCTCTCTGCTTTCTCCTACAGTACACTATATCACATATCTCAGACTGCTCATTTCTTCCTGCCTATGGGGAGTCATGCGATGCTGCTTAAACTTCTCTTCAAGTGCTTGACCTAATTTTTTCCAAATGTTTACCAGGGGTCTGGTCTCATTCTTATCTGGCTTCCATCTCGCATGAAAAATCAGTCCGCTGTCAGTTAGTTTTATATGGGACATTGCAATAGACAAGCATGGCATGTACAGTAGTTTGGCACAATATTTTTGTCTTCTGTTAAAAAAGTTAACACATAATCCATTTTAAACTTCCATACTGAGTCTATGCAACACCACGCAGAGACTTTTAGAACAAAAATACTTTTGACACTGCAAGACCTGTACACACACTTTCACCAAACTCCTCCTCCCAATGAGGGAATATTGTTTTCCCTCAAACTGCACCTATTTTTTTATGATCTCAAAAGGAGATTTTTGATAACATGATAATAAGTGTCTTGTTACCAATGAAAAATAAGAAACAGTATTGAGGTGTTTTAAGAGAAGCCAACAGATTAATATATATTTACCAACAGTAACTGAAAAATTGACGTGCTTTTTAGCTGTTACCAAAGAACAATGTTAATACTTTAGTTCTAGAAGAGATTTTTGCTGCTTTAATATTGCTTATATAGAGAAAATAAATAATCCGAGTAGGCTTAGGAGTAGAGGCTTAAAAATAATGATTTGGCAAAACGAGAAAACATGCTTATAATAGTTAGCCCATTTAACTATTTCTAGTAGTTAGCAAGACGAGATATGTAAAATTTGTAAACGGTTGAACAAAAAAAGACACAGAGCAGCAAAGTTTAAGGCAATGCAACAACTGTATCTTTCAATCTCTTGCCCTTTTCAATTCTAACAGATTTCCTGTATGTAAAATGCAGCTCTTTTAACACCTGAAGCACCTGCAACACATTTTGCTGACATAAAGTTAAAAATAAGGAGGATGTTCAATGGTAAAACTAAGATCACAAAGGAAATTACTACAACAGAAAGTGCCTTTAATGTTGCGAAAAATGCTTCATATAAAGAAAAAACGAATGCTAAAAAATGCTAGCGAGTACGTTTTTATTTCTAAATTGTCTGCAATTACTTCTGGATGTATTTGAAAGGATGTACTGTATACAGGTATTTTGTAGTAAAATACCCAGAATGCAAAATACTAAATTAATGTGAAAAAACACAAACATAATTTAATAACATGTAATGGTTGTGCCTATTGTTTACACACAGTTAAAGTGACCATATGGTATACAGTTTGTAGGTCTTGTAGCCAACTAGACAACTCAGTATTTACAGTAGGTGCTAGGACCTTCCTCAGTCTGACAGCTTGTGCTGTCAGATCCCCCAGAACCACCCACCACAGACCAGCATATGACAGGAACACTACATAATTCCAGTTTTAATGCTCTAAGCAATTACAATAAGGTATCACTGTCTAGAAGAACAGAAGAAAAAAAAGTATCCATAAGGAACACCCACACTAAAACAAATGGATGCCATAGTTCCCAGTAACCAAAACAAAAGTCCCAAAGAAACATTCAATAACAACATTCCCCAGAATCAATCCAGTATTGTGGTGTACTTCCTTCTGGCGCACAGAAAAATGAAACAAAACTCTTGTTTTACTACTGTACTATATACTAGTATATACTGTAGATAGTACAGTATATGCTATACAGTAGGTAGTATAGACTATAGACTATATACTACCTATAGACTACCTATAGTATCTTCTTCAGTCCCAATAGTCCCATACAACATATTTCATTATACTTCCCCTGATTTAAAAAAAAATAATAGTAATAATGTATATAGTGCCTTTAAAGGTAGCTTCCCAAAGCACCTTACTGAACAACATCAATGAAAAAGAAATATACACAAGATGAGGGAACGGAATACAGAAGGAGCAAAGGGGAAAATAAAAGAACCAGTTAAGTTAAGGTCTTCTAAAGCAGAAGATTTTGAGTTTAGAGAAGGTGACTCTTTGATATCCTTGGACAGAGAGTTGCAGAGTTTTGGGACATAACAGGAGAAGGCTCTGTCACCCATAGTGTAGACGGGCTTGAAGGACAGATGGGAGACCAGAATTAGAAGGGCGAATGTTGCAAGGTGGGGAGTAGAAGAATAGTAGCTCAGACAGGTACTGAGGTGCCAAACCATACAGAGCCTTATATTGTTGGTGAGCATGAGGACTTTGAAGTCAAAACGAAACCTGTTGGGAAGCCAGTGCAAGAACTCAAGGATAGGAGTAATGTGATCACTTGCACTAGACCTTGTCAGGTTTCTGGCATAAGAATTCCGGACATAGTATCGGGGAAGAGGCAGCACCTTTGCCTCTCTGTATCTGGCCTCCACTGGCCAAGGTTTATGATGTTTGGGTCAGGACTCCAAAACTTGAATGAGGGATGGGCAGTCTAGGTAATCATGGGGGGGGGGTTCACCATGTGTCTCAGTGCTCTGTCCCTCCTTCCCTCATCCTGTCTTTCCTCTCTGTCCCTCTATTCTAGGTCTGCTTTCAGCCTGCGTAGCACTCCCAAACATCTAGTGTGCCACTTGTGACTGTGTGGTAATTGACCAGTGTCTAGACAGTGTATCGTTTAATTTGTTATGATTGTTGCCTGCTGTAATTTACGTGCTACAGACCAGGGAACCCTTAAAGGAAGAGATAAACAGAGAGAAAAGGCACCACACCTGACAAACCCTGGCCATTATTTAAACAAAGTCAAGTAAACATAACCCCCCAAGCCACTATCCTATTCCCATGACAAATTGTGTTTCAGCAATTTATGGTATGGATGGCCCGCCTGAAGTATTTTAAACAAATACAAGTAAGGCTGCCATAGTAAATGAGTTTGACACCTCTGATGTAAATTGGTGCAATATACAGTAGATTGACCTTGACCTTCTCTGTCACAGGCGTACTTGGGATATTAATGGAACTAGAATACCTTCATGCAACAGGTATTGGATTTAGCAGCGTAACCATATCAATGAGCCCCATATTCACAGTTTTGGATTCACAGCCCAACATTCACGATTCACAACCTGTTATCAGTCTTTTGACGTTGAGCTATCTCAGTTGTGGGGTTGGGTGTCGGCTGCCAGAATCCTGACCAGGTCTAGTGCAAGGGATCACATTACTCCTATCCTGGAGTCCTTGCACTGGCTTCCTGTTAGGTTTTGTGTTGACTTCTAAATCCTCATGCTCACCCACAGTATGAGGCTTGGCACCTCAGTACCTGTCTGAGCTATTATCCTCCTACTCTCCACCTCACAACATTCACACTTCTTATTCTGGTCTCCTGTCTGTCAGCGGGGTACATTTCCCATAAAAAGAAACACTGCTAAATTACATTGTTCATTTACATTACATGCAAGGACTTTCTCAACCTAGACAAGGATTATCTACTGTAAATTTACTAGCTTCAATCTGAATAGTTACCTATGGCAATATGGCAATAAAGTTCAAGTTCAAGTTCTGTTTTTTTTTCTTTTGGCTGTCTTATTGTGCTCTCTTCTTTATAATCTGTGTTGAATAGTATATTCTAAACAACAAAAATGTTAGAAAATACAGAATTGAAATAGAATAATGTTTTAAATGTGATGAAACATCATTTATTAGATATATTTATTTAATAGCTGTGCCTTAAAAAAACTAATGAGATGTGAAACACAAAGTATACAGTGTCCTAATTATGGATCTCAGCAAGGGCCCATCAACATGGGAGCACTGTTATTTCTTTAAGTGTTTGTTATAATAAAATGGATTTCTATATAATGAAACTGCAAAACTACTAGTTATGCTGCAACATTGCTTTTCTTTAATTCTTTAGCTGGAAGGCTTTACAATTTAAATCCCACTGTGAAACGTAATAAATTAATAAATAACAAACAGTGGCTAGGTCCATGCAGAAAATTACAAAGAGTTCTGCTGTTCAGCCCTCTTCAGGGGTGAGCAATTAAGCTTTAGTAGAAGGTATCTTAGGTCACAGCAGATTTAGTCTGAAGAGGTTCAGTAAGAGAACAAGTAGGAAGCTCAACTGTCAAAACATAGATTTTTCATTCTACCTTTCAGTGTGAAATTAACCTATACGTGCTCCTTTGCCATTGGCACACTGATGCAGCTCTGCGCCTAACCCTAATACTACTTTCTAAAAACAAAAAAATGTATGTTAGTACATACAACATTTTATAATGCTATTTCAAACTGCAGTAGTCTATCAATGTAATATCTGGTTAATAAAGTTTGAAAAATGATGACCATGTCCCAGTGTGGATTTCCATACTAGTTGTTACAAATGGACAAAACAGACACTTTTGTCTGAAGGTTAGCACAGTAGGTGCACATCTGGTGACCATGCCCATGGCACCACTATGACCATCTTCCACTGATGCACTTCACGGAAAAGAAGAACTTACCAGGGAGCAAAGCCACAAGATACAATCACAAACTGATTACGCAGACTACATCTCTCATCTGAGTACTGTAACATGAGTGAGGTGAAGCTTCAAGGACATGTGCCAAGAATACTAGGAAAAAACATTAAAATGAAATCATTGGACACTTGAAATTACACATCAAAAAAGACATATTTGTAATGAACCTTCCATCACAAATGTCCCTTTAAAGTTTCTTATCTCAGGCACCACCAACTTACTATGAATCACGGTTGTTATCTCTTAATTATTAAAATCTTTAATTCTGCTACAAAACATTGCAAAACATACTTTGATATTTTGATTACTGTTGAAACACATTAAATGACAAGAAACTGGCATGAAACTGGCTCGGAGCGCCTGTCTTCATTACTCTTCTTTTAACTTCCTTGTTCCTGGTTCCATGTCCCCGTTCCTTGTTTTTATTCTTGTCGTCGTCTTGGATGGACCTCACGGTTTTGGATATTGCACTGTGCCCTGGTTTCCCTATTTGGACTGTTTTAGACTTGTTTCCCTGCGCCATTCCCCTTGAGCACTGAATCACTGTTGTCAAAACCCCCTGTCTGTCATCCCGTCCTGATCCTGCTGTTTTTTTCCTGGTGTCCTACTCCAGTCACTTCCAGATTATACTGTCTGCATAGGGTCCTAAACTACGCACTTCATGGGAGTGAGGACCGGCTCCCGTTATACTCAGTTCTAGATCTGGGCTGCTATCTGCATGGAGTTTGTATGTTCTGCCCATGTTTGGGTGGTTTTCCTTCAGGTGCTCTGGTGTTCTCCCACAGTCCAAAGACATACTGGTAGGGAAAGTGACCCTGGGTGATTGTGTCTCTGTGTGCCCCGCAATAGACTGGCATCTCATCCAGTGTGTATCCAGCCCATTGCTTGCAGGTACAGGCGGCAGCTCCTCCATGACCCTGTGTTGGATACTGAGGATAAAACAGATGGATGGATCTGAGTCACAATATTAGGCTCATAGGAGGGATATCCAGGTTTACCCCAAAAACAAACAATCATGCATTTTTCTGTCCCCTCTCTACAACAAGAAAAACTCTCCTTATCACAAAATCTATATAATCTCCTGTATCACAGAATTTATTTATGCCTTGTCCATTAGGGTTAAACATTTTAATCTTAAACTTTCCAATATTCTACAACACTAAACACTACTGGGTATTTTGTAACGTATTTCTAACTCCTACTATGAATCATTTATTTATACAAAGTAGAGCACTGCACATCCAGTCATCCGTGTATCCAATAAGCTGCTCACTGCCAAGGGGGCTTATTTCCATAGCAAACATGATTTTTAGAAGGGAAAGGGTCAGAAGGGAATGTATAAAAACATACACAAGAATACATAAGAAACATAGTGAAGTTAAAGTAGAATGTGGTTTCTAGAAGGGTGATAAAGCACCAAATTTATCAATTACATCATTTAATGTGCCGCCTCATACTGTATTTGGGATACATGTGGAAGCACAATATCGTAGATGGCTATGAATTGTTCAATAGTGGCTCATTAAAAGTCATTCCGCCTTACATAATGATCACTCAAAGTATACACTTGTATTAAATATAAAAAGCCTTACACAAAACACTCCAGATGGCTAATTCTAACATTACAAGTACCAATGGTTAATGCACTCCTTGAACATTCAGATTTAGGTCTATTAAAGAACACAATAGGGCAACTTTTATTAGAAACTAACATCAAATCTAACCCCAGGCTATGGCACTGGAAACAGGCTGGAATTATTATGGGTCTCATAAAAATGTCTTTATTAGTAACAAAGGAATTCTTTAACATACTAAAAGGAAAGCCACAATAGAAATGCTAGTGGAATATTTAGAAAGATTAATGAAGCAGTTTATCAGGGCAAGTTGAGGCATTGCACTCAGATGGAGAGCCACAATCAGCCAAAACCAACACTGTCATACAGCGGTATACTAAGATCAAGTTCCACAAAAGTTTGGAAGC
Source organism: Lepisosteus oculatus (assembly GCF_040954835.1). NCBI lineage: Eukaryota > Metazoa > Chordata > Actinopteri > Semionotiformes > Lepisosteidae > Lepisosteus > Lepisosteus oculatus. Next base: position 36,807,016 of record NC_090703.1, on the reverse strand, counting down.
TGAACAGAACCTCCTCTCATCTACATTTTCATAATCATCTGAAACATACACTTTGCTCACTTTGACTGAGCTGAGGAACATTGATGTGGTCGGACTTTAACATGGTGCACAAAACAGGAAGCACGTCAGCAGGTTGTGAATGATATTCTCACATTCCACTATCTAAACTCTTATTTTTAATGTCACTATAAACCAGTTACAGCAGATCCAGCAATAAAAAAAAACCTAAACTCCTGTTTTTAAATCAAATCGAGTGCAGGCAGCAGAGCTGCTATTAGTGAGATGTTAAAAGCTTTTTCACTGTGAAGGAACATTGCCAGAGAGCCTTTTTTCTGAGCATGCGGGGTTCAGTGAATTCTTCCCATCAGGCTAATAGGAACTGACCAAGCAACCTCTCCTTGCTGTGCTCTCCACTAATGTGCCATGGCGTTCTCTAAAAAGCCACGGCTGTCGCTGAGCTATTGCACTGTAGATGTCACCGAGCACACAAAATATTACTTTAATTCACCTTGTCCTTTAGACAGGGCTCTGCATTTTAATAGTATACTCTTACAGTGTTGCCTCAAGAAATGCATTAATTAATATAGATACTGCAATGCTCAGTGATGATGAAAGCTGTTGGATGACACATATTAAGTCCACAGAGCTTATGAGCAGGGCATATTCTAGTGTTTGTGCCACTTACTCTACGGCCTCTAGACAAGACTCTACACAAACGTCACCATCCAATGTTATTAATTCTGTTCTTTTGTAAATTGGGTTCAGTGGACGAAAAGCCTGAGACAATTGAACACATTTAATGAGCGTCCCTGGCTGTAGTAGAAAGAAGGCCTCATGGCTAATCTTTTAAAGGCTGCAAGAACTTGAAAACTCTTCTCAAAATCACTTGGTCAGGACAGCTCCACCAGGAGGCAGGGTCATGCTCTAGCAGGAATGCAGTCATTGGAGGAGGGACCAAGCCAGATTCCTCATTGGTGTTCCTCTAGTAGTGTTCTTCCTTCTCCACAGAAGCAGCGGTACCATGGACCCCTTCTATCATGGCTGGAAGTGTAAATTGGAATTGGCTATTTAAGCACATTGATGTCCTGGACTTTCTGTCATGATCGTCATCCCTCCTTTAGAGGGCACTCCCACCTTGTATTATTTGTCATCTGTACCCTGTTTCCTTCTTTATTATTTAAGTCTGGCGTCTCTGGTGTTCAGGGCTCAGCACTGGAAGACAGATGCCTGGAAGCTCGCCTACCAGTGGGTCCAAGAGTGGCCTGATGGCTTCAACACGGCGTTCTGACCATCAAAATCCGTGACTCGGAGCGCTTGGTCTCGTTATGGTTTTTAACTTCTGTGTTCCTGTTCCTGGTTCCACGTCCCGGTTCCCTAGTTCTTGTTTTTAACTGTTTTTGTCTTGGATGGATCTTCCAGTACCTGGACGCTGGACTGCGCCCTGTTTTCCCTTTTTGGACTTCCCTTGCTCGGACTCGTTCGCCTGTGTTCTCTCCATGCACTGGATCACTGTCTTCACCGCACCCCTCTCCTTCATTCTGTCCATTCCTCGCCATATCTTCCCTGATGTCCTTCTCCAGTCACTTCCGGAATATACCGTCCTGCATAGGGTCTTAAACTACATGCTCCACGGGAGTAGGATTCGGCTTATGTGACACTTTCATCCACTGGCACTTCCTTTAGGTGCTTATTTTGACGGACAAAAGGTCTGTGGCATCCGCGATCAATCATCAAGGGGGCTCCAGGCCTCACATCCCCCTACTTGCTGGTGATACTGTATATTTTCTACTGTGAACACAGCCTTGCTTGCATCCATTTTGTAGTATTCCAGAGAATACTTTCATAATACTTTATGAAATGGCAGTGACCAAATTTGTACACAATATTCTAAATAAGGCCTAAATAGTGCATTGCATAACTTTGACATAACACCCCTTGATTAAATTTTTACACTTTAATCTGTTTGCCTTTTTAAATGAAAATGGTGTGTCTATATTAAACACTACGTTATCCTCTTAAGTACTGTAGACTCTTCAAATTTGGAGTTTACTGTGTATTAAATATCTCAGGATTTCTCAGAGAAAAAAGCTTAGGCCAGGTGCTATCCTCTTCCACCTCCCCCAGATAGCTACCTAACATCTAGATTACTCTACTAGCCTGCCAACAAACTAGCTATCTTATTATTGTAACCAAACAAGATTACCCTGAACAAGACATTATTTCACCACAACAACTAGTTTGATTATATACAATAGGATTCATTAACGATGTAGGTTACCCATGAAATTCATTGGAATTTGCTGTTTTCTTTATGCATCAAGCCATTATAGTGTTATTTTTGCTATTGAGACGCTGTTTATTATTTTGCACTCATTTAGGTAACAAGTCTTTTTAACTCTGGAAATTAAGAGGCAAGCGCAAAAAGGACACAAAAAGTTTTTGTCCTGATGACCCGATGATTCTGCTGTGAGAAAAACCTGTGTTTTCTAACATACAGCAGCTCTCAGAGGTTCCAGAACCCCAATGGGTATAATTAACCATTAAAAACTGTGTGTATTTGTATTGATGGTTACTTTCCTTTACATACAGACACAACATCAGTTGTCTTTTACACTGATTACTTCATTTTTTAATTAATCTATACATGAGATTTTCAGACCAAAGCATAAGACAGTGAGATTTGCATGCAATGCATGAGATTGCATGAGATTTGATAGCTATGTGATTATAGTATGTACTATCTTGGCTACAAGCTGGCAAATTATGTTGTGTATTACTACAAAACAATATTTCCGTATGTATTCTTGTGTACTTTTTATCGGCATTTAGGGATTTCTTTGGCCAGATGGCACTGATTTTTGGCCAGGTGGCTTCCCTAGCCTGCATACAACTGCAGGAAGCCCTGACATCTGCACTTTGCTTTTCTAGTATGTAGTCTGTAGTCTAGTGCAGCCTGCACAAGTCATCTGCCAAGTGTTGAATTTACAGTCCTGAATTTGGTCTAAGTCTTTATACATTTTTCTTTGGAGCTTCTGTGTTTCTATTATGTTTGCTAATTCTAGTTTGGTATCATGTGCAAGCTTGATTCATTTACAAAGTAAACCATAATCTAGTTCATTGATATAAATTAGAAAGAACAGTAGTCCTAAACAAGCCCACATACTGTATGTTCTGCTGCTGTAGCTGGGCTACAGTACACACTTTCTCTAGGTTTTACCACATTGATGAGGCTGATCTGAGGCTGTCTTTGTGTTTTAGAGACAGCATGACATTTGCAAACTATGCCTAGATATATTAGTCTTGGCAAAACTGAAACCTGCTAAGGCCTACTACTGTATATGATGGCATTGGCATATTTTCCGGCAGGTTGTTTTTTTTGCTGTAAGATGAAACGTTACTCCTCTAGACCTGCTATCTGAAAAAAGTCATTCTGAAGATGTTAAGCTGTTACTGTTCCTAGGAAGAGAAGTGGGTGTCCTAGCCCTGCATCTCCTCGGGAAATCAAGAAGAAATAGGGCATCATGCTCCTTACAAAATGACTCAACCCATCCCTTTCCTTGTGAGAAACAATATCCCTATAGTTGGTTTTCTCTTTCACAGAACCAGGCTTAAGGATATAAGCTAACATTTACTTTCCTATAGTACTATAGTTTCCTTTGTGCGATTTTGTTTTATTTTGGACAATACCTGGAGAAGAAATTTGCTGACAATTATTAAATTAGTAGAAAAGGAGACAGAAAGTCACGCTTGACCATCAAATGCAATCAACAAGTGAAGGACTGGAAGTATTTTGTTCTCACAAATACCTCTAGCCTTATTCCTTCTGTGAGAACAGTACAGTATGTACGCATTGAGTCAGAAACTAATGTGTCTTCCTCAACTCCAAAGAAACACTGACTACAATATTACAGAAAGAGCAGTTTCCAGTTTGTAGTTTTTTTTCTCACAGCTAAGGTGATAAAAAGGGGTAATAAGAGTTCTGTTGAACAAGCTAACATACATACAGTATGTGAGTGTACCAACTATGTAAATCTGATCTAGCAGCGTTTGCCTTTAAGCCTGGCAACAGCTTCAAATGAGAAAATGGACAGGAATTGAAGCACATCAAATTCAATCAATAGAAATTGAATTTACTGAACTTTGCCCCTGCTATTAAAGAATGTCCAGTATGTTACATATATCTCTGAAAAAGCAGATTTTACTCAAATATGTGTTTAGATCACATTTAAAGGAATGTTCCATGGGATTTGAGCATCTCAGGAACTGTGGCATAATAGAGAGATATTCCACTGATACTGGAAAACTAAGATCATGAATGACAAAAAATCCCCTTAACATAACACTGACACAGTGCTTTTATATTTCTCTCCCAAACCTACTGTGGTTACCAGCATGCTAATAAGGCGCATGAAAGGCAGTATAATAAGAAAGTGTTAAGGACGCACATCGCAAGAGCAAATTCAGAGTCAGTGGAAAGCATAATTGATTTGATTTTCTCACCATTTCCTAGCAAATTTATCATGCAGATTATGTGATTAAAATGTCACACCAATTGCCATTATATTGGACATGATCTTTTGGCAATCAGTGCAGCATGGTAACAGCAATGTTTAAAAGCAGCATGACTGCTATCAAAACCAATTTTTTATAAGGTTTAGGGGGCAAACCATAGAGCGTATTCTGTGATGTCTTAAGAAAAGACATAAAGGTGACTTCGGGTATGTGTGGAGAGGATCAGGGAACATTTCATATGAAAGTTGGCTGTCCCACACCACAGCGTTGCTTTTCACTACATGGAATCCTTGACTTGGATTTTTTAGATGTGACACAGACTAGTTTTATACAGCTACTGAGGTCTTACTAAATACTCAGTCTCTGAATGGATTTGGCTACAGAGAGATACAGCTAGCAACATGCTACTCATTAAATTCCTATAGGGCATCACTGAATCTAGAATACTTGCTAAATGAAAGTGTTTGGATTTTGTTTTCAAGGTAGACATAATTAATTCTATGGAGTACTGCACAATACATGTGTAAATATTAAGTCTAAATAAATATAATTTTATCATACATTAATACAGTACTGTTATGAAATACATGTTCACTTTTTTTGTATCACTGAATGTTCTAAAATATTACAGTAAATAATGTTCCTAGATTTCCTGGACTAAATAACAATAAAACATACATCTAAGTGTAACCTACATATCTTTCAGGAAAATAAACTATCCCTTTAAAGCTGTTCCAGAATAGTGTGGTATCAGAGGGCTGTGAAGGAACACAAACTGAGCTGGCTTGCAGCCGTCTCTCTGTGGCCAACTCTGAAGTGCTTGCATTCTGAGACGGTTGCTATGGCAACCTGTGAGAAAGCTTGCATGCTCTGTTGCCCATCGCAACAATAGAGGAGTTACAAGAAACTACAAAGAGATGGAAGGGAAAAACATTAAAACTCAGTCTCGACCATCAGTAGCTTTCGTTCGTTCTAGTTCCACAAGAAATAGGACAGGATGGTCCCTTAAGGCTTTTGCTTTTGCATCACACATCTGTTTTAATATTTTGAATCTGAAATAAAAAAGGGTGAAACAAAAGGTTGTGTAAACAACGTTAAGGTTAAGAAGAGAGATAAAAACATCCGTTTATTGATACTCCAGAGAATTCCTCACAGTGGGTTCAGAATTCCAGCAATAAATTGGTAAAGGTTACAAAAATGGCTTTGCCACAGGATAAGAAAAGGACAGATGGTACCACTCAGCTCCTGATGATGTGACATTCTCTTCAAAGGACTTTAAAAAGTCTAATATGAGATCTAACAGCAGGTCATTCAAATCAATTGTCGCTATAAAAGTATACATTACTTCACTTTATTATTGGTCTGTTGTACTGTATAAACCACAAAGCAGGTGTGCTTGTACACCTTTTACTATTATGTAATTTCTCTATCTAGAAAATACAGTATGTTCAGTAATGAAATTCAGTACTGCTGACACTGCACTGAAAATCTAAATTGCACATATTGTACAAAATATCTCTATTTATATATAATTCTTATTCCTACTGTAGCTAAGGACCTAGTAGATTTAGGGCTTCCAAAATTAGGGATACTGTAGATGATGCGAATATAAGCATACTAATGCTTGCTAAGGACTTCACTTTTTTCATAGCAGTATTGAATAAGGTTATTCTGTGCATACTTCTTTGTCCAGAAAACTTGTTGATTACAAGATGTCATCTGATGACATTGTTTTGTACACCAGGCTCTGCAGACAAGCTACCAGCACAGTACTCATGTTTATAAAGGAGTTTCAAAAGATGAAAAGAAACCATGGCAACTTACCCAGTCTGTTGATTGAATGCATGTTATTTTCGTGCTTCTTTTGTACACAGTTTTACATAATTTGGGTTTAGGATTAACAACTAAGTAGTCACATTCCACCGCTCTATCACAGAGTATTTCATGTGGAAGACTGGAAACCATTTTCTATCTACACATTTTTAAGAATTCTACATTGATAGCAAACTTCAACCATTTTTTAACGAACTATTGACCAAATTTAACAGAGCTTTTCTCAATACACGATTTCAATGGACCAGTAAATATTGAGAAAAAAAACGTACAAACCGTATTCACTGATAAAGGAACAAATCATCTCATCTGAATAGTCTAATTGTAAAATAGTCCTGCTCACAGAGATTTCACTAAATGATAAATTGATAAAATGAACGATCCTGAAACAGCAAATAAGACCCACTGAATACTCACACATTGCTATATTATCAGGATATTTTGCAGCAACTCAACCATGTAAACCATGCATTAAGGTGAAAGCTAGATGCTAGGATCACCTTGGATCACGCAGCCACAAAGCAAAAAAAAAGCACCAACACTAACTAGCCAGTTACTGGATTTTCTAGAAGCTTTTCTGCTGGGATCTTTCATGAAACAACCTGATGTTTTTTTTTTAGAAAAAAGCGTAATGTCACTAGCAGCTGAATAAGCTAGATGGGCCAAATAACCTTCCCATGTCTGAGGCCACTGTTTGCTTTCAGTGGTCGATTCACTAATTATAATAATAATTATAATTAGTGAATTATAATTAGGCTTTCTGTTTCTGAAAAAGGTCTGCTTTGATTTCTGTAAAAGATCTCTTCAACTTTCCTATGCAACATCTTTTCAGGCCCTGCACTCATCTAAGCAGTAAATATTTACAAAATGTAGCTGAGACTTACTGGGTTCACAGTTAAAGAATTAGACCTGATGACTGGTCTCCAAAATAGCAGAGATAATAAAGGAAAAGTGTGGTTCACAAACTCAACCTTTAAACTTAGTACTCCATTTTAGAATTATTATTTTAAATTTATTTTATTATAAATCTTATTCTAGGCTAAAATAATTTGACTTACATTTTTGCACAATATTTTAAATCTAAAACATGTACACAAACCAGTATACTGCAAATAGTTTTAGATAATAGCAACAGTTCTCCATTTTTAATATAAAATCCTGTATTGGGGATTTTTAAGATTTTCAGTTAATGTTTTTTTCTGGGTTTAGGGTATACATGGAGAAGTTACCATATAGTGCTCTGCAAAGCACACCACAGACGTCACACCACAGTGTCCTTTTCACTGAAGAAAAAATACAACTTTAAAGTCTTGGATACTGTAGAAAAAACTATACTGTAACAACATAGAAAATGCTAAAGACAAACTGACCTAATACCACTGTTATTACTGTATAACATAAAAAGAAGAGGAAACTGGTTATCTACTGTACACCTCTCTTTTGCCCTAGAGCAGAACCTTCCATCTGAACTTTTCCCACAATTAATGTGTCTCCATCAGCAGAATCACATCTAATGAACCATGAGCCCATGTGATGGTCATTCTGGTGTACAGGGTACAAAGCACAGATTTAGAGGCAGTCCCTCACAATGCAGTGAATTAAGTGAATAAAGTTTTCATTCTGCAGCAAATACTGAGAAAATGTTAACCTCTTTCCTGTCAAACTGTAATGATACCAATTAGTTTTACTGAGCTCACGTCACAAAGCTCTTTTTGTCAATTTAAAGATTTTTTTTTTAATAAAGGCGACAGCCAGAACATTAATTAGAGTACTATGGTTAAATATGCATATTGATTGTCAAGTAAGAAATCAGCTTAAGTATTTTTGCAGTTTTTGAAAGCCACAGCCACCTGTGATGTTTTTGTGCACTGCTGACACCCACAAAAAAACTAAACATTCAAAAACATGCAAAGTGTGTAATCACATACTACAAATGCTCCTGTGTATTTTAAGATTTGTAACAGGGTTCTGTAAAACATATGCTCATACTGTAAAAAACAGTTCATGTGAGACAACATATCCTGAAAGCAATGAGAGATGAGCTTAGGGTATCTAAAATATGGGAAGAAAAATTTCAGTATACTGTCAAGTGTAGCAAATTACAACACCTGGGAAGAATATAACTGTTTTTCAGAAATCTGCACTTAAATTCACTTCATGGTGAGGAATATATGATGTTAGAATATGCTGTGCATTGAGGGTACCTCTAATATTTAATTCAGAGCATCCTTCCTCATGGTGGGATCTTTTAGCTCCATTTGTAACTGCACAAAAACGCAAAAGGTACCAGGGGAGTGCTGACATGTGTCGCATTTTATGAATATTTTTAAATATTGTACAGTTCTTACTCGAGTTATAGTAAAGGGATGACTGTATTATGATTGGAGTTGTGACTGGAAAATAGCAAATGTAGAAAGCATTTAGAAACAAGGTGACAAACGAGACAGGGAATTACAGACTATTTTTTTTTTTAATCTGAGAGCCAAATCAGGAGAGCATCTACATGAAAACTACATCCTGGGAAATAACCATTAAGGACAGATCTTGTTTAACTACAAGGTACAGTGGGTGTAGAAAGTCACCACCCCCTTTCAAAATTTGTATCTTGTGTTGTATGACAAATTAAATTGGGCTTGATCCATGTATGGGATGGTGGCAAGAAAAAAGCCACTTCTTAAAAAAAGAAGTGTTCATGTTTTGCTAAAAAGCACCTTAAAGGTGCTGTGGTCAGAAGAGACCAAAAGCTGGAATTCAACACGGTACTTCTGGCAAAAATCCAATACATCTTACCATCCAAAGAACACCATTCCTACAGTAAAGCACGGTGGTGGCAGCATACTGTTGTGGGGGCGTTTCTCTTCAGCTGGGACTGGAGCACTTTTCAGGATAGAAGGGAAGATTGATGGTGCAAAATACTGGCATATTCTTGAAGAAAACCTGCAGCCCTCAGCCAAGAAGTTGAAAATGGGAAGATGGTTCACCTTTCAACATGACAATGACCCAAAGCATACTACCAAAGCAACCATACAGTGGCTAAAAGACAGGAAGGTGAATGTCCTTGAGTGGCCTAGTCAGAGCCCGTAACTTAAATACCATCGAAAATCTTTTTAATGGCTTGAAGAGGGCAGTCCATCAATGGTCCCCATGCAGTTTAACTGATCTTGAACAATCCTGTAAGGAGGAATGGGCAAATATTCCTCCCTCTAGGTGTGCAAAGTTGGTAGAGATGTATCCAAACAGACTCAAGGCTGTAATTCAAGAAAAAGGTGCTTCCACCAAGTATTAACTCAGGGGGGTGTTCTCATATCCAACCCAGCTATTCTACTTTTTTTCAGAAATTTTGCTTTCTTTTTTCAGATTGCAAGGTACAATTTGTAAATAAAACTGAAAAAGTCTGATTTTATTTGTCTTCCTTTTGGGCTTTAGGGCAACAAAAGGTGAACATTTTGAAAGGGGGTCGTGACTTTCTATACACACTGTAGATCTTGCCCCTGTATAACTATCATACTGATCATACAAGATTTGTTTGAAGAACAACTGAAGTAGCTTTTTCAAGATCAGTGATAATGCAAACACCTCAGGATGCTAGCCTAAGGATCTACAGGACATAGCCATTTCTTTACGCACAAGATTGAAGGAATCTGGAACCAACACCCAAACTACATGATAAAAAACGTGCTCAGCAGGATCCTGTACAAATAGCCTGCAGGAATCCTCGGATCATTAATGAAAATTAAAGACTGAATGGCCTCCTGTTATCAATAACCTTCCTTTGGTTCTTCATCTTTACTCCAAAGGTTCACATGGCTCAGGGATCCAGTGCCTGTGTGGACTGTCTGACACAGGGATTTGTGTGTTTCTGCAACACACTGGGGCTGCAGGTGATCTGCCGGCCTGCAATATTAAGGCCACAGCACAAAGTAAGGCAGTACATGATATGATTTATTTTTAGCGTCCAATTGTCAACATTAGGTTGCTTTCTAACTGACAGTTCTGTGCAACTAATACAAAAATCACTGCAATATTAAATGCCAGATGGCATGGTTATTATGTTGCACTTTCGGTAGCACACACAGAGAATGGTGGTGCAGTGGTTAGCATTGCACTTTCACAGTGCTGATAACCTCGGTTCAATTCTAGACCTGGAGTGCTGTCTGTATGGAGTAGGTATGTTCTCCCCATGTTTGTGTGGGTTTCCCATGGGTGCCCCAGTTTCCTCCCAAAGTCCAAAAACATATAAGTAGGTTAACTGTTTTATGGAAAATTTGGCCCTGGTGTAAGTGCATGTGTCACTGTGTTCGCCCTGTGATGGACTGGCATCCTGTACATCCTGACTTACAATAGTTGTATGTATACTATAATACAGGCTACATTTACTGTATATATTGCAAAGAAAACATCACCTTTTAATGTTGACATCTATTACAATAAATGTAATTAATATATAAAATCATATTAATTTGAAAAATGTTGTGCTTCATGAATGAATACAAACTCAACTTTTGTTAAGCAATGAAAAACAAAGTACAAAAAATGAAAATGTTACACTAAATGAAATATGGAACCCTTTATAGACAGGCATCATACAGTATGTACACACAAATTGCACGAACCTGTTTTGTGAAAAACGATTACAATTATTATTACAAATTATATAATATTTAAACATTTTTAAAATATTGTATATCTCATTGCACAAGCTTAATCCTAGAAAACCACTCATAAAGTGAAAATTCCTGTGATAAGTTCCAGAACTCAAACAATTTCCCTTAAACATCTAAACTTCACCTTTATACAGCACAGAATGATACTTAAGAGAGTGACTAGGGTTACTTTGAGGAGTTAGTTACTCAGGTCGTCAAACGGAATTGTTCAGAGAATGTCAGAATCTACATTTTATTCTGTTCTGAGACCTCAAGGTTTGGCAGAAGAAACAGTGCTGATCTTAAAAACCAAAAAGCAGTTTTCAACTCTGGCCTTTTAATTGAAGATCATGTTATAGAAGTCTGCATAGTTAAAACCCAAACCTGGTCACATTGCAGGCTGAAAGGATGTACAAAATAATGTAAGGTTTAAGATGCTTTAAGAAACCCATTAGTCTATCACTTCCCAGACAGGTCAAAAGTTAAAAGCACAATGCCACAATCTACTTTGTAAGAATGCCAGAAGAATTCTACCCAGTTGTGGAACAGACAAGTTGCACCTCTCTCTATCAGCTCATGGCTGTCAGTAATTTTCTACCTTATTTCTTAAAATAAAAAAGACACAAAAACAGGGTTAGTGCAATTTAGTACAGTTTGATCCTAAAACAAGATTCTGTGATCTGCTACAAAATCATGTCTAGAAATAATGATCTCAGCCAAAAAAAACACATCATCATCACCAAAAGAATATGGTGTTTCACCACAGGACTTACACATCTGTTAAGTAAATATCAGCCTTCTGCATAAGCATCGAAACCTTTCGGAATGGTACAGCTGATCTGCAACAAACACATTTAAAAATATGGACATCTATTAACTATTGGGTGACATTTAACAAAACCAACCACTTAAGAACAAGCAAATATCGCAACAATGCCTCTTAAAAACTCAAATCAATGTTTTGTGTTTTAAGTCAGACTTTAACTATACACGTTTTATAAAACAGGCAGGGTCCTAGCTTTTCTTAATTTTCCAACTGTTCTGCTTTGGATCACAAACTTCAAGTAACTGAGGTATAAAAAGCTATTATCACCCAAATTCAACAGAATATAGTTTTGGAAAGATGCAGACAGTAAGTCAAAAAGACAACTTTTTAAGTGTTTGTTTTGCAACTTGTTGCATCACCCTTTATCATAGAACCAAAAGAAAGATTCAGAAATAGATCAATATCAAGCAGGGATACGTATAAGAGGAATGTAAACACATAAGAGGACCATAGTACATATAGGGCATTGAGGTATGCAAAGCAGATATGTCTGCTTAGATGCAGGTGGATCTGGAATCAATGCTCCACACTGGCTCAGTGCAGAAGTCCTCACTTTTGGCATAAAATGAGTTCATGTCATAGAGCTGAGTGGTGAAAAGCTTTTTTTCCCCCTGTGCAATTATGTACTGACAAGACTGCCTGGCTTGTAGAGGACAGATTATTCTTTGTCATATGCAGACAACATGCCAAATTCTAGGACCAAAACCATCCAGGATGATCCCTCTGAAATTCAAAAAGTCTGAAGCATGTACACCTTTGGCAGGAACTCCCATCTTTGGCCAGGCCCTGTGTGCTCAGCCATGCCATATTAAAATATTCTCTGCCAAAATAACATTGAATTCTTTAAGCTTTGTGAGTGCGGGTGTAGATCAGTCTTCTGCAGGACCTTTTGCCCCTACTTCATTCACAAGAGCATTTTTGCTTGGTGCTTTGTCACAGTTGTACACAATTACCTCCCTGCAAAGGGTACTCATTTCAATACTGCAGGGCCCTGCTCCTAGAAGCTGTGTCACACCTCCCAGATACATTCAAGCCTCGCCTTTTCTCTTTCAGAGAAGCAGCATGACATGGAGCATTGCATTACTGATTTCCTAGAGGCACTGCAAGGCTGTGCTGATTTCTCTCAAAGACAACTGATGGCTTCAACTTTGTGTTATATAAGGAAAATAATGGCAATTCTAAATAATCAAAAAGGAATAAACAGTATTTCATTCTTCCTTGCATTTTGTTTTTTACTTTTATGTGATTTCCTTTTTACTGTAACACAGGGAAATATGGCATTCATTTTTTTAACCATTTTATGTACTGGAATCTCTGTCAATTAACATCCAGTTCTTTTTCTTAGAGTAATCACATTACTGCAAGATTTCCATTTGGTTTTTAGCTTGGTGTGCCCATGTTGCTCTAGCTTAAGAATAACCAGCGGGTAACTTTGATTGGTTGTAATGGGAAAACATTACTCATGTTTAAATCTTATGTCTGATCTCTTAAAATAGACAGAATATGATTCTGTAATTGAGATTATGTGAAAAAAAACTCTGTACTGGGTCAGTCCTGTATATTTCTGCATGACACTTGGTACTTTGCACATACCTGTTTTTGTGTAAACCAGCCTGTTATTTACTATTTAAAACAACCACTACTGTGAACACATTTATGTGGAATATACCTATTCCCACAACGTAGTTCTTTATAAACTCTCAAAGCATTCTTTTGGTAGTAAAATACAAACTCCTCCTACAGAGTAAGCCTCCAATCCGTGTTGGTGAGCAACACAAAATCTGCAGTATACTGGTCTTTAAACTAAAAGATATCTCACTTACTGTATTAGAATGAAGTGAAAAGTGTGCAAAATCTATTTCACATTTCAGATAGAACTAACAATTGTGCATTCTGAAAGAACATTCTGCACAATGACATTTAGTGCATCAAAGAAATATGAAATTGTTAGTTAAATTGCTGAAGACAAATGTGTTTCTAATTTAGCCAATAATTCTAATAAATTTAACAAATATATTTAAATAACAAAAATGTATATTCTATCTTTATTTATGAATACTATCACATGCATGCACAATATCTGGCATTTCTACCTAAAATCTCATTTTACTAATGTGCATTAAAATACATTTAGCAAAGATAATCTACAGCGACTTGTTTGAAGTACTAAATAAAGTAGTAGTAGAACCTGTAGATTTCCAAATTTCAAACCATTTCAACTTATTTCTTCTGCAGATTAAAAGTAAAAGTGTATTCTTGTGTACGATAAAAATGCGTTACTTAATATACAGTAACGTCGTCTATACAATCCAGAATGTGGCTGTCCCCGGTATGGTAAACTAGTAAAGTCAGTCTTACAGTACAGACAATACTGTATTTCAGTCGTCTTTGTAGTTTGCTACATAAAATGAACAAACGATATTCCATGAACGCTTTTAAACTCAAACAAAATAACAAAATAAAACTATATGATTTCGGAATACTGAAACTAGTTGAACCGTATTGTGAGAAAGGTTGTATTTAGCAATTAATGCTACAACATCAATACGGGATTGGCTACAAATTCCATGAATCAAACAGATACCAGCATTTATTTTTTTATCCAAAATGTCAGTTCTTCAGGAATTATTATTATATTCACTGCTAGCTTTGAAATAATCAGTTGTCCTCGAATTCCTTGTATGGTTTATTACTGTACATAAACCAGCATATTCAAAGTAACTAACTTGAACACGAAATTACGATTTATCCCACAGCTAAACCAGCTGCTAGATGTGTCTTGCTAATGAAATCCTGAAAAGCAATGATTGCTGGTCTTTAAGACACTGGGTTAGACGGATATCCACCTGAGCATTTACTTGTCTATTTCTAGAGCATCATCTTCATCTTAACCTCGAAACGGCATTTGCCCGTGGGAAATTGTATCCCTGCTAGAGGATAAAGCCAAAACATCACTAATCCCCCAAACTTGTACAATTGCCATCACCTAAAGCAAAACATCCATCGTACTCTCTGTACAATATTATATACAAACAGCATCGCATCACTTAATTTTCACTTGGGGTTCGCAGCCGGATTCCATCTGATAAGAGGCTCAAGAATCAGCAGGCAAGGATTAAACATATATACCGCTTACCTTTAGTTACCAGTTTTTATTCTCTTTCTCTATTTAAGTGTTAAGACATTACAAATCCGATGCTTTGTAGTGATCAGTTCCCGTTATTTTCATGATGGAACAGGGAATGGATGCCATGAAGCTGGGCTCGGTGGAGCTGCATGTGTTTCTGTAGGAGAATCGACTCGCCTTGCATTCTGCAGTGAGAACGGAGCATGCGCGAAAAAGGCGCACAGACCACCACCCACAGTGTCACGCTTACACAATATGCAGAAGCACACTTACACACACCAAAATTGTTAGTATGGTTTTTAAAGACTCCTTTGACAGGACCAATTTCTGTCTCCAAAAGACCAAAAAATCATTTAGGCCACTAAATGATTATTATATTATAATGTCTGTGGTAACAAAGGCCTCCAGCAACAGGGCCTCTTAATTGTAATAGGATTTCTGCATAGATTTTGAAGGCTTATCGTGTTAAAGATATTACTGACAGGCCTATGAAGGTACAGCATATAAAGTTGTGTGTCAACCACGTGGAAAAGAAGTAAATGTTTTGCATTGACAAATCTATTTAGAGTTTTCCAGTTGATGAGAAAATCAGAAAAGTGTGTTAGTGAAAGGGAATGTTCAAAATATCCACTAATTTCTCAAAGACATTCTTCTCCAATAAATGAATAGGAATAGTATTTGTGTATGCATAGGATACAACTGACTATGCAGAAGAATTAAAAATACTTCTAAGCAATGAAACTTATGTCACTGTGAAAACTGTGAATAACGTATGATTAAGGAATGTGGTACAGAACAGAAGGCGTCAGTTATGTAGAACAAATGTCACATTCACTAGAATAAAGATACTTGTTTATGGGTAAGAAGAAGATTTTTCCTTTAGAGTGAGGACAAATGAAGACGACAACATAACATCCTTATAAGTTTTTGAGCTAATGTGAGCTCAACAGGCAATTTGAAAGAGGTCAGTGTGAGAATGGATTAAAAGATTTTCAACTGATGTTGAGTATTTAAAAATATTTAAGAATATATGATTTCAAATCATCACCCTGCAACTCACAACTGGCTACTGATCTTACAGTATCTATCACTTAACTATCTTAACTTTTACTGATGCCAAGCAGAGTTGAGCTTGGTCAGTACCTGAATGGGAGACCTCCTGGGAAGCTATGGTTGCTGCTGGAAGTGGTGTTAGTGGGATCAGTTCACTCTGCGGTCTGTGTGGGTCCTAATGCCCTGGTATAGTGGCTGGGATACTATACTGAAGTGGGTGCTGTCTTTTGGAAGAGACGTTAAACTGAAGTCCTGACTCTCAGTGGTCATTAAAGATCCCCGCGCATTTCGCGATAAGAGTAGGGAGTTATCCTGGTGTCCGGACCAAATTTCCCCCCTCAGCCTTTACCATGGCCTCCAAATGGTCCCCATCTATGATTGGCTTGCACTTGCCCTGTGATGGACTGGCAACCCGTCCAGGGTGTACCCTGCCTTGTGCTTGTTGCTTGCCAGGTAGGCTCCAGCTTCCCGCGACACTGTATGGTATAAAGCAATTTGGTAAATGACATGGCATGATCTCAAATCATATTGATGGCATAAAATCTGTACATCATAATTAAATCATAATTACATATCATAGGACATGTAAATAGCAGGAACTATGTAAATATTTTAACACACTCTAGCAGCATTGTCTGTCTAGTAATATTGATAGACTTTTTTAGGTTGCCTACAAACTATGAAGCAAAATATTTAGTATGACCTTAGGTGGTATATGAAGTCCCGATTACCATCCATCTATTTTCTAACCGCCTCTTCCAATGTTGGGTCTCAGGGGAGCTGGAGCCTATCCCACCAAGCAACAGGCATATGTCAGTCCATCCCAGGACAGATACACAGACACACCCATGCACTCATACCTAGCCAGTTAATCTACCAGTATGTTTTTTGACTGTGGGAGGAAACCCTCACAAACACAAGAAGAACATATAATGAAATATATGTCTGAAATTGAATCCAGGGCCCCAGCCCTGTGAGGCAGTCAGCATTATAATATGCTCTATTATTGCCATTATTGATTATATTATAATGCAATGCTATGTTTTAATTTAAAGGCTTGCCATATAGCTTAATGTTCATCTGGACAAAATACAGTATATTCCAATCGCTAAAATATCCCTTAAACACTATTGCATGACATCTTTATTTAAATCTTAAACCTTTAATAAATTGAGTACTGTTACTTAATTAACCAAAATAAAAATAACAATGTTCATAATGTATTTTTCTGGAGTTAAATGTTCTGTTGGAAACTGTTTTTTTACAAGTGGTATGATATAGTAACTATTCGGCATTTGATATTCAGTCTTATATGTCTCATAATGTCTGTTACCCCTAAGCAGTGCCATTGATCAGTTATTCAGTTTGTCTTATCTATGTCACAGATAGCAAACAGCTGGCCCATATGATTAGTCATTAACGAACCATAAACCTCAGTAAAGGTGTAATGTTAATTTAAGGGCATTTTACAAGCTCCTGTCCTGCCTCAAACTGTTCTACTCAACATGAAATAATAAGTCCCTTATAGCTGATATTAATTGTTAAGATCAGTACCATTTTTCTATTTAAAAAAGTTATCAAAATTAAACTGCTTGTTTTGTTATGCAAACCAGATTTACAGTAACTTTACTGCATCTTTATTTAAAGACATTTATTTAAATATGGGAAATACTTCAAAAATTATTTATAGAAAAAGAAACTGGAAAGTTTTTAGACTTTAATATTTTAAGTTCTATTTCTATGTGGCATCAAATTTTGTTACTGATAATAATAATAGGGTAATAGGTAAACAGACCTTCCTGACTGCACTATGCTGGTGAATTTGCCCTTAACCTCAAACATAAATTGTTTTCTTTTTCTCACAATGACAATGAACAGGATGAAAGCATTTAATAATGTACAGTGAACCTAACAAATCTAAAAGGATCAAAAACACAGATTGCAGCAGAACGTCACAATATATGACAACAAAGAGCACAATTCTCCAGACCATGTGGGTTTTAAAATGTCACAATCTCCATAATGTTTTTGAACAGTTGTCTTTCAATCATCAAATAGAAAAATGAAATGTGGCACATGCACCACCAAAAAGACACAAATAATTTAATGATTTCACTAAAGAAACCTTAATTGAAACATTCAGATCAGTTAAATTGTAATCTCAAGTAGGCTGTAAATGCCAACAAACATTAAGGCCCAAATGCAATTTGTTTTTATATCATCTTACCACTGAGAGAAGAAATGAATGAGAGGGTTCCTCTTATAACATGTAAAATAAGGCTAAGAAGAACAGTGTAAAAGGTGGAGTAACATTAGTGGGAGAGGGTGTACAAAGAGATAAACAGCAGGTAAGAGCTGGAGGTTCAAACAACAGCAGGTAAAACCAGGGTTTGACTGGAATGTGGATGGTGCCAGTGAATACAGTACCTATAGAAAGTCTACATCCCCCTTGGAGTTTTTCACAACTTGAGAATTTTTGCCACTCGTCAACACAAAGTACTCTATAATGTGAAAGTAAAAAAGAAATCCAGACATTTTACTAAATTAATTTATAATAAGAAACAGAAAATAATTGAATGCATAAGTATTCACCCCCTTGCTACTCCCCCTCTTAAGGGCGCTCCAGCCCTTCCTTGTTCTACCTCATTCACCACACCTGTTCCTTATTCCAGCCCCTCTTTAGTTCCACCTTAAAAGCCAGATGTAGACATCACCCGAGGTTCCTCATTGAATCCCGTTTCGTGAGAGCCCGGGGTCCTGACTGTGGGTGGCCATCCTCTAAAACTGAGTGTCCAAGCAAAAAGGGCCATAGTAAGGGAGGCCACCAGCTCTAAAGGAGTTACAGTCCTCCATGACAGAGATGGGAGAAATAGTGCTTAAGAAAACAATAGCACGCACACTTCATAAATCTGGCTTGTAAGGAAGGGTGGCAAGAAGAAACCCTTTGTTGAAAAAAGTTCATATACTGTAACATCTCACTTGGAGTTTATATGAGAAACTCCATATGAAAGTACATATGAGAGGTTTAACAATTTGGAGGAAGATTTTATGGTCTGATGAGACCAAAATTGAACTTTGTTTTGTGCAAACCTAACACAGCACATCACACTGAGAACACCATCCCTACAGTGAAGCATGGTGGTGACAGCATCATGATTTGGAGGTGCTTCTCTGCGGTACGGACTGGAAAACATAAAGATAGAAGGAAAAATGGATGGAGCTAAGCACAGAAAACTCCTGGAGAAAAATGTGCTGCAATCCACAAGAGCACTTGGACTTGGAAGATGATTCATCTTCCAACAGGTCAATGACCCAAAACATACAGCAAAAGCCACACTGGAGTGGCTTAAAACTGTTGTAACAGAAGAAATAAGGTTCTTGATCCCGAGATGAAGTAAAACAAATGAGTTTATTGCATGCAAGGAACAATAAAGCCGAAGTCTTGTTTCCCGCATGAAACAACAAAACCGAAGTATTGTTCAACGTACTGTTACAAACTTTTGGGTTATATAGTGTTTTCTTCTCTGTTTCTGACGTCACTCGGTCTGATGGTAAAGAGGGGGGTTCATGGTATTTGGCCAGTTTACGATGTTCTGGACAAATGGTCAGTTTAACATTACACCCAGGGGGGTTCCTAGCTTGCATCTGCAATCCTTATCAGTTAACCCCCTTTCCTGCCATAAACCCCAGCTTGTGACTTAGAAGTCTAAACCCCCTACAGAAAGGATTAAATTCAAACCCCCGTCTACACATCTTTCTTCATTCCCCCCTTATAAAATATGGCATACGTCAGTGTAGCCTATTTTTATACATACAATGTCAGGGCAGATATTTCCTTTCTTGGCGAACAGGTATGTATTGCCATGTCATTGTACGTTCCACGGTTATAGCAAGATGTGATACATGTTTTTGTGAACGTGATGATTACAATTATACATATAAACAATACTATTCCTACAAATAAACACTATAAAAAGGTGCCACCCCAGGCCCCAAACACAGACTTTACCCAAGATCCAGTTCCCCAATTTTCATTATAATAGTCCTGATATTTCTGTCCCTCATTGTAAATGTGTTGGGCCAGATCTGAGATGTGCTCAGAATTATCAGGAATATATGTGCAGCATTCAGTGCCAATTACTGCACAAGTTCCTCCTTGGGCCGCCAGTACATAATCTAAAGCTAGTCGGTTCTGCATGGCCACTGTTCTGAGGGCTACCATCTCATCATTAACAGCCTTCAGACTAGATGAGGTAGAATTTGCTAATTCTTCTAAAGTCGAGGCCATTTGAATTAACTCTCGACTCAGAAAGTTCATGCTGGCTTGTGGAAATATTATACCTAAATAATATTCCCAATCAGCCAATTTTCTTTGTGGTCTGTGGTTAGGTCCGAAGGGGCTGTGGATTTGAACACGGATATGAGGAACCACATATCCTAAATAACATGAGCCAAACCACTGGGCTGGCAACCATGGGTAGGCTCGTTTTCCACAAATGAAAGATGTTCCGTTTGGCGCTCCCCATGCCTCTGAAAATAAGAAGCTTATACCGAATTGTGGGGTGTGACGATCCCATCCTGGAATTTGGAAGGTAGAGGTGGATATATTTGCAGCGATGGTAAGGTTGCAAAGACTCCATCCAACCAAGTGCAGACCATTAGTGTGCTCAGAACATATGTTTCCCTCACGTTCCTTATTTAGAGTCAGGTATGGTGGTGTATGG
This sequence comes from Lepisosteus oculatus, assembly GCF_040954835.1. NCBI lineage: Eukaryota > Metazoa > Chordata > Actinopteri > Semionotiformes > Lepisosteidae > Lepisosteus > Lepisosteus oculatus. The sequence goes on along the minus strand of NC_090703.1, from coordinate 36,786,298 downwards.
CTTCTGTTATATTTAGGAGCGTAAGAGCCTGTGAAACTCGTGGGCTCTAAGCCTCGCTCCTGTAGATATTGTAATGTTGCAGGTTCAAGTTGTGTTATGGCAACCCCCATAGTTTGTCATATTAAAATCTCCTAAATTATCCCTCCAAATGATCATGCCTATGACTTCCTCGCGACGCCAAGGAATGGCTCCCATAGGAAGTCCTCCCTGTACATATTTGGGTAAGGCGGCACACACCCAGCAGGCACTTTGGTTGGTTTTCTTAGCTGTCAAATAGGAGAGGCCTAAAAAGGAATTAATTCCATGTTCTCCTTTGTGGGAGAGATGATCATTAATTCCTGCGGAACATAGTCCTACAGCAACAATTATCATTATTGACAGAAATGATTTCATTCTGGGTCTGTAAATGGGGATGAGGCTCGTCGGCAGTGTGACTCGTGGATCCAGCAATCTTTTCCTTCCACTCGAACCGCAGACTCGGTTGTCAACAGGAACCGTCCCACCTGGGCTGGAGAACCTGTGAAGGAAATTTCCTGATCCACACCCACTCTCCTGGGATGAGGTTGTGCCCTCCTTCAGGTGGTGGTCCCCACGCCTCCAGGACCTGCTCGCGGGCTCCTTGGGTCGCTTCTGTCAGCAACTTGCAATAATACAAAGGAATGGTTGATCCATCTGAGGAAACCCCAGTCTCAGCACCTGTAAGAGAACTTGTTTCAAATTATTAAAGGCGGCTTTTGCTGCGGGAACCAAGGCAATCTTGTCCTTGTACTGCACTCCCCCCTTAAGCAGATCTGTTAAGAGTTGTGCTCACCCTGTAAAAAACATTGCACCCAGGCCCTGTTAAAATTTCACAATGCTAGACACAAAAGGGCCATATCATAACTGCTTCTATTAGACACTCTAAAGCTGAAGCAACTCAGACTTGTGGGTTTCCTCGTCAGGGGAAGCACTCAGAATACCATCAACATACTGAGTGATCACAGTCAGTTGAAGCCACGTGATACCCTGTTCTGGATAGTCATTCTTTGTAATGCATAATATTCCAACCCAATAGATCTGGGATAAAACCACCCATTAAAATCTGGTACTCGGCTTGCTGTCCCAATACTCCTGTGGCCTCCTGCCCTCTTCCCATATACATTAATCTATAGCACACTGTCGAACAGAGGAGTGAAACAAGCATGACAGTAGTGCTCCAGTATCCCCTAACAGAGAAACCAACACTCCATTAACAGTACATTTTTAACCACTTGACTGGGACAGACTTAGGGAGGCTACAAGGGATTTACAGGATCTAATTGTTAGGTAAACAGATTTTCTCACAAGACGTTATTTTCCCCAGTCTCGATTCTAAACCTACAGCGTTTCAGCATGTCTGGTTTCGAGACATTCGAATAAAACCAAATTGTTTCCATTATTGCAACTAATTGTATAAAAATACAAAAACTGTTTAACTACTTTTACGTCCACATGTACTGTACTTATACGTTTCAGACGCTCTTATATTTTCCAGTCTCCTTAAGTTGATTTTCGTCAAGTCTCTTTAGTTACGTCTCTAGCCAGTCCCGCTGGCTAAACACACTCACACCGTCATTTAGTAGACCAAAACTCACAATTACACACATACATGCTGGCACACAAATTCATAAAACACACATACACATCGAGAATATATTTTTCTCTTCGTAATACAATGTGCTGTATTCTTGTTTTACTTCTACATGAATCCTTTTAATTCCTGAAGCGCACTCCAGGTTCGCTGCATTTCTAATTTCGGGTGCGGTACTTTAGCCCACCGGTCAATATCTTACGGTTTTGGATTTGATCATATGGGGGAATCAGGGAAGGTAGGTGCGAGTGCAGACCTCCTCGACGGGGTGCGAGACAGTGTTAGAGTGGCGCTGTCATCAACGGCGCCAGCCCCTGCTACATCAAGTCCTTTCCCAGTTCGAGTGAGAGTACAGATCTGCGGGCGCCCTCCCTCTAACAGGGGAGACCCTGATCCGTCTTTATCACACTCATACCAAGTGTTATCCCAATCAGACCCCCCTTCTCCATATGGCCACTGTGGGAATTGATCCCAATTATTTTCATTTCCTGCCTGTTTGTTCCCCTGTGGGAGAGCAGGATATAACTTAGTCGCCGGCTGTAGCACATTAACCAGTGCAGCGTGACCAGAAGTTAATTCCTTCTTTAGTTTCTCATTCTCCTGTACTGCCTCTTTTAGCTTTTTTTTTCTATACTCTTTCGTAGCGAGTAAAGTATCTTTTCTTCCGGGTTTTTGTTTTCCCCGTAAACACACTTTTAAATCACATCCCAATTTCTTTTTTTTTCCTCATGTATCTGCCACCACTGGTGCTGGCCGTGCAACAGGGTGGGAGCTACATGCTTGTGCTTTTACCAATCAATACTCATATGCTTTCTTTACAGGCGTCTTCGCCCCAAATTCCCTCTGACAAACTCAGCTTTTCCCATATTTTTCTCCTTCCTTTCCGTCAACTTACACTTTTCCGATATATAAACAGACCCTTCCACCACTTTCTCAAACCATCAGTTAGCACACATGTTCGGTCTCTTTTACTTTTGTCGTGTGTGAGGTAACAGCTCATACAATAAGGGGATGCTTTCACTTGAAAAACCTGTGCATTCCTGCACTCATTCAGCCAAGGGCGTCTGTTACCTCCAGATCTAAATGCCTCTCAGAGACTTTAGAGGACTTACACCACACTGTTCACAGGTAAGAAACGAGACCTCGAAAACCCCCTTTCTTGATCAGTAATTCACCATCCCCAGAACGCCAGCATCGCTGCTTTTGCCCCGGGGTGGACTTACGCACTGAGCTCAATCAGGGCGATTCTCGGGTCTCAATGTCCTTTAAATCCTGCTACTTAATGCTTTGCTCTTTTATTAAGAGGTGTGTTTATGTTAGTGTCGTGCGTACGTATATGTATTTCACAAACAAGGAAAACACCAAAAACATACATACATATATATCTATCTCTTCTACTCCTGTTTCCTTTAAAACAAAAAACCACGCCACGCCAATCCGTGCACGATCAAGGCGTAGCTAATCTCAGGACCCCGGGCGCAATTAAGGCCCACACCAATCCTGGATTATACGTGCATTTAATGTACCACTCAGCTCCAGAACCCCGGGCGCAATTAAGGCCCACACCGATCCTGAGCCACAGAACTCCGGGCGCAATTAAGGCCCAAACCAGTTCTGACCTTCAGAACTCCGGGCGCAATTAAGGCCCACACCAGTCCTGAATTACGTGCATTTAATGCACCACTCAGCTCCAGAACCCCGGGCGCAATTAAGGCCCACACCGATCCTGAGCCACAGAACTCTGGGCGCAATTAAGGCCCAAACCAGTTCTGACCTTCAGAACTCGGGGCGCAATTAAGGCCCACACCAGTCCTGAGCCTCAGAACTCAGGGCGCAATTAAGGCCCAAACCAGTTCCGACCTTCAGAACTCCGGGCGCAATTAAGGCCCACACCAGTCCTGAACTTCACGGTAAGGGTCCAAAACCGGTTCAAAAACTCCACGCGCAATTAAGGCATACACCAGCTTCGAACGCCTGTACACAATACCGCGGAACCCCTGCCAGACCAAATTCTGGGCTTACAGCAAACAACCCATTACATACACCGGTGTCTTCCCCGGGCCAGAGGAATTCAGAAACTCACATTTACTCCATCATCTCGGGCGATTCTTGCAGGGAGCAGAGATTTCCCAATCAGTCAGAGAGAGTCGGGATTTTTTTTTTTTTAAAAAGAGGAGTCCTTACCTCTTAGTAATGTGAGCGCTGACCGTCTCTCCTGCCGATGGGAAGTTTTGCGCCTTCTGGAGCATCCTGCCAACTACGCCAAATTTGTTGTAACAGAAGAAATAAGGTTCTTGATCCCGAGATGAAGTAAAACAAATGAGTTTATTGCATGCAAGGAACAATAAAGCCGAAGTCTTGTTTCCCGCAAGAAACAACAAAACCGAAGTATTGTTCAACGTACTGTTACAAACTTTTGGGTTATATAGTGTTTTCTTCTCCGTTTCTGACGTCACTCGGTCTGATGGTAAAGAGGGGGGTTCATGGTATTTGGCCAGTTTACGATGTTCTGGACAAATGGTCAGTTTAACATTACACCCAGGGGGGTTCCTAGCTTGCATCTGCAATCCTTATCAGTTAACCCCCTTTCCTGCCATAAACCCCAGCTTGTGACTTAGAAGTCTAAACCCCCTACAGAAAGGATTAAATTCAAACCCCCGTCTTCACATCTTTCTTCAAAACCAAAAAGGTTAATGCCCTGGAGTGGCCCAGTCAAATCCCAGTCCTCAATCCAATTGGGCATCTGTGGAATTACTGTTCAGAGATAATTGCCGTTCACAAATGGTCTCCATCCAACCTGATGGAGCCTGAACAATTTTGCCAAGAAAAATGGGCAATAATTCCAGTGTCAATATGTGCAACGCTGATAAACACTTATCCAAAGGTAAGGCTCACAGCTCACAGCTGTAATTGCTGCCGAAGATGGTCTTACCAAGTATTAACTCGGGGGGGTTGAATACTTATGCATTCAAATATTTCCTATTTTTTTATTTTTAATTAATTTAGTAGAATGTCTGGTCACTCCTGGTTCCTCATTGAATCACGTTTCATGAGAGCCCGCGGTCCTGCTGCGTCTGGCTCCGTTATGGTTTTAAACTTCTGTTCCTGATTCCCTGCCCTGCCGGTCCCGACCTGGCTCGTGCTTTTAACCCTTGGATGGATCTCGTGGCCTTGGACTCTACTCTTCCGTTTGGATTCTCCGTTTGGACTTTGGCTTTGTTTGTTTGCCCGGACTCACTTCCCCAGGACATCGGCTCACCTCGGACACGCCCCCCTGTATCCAGACCCTTTCCTGCATGACTTTCTCCCTAGTGTATCTTCACAATTCCGGATCACGTCGTCTCCATAGGGCCCGGAAAGAACTGTTCGTGACATGACTCTGCCATGTTATTGAAGCTAATAGCCTAAGTCAGTGGTTCCCAACCGTAATCTGCTTGTTTCCTTCCCAGTTGAGCTCTAGATCTCCTTGGCTGATAACTTAATTTGCACAGCTGCTCCAGAGTGACTTCTGAAGTTACTTCTGAGTACAGAAAAAAATCCTACTCCAAAGGTAAGGTTTCCAAAAGCTTCTGAATAGAAAACCTTATCCAGCTGCTCTTGAACTTGCTTGGTTTTATAACAAAACTAGTCTTACTACATGATCAATTTATAATGAACAGACAGATGGGAATGACTGCAGACCAGACAGTCTGCAACAATGCTGGCACACCTAAAGTCTGACACCTCCAGCATGTTAATTTTGTTTTTTACTTTTTCAGTGGTCTGTCCTTGTTTTTTGGACCCCAGATCTATCATGTTGGTCCCCTCTCAGCAAAGACTAAGATACTCTTCTTTCTCAGTGGCTTTTATTTACTCAGTTCCACTATCACAACCAACACCAATGCTTTCAAATTGGCTCAGTGACACCTGGTTTCTTTTACTGAAGAGCACTTCTTAAATCAATTGGCACTGGACAATTATCAACTCAATTAAATCCATGTTCCATGTTTGCAGCTATCACTTATATATAAATGCTACAGTACATGCAGTATATCTCCACTAAAAACATTAATTTTCCCCATCACCATTCTATTGATCCTGCCTGTCCAGGGAACACTGATCTTTAATAAGAACGTGTTCCCCCAGAGACACCAAGTAGCTAATTTGTTGTTCTCTCTGATTAAACACAGGCCACCCATCTACTGATGTTAAGACTCAGGGATTGTTAGGAGTTTGGATGATTAATTTAAACGTATATACAGTGCCTTGCGAAAGTATTCGGCCCCCTTGAACTTTTCAACCTTTTGCCACATTTCAGGCTTCAAACATAAAGATATAAATTTTTTATTTTATGTGAAGAATCACCAACAAGTGGGACACAATTGTGAAGTGGAACGAAATCTATTGGATTTTTGAAACTTTTTTAACTAACAAAAAAATGAAAAGTGGGGCGTGCAAAATTATTCGGCCCCTTTACTTTCAGTGCAGCAAACTCACTCCAGAAGTTCAGCGAGGATCTCTGAATGATCCAATGTTGTCCTAAATGACTGATGGTGATAAATAGAATCCACCTGTGTGTAATCAAGTCTCTGTATAAATGCACCTGCTCTGTGATAGTCTCAATCTCTCTGTGATAGTCTCAAGGTTCTGTTGAAAGCGCAGAGAGCATCATGAAGACCAAGGAACACACCAGGCAGGTCCGTAATACTGTTGTGGAGAAGTTTAAAGCCGGATTTGGATACAAAAAGATTTCCCACGCTTCAAACATCCCAAGGAGCACTGTGCAAGCGATCATCTTGAAATGGAAGGAGTATCAGACCACTGCAAATCTACCAAGACCTGGCCGTCCCTCTAAACTTTCAGCTCGGACAAGGAGAAGACTGATCAGAGATGCAGCCAAGAGGCCCATGATCACTCTGGATGAACTGCAGAGAACTACAGCTGAGGTGGGAGAGTCTGTCCATAGGACAACAATCAGTCTTACACTGCACAAATCTGGCCTTTATGGAAGAGTGGCAAGAAGAAAGCCATTTCTCAAAGATATCCATAAAAAGTCTCGTCTAAAGTTTGCCACAAGCCACCTGGGAGACACCCCAAACATGTGGAAGAAGGTGCTCTGGTCAGATGAAACCAAAATCGAACTTTTTGGCCACAATGCAAAACGATATGTTTGGCGTAAAAGCAACACAGCTCATCACCCTCAACACACCATCCCCACTGTCAAACATGGTGGTGGCAGCATCATGGTTTGGGCCTGCTTTTCTTCAGCAGGGACAGGGAAGATGGTTAAAATTGAGGGGAAGATGGATGCAGCCAAATACAGGACCATTCTGGATGAAAACCTGTTGGAGTCTGCAAAAGACCTGAAACTGGGACGGAGATTTATCTTCCAACAAGACAATGATCCCAAACATACAGCAAAATCTACAAAGGAATGGTTCACAAATAAACATATCCAGGTGTTTGAATGGCCAAGTCAAAGTCCAGACCTGAATCCAATCGAGAATCTGTGGAAAGAGCTGAAAACTGCTGTTCACAAACGCTCTCCATCCAACCTCACTGAGCTCGAGCTGTTTTGCAAGGAAGAATGGGCAAGAATTTCAGTCTCTCGATGTGCAAAACTGATAGAGACATACCCCAAGCGACTTGCAGCTGTAATCGCAGCAAAAGGTGGCTCTACAAAGTATTAACGCAAGGGGGCCGAATAATTTTGCACGCCCCACTTTTCATTTTTTTGTTAGTTAAAAAAGTTTCAAAAATCCAATAGATTTCGTTCCACTTCACAATTGTGTCCCACTTGTTGGTGATTCTTCACATAAAATAAAAAATTTATATCTTTATGTTTGAAGCCTGAAATGTGGCAAAAGGTTGAAAAGTTCAAGGGGGCCGAATACTTTCGCAAGGCACTGTAGTATACTGCTACTCTGAAAAGCAATGCAGGTCCTAACATATCTTGTCAACCCTGGTATGGCTGGCCCACCCTGTTCATCCACAACACACTTCACCTTCACTGAATTTGGCAAGACCCACCTCTGACAAACCTAAGCTGTTTAAGATGTATACCGTATGTTTAAGCAGAGACGTGCATAGACCTTCTGGTGGGCTCAAAAGGGGAGAAGGGGCACTTTCTGGGGCAGGATTTGTTACATTAGATTATCCTGGACACAAATCAGTGCACGCTTGTATTTCTGTGTTTTTTAATTTTACAGGAAGTTTGGATGTGACTTCAGAGGCCCCCTCTACTGAGCATATACATTATTTTCCTGGTATAACACATCTGAACAAGAGGACAGAGCAAATAAAATAATTACTTTCTAATTACATGCAATACCAAATGCAATCTCTTTCCAATTTAAGAGCAAGATTTCACAAGATTACACATAAAATCAAAGAATTTTGTTTCCCCAAAAAGTGTCTATTGTGGGACAAATATTCAGGAAGCCACTACAAATTATCATCTTAAATAAAGAAACAGATCATTTACTTGTCTTATAAAGCATTATATCTCTGTTATTATTATTATTATTATTATTATTATTATTATTATTATGTACTGGATATCTGTTGAAATTGCTCAATATACACTACTACACGTTTAAACATATTTTATGCATAACACATCAGTTTTATAATTACATATTAAGCTATCAATTAAATTCCAATAGAATAATTTGTTGGTTGTGTCCTAAAAAATACTTGGCAGAGATATCCAAAAATTATAATGGAATTACTACTCATATAGCCTGTATATTTTTTGTAAATAGGCTACAGGCAGTTTTGATATTCGTCAAAACTTAAGTCATACAACTTTTACCGATGTAATCATTCTTGTGAGGCAAGACTCTTCTGTTATAAAGGCATACGTAGAATGTAGCCTAAGGAACTGTCGTTTTTATGACAATTTACCTGTTCGTCTGCTGCTAGTTGTGACTCAGTTATGAAGCAATGTACTCCCTTTAGCTGCCTCCCTAAATTCATTCTCTCTTTTTTTCTGAAGGCATGCTCTCCTGTTTCTGTAACTGAACATATACAACTAGATTATCCATGTTAGTTGTTTATATCAAATACAAAAAGACTGGCTTGTCTACTCAGTTACCTACATTTTCTTGAGAAAAATCTCATATCTAGCTAGCTAAGTAGCCATGCAGACAATAACATGGAGAGTTCGTCAGTTTGCAAACTTAGAATAGGTGAATGAAAATTGTCTTTCTTAAACACAAAGGGCTCAATACAACACCCTTGGTGTATTACTTTTGTGTAGTCCTTCTGAAAAATCAGTGTATCTTCCCACCGTTCAAAAATGTTTAACACGACCTCCACAAGTGTAGTAGCCTACTGTGCGTTGTTTATTGCAACTGAGGGCAAAGGGGCATAGGCTTGACCCACTGCAGCCATTCTGCTCTGCACGTCCCTGTGTAAGTGACCTCAGCCTATTACAAATGCCAGCAGCTACAGTATATCACTCTGCACCTCACAACTGGCAACCCACTGAAGCTAAGTAGGTGTGAGCCTGGCCAGTGCCTGGATGGGAGACCTCCTGGGGAAAAACTAAAGTTGCTGCTGGAAGTGGTGTTAGTGGGAACATTAGGGAGCACTCACCCTGCAATCTGTATAGGTCCTAATGCCTCAATATAGTGACGGGACACTATAGTGTTAAAGGTTCAGTTCTGTGGATGAGACATAAAACAGAGGTCCTGACACTGTGTGGTCATTAAAAATCCCAGGGAGCTTCTCAAAAACAATAGGGATGTAACCCTGATGAGCTAGCCAAATTTCACATTGGGCCTTACTAATCATGGACTCCTAGTAATCCTCATCTTTGAATTGGCTTTGTCACTCTGTTCTCCTCCACTCAGGTACTGTAGCTGATGTGTGTGGTGAGTGTTCTGGTGCACTATAGCTGTCATCCCATCGTCCAGGTGGGTGCTGCACATTGGTGGTGGAGGGGAGTCCCCATTACCTGTTAAGTGCTTTAAGTGGAGTGCCCAGAAAACCGCTATATAAGTATTAATTAAAATAGCTCTTCTCTTGTCCCAGAACAATTCTTACTCATCCTCTCATCACAGACTAAAATCTAAACACAGACTGAAACCTTTTTCTGCCTAGTTGTTCTTATAAGCCTTATAGGAGTGACTCTTAAGTAGCTCATATGAGTTACTTATTCTGCAGATGACTGACCTTATCCTGTCATCTGTTTTTGCTCATGTGGAATTTCAGCTCTCACAGATTTCTAAATTATTTGGAGAACACAAGGAAACTTCAGGGCCAATTTCCCAGATCCCAAAAATATTTTTTTTACTACGGGAAGAAACCAGGGCATCCTGAGGAAACCCAAGCAAATATAGGATCTGTACCACTGTGCTTCCAAAACTAATTATGTTCAATGAAACGATCAGAAGCCACTGATACAACATTTCCAACATTTCCAACAGTCACTCAGGATGGGGGTAGTAGCCATGTATTTCAGAGTTGCTAATATACTGCTCACCTGTAAGAAGACCTTACAAAACTGACCCAAGTAATTATAAACCAATAAGCCTGACTTTCATTATATGTAAGTTTAGGGAAACAATTATTAGACCTTTAATGTACCTACCTAGGGAAAGGTCATCATGGATCTTGCCTTGCCAAACTGTTAGTTCTTTGAACAAGGATAATGGAAACACATGGAGCATACAATATTGTATATTTACTGTAGATTAAATATTAATTTTCAAATAAAACATGATTGGCATTCAGGGAATTATGCACATTTGAATTAAAAAAATAAAAATGATTAAAACATAGAATATAGCAAATACAATTTGCAAGTGAATGTTCAAATGTGAGTGATCTAATTAGTGGAGTACCACAGGGATCTATACTAGAAACGTAGCTCTTCCCAATGGTCTATATTCTGATATTTTTAGAAAGGTGTCATGTTTGTAGATTACACCAAATTAGTAGGATTAGTGAGCACTGCAGAAGCAGCAGATTAAATAAGATTTTGATAAAAATGAAGACTTTGCAGATGACATTTTATGTAGACAACCGCAGGGCTCTAAAAACATAAACTTCTTAACGATCCATGATGCTGAGCTAGAAGAGCCTTTTTTTAAAAAGACAATTTGGGGAAGGAATAAAAATGGAAAACAAAATGTTAAAATACTTACATGAATGCCAGAATTCAAATCAACGGATGCTAAGTTAAAGTTGTATAATACACTAACTGGGTGTATGATTTTAGTGACTACATTATAAAGATTTTGCTCCTCTGGAACCAGTCCAAAAAAAGTTGAGAGCAGAATTCTGGGAATGTCCAGCACTGACAGACTGAAAGAACTGAACTTTATATAAGCTTATATGTGCTATTTCATCTTTACCATCTACCTGGTCTTTCTCACACCTGAAGAAGGCTCCACAGCCTAAAATGTTGTGTTTCCTTTCTTTTCAGCATGGAATAAACCTGTTACCTGTTCCTTTGCAGCCTACGCACGGTGACACAGCTACCTACTGTACTTGAACTACTTATATAAGCTTATAACCTTATATACTGTACAATTTTCAGCAGACTACAAGGACATGATGCAAGTACTCAAAATCATCAAATACTAATACTGATACACTTTAGATATTGTTGTTACGACCCTAAGTGTCTAGGGGAAAAGGGGTGTAACATTTAGGATAATTCTTTTGGAAGCAGGGGGGGGGGGTTGGTGAGGGACTAGGAAGTATGATAACAAGGGTAAGGAACTAGAGTGGTGCCAAAGGAAAGAAAATAAACAAAATGGAGCTGGCTAGGACAGTGAGGGAAAGCTAATCTGACTACAAAAGAAAACCCGAAACACACGGTCTTCAGCGTCTTAAACACCCTAGCTAACCTGCACTGACTACCCAAAACCATACAAGACAAACGGCACTCACCCGTACTAAACTATTGTACTAATACAAAATCAACTAAGTGTGTAAGTGTACCCAACAACCTAAACTAACCTTATATACAGAAGTTCACACAAAAACACAAGTGAACCAGGAAGACAAATAAGGGAAAACAAAAGTAATAAATAGGAGTAGGGTACAAAAAGAACACAAAAGTTGAACATGTAACACTGGGGCAAGGTAATGACAAAACAAGGATGAACACACAAACAAACGAAAGTACAAAGAAACTAACGTAAATCCAACAAAACAACAAAGCCAAAGCTATACAAAAATACACGCAAAGCAAAGCAAAGCAAAGCAAAGCAAAGCAAAGCAAAGCAAAGCAAAGCAAAGCAAAGCAAAGCAAAGCAAAGCAAAGCAAAGCAAAGCAAAGCAAAGCAAAGCAAAGCAAAGCAAAGCAAAGCAAAGCAAAGCAAAGCAAAGCAAAGCAAAGCAAAGCAAAAACCAAACAGGACCAAAGTCAAACAAAAGGCCTCTCCTTGCTGATGACCTCCAGGTTATATACTGAATAAGATGTGTTCTGATTGGCTGAGAGCTAATTGATGATGACATCATACTGAAAGTGTGGTGTAATGGTGGGCCAATGGGGAAGGGAGAACAATCAAGGGTCAGCAGTGTGGAACATAGAAAAAACACAAACAGAACACACACTGGGACGTAACAATTGTCTTTACAGAAAAGTAAAGAAAATAAGTTAAAAAAAGTGATAACAATGAAAACAGCAACAAAGTCAGGAGGTAAAATTAGCACAAAGACACCGAAGGACCTATAATGTAACAGAAGATGTAAAGGAGCAGACAAACACTAATTAAAAAAAGCCTTTCTATAAAAGAAAGTTATAAGTCTGGATTTTAATGCCTTGAGGGAAGGTGTATCTCTGAAACCCCTGGGGATTCCAGTTTTGAGGCATAGCAAGAAAAGGCCCTGTCACCCAAAGAATGTTGATGAGCTTGAGAGAGAGACAGGAGAGTCAGACGAGTGAAGGTTTCAGGTAGAGAATATGAAGATAACAAGTTAGACAGACAGTAAGGTGCCAAGCCATGTAGAGCCTTTTACTATATGTGAGCATGAAGATTTTGAAGTTGACACAAAATCTGATAGGAATTGAAACCCAAATCCAAATCAGTGCAAGGACTCCAAGACAGGTGTAATGTCTCCAAGACAGGTGTAATTGCTTGCGCAGTATCTGGTCAAGATACTAGCTGCTGAATTCTGAACATTTATGAGTTTTTTCAGTATGGATTTAGATACTCCAGCAAGTAGGGCGTTGCAGAATCAATTCCAATGTGTTGACCAGCTTTTCAACAACAGTCAGAGACAACATAAGACGTAGTGAGGCAATACTTTGATAAAGGTAACGCAGTGGACATCTTTAAGATGAACAAGGAAGCACAGATCAGAGAACAGAAATATAATATATTTGGGAGTGTATGAACAACTGAGAACAGGGGGAACGTCTTTAACTAAAGGGGTGCAGGACTATGGAATAAGCTGTCTAGTCGTGTGATTGAAGTCATGAATGGCTTCCTTCAAGAAATGCCTGGATGAGGTCCTCAATCCATAACTATCAAATGGGACTGATGGTCTGAATGGCCTCCTCTCGTTTATAATCTCCCTAATGTTCAAATGGATTGTGCAAACAGACAAAAAATCAAGATCCTATAACTATTAGTTATTTATTCAGAATATGCTCTCAGATTATTATCAACTGGAAAAAGAAAATGATTGTATTGTATCTATGTAAAACACAGAACTGAAGAAAAGTTAATATTAGGAATAGACAGTCCTTGTATTTAAAAAAAGAAAAAGACAATTTAGAGTAACAGTGGCAAGCCATATGATTGACAAGGCAACTTGAGTTTCTCTGAAAAAAGAGTTGAGAGGCTCCTCTGATAAGAGGATGGATGGCAGTGAGTTGGTAGTTTGTTTCTTCCAAAGACCACAGGTCAAAGATCACTGTTCATCACCCAAAGATTCACCAATGAGGGACCCACTGGGTGGGTACCAGAACTATACCCGATAGCATTCCAACCTGTCACCAACTTGTGATGTCATAGTCTACCTTAAAAACTAGCTCTGTTATATGTGCCTGAAATAGGACAGTTTGTCTCTTTCATTTATGTCAACAACCTGAATATCCAAGCATATTCAGTACCAAGCTATATCCAGGACGAGCCATGTTCTCTCAGCTGTGTAGCAGCCAGACCTTATACAGCTGCCAGAAACACTAGACAAAGTTCTCCCCTCCTCCTCCCTCTTCTCTGGACTGGGATACTCCCACACAGAGCAAGCAAAAGCCAAGTTGGACCACAGACCAACCCAGCCCAGCTCCCTCTTCTCAGCAGGAACTTTAAACTTGTCAAAGAATGTTTGGCCAAAAGCTGTTTGACTATGAAACAACATTATTAACATTGTAATTCTTGACAACTGAACTATTTTTCTGAGCATGTTTGATGTTTAGTTCACAATGGTAAATACAAACAAAATTGAAATTATGAAACCTTCTTCTTGTAATCCCTGAGTTAGCACTTTTGTATTAAAGCAGATCATTTCACAAATCTATTACGTTTGTGGTTTGTTATGCGACTGTAAATTATTATTTTATTGATTCCTAAGTTGTCAATGTGCTCTCACAATGTACTGCTCTTAAATTATGTTACAGTGTTACAGTGCAAAACTTAAAAGTTATTGTAAGTTATTACAATAACTTTGCAGAAAAAATATATTAATAAGTAAGTTATTGTACTACAGCAGAGACTTTACTGTTGTCACAGTGAATTTAAACCCTCACATTATTACATCACAAAAATTTAAATTACCTGCCTTTGGGACATAGAAGTAAACAAAAACACCAGGAAAAATCCCAAACAAAAATAAAGAGAAGATGCAAACTCCAAACAGACAGTCCCTTAAGGCCTAATATAAACAGTACTGTAGAGCTGTGAAATGTCTGTTCTGACTGAAACACCTCTGCTACTGTACACCATGAGCACAATAAGAAAAAAATGTCAGTGCTCATCAAACAACAACCTGTTATTGCCTCAGCTACATGGCTTTCTATGCTCAAGAAAGATACTTTGGGTTGTTTTCACTGGGTCAGTAATGGCATAATGACAGCTTTAGAAGAAGCTCAATGTTTCTCCTTTAACTTGGACCATATACTTAGGAAACCATGGCCGTTACCAGACACATTTACTTAGGAAGTTTCTGCCTTCAAAACATACAAAATAATGAAACATATAAAGTGCATTATGAGACTCAAGCATTATGAGATAAAAGTAATTCAACAGTGTTTCTCCTATTTATATGGAGTTTATATGTTCATGTGGGTTTTCATTGACTGCTCCAATTTTTTCTCACAGCCCAAGGACATACTGGTACTGTAGGTTAATTGACTTCTGAAAAATTGGTCCTGGTGTGAGTGTATCTATCCATGCACTGCAATGGACCGGTGTCATCCTGAATTGGATGAAGTAGTTTGAAAATGGATAGTTGGATTAACATATTTCTAATGTTAAATATATCTATTTTTGGGAACTGGGACTTTAGAACCATCCATAAACTGTTCCGATATTTACAGTAGGTAAGTTTCTTTGCCACAAGGTGGCAGTGTGAGGCTGCACAAGAAGACTATTGCTGCAAGGAGCATTTAAAGACTGCACATTCTACAGCTTTTTAGTGCAGTTCCTGAGTATTTAGAATTTTATTTGTGAAGTATCAGAGACATTCATTCACAGAAACTAAGTAAATAGTGAAAACTCTTACAATTTATGTATTGACTGAATAAACTGTTCTGGACAAATATGTTTGTTAATGTTCTATGCCCTAAAAAGAAAATGTAAAAAGAGAATTATAAAGGTGGTGAGCCATAATAGTATGGCTTAGTGGGTTACATAAAAAAAAACTAAAATCTTTGAAAGGTTGAATCTTTTTGGTTCTGGAATGCTATGTTCACACTTTTAAAGTCCTTGTAATATTGCAGAGTTCCCATGTTTTCAATTCTCATTTATCATTCAATTACATTTAAATTTTTAGATCAGTCTTTTTTTTAAGTATGAACTGTGATTAGATTCCCCACTTTTTAAAGACCCCACTTTTTCTCCACTTTTTAAAGACCAACATGACACATTCTAGTAATAATTAATCATATTTGTACTGGGCATTTTGCACATTGTGCATTTCATCCCAAATAATTCCAAAGTTTCATATAAGGGGGGACCCCCTTCATCCACCACTGAGTTGTAGGTGTCATACAACTGTATCCTATGCCAGTTCCACTATGCAGCAGATCAAACAGACAAGTAAGAAATTGCTTCGCCAATTGATTTAAGGGGGGCATTTTTGTAGGTACTGTAGGTCAGATTTTGCAAACCAACAGTGGAAATTAGCTAGGACACTGAGGTACACACATATATTCTTAAGAACAGTGCTAAGTGATCTTCACTGGCCAAGTAGAAAGGACATTTTTAAAAGTACCACTTGAATGATGGTGCCTACTACAATACAATGTCTTTGATCCCCTTTCTGCTGCATTCTTTTGTAAGTTCTAGTTCGGAGGCAATTTCGCCAAGAGCAGCAACCTGATATCCTTAGAGGGCTTCCTTCAAAGTACTGATGAGTAAGCCTCACTCAAGTGGCCCATGATCCCGACAAAGGACCTCTTTTGTGTTCTTGACCACACTTCTATGGTGAAGTACAGTAGATGTCCTGGGCTGGCACCATTCAGGTCGTCACCTGTTGACAACCACGACCTGAGGTGTTAAGGATGTCACAAACTGATCTCTGCAAATGCCAGGGGAATGTGAACATTACCAATGAATTTAACAATGTCGATAAGATTTCGGTAGTATGACCTGTGGCCTTCTACTTCTTGAAATCTGGCAAAGTCCATGGATATTAGGGTGCATATTAATTTGTTACACCTTGCACAACTAATCTGCCAAAAACACAATTAACAGATGAAAGTTAGAACTTAATAAACTTACAATAGTGAATCATGCACTATATATTTAATCTGGCAAGATTATAATTTTAAACATCTAACAATATCTAACATTCAGTGAAATCTACTAAATTTTAAATTCTATTTAAAATGTATAATCAGGTAACAGCTACCCAGTGAAATACAGCTGTCCTTTGAGGAGTAGGTGCTATCAATTTATTAGAAAATGTATGGTATTTTTCTGGAGATTGGGTCATTTTAGTGAACCTCTGTTAAATCACTATGTATACATTTTTGTTACACTTCCTACCTGCAATATAAAATTCATAAATATAAACAATAGCATGATAATTTAAAAGAAAAATGAGACATTGATTTTCAAATAGTGTAAAATGTATAATTTAACACACCCTATGAAGTTGGAAGTAACTTTTGAACTAGAGACAGATATTCTATGATGTGTACTTATACTGTAGCTAAATGGTTTCCCCTTTTTATGGAGTTTATATAACTTAAGTTCGGGAGGGATGACAACAACCACGCTCAATCGTTCCCAGCCGTCAGTTAATAGCAATCACTCCCTTCATCCTTCCTCCACCAAACGCTATAAATACCAACACAATATCTCTCTCCCTCATGTGTGACTTTTACATCCCACCTCCACCTCTGCAGTTACCCCTTGGTTACCTTGTGGGGGGGTCCTGGCCTCCTCATCCTATGGCCAGGAGGTCGGCCCTCAGCCAAATGGGTTAGGCCAAATATCAGCTCCATAATAGTTCATTATGCTTTGATCTTGGGCGTTGTCATTCCTAGTGAACTACCTTTAATTGTCTCCCGTGACATTAGTGACAAGTAATTAATGTAGTTCATGGTAAAAACTGATTGTTTTGTTAACTTGTTATTTAGGTCCTTTTTAGGTCCAATGTCAGTCGTGGAATGATGATTCTCCATTCTAACTAAAAAAACTCTCAAACAAGGCCAACTTTGTTCTAAATCCTAACACACCCGGCTGCATTTAAAAAAAAAAGTTTACAAATTTACAAAGAAGAAATACACAAAACCTGTTCTTACAGGAAATGGAAAAGAACAGTCCATACAATCATCATTACAAAACTAAACCTCAATAAAGCCCCCGCCAATCCACCCAATCAAATGTGTTTTCATTTTTTTTCAAGTGAATAGCAAGAACTCTTTTAGTATCCCACAGATCTTGCTTCATCAACCTCAAAACCAACCATGCCAATGACTGGAGACCCAAAGTCCACTCAACCCCCAAGGAATCTCCATAAAGTGTTACGATCCCTGCCTCTCGGCAACGGAGGAGGCACAAGTAGGTGTAGCCCCTATCCATCAGTTCACCTATCAGTTTTCCCATTCACCACCACACCCCCGTCTCATCCTACTTAAACACCTGTCCTTCCCTACCTCGTTGCTCAGTATTGGTTTTCCCTATCGAGCTTCCTGGTTGCGCTTCTTCTACTCAGTGTTTGTCTTGGATTTCGGCTTACGGTTTTTCCCTTTGGACTTCGGCTTTTCGGATCTCGGCTTGGATTGGTACTTTCGCTCTGTCTTGGATTACTGGCTACCTCTGGATTCTCTGATTGCTCTACGGACTACGACTTCGGATCACACTTCGGCTTCGGTACACGTTCCCCTTCGGATATCTTGCTCTCCCTGGACTCTCGGCTCGTTCCTACGATTACGGTTTGCTTTCGGTTTACGACTTGGCTTTGTTCGCTCCTGCAAGTGGGTTCACTCACTAGTTCGGTCCCTATTACCGAACTCGTAACATAAAGCTCCATGATCTCCACAAAGCTGCCACTCAATCTAGTGATACTGTAACACCTAACATGTCATGGGCTGAATCATGCTTGCCCCCGCCCAATCTCCTGATAAAAAGAACATTCCTGAAACACATATGCAAAGGTCTCCACCAAAACAGGGATTTCTGGAGCAATATGAGTCATGAGTGAGTGCTGAAACAAGATATCACGAACTAGCAAGTACTACGGGTGGAGTGGTGGTAGTGTGCCTAAGGATCTGTTCCTGTAGTTGGAAGGTTGCTGGTTCAAATCCTGAGGCTGGCAGAGGAATCTGATTCTGTTGGGCCCCTGAGCAAGGCCCTTAACTTTGACTGCTCCAGGGGTGCTGTACAATGGCTGACCCCAAGCTTCTGTCTGTGTCTCATGTCTCATGTGGAAAGATAAATTTCTAAGGCAAGAAATTGTATATGGCTAATAAAGTAATCTTATCTTAACAGTATGTGCACTCAACCAGGATGGATATTTTCAGTAATTTTATAAGCTTGGCAGCTACATCCAAGGGCAATTACATGTGGGACCAGTGACACCACAATCGCCACACCAACCTTCAAAGCTCCTTGTATCAGGTACTGTGATCCCTACAAGGATCTGTCCTTTTTCTTACAGGATGCTGCAGTCACCGCATCTTTCATCACATGTACAATATATCACCTTGTTCTTACACTGCAGACACACCGCTTCAAGGACTTCTCACACAATGTGACGTCAATAGAATTAGAAGAGTATTCTGCTCTAAATACTTCAAGACAACACATTAAAGAGAATCTATTTGTAGCAGTGTGCTCCTGATCCTTTCTCCATCTGTAGGTTATTTTCAATCTGAATCCCATTGTCCACTGTAAGGTTTGAGAATTCAGACATTCTCCTCTTTTAGACCATGCAGTTTTGGTGAAAATATGTGAACCTGAAGAACTAAGGTGAAGCATGCACATGTCTTCTGGTCTTTTCAAATGTTTACTATACAGACTCAAACGGCTGAATCTTAGAATCAGAGCTACATGGAAGGTTAGCTCCCGCCAATTAATTGAGAAGAGGGAGTAATAGAAGCAATTTATCAGTAGAATTGGGTACTAGTAACTGATCCTCTTCCTTGTAGAATCTTATACTACAATCAGATCCTCAAGTCATTGATACCTGTTGTTCTGATTGTGTGAGTTACACAGTGTAATATCGATCCAGAGCACACTGGTTATGTGGTTTTGTAAAGCAATTCAGAATAATAGTTCTGTGCACATACAGGTATTGTTTAATGGAACTGAAATAGATTTGATAGCTCCATTCACTAAAAAAATGCCAATTCCAATTCATTTCAAATTCAAAAGCTTTGCTATTTCCAATCCATTTCCAAATTCCACACTTGATCACACATGAACTGGAATTGCTCTTTGGATTTCATTGAATTAGTGTCAGAATGTGAGAATTTAATACTCAAGGAGACAAACGCATGAATTCAATCCTTTTCTTACCTCTTTTTATTTAAAAAAGAGTAATATTATGTAAAACTTTGTTTCAGGAGTAGACATTTTCAATCTGAGCTGTCCAGTGTCCGGATTCCATGTTGGAATTCTGTTTGATCTAATTGGCCCCAGAAGTGTTGTAAAGGACTTCACCACTAAAACTGTTAAAAACAAATACAGAACATTTCAGGTGAACTGAACTGTACTGCCATGTTCCTAGTAGCTATTGCTTTTCTAGAAGGAACATAATGTGTAAATTAATGCAAATGGCCTTTCCCTTATTTTGAAAATTAGAATTTGAAGTGGATGGAATTGCTTTGGGTTAGAGAATATTAAAATTGAAAATTTTTCCATGATAAAACAAAGATGCAATTCTTAATGTTGTTAATGCAGTGACTTACTGTATACCAGGCAATCCAATCACATACTTGCTTTTTGAAATTTAATAGTTTGTACCTGAATACCAAATATATATTTACAGACATACTGTATGATGTTGAAAATTGGATTCTTATGCTTCAAGAACTGAAATAATTACAACATCTGTGCTTGTTGTTTCCTTTTGAATTGCATGCAGTATATGTTATCAGATTTTATGCTTAATCAAGAAATAGTAATTAATAAATAATATCAGTACACATGGTAACAAACCACCTTTAATAAATAAATAGCAGCATCACAAAACAAAGTGCCAATGAATGTAAACAAGATATTGTACTTTTGCATTTCAATTGTTCACAAAAATAATAAATTCTGGGAATAAGAACACAACATCTTTTTATTCTAAACACATAGCTACATTAACTAACGCTGACATCATAGTCATGTCCACAAATGGATTTGCATTAACAGATGAAATTTTTCCAGCTTTTTAAAAGGGAATTATGTCTTTGTGTCCAGTTTTCAATTTCTTAAATTAAGTAAATAGATAACTGGAAGTAAATTACATTCTACTATTTTAAACAAAACAATTTTCAAGTTCACTTTTTTAACAAATAGAAGTTCTATGAATGGACACTGCAGAATAAAAATAAAGAATTTTGGATCAGCAAAATTGTCATGTTTTAGCTTCTGAAAAGAGATAATGTCATAATCATAATTAGCCTTATTTTAAGGCCTTATTTTTTCTTTTACTTTTCCCCAAACAAGCAACTTATTTTGTTATATTACTATAACATATACAGGATTATCCAGAAACATTTTTTTTAATGATAACATTTACAACCTGGTTTGCACATTACTATTGCTTTTAATATTTGGTGTGAGAGGCTTTTGTCTGTGTTGAAAAATAGATTTATAAGAACAATTAAATTAAGTAGCATTCTCCTAATTTCAACAGGATATTTCCAGGTCTAATTTCAAGCTGTATTTTTGCAACTTTCTCCTCTACCTATAAAAAATGTCTGTAACAGAAGAACCTGTTGTAAAAGCCTTGCTATTTACTGCTTTTAGTTGAGAAATACAGGCAAATAATTCTCCAATCCACCATGATGTGGTGCTGTGATACTGCATTAAGTATGATCTTAAAGAGAAAGTAGAAAATGCTTTAGTTCTGTGTGCAGGCTGAGCTTAAAAATAGTTTCTTGAAGATGACTGCAAAAATAAAACATTGCCTTGGAGTTAGAAGGATTTCTATCAAAGAGAAAAGATTTCAAAGTCTAGGTGATTTTTGAACAATATACTGTCCCTGAATTGCTTTTCTTTAAATTCCCTTTATAGTTTGCCAAACTAATTTTATATTATATATTTACACAGAACAAATAAAATAAACAATTCTATTTATCTTTGCATGTTACATTTTAAAGTAAGGAATGCTTTAAAACTGAAAAAAAACTGTATAAAAGTCCTTTTTCCCATGGATACATTATTTACAATGTGTGGCATCTATGCATTATTGGATACAGAACACCAATCTACTGGAATATCAGGTACAAGCTGGGGCTCAAATGCTTCCCATGCATATTCTCCACTGAAAATAAAAGATGCATTTTTTAATACATTCAGAGTTTGACCATTATACACAGCTGACGTGATCGCTGGTAACATTGCAGCTGTTAATTGAC
The DNA here is from genome assembly GCF_040954835.1 of Lepisosteus oculatus. Taxonomy (NCBI): domain Eukaryota; kingdom Metazoa; phylum Chordata; class Actinopteri; order Semionotiformes; family Lepisosteidae; genus Lepisosteus; species Lepisosteus oculatus. The sequence goes on along the minus strand of NC_090703.1, from coordinate 36,764,504 downwards.
ACTTCAGATGTGCCAGGCTGCATCTCTAGGGCCTCGTCAGTATCGTCCAGATCCATGCTGTTGAGTTCGTTGCCATTCCTACAATTGCTATTCAGGTTAACATCTTTACTATACATGGTTGGCGTGGCGACTGGAGCCTGATAAACATTCATAAATGCCTTTTTATTGTTTCGATATTGGCAGCAGATGTAGTTTGAGAAGGCCTGTCGGTAGGTTTTGTTGAAGAGTGTGTAGACCAGAGGATTAATGCCGGAGGACACATACCCCACCCATGCAAACACATTGAGTAACTCCTCCAGCAGGTGTGTGTTGCAGGCATTTTTACAGAGGACATTCATGACATTGGTGATGAAGAACGGGCACCACATCAGAAGAAACAAGAAGAAGACCACCCCTAGGATCTTGGAAGCCCTCCGTTCATTCTTGATGGCCTGCATCATCCCCTTACGCCCATGACCTGGGTCTCTGTTGACTGGGGAATTGAGCTGAGAGGCCCCCTCTGAGCTTTGGATTATGGAGATGTTGTCAGAGGGGGTTTGTGAAGTGTCCTTCTTCAGGCAGTTTAGGCTGCTGCGTCTCGGCTGCTTGGGATGACCTTCATACAGGAAGACATTGGCCTGCCTCTGCAGCACCTGCACCGTCAGGCAGTAAGTGACTACCATGATAATCAGGGGGATGAAGAAAGCCACAAAAGAGCCAATGAGGATAAAGTTATCTTCATTTAGGACACAGCTCCCATTCACAAATACTTTGTCTTCATTGTGAAGGCCTATGACAGGGATAGGCATCGACACTCCTGTAAAAAGAAAGAGGAAGGTGAGTCTTAAGAACAATAATAGGGAAAACTGGGAACTAGATTAGCAAGCTCAGAGATCTCCATTGCTTTTGCAATCTTTATCATATTTTTACATGTCAAAGAATACAATCAAGTATAGTTTAAATTTTGAGTCTCATCAGCAATTATATAGTATAGTAATTTATGTCTCTTCCACACAGAGAATGGTGAACTGATGGAGGAGATTACAGCCTCATCATTACAAAGAAAGATCTCCTCTTCAAGATCCTCATTACAAAAGCCCTAGTTTTTCTTTTACTAAGACACCTGCAAGTAATTTTCTTCCTCGTTAAAATAAAATTTTAAAACACTTTGGCAGTATATATATTGCTATTTACATAGGTTGTACTTTCATTTCATTTAAAACATCTTAAGAAAATTACTGGTAATAATCTTGTCCTTGAGCCATATTTATCTTTTAAATCCAACATCTACATGAAACCTGAGAGTTAAGGGCAAGGCCTTATAGCATGTTGATCTATAATGTGCTTATGTACTTCTCTTTACTGCTAATTTATTTTGTGCTACACAGACCTGGTATATCAAAGTAAGCAAGCTGGTAAGGTTATATAGTTATACACTCCAGACAAAAATGGACCAGACTCAAACTGAAATGAAAAAAAAAGTTTGATTTGGAAGGTGGTAAGACAATACTGAATGAACAGATGAGGAGAGTTGTAGAAACATTTCGATTACTCAGTCACTATAATACTGTTTTAAGACCACAACAAAAACTGGGGATAGCCCAACTTCTAGCAAGATAACCTCTAGAGTTATCTCCTGTAAACAGAAGATGTGGTAGGAGTTATCCAATGTGGAAAACTATATCTTGCCAGTTTTAGGCACTGTTTTTATGTATATTCCTTTTTTACTCATGAGCCACAATTACAGAATCTAGACAATGGCATTTCTGAAAAAAACGTGTCATTTTTATGGGGCTTTATCAAAGAGGAATGTTTTCATTAGGGAAGGTGACAGTCCTTTTAGGATGCAAAAGCAAAGACTATCAGCTGTCCTCGATTGCAGCCTCCAAGGTAACGTGTTGTCAGCACATTGACTGCAGAAAAAGCCTTCACAATTTTTAAGGCTTCATCAGAAGTGGTCTAAATCATGGTCCTACTGTCATTTACTATTAAAGCTCTTCCTTTCTATGCTGTCATAAATCATTTTGAGCACTGGAGGGAAATGAATTGAACAGGTTTCCATTGTGCAGAGCATTTATTCATGCACATTGGGAGAGAAAGATTAACGCAACAATGAGCAAAGGGCTGCCAGGTTGCGCACATTTACAGTGTACCAGGTAGTCATTAGTAGAGGCGAAGGGATAGTGAGTGAAAGAATGGAAATGGAAATGACCCCAGGAGTGCTCTCTTCTCTCATCCACATTCACACCAGCTTCTGCCTTACTGAGCACCTGTCCAGCACAGAAAAGGTCTGCAAATCAACACAGCGCTTTCAGAGCATCTGGCGACAACTTTGGAATCACAATAGCACAAGTATGATTTTGTTGTGTATTATGAAGATCAATATTATTAATATAATATATTATTAAGTACATGTTTTCTCAATGAATAGAATTTAAATATATAATATTATTAAATAGTACTGTTTAATTTGTATGTGAAACAAGATTTAACCTGGTGGTGCACAGTGGTTAGCATTGCTGCCATGCAGTACTGGAGCCCTGGATTCAATTCCATACCTGGGGTGCTATCTGAGTGGAGTTTGTATATTCTATTGACTAAAACTAGCCTTGGTGTAAGTGTGTGTGGGTTTGTTCCTGTGTGTGTCCTGTGATAGACCGATATCCCATCCAGGATGTATTTTGCCTTATGCGTGTTGCTTGCTGAGATAGGCTCTGGCTCCCCAGTGGCCCTGAATTGGATGAAGCAGTTAGAAAATGAATGGATAATATTATACTTATTGCATCCTTATTTAATACACTATGAAAACAGTTTGAGAAAACGTAAGGAACAGGTTAATTTTCTGTACCTGCCCATACTGTATAAGACTTTAAATTTAAAATGAAGTCTATTTTAGCGACTGAACAAGACTAGTAAATACCTCTAAGACTTACTGTAACAACTGAATATTCTGTTTCTGTTCTATTTAGATATCATTATATTTAAAGTACGTCTAAAAAATAAAAATTATATGTACTTGCAAGTGAGAAAATACTGTTTACCTAAACCCAGGACATTCAGTTACTTGCGGCAACCTGAATTAATTTTTCAGAAAGACAAAGTCAAACCAAACAAACTAAACATACCCAACGTGGCTTTGATAATCTGCAAAACTACTTTCTCTGATGATATTCTACATTAATACAGATTCCCAGGAGCAGCATAAACGCACACATCTCTGAGATGATAAAATGTGAATTCTAGCATACACCTCTGTGGTTTATGTTGCTTGAAAGAGAAAGACACTATTGATTAGGTCTCACACTGTGTCCATAGAAGTATCCTTTTGCAAAAAGTGTAGATTGAACATAAAAGCCATGTTCTGCCCATTTGGTCAATAATCATGAAAAAAATACTTTTCTTAAAGGTACATGATACTTTTTATTTAAACAAACTGACCTAGCTTGCAGAAACAGAATCATATTGTTATGTCCAAGATTAAGCTTGTTATTGTATTATAAATTGGAGGATATGCGGACTGCCACTGTATAGCAGATTAATCCATTTCAAGTTTAACAGCTGCATCCTGTTGAATATTTAAATTCAGTTACCTTATTCTGAGTATAACACACAGAGAGATATGGGAATTAAAATGATATATATTTTTTCCTGTGTAATGAGAATGTGTTTTACATACTGTACATCAATTCAGAACAAAGGGATGACTCATACAGTATATTACCATCCTTGTTTATTGCTGAATTTTCTATGAACTTAAAGAACAGTTAAAACTAATTAATGCTACTAAACATAAAACAGAATAGAATCTGTGAATCAATGGCATGAAAGAAAGATAAAAGTACCTGAAAAGAGAGGAAAATGGTTTTGTCTACAATATTTAATATTCTAAATATCCTAATGTCCTTCAGAAGTTTATGAAAGATGTTTCTGGCCATCAATGATTTGCAGCATTTGTAGAATACAAAATGATAGCGGTAGTGATAGTGGGGGGAGCTGGATCAAATTTTGACAGATTAATTCGAGACGGGATTAGTGAGATGGTCGAGTTTAATGTTTAACTTCAAGATGTATAATTATAGTAAAAAATTAGACACATTCGTTAATCAAACCTGTTTTGAGACTCAAACAATGCTGTCTTACAAGTGTCTTGTATGCAAATACAAGAACCAGTTTCAGTTTTCATTGCATCCAAAGAGCTGTCAAGCTGGTGATGCCCCTACTGCATCCCATCATACTATGATCTCTCCTCACTTCTTCCTGTACCCACAATAACTGTACTCCTACACCACTACATGGACGACAACTGAGTATAAGCCGAAATTGTACTTAAAACTGTACTATTGTACTATTTATTAATTGCCATATTATTTTTGCACTGTTCGCCGTATTACCTTTGCAGCTGTTTTTGTCCTGTTTGTATACTTTTTTCTGTTTGTGTATTTGCACAGTTTTTGTCAATTTTGCAGGGGAACCATACTGTTGTTTATACAGTACTGTCATTGTTATTGTATTTCTGTCTATTGTCTGGTCTGCTGTTCTATTTATATACTGCACCTGAGAGACTAATGAGAAACACTTTTCACTATACTATGCCCCTATGTAAGTATAATGACAAATAAAGTTGAATTGAATTGAATCTGACCCTATTTGGTAACGCTTTATTTGAATGTTGCAGTATATTGACGTCATACTCCCTTCATAAGTACTACACAGGACATTACAATCACATGCATAATGCAAATTCCATTCGTTGTAGCAACATTTATAGCACTTGGTACAATGTTAAGCTAAAAAAAGTAATGCCTTCTTTATGCACACATTATGATGTTATGTCATTTGTGCATGCCCTTGCATTATGTGTGTGATTAGAACATCTTGTGAAGCAGTTATAAAGGGATTATGAGGCCATTACATAGCAACATTAAAATAAAGCATTTCTGTTTATTTCTACAATTATTCACTAGCTGGGATGGCACCATGCATTATTTACCAATGGATATGGTCCAGACCGCAGCAATCTTCATCATGGCCTTCGTGCGCGAATTGAAACGGCTGTGCTCAATGGGATTCCGAATGGCCACATAGCGGTCAAGAGATATGGCACACAAGTGCATGATAGAGGCAGTTGAAAAAAGCACATCCAGGTAGATCCAAATGGGACACAACTTGTGGGGCAAAGGCCAGACGTTACCTGCAAGAACAAAATGCAACTAGAATTAGACTGGGATCCAGCAAAGAGTCAGTCTCATTTTCATCATTGCTTCTTATTAATAGGGAAGAACAGTCATACCAGAAAAGCATTATAACTTTTTAAAGGTTCCTAGAACTATCATCAGTATTTTTTCTGAGTAAAAGTTGCTAAGACTGATTTCAGATAACCCCAGCAGAGCTGCCATCATGTCACCACGTCTGTGCGACACTTCCACGCCAGAATGAGCATTAGCTTGTGAAATACATCATACAAATACACTTACAGGTCACTCTGAGAGACAGTGTACATGACAGCCAAAACGTAGACGTTAGCATCTTCAACTTTTTATCTGATATTCCTAATGTATTTCATTTATATACTTTTATGCAGCTTTGGACAGGTTACAGAATTAGTAAGGCAATTATAAACGGATTGAAAAGGGAACATTCAGTGTCTGCAGGTAAAAGGACATTATGGCCTTGCAGAACTCCAGTGATTCATTTCAAGAACAACTGAAATAAGAGGAAAGTGAAGAAAAAAAAACAGTTCAGAGCTATGCTGCCCTTTTGTGTGGAATAGAATGTGAAGCTGTTATCTTCTATATCCTAAACTGTTCACTTTCTCATTTCTTGCAACATCCCTGTGATCCCTGTGATTATGGCTTCTTAACTGAAATCAAAGGACGCCTACGAATATTACATTTGGATTAAGAATTTTGTCTGGGTAATCTCATAATCTATTGCTGCTACTCTAAGAATAAGTCCTCCATGTATCTGAATTACCAGTCAAGACTACTGTTGTATCCCAATATGACTAGGGTGAGTACTCCACACACTGTACTTTATTTTTTAGCACATGCACAGTATACAGAAAGCATTATCCTTATAGGTAGGTGGGTCTCCTTTTCAGACCGTAAAGGCCCATGGGGAATGGGGGGCAAGGGCCACCATTTTTCTTGACCATCTGACACTGTAGGTGGAGGTGATGTGGTCAGCATTATGCTCCAGCCGGCCTATTACTCCTGGAAGGATTAACCCCCGGTACTCATTTGGAAAGCAGGCTGAGTGGACCTGGGAGCCGTCTGGAAGGAATTAGAGCAAGCTACATCGCTTGCCCCTACCTGCGATTGAACCCAGGACCTTCCTAGTCAGCAGCTAGACACCCTAATCCTTATAACCATTGCTTTTAAATATACTCATACTCATACTTATTTCTTTAATTCCACGTGTATTGTACAGTGCACACTTCACATATATGCATTTCAATTATTTGCAATAGAACATTTTCCAAATTCTTTCTGCTTTTAGTGAAGAAATCAATGAAGGCATTCTTTCTACCAACCTTTTAGAACAATTTAGTTTCAAAATATAATACAGACAGAAAGGAACCCAAAGAGGTTGAAAATAAGAAAATGAAGAAAGGGACTAATTGAACCAGTTATAAATACAAGAAAAACACATAGCCATATCGTCTAGTTTGCACCACCAAAATATAATATACGGAGCTATGATGCATCTACTGCACTTGCATGTGAATACAACCAATCTCTCACATTTACAGTGAGTGACCAGAGTCTATGACAGGGATGGTCAATAGCTCTCATTAATGACCTGAGGTTCTTAATGAGCTAAATCAGTTTATTATGGGATTAATGGGGCAAGTGTTCGATTTATCCCAGTTCTTTTGATGCCAGTGTTTTGAACAGATGTAGAAAACAGTATACAGTATGAAAAATAACACAAATAGGAGGGCTCAGAAAAAATACTATAATGTGCTTTCCTCTTTCCAGTTTATTTGATGAAGATGTATCTTATTTTGTCTGTTTTCTCCTAGCTTGTGTTTAATTCACTGAGTAAAGTCCAAATATTAAATATTCATATGGTGTAGCAGAGTCAGATACATTTTTCCATCCCCATCCTTTCTTTGAAATTAACTCTGGCTTGCCCTGCCCTCTATTAATGATAGCTGATTCTAGAAACTGACTTGCCCGTGAGAACTTTTGACCACGGATGTCAATCCTATTAAACCCCATTGGCTGGTATGCCATAAAAAGGTTTTTTTAAAACAAATACTGTGCAAAGTGGCTGAGTAAAGTCCATCAGATGAAGTTAGAATAAATGTTTAGAAAATGTATATATACACTACTTCATATGTTATCGGATCCGGTTTCCGGGTTATCTTTTATTAAACTATTGGTCTTTAGGCTTGATGAAGTGAGATGTTCAATGCAAGGATGTATTAACAAGAAACTGCTGTCAGTCCAAATTGGAGTGATTCAACCCCCCAGCATTGCAGAGACCTTAAAATGTGATGGAAATCTGCCTTCAGTGAAATATATATATACAGTATACAATCTCTGCTAGAGTGCAGAAGCTGTGGAGGAACTATAGAGCAGTATTCTGTACTGATGGATCTAAAGAGTTAGAAAAGATTCAATTTAGCACACTTCAGTGCTACCTTGTTTAAGTGGAATCTTAATTTATAAGGAATGTATTAGTCACCATTTCTTATTAACAAAAATGTTAACACTTTGATCGAAGAACATTTAATCATAATCACAGAACTTCCAGTTCATGCATTAGCCTTTCTAACTCACATCTTTGAAATAAATATACTTTATTTCAGAATATAAAAAAAGAAATAAAGTAATTTTACTAAACGTTCTCTTCTTAAATAGATAATAAAAACTTACCAATAATACCATAAACCCTGCAGAAAGGCTGGTGGATAGGAACTGTAAGACTAAAGCACTTCAGAGTGGTAGCTCTGATTAAAAACCATTAGACTAACACTGGGAGGCCTTGAGTCCATATTACATAGGAACTAAATGAGTTTTCCACCTGAGCAGTTCATGTCATTGAAATATCACAGAAACTCTTTTATAAAACACATTTTTCAAAAACTGTTCATGACTACCCACCTGTTGTTTTGTAGAACACATACTGTAGGAGTGAAATTAATTTCCTGCACATTCTTATATTTTTACTGGAGTTATTGAATTACTACTTAAAATATCATTTGTCATGCTACAGTATGTAGCTATGTAACTGTTTTATTAAAATGATTAAGGACTTAATTTAAACTACTGCCTTGTTTTAGAGGAAAATACACAACTTTATTCCCTTTTGTATGATGGGTGGGGGGTTGGTTATGTTTATCTGCTGAAATGCTACTACCATACATACTCCAAATAACAAGGAAATTACAAACAGTACACAAAAAGTTCCTTTCTCATAAAGTATACTGTACATCTGACTGCTCAAAAGTTCAAACTTTTTGTTTTGTGCCAAACTGCTTTTCTCAAGCATTTTTTCTCCGAAACATAGTTTCATTATTCTATGGGGGAAATATTCTTATGTGAATACTTATTGAGTCACGTAGTGACTTAAAGACAGTCAACAGCAATGAAAATCACAAGTATTTTATATAACAATAAATTCCCTTGGTGTGTGCTTACTGTAAGTACTGCAAGGGAATAAAACCGAATTTACCTACTGTTGAATGCAGATTCCTCTGTCATAACATAGTACTGCCATGAAACTGTGAAAGAGGCACACAAATACGTGACTTTGAATGGACATTAGATTCTTTTTAAGACTTGTGGAGAAAAGAATGTTTAGAATAGTTTTTCACAATGCAATTACAGATTTTCCATTTTTTAACTGTCTCTTATTTTCTCTTTTGGAATCAGATAGTGACTGGATTGATTGATCCTACCAAAGCAAATGAACTGGGTAAATCTTTTACTGCTACAGCCTTGCCAATATGCTGTTGGATTTCAATACAACATCAAGTTGTACTTTGATATTTACCTGTAAATCTAGCAGATGATACGTTTTGTCCCACTTGAAGGCAGCAATGTCATTTTTCAGTAATGTCTTTTTATATGAAGATCAGTCATTCATACTGATAACTATCCATCCGTTTTCTAAACGCTAAATCCAATGTTGGTTCGTGGGGAGCTGGAGCCAATTCCAGCAAGCAATGAGCGCATGGCTGGATACACTCTGGATGGGACATCAGTCCATCACAGGTCACATACAGACATAGACTGTAAGGCACATACTTACACCAAGGACAGTTTTCCCATACTTCTTAACCTACCAGTATGTAATCTTTGGATTGTGGGAGGAGACCAGAGCAACTAAAGCCCATGCCAACATGAGGAAAATGTACAAATTCCACACAAATAGCACCCCAGGAACTGAACCCAAAGCTCCAGCACTGTGAGGCAGCAATGCTAACCACAGTAGCACCCATATACAGATATCCACACAATTAAACAATAATTCCGATGTGCTCAAGCACCTATAAATTGTAATGAAAACAAAAAAGGAATTCTTTAAATGTTCACAAAGATTATTCATTAAATTAACTATTTCTGCAACTACATTTGAGGGGCAACTTCAAAAGGTTATGTCCCTTCTTGAGCGTTATTTGCAACTGTTGCTTCTGTATAACTTGTATGAAGGAGATCAAAAATAGTATAAGGATATTTATTATATTATTGAAAAGATGCTTTGATTCCCGAGCTGTGAAAATTGGGTATCAAATGGTACTGTGTTTGCAAAAATATTTCTGAAATCTTTCATAACTACAGTGCCAATAATGACTGTTTTATACAAACTGTTCCTTAACCTCCAATTTTCATACTTACCCTGCTTCTGAGAACAGTTCAAATAATGGATTGAGTATATCATATTATTTAAGTTAATTTCTTTTTTAAGGGCAGATAAAAAATAGGCTGTTACATTGAAATGTAAAATACATGTCCTGTGGTCTTTTAAATTGTGTGCAATAAGTCAATACACTTACTTTAGCAAAGGGGATCACAGTAGTCACTACCATATTTTGCAAAACTACCTCTCAGTAGGATGGTGGAACACTGCTTGATTTGAGACTGTATAAGAATACTATCATGTTTGTGAACCATGCTCATGATTTCACTTTACTTTAGTAATTCCATAACATTGTCCATCACTTCTATTGTGTAAGTTGCTACATTCCAAGTTAAGTCTTGTATCTGATACTAAAAAAAACAAATAACAATGATTACAGATTGGAAAGCAAGGAAATAAAGATAACATGGCTCTCCATGTTATTTTATTCAGGATCGAGAATGTCCCTACAGTGTGACAGCTTTGGTTCTGGAGTGTATGAGAAATTCTTGAGTTATAGTACCTCAGTTCTACACTGCAATAATCCCTCGTGTTTTTTTATGGAGCCTTTTTGATCAAGTCAAAAAGGCAAAGGAATCTAAATTCACAGTTTGAGAAATGGAGTGGCAGTACGAAATGACAAGCTACAAAGTATGCTCTTAACTGTCACGCCCGACATCCCTCCCTAGAGGGCGCTCCACTGCTCTCATTATTGTTCGTGTCATTTAGCTCTCCAGGTGTACCCTTTTAGTGTTATTATTTAAAGACCAGCTCTTCCAGTCCTCGGGGCTCATCATTAGGGAAAGATGTCGCAAGGCCCGCCTAGCACCAGGAAACCCTAAGTCCGTCTCCTGAGGGCATAGGCCTCATCCCCGACACCTCCCGTTTCCTGAGCCTGGGGTCTGGAGGATCTCGCCCCGTCACCCTTGGACCTCCATGTTTTGTTTGTCTGTGTGCTCCCCCCTCCCGGGGATTTTAACTTTGTCGCGTTCCAGGATGGATTTCCAGTTTATGGACTTTCGGACCGTGCTTTGACCTGCCCTTGGACCCGTTTGGATTTGGATGCCGTTTTGTCTTCCCCGTACACTGTCTCACGGACGGCTCACTATTATTTTGTGCACTATTAAACCCCTGTGTGTTCCTTTTTACAACGCCTCCTGTTTTCTCCAGCTCTTACCGCATTGCATAGGGTCTTCTACAAGATCCGACACGGATTCCAGTCCGTGTCCGTTACATTAACAAAGCTATAAAATTTATATAACATTCTACAGATATCGGTGGGGTTAGTTAATAAAATCAGTCTCTTACATAACTGTTTATAAGGTTTTGAAAATGCAGATTTAGAAATTGGGATAGGCCATCAAGCTTGAGGAAAAAAGGGTTGCTTCTTCAGTACCCTAGTTTTGAAAGGGCAGAAAGTCAAAGCAGTATTTCAGCAGTAAAAATCTATAAGATACAGTATACTATAAAATGTACTTATGCTACAGCCTATAAAATGTGTTGATAAACCAATAATATGTAATACATATCACCAAAGAGAATTATGAAATTGCACAATGTTGAAGTTGCTGGTAGTATTTAAATGACAAAATAATAATTAAAAATGTTTACTCTTCCTTGTGCTATGAACATTCTATATCTTTATTTCAACAGAACAAAAGCAATATTTTGAAATTCTTGAGGAACTTGTCACGATCGTAATCTCTCCTCTTAATGGCGCTCCGGCTCTTTCATATTATACCTGATTACTTTCACCTGCCCCCCTGTTCTGCCCCTCCTTATTTAAGCCTGGAGCTCTCACTATTCTGGATTCTGCATTGGGAGATGGACACCTGAAAGCCCGCCTATGAGCAGGTCCAGGAGAGACCCAACAGTATAGGCTTCATCACGACATCCTGAGCATCTGAGTCTTGGGCTCAGAGCACCAGGCCTCATCAACCTGTTTTTTTCCCTGTCCTTGTCCCAGATCCTGTTCTGGTTTTTAACCATATCTTGTTGGATGGCTCACTCGATTTGGACCTTGGACTTTGCACCGGATTTCCCCCCGGACTCTATGGACTTATTTGCCTTGGCCACGCCCCCCGAGCACCAGTTCACCATCGTCACACCCCCTTATCTGTCAACCCCTCCTGATCCTCCCTCCCTTTTGTCTATCTCCACTTACTTCCGGATTATACCGTTTGCACAGGGTCTTGAACTACGCTTCATGGGAGCCTGGACCAGCTCCTGTTACAGAACCATTATCTTATAGATACCGTACCTCAACTTGCCAACACAACACTATAAAAGGACAAGTCCAAAAAGTGGAATCAGCAAAGGAATTTGTCAAAATGAAACAAAATATGGTCTCAGCAACAATCTTGTAAATCTGTAGTTATTCCCACACCCTCTGCTATACCTCAGGGTTCTTTATTAAAATCAACTCTGAGAAAAAGTGAAATCATTCTTTTACCACACTGTATGCTTTCAGCATCGTGGCTTTTCTATTGCCACCCGTCACAATTCAGAGAACAGACATCCCTAAAGTTCCTTTGATGAGTATTATAACCATGCCAGCAGAGTTTGATTTTCAAGGGCCACACAGTGTGGCAATTACTGCACTTCAATCAAATCATGTGAAAAGTTTCTCATAAGCTATTTTTTATCAAATAAATCCCAGCAGGTTTTAACAAATGCTCTGTGTTATAGCTTCTTCTGTCATATGGCAAGCTGGTGGAAAGTATTAAACCCTGAAATATCAACCCAATGAATACCATTATAACCAGAGAGACAAATGTAGGATTAAAGTCCAAATGAATAGTGACATATTAAATAAAGAGCTCAACCTTCCATGAATAACTTTCCTGTCCTCAGCCTATTTAGAACAGTATACTGATTTCACCTATGTGGCCTACTGCTTATTGGGCAACATCTTAGGGGATTGTATCTGGTCACAGTGTAGGTGATGTTGCTTCACGTGAAAAAAGAGAGGAAATAAATCGATCACATGTAAAAAAGAATACTATAGTACTTACTGTAATATCTTTAGATCTAAACATGCTGTATTTCTAATAACTCTAGCACATACCTTAGGGTTTAACTGCTCTACAATAATTTTCTCAAGTATTTCTCAAGTGATTTAGAGATGCCTAGGAATGTCCAGGACTGAGGGACTGAGAAGTCAGTCGTTTTTTACAGATTTTTATGTATTCAAATCATATGATGTAATCCACAATAGTTTGATATAGATTTATCCTTAAATACAGTTATTTCCAGCCAGTATGGTTTTGTACTACCGGAGGAAACCAGAGCACCTGGAGAAAACCCATGCAGACATCCAAACTTGACGCAGAGAGAGCTCCAGCTCCAGGACAACAGCATTATTGCTTATTGTAGACCAACGTCATCAGATTTCAACAAGTGAGCAAAACTGGACCCAGGCAGTATGGATAGGAAACCTCCAAGGAGAACCAGGTTGCTGCTGCATGTTTTTGGTTGAGCAGGAGGTGGCGGTCTTCCCTCTGCTTCAGAAGTTCCATACTAATGGCATGTAATGATGACCAGGGACACTGTGCTATACTGAAGGATGAACCGTCCTTCTGGTGAGAAGATAAACCAAGTTCCAGCCTACTTGGCCATTAAAAACCCAATGACTCTTTTCAAAAGAGTAGGGATGTTAGTCTGAGTGTTCAGTCTGGTTAAATTCCAGTTTGGCCTCCCTAAAGTTACTCCTTAACTCAATTGATAAAGTAGTTTTTCATCTGATATGGTCTGTAGTGGAGAGTAATAGCTGCTACACATCACCCAGATGGGTGGTGCACTTCTGTCCCCTCTGATGTAAAGCTCTGTGAGATTCTTTTGGATGAAAGATGCTATATAAGTGCAAGGAATTATTATCAAAATGGTTTCAGCGCTTGCCAGTAAGGTTGGTAACTTCATAAAAGGTTTAAACTTTTTAGAAACCTGGTTTGCAGTAACAGATCATCTTTGTTTTCAAGGGACCAGCACTGCAACTACTTTGACCAAATGAGATAAATGAGATCAAATACTTCACTATCACACCCAAAAGGGACATTTTGCCACAGATTAAATTTCTTCTTATGCTTCTAGCACTAGAACAAGAAACATTAGGGAGTTAAAAATATCAAAATGCACAAGGTCCTAGGCACATCTAGAGATTCAGAATCATAAACCATGTACAGTAAGTAGGCTGCCTGTTTAAAACCACTCAACCTTAGAGAACCTTAGGGAAAAAATGCTTCACAGACAATCTGTCCCAATGCCATATTCAAATAATCTGTCGCCCACATCCAATTTGCATATTTTATTTAAAACACCTTCAACAGAAGAGCAAGCATTTTCCCCTCAATCTGAGATATTCAACACATAATGAATGTACTGGGAAAAAATGATTTGCTCTCCAACAAGGTATGCTTGATGACAAAACTGAAGGAATCTAATGCAATATTAATCACTTTTGCACATTTATACAAACTGAGGGAATTGGACACTGAGCTTTGCAGGAAGAAGTTGGCTGAGCAAAATCCTTCATTGCAATGGAAATACTACTTATCCCAAGTTTATGTTCTTATATAGCAGTAAGCTTGATTTCTGACTTTGCTAACCTTCTCACAAAATGTTTAAATCAATTAGGACATATTTTAGTTTGCTTTTAATTAATTTAGCTTTATCCTACCTTGTGTAAAGGAAGGAATAGTAAAAAAAACATATAGTACCTATGGTCGTAAACAGCATTTTTGACCTAAACATGAAGAAAAAAACACTTAGACATTTAGACATTAATTCCTAACAGATTCCTAACATGTTTAGCATATTTACAGCAACACTTCAAAATGTCTTCAAATGTAATCAAATGTAATCAAAACAGTAGTTAACCAATGATACAAGTGCTGATAAAATGTGACAACAAAATTTGTCTAAATAATTTATGTATGCAGTAACTCATAAATATATTCACTCATGAATGCAACAACTATTCTCACAGTCTGTACATGTGATGAAGACACCATTTGCTGAATTCTATAAAAAAGAACATGTGAGAACATGTGAGTTATTCGGCCCTGATAGGGATAATGTCAAAGATGAAAATGAGCCACAGCACAATATTTTCAGCACGAAACTTTTCCTAAAAACATTTTGTGGTGAATAGCAACGTATTACAATAATTCATTACATAAGCTTGTTACTAATATAAGATTGAATTGGAAGATAGGTGACTCAAAAACAGATTAAAAAAATGTTTTTGTTAAGCTGTTGGTGAGGTTGCCCTGGTGCAGGTGACATTCAGTACTGTAACACTATTATGTACATTCACTGTGGCCCACACCATGTTTAAACATTGAGAATTTGCTATAACTAAGTAAACGTGCTACATTTCTTTATGCACTGAACAATAACTTGTTTATCATGGGATTAATATTGTTACAGTAATTTAAGTTAAGTAAGGATGATAACTGTATGATGAAAATATACTAAAAAGTGACTTCTCTTCACTGCCTTTTATTCATTGTGTTGATAGCAGAACTGACATATTGAAGTAGTACCACAATCTGTTTTCCTTCTAAGCTGTATGTAGTTATGCAGTAATTTTGAAGGTAAAATGCTCAAAATATTGTAGATTGTTTAGAAAATTTTAAGACTTCAATTATCTATAAATCAGTGAAGGCTTAGAGAGAGTTAGAGAGAAAGAAAAGAAACAAAGAATGAAGTAAAGCAGGTAGTAACCCATGACACGAACAAAATATCATACAATCATTGTCATATGAGTTTCTATATATTACTGGAATCAACACAGCTGGTGGCATACAGTTGTAGTTCTATGCTTTTTTCAATTATGCACAGAACCACCCACTTCTCAGGAGTCACTGTCAAGGCAGTGTTTTTACATTATTATTTGAAATGCTTTTGTGCTAATTGACTGCTCTCGTCAAGCGTGGCAAATGAAACTGACAGATCTTTGCCTCATTTTATCATCATCACACTGTGTGTGCGACTGCTTCAACATGTCCAGCTAGATGAGACACTCATGAATCCTGAAAACCCAACAGATTTCAAATGGATAGTGAAGAAAAGGTGTACTTACGCACTTTGGGTCTCAGAAAAAGAGCAAAGAGCTGAGGAATGGCTTTCACTCAGCCAATAGCCAATAGTCGAGCCGAACACAACTGATTCTGTATGTGGTTGAAACTGTTAGACATTTTTCATTTTTACCTACTCCTCCACTGGGGTTGTGTGCAAAATTTGCTCTGAGGCTAATGCTAAAAGATATTTTTCAACTGGAAAAACGTAAACAGAATGCACAATTGATGTAGTTAAGACTTTGCAAAATAGAAAGTGTAGAAGGGACATTAACTATTGCCTTCATTCAAGTGTATCCCAGAGAAATCTGATCCTGAGAAAGTTCAAATAAACTAAGCAAATAGAGACCAATAGATCAGACATCTGGGCAGAATGATGTACCATTGCTGCCTTGTAGCGTTGAGGTCATGGTTTTAATTTTAGACCTGGGGTGCTATCTGTGTAGAGACTGAATGTTCTCCACTGTCCATGTAAGTTACTCCAGTTTCCTTCCACAGTCCAAAGACACAATAGTAGTTTAATTTGCTTCTGGGAAAAATAACCCTGGTGTCTGTGTGTGCCCTGCAATGGACTGGTGTCCCGTCTAGGTTGTATCCCACCTCGTGGCTGTTGCTTGCCAAGATAGGCTCTGGCTCGTCCGTGATCCTGTATTGGATGATGCAGTTAGAATATGGATGGATGGAAGTATAGTATCTATTACAACTAAGGTTATCTAAACAATTATAACTAAAATAAAGATCACCTATATGGGAATAATGTCCTATCAAACAGTCATCATAGATTTAGAAGGTACTGTAGGTCTTGCTTGACTAACTTGTAAGGGTTCTTTGAACAAGCAACAAAAGCAATAAATACATTTTTTAACATGATATGGAATATTTTCAGAAGGCTTTTGATAAAATATTAATTCACAAATTGCAGGTGGCAGGCATTCAGGGAAACATGAGTGTCTGGATTGGGAACTGATTATTAAATGAAATTTCACTCCTCATCACTGCTCACTGTGCATGAGGGCTCCTATGGCCAGGAGGTAATCCCTCAGCCAAGCAGGTTAAGACAAATTTTAGACTTGAACTGAAAGGACTATGATGGAACTAGATACAAACATTTAAAGTCCCCAAAGACATTTGTAAAACAAACCGAAATGGTTTCTTTAGAACCAGCAGTGAAACACAAACCAGAAGGCACAGGTGGAAACCCACATTTAAAACCAAAACCAGGTAGGAATTACTATAGCCAAAGGGCTGTGGAAGGATGGAACAAGCTACCCAGCCATGTTTTTGGAGCTTAAAGTCTGTTTTAAAAAAATAGTTGTCTTTGGACCTCTTAATTATTAACTACCAGACATGTCTTCATGGACAGAATGGTCTCCTCTTGTTTGTTGCCGAGGCACTGATTGACAAGGTCCTCCTTGTTAGAAAAATTAGTCAATGCTGTCAGTGCACCAGAATCATAGTAATTTAATTAGATATGTAATATGTTTTATGCTGGAGAAGTCAATAATACGCATTTAAATTTGTTCAGTCGTTCAAGTCAGTGGTTTAGTTCAGGAAAGTGTGAGAAATGCTTTTGTCCCTCACTTCATAATTGCTGAAAGTAATGGCATTGCCATACATAAAATTCTAATTCTTAACATCTAATGTTGGGATCAAAATGACATAATTTTCAAATCAGATATTGCTAGCATTAATCAGTTAGCTGCATGCAGCACTTTAGTGCAGGCAGGATTTACAGAATTGTGATGCTATCCTCTGACAGTACCCCTGTTAGGTTAGGTAAACTCAATGGAGCTACAACATAACTGAAGTGACTTGTACTGCATTTTGTGGAGCAACGCTGCATTAGGAGGACTAACGGATCTATAATGCTTGGGAATATGTGCCTTGATTATGATGGAAGCTGAAACGTTGTTAAGAACAGGTTACTTAATATTGTGTAAATCAATTGTTCAGGTCTTTAAATGAACTATGCTGACTCCTGCATTACAATGTTCTCAATTCTTTTCAGATAAATGATGGTGTTGTGACGGAATACTGTACAAAGAAAACAGATTCAAATGAAAACCCAATTGCAAAATGTATTCACACAAAAAGAAATACCAAAATACCAAAATACAGAATTGCTCTAGCTGTACATGAAGATATGTTGGAAGACCTGCTCAGCTCTGTAACATTTTATAACAGAGTAACCTCACTGTGACTGATGAACAGTGCCTTGCCAGAGCATTTTATTGTACTGCAGAAGAAAGCCATTTTTCTTTATTTTAACTATTTGTCTAAATTTAGTACCATATCTAGTCCCCATGAGCCTGTATTGGATAATGGATAATGGAAAATGGATGGATGAATCTAGTCAAATAAACAACCCTTATTTTGTTACACAGCCCCGGAGATCACTTTCACACCTTGCTTGTTTTGATAATTGGGTTTCTAGCTCTTTTTCTACAGCATTCAAATCAGCTAAATGAAGAGGAATGCAGACATCAGCTGAAAATAATTTTTAAAACAGTAACCCTGAAGGCCAAATTTTTTAAAAAAAATATATGTTAGCATTCCTAGGAAAAGCAACATAAACAGCACACAGGCATCCTCTGCGAATCCCACTGCTTATATAAGTGTAACGGAGCTCAGTGGCACTATGTATGTTACAGCAGTTATTCCCTAGAAATCTATAATATGTATAATCTTCCAACAGCAAAAAGGTCCTGGTGGATTTTTCTGCTGTCTAGGGAGAGGAGCTGCGTGTCTCTCAGACTTTGACCAACCTTGATCAAATTGCAGCAGAGGCAGTGGAGATAAAGAATTAAAACAAAGAATTACCAAGTTATATCTAATTCAGTTTTCATATAAGCACTAATGTCAATTCCAATTTAAGATGCTTACGGATATCTTACTTGAGGGCATTGCTTTTGTTTCCCACTTTCTTGTATTCTTTGGAGAGACTGGGTCTGAGCTAACTGATTTCTCAAGAGAAATTGAATGTTGCCAAGGTTTTGATCTGTTTTGCTTCTACTGTAAATCATCTTTATTTCTAAAAATACTTGTTTCTAAAAACTCCCCTACTTAATCTAAAACCTTAAGCCTTATAACTGTAGTAATATACTGTAATCACTGATTATGGTGCATGGTATCTGGTATTCAATTATGATGAGATATATATGACAAAGGCACATGTTCCTAGATAATTTAAGGTGTTCGGTCATAAGAATCAATGTCTGTATCCTGCAACACAGCTCACAGGTGTTATTGTACATCTGACTCCATTTACACTGAATAACACCCTACAGTGCCTATAAAAAGTATTCACCCCCCTTGGACTTTTTCACATTTTATTGTGTTATAGCATGGAACCATGATGTATTTAAATGAAAAGTTTTGCCACACATCAACACAAAGTACTCTTTAATGTCAAAGTGAAAAATAATGTCCAGACTTACTAAATTATTTAAAAATAAAAAGCAGAAAATAATTGAATCCATAAGTATTCAGTCCCCGAAGTTAATACTTTGTAGGACCACCTTTGGCAACTATAGCTGTGAGTCATACAGTTAGTAACTCCCAGGGACTGAAAAATTGCCAGTGTGTGCATATCCACAGGAATGGTGACAAAACTGACCCAGATTTTTATAGTACAATACATCTGACTTATTTTACATGTAAACTTAAGGCAATAATCAATAGCATTAACTTGAGGATCACTTTTATGGTAATAAGTACTAGTCACCAGGAAATTAAAAAAATATATATAGGCCTTGCTCAATCAACTTATTAGAATACTTTGAACAAGCAACAACATGAATGGGCATTCACAATTCATACAGTATTGTAAGGTTAGGTTTCAGAAGGCTTTTAATAAAGTTGTTCATTAAAGATTAATTCTCAAATAACAGGCAGTAGGCATTCATGTGCGTTTGGATTGAGAATTGATTAGTACATAGAAAACAGAGCATAGATAGGGGCTGAGTGCTCAAAGTGGGGTGATGTAATCCGTAGAATATCACAGGGATCTGTAGTAGGAACATGGCTCTACCTAATTTATATTAACGAAAAAGTGTAGATCGTAGTATAGACAGTAAACTAGTCATGTTTGCAGATTCCACAAGCCCAAGATTATTATTAATGGCTGTAGAAGCACCAAATGCAATCTAAAAAGATTTACAGTAGATAAGGCTAAGTAAACACCTAACATATCACATTAATGTCTACATTTATGTAGACAGGTGCAAGGGTTTGCTATACAGGCAGTGACTACAAATAATATACATACAAAATAGGAAACACTGAGCTAGAAGAGGCAGTTTATGAAAAAGGTCTTCATCCATCCATCATCTAAGCGCTTTATCCAATATAGTGTTGCAGGGGAGCCAGAGCCTAACTGTTATGACCTCAGGTGTCTAGGGGTAAAGGGGTGTAACATTCAGGATGGGTTTGGATGCAAGTGGGTTTCTAGTGAGGGACTTAGGAAGCGTGACAACAAAATTTCAGTGCAAAAGTGATTTAGTTACCAAAAAAATTGATAAGTGACTGGTAAGTACTGTATTTACAGGACACAAAGAACATAGGGAAAAAGGAACTTGAGCGGTGCCAAAGAAAAGAAAATAACAGAACAAAATGACACTAGCTAATACAGTGAGATCTGAACTAACTTACCAAAACAAAACCACGAAACAAAAGGTCTTTGCCGTCTTCAAAAACTGTTACTCACCTACACTGACTATTCAAAACCAGAAAAATATAAAGGTAGCACTTGCCCATAACCTAGTGTGTCTAGAAAAAAACAAACCTACATGTGCACAATGTAACCCGAAGACCTTACCTATACCTTTGACCCTGGTGTACAAGTTCACAGTTAACACTAGCACGACACGAGTGAACCAGTTGCTCGGGTATGGGAAACAGTTAATATACGAAGAGACAATATACACGAGCCAAAGCTAACCACAGTTGAGCAAAAAGCTGATGACTTCAGGTACATAAACTGTTGATTTTGAATTCTGATTGGGCAGGAGTAAATTGGTGATGATGTCACACATGTAGCGATGGTGTCATGATGGACCAATGCGGGGGGGGGGGTCGGGGGAGTACCTGCATACAGGAAGTGGAAAAAAAAACAAAACACACGGACACGCACGGGGACGTACTGTAACACTAACCCAGCAAGCAACAGGCTGACAGGCTATTTTTTACAACATATAGACAATGTGGGGAAGTAACCAAAAAGGAAAAAATATGTTAGGAAATTAAATCTATAATTAAGATAGAATAAAAGTCAATATTAGTGAGGCCTCATTTGTACTGTGCACAATTTTGTCCACCACTTTTCAAAAAAGATATTCGCTGGAATTAGTCTAGAGAAAAGCAATACGATGCATGCTGGGACATAAAGTAGTGTCATACACTGAAAGGCTGAACCATTTTTAGTCATGAACACAATGGACTATAAGAAGACCTGAGACAAGCATTCTGAAACGTACTCTGCCATGTTGTTGAAACTAATACTCTGGCTTGAGAATTAATTCGTTAATAGAAAATAGAGCATAGATAAGGGCTGTGTGCCAAGAAACAGCTGAATGGGGCCCTAAGATCAATTAGCTAATAACTGCCAAAATATACTAGATGGGCCAAATCCCTTCCTCTTTTTTGTAGCCATTCTTACCTTCTTACAGTATGTAAAATGAGTAACAACCAAAGCATGGATAAAAGGAACAGAATAAAATGTTAAAATTGCTCTTTACTGTATAATATTTGCAAAACTACAGTCATATACACTAACAAAAAGGTTAATTTAAGAAACAGGCCTTTAGATCCTGCTTCTGCCTCAAAATATGAAATGATATAATGTCAAGAAAAATAATTAGGGGCTCTACAGATCATTGAATGGAATCATTGCAGTCTAATGTGTGTAGGAGACTGATAGTTTTGTTCTGACAGATTCCCCACCCAAAGAAAATACGACCTAATGTGGCACTTTTGCTGGCAACAAGATCCTAACAGAAAGCTTTTAACGGTTCTTTTGTTAGAAAACTTTAACATTTTTATTTTGCTATCCATTTCAGTATCAAACAAATTGTGTCTTTAGGTAAATTAAAGGGAAATTGAGTCTTTTCCTATTTATGCAAAAGTCAAGACAGTAAGTCAGTATACAACATTTCAGATTTTGTTTGTTGGGTAAAATGTTGTCATTTACAACATTTGTCATTTGTGACAAACATTAGTCAAACTCGGTGGTACAGTGGTTAACATTGCTGTATCACAGCGCCAGAGCACCAGAACCCCTGACTTGGGGTGCTATCTGTGTAGTTTTTGTGTGTGATCCACACAAATGGGTTTCCTCTGGCTGCTCCGGTTTCTTCCCAGGGTCCAAAAACATACTGGTAGGTAAATTTACTTCTGGGAAAACTGGCCCTGGTGTGAGTGTGTCTGTACTGTATACGTCTTGCGACGGACTGGAATGCCATCCAGTGTGTACCCAGACTTGCTCCCCTTGTTTGCCGAAATAGGCTGCAGCTTCCCCACAACCCTGAATTGAAAGAAGTGGATAGAAAATGGATGGATGGTTTAGTCAGCCTGGGACTGTACAATGACAGCACATTCACACAGACACTAAGAAAATGCAAACTCAGTACCCCATCTGACATTCATAAATGCATTATGAGGTTATTTTCGTCACATTCATTCTAAAATATCTATCTCAAAAATTGATTTTTTAGTGCTGTTTACACATCAGTTATGCGATTAGGTTGTTTGTGTGTGTAAAGGCATTTTCACTTGCCCTTTAAATATACTTATCTTTTAATTACCTATACCAATGGGCAATTTTATGTATCTATTCTGTCCACATGTACATTAGAACACACAAGCTAATATTCCTTTGACCATCTGAATACAATTTATTTGTCAGGTAAATGTGGGCAAACAGATACAATGAATAAATACGATCACAGAGGAGGGTATAAAGTAATACAACTGCACTAGTAAGCTGCAAGCAGTTTTAAAAGTCCCTCCTGACTTTAACAGCGTTAGTTAACTGTAAGGGAACTAGAGGAACTGTAAGGGGAAACTAGAATTACACCTAAATTTTAATTTGTTAGTGTTGTGGGGTATATTTCACCAAGCAGGTGATAAGCCACTGTAGGGGAAAAAAATGTTTCACTACAACATGTAAGGTTTAAGTCTGAAGCAGATGTTAGTGTTAGTAGTTAGACAGCCATCTTGTTATACAGAGTAATGACAGCATGCCAGATGTGAATGGTAATCACATGCTGATGATACAGTACCATGTTTGTAATTAATTTTTAAAATAGCTTTTACGCAGGAAGATTGTGTGAACATCAACAACGACAGCACAGAAATTGCTGTCAGGCTTCGTTAATGTAGAAACTCAACTTTCCCACATACAGTAGGGTCTTGACATTTGCAAATTTAATATTTGCGAATTTGCTTATTCTGATTTACTCTAGATGACGGGGTTCTTGATGAAAGAGGAGCCATCTAACTAGTGAGTGAACCTTTCCATCTCACCTGCCCAATTACCCACTACCCAGCATCCACATCTGAATGTGGTCTTGTTTTTAATATTGTTACAAACTCTTCTGGTTCTGTTTCTGAAGCATGGGGAATGACATGCTGGAGATGACTTTCCCAGGACACTTACAATTTTGTTCCCTATTTCATTACAATTGGGGCATGCTAATCATGGAGACAAAGACAGAAAAAGTGCAGCCTGGAAGAAAGATTCATGTAGTTTATTTTAACGGATTACCATATTTTGTAATTACTGTTGTAACTGCAGCGAGCACTGGTAAAAAGTCAACACCCCAGGAGAGGGGATGGAAGCACTGGTGTGAGGCTAGCAGGGAACAAAAACAACACAAAAACGTGATGGGACAGGCGAAAAAGAAAAGAAAAAGAACACCTTACACGGGTGCAATCCCCTCTCGGACTGTCAGTATAAAACTCTTTCTTCCGAGGGTGGTCTTGCTCATCCCTTTGGGGGGGTGTCCAGTGTGACTTTATAGGTCCAGCCAGCTCTGGCTCATCATCTAGAAGACGGGACAGCTGTGACTACAAAAGTGAGGCGTCACGGTTCTACCAGGGCTCTGTGTCCACACTGGGCACTCCCTCGCGAACTGCCACAAAGCCAATGGATTAGTACTTTAATTATCACACAAGGGAGTAACCTACAGCAAGTCTTTTAATTGTACATTCAATGTATATATTGTAGTACATTATGCAACGGTATAGAGTTTGACTTGGATATATACGAATTTGGTAATCACAATTGGTCTCTGCACTGAACCATCGTGAATGTCAAGACCATACTGTATCCATCCCTTTGGTTGGGGAATTATATATTATAAGGTTTCAGGTTAAAAAAAATGTTTTGATCTGGAGTTTCTGTGATTTCTCGAAATGATTTATAACCCACAGTAGGCACAACAATATTAATGGTAAGCTCTGACCCGTTCCAATGAAGAAAAACTCAATGTGCTGTCTTACTAAAGTTACACATATTTTTATATTCATACAGTGTGAATGAGTGACATATTCTTCTTGTCCTACCAACACAATATTCAATTAGGTTTAATCTTGTGTATGACCACTGTGAATTATTTAATACAGTCAGATTATTTATGAATGACTTATGACAAATGTATTAAATGATGCATGTTGTACAATAACAAAAAGACAAATAAACGTTCTGGACAAATGGCATCATGTCCTAAATTATTTTTTTCTGATTCAGCATTGATTATATTTTCTGCCAAGAGGGTGGAAACAAGTTTTAACTAGTGATGCCCTCAAAACTAATTATATTAATATTTTTACAGAATTAATCAGAAACACTGTTACAGAATGTTACAGAAAATGCACAATACAAACTAAAAAAATTAGCCCATTAATAAGTTTGCCAAGTTGATACCTACTGTAGATGGCATAGATGTTGATTTAAAACACATACATGAAGGACATACTGTAAAAATGTTTCTTTTAAGGCATGAGTCAAGTATTAAAAGTAATGGGAGAAAGAGAGTCATGGTTTCGTTTTGTACTACTTTTTGTGACAGGTTTGAGCTAATAGTTACTTTCAAAGGCTGGCTGGAGATAATACGCAAAAAACCTAATATATGTATTTGTATCTGAGTCACCCGATCCACTTCACCAGTTTCTATCATCACTGTCACTTTTATATTATATTTCAAACTGGTTTATCCATCAGTGTCAGTATCTGCACAATCAATAAATGCTTAAAATGTGTGAATTAAAGTAAAAGGAATTTTAAAAGAACTCTGATCTTCCCTGAGGGCTTGTCATAACCATTTAATCAATAGTGAGGGATTTAATGGTGTAGATTAATTTTTCCACAAACAGACCATTAGTAATCCTACTAAAAGGGTTCTGGACAGATGGTTATCCCTGTTAAACAGACAAATGAAAGCTGTATTAAATGTCCTTGTTTTGGATCAGAAAATAACGAACATTTCACAGAAAATATCTGATCTTGGACTTAAAACAGGTCCAAAGAAATTCTCCTTTTCAAAATCCTTCATACAGTACCACAAGGGCTGGAAAATAATTATTTCTTGTAGGGGTCATGGCACCCAACAGCCTGACCTGGAAACAAAGGTTGAAAATGAGACTTTGCCCTTGACGGGATGTTGGTCCATTTTAGGACATGGAGACACACCAAATAGAAACAATATAAAGGCACCAATAAACCTGCTCAGATATACTCCCATTGTTTCTGGAAAATGGGAGGAAACTGGAACAGAAACTGGCTTCTTCTGGTCAATCCATAACCAATCCATCATTCAATGAGTGAGGCAAAAGTATTGACCACCACACCACCATTCTTCTAAACGTAGAAGAATGAGGATATAGAATGCTGTGAAAAAGTATTTCCCCCTTCCTGATTTCCTCTATTATTGCATAATTGTCACCCTGGATGTTTTCAGAACTTTAGACAAAATCTAGTATTAGATAAAGGGAAGCTGAGTGAACAAATAACACTTTTTTATTATTATTTCATTTATTTATTTAACAAAGTTATCCAACAGCCATATTCACTGTGTGAAAAAGTAATTGGTTGTGCCACATTTAGCTGCAATGACTGCAACCAAATGCTTCCTATAATTCTTTCACATTGCTGTAGAGGAATTTTAGCCCACTCTTCTTCACAGAACTGCTTTAATTCAGAAACATTGGTAGGTTTTCGAGCATGAACTGCTCGTTTCGGATCTTGCCACAGCATCTCTATTGGGTTTAGGTCTGGACTTTGACTAGGTCACTCCAAAACTTTAATTTTGCTTCTTTTCAGCCATACTGATGTGGGCTTGCTTTTGTGATTTGGATCTTTGTCTTGCTGGATGATCCAACTACGATTCAGCTTCAGCTCACGGACGGATGACTGGACATTCTCCTTAAGAACTTTCTGATACAGAGCAGAATTGATGGTTCCTTTAATTATGGCAAGTCATCCAAGTCCTGAGGCAGCAAAGGATCCCCACACAATCACACTACCACCACCATGTTTGACTGTTGGTATGATGTTTATACTGTGGAATGCTGTGTTTGCTTTACACCACTTTTGACTTATCTGTCCATAGAACATTCTCCCAAAAGGCTTGAGGATCATCCAGGTGCTATTTGGCAAATCGAGGAGGTGAGGATTTATGTTCTTCTTGGTTAGCAGTAGTTTCCTCCTTGCTACTTTCCCATGAAGCCCATTTTCGCCCAGTCTCTTTCTAATTGTGGAGTCATGAACACTGACCTTAGCTGAAGCAAGAAAAGCCTGCAGTTGTTCAGATGTTTTTTGAGGATCTTTTGTGACTTCCTAGATGGTTTTATGCTGAGCCCTTGGAAGATTCACTACTGTTTCAAGTCTTCTCCATTTGGAGATTATGGCTCTCACTGTGATTTGGTGGAGTCCCAGAGCCTTAAAAACAACTTTTTTTCTGATCTTTCCTTTGATCTTTGCATAATGCGTTTGGTCTTTGTGCTGGCAACTTGACTCTGATGGTAAGGGTCAAAATAAGTTAGGTTTATATTGAGCAGGACTGGCTATAATCAAGCCTGGCTGTGTTCAATCAGCTAACTTTAAATTATCCCTTTAATTGGGTTGATTTAACTAGGGGGCAATTACTTTTTCAACAGTGCCAGTTGGTGTTAGATAACTTTGTTCATTTAATAAATTAAATAAGCAAAAAAATGTTTTATTTGTTCACTCATGTTCCTTTTATTGAATGTTTTAATTTTGGTTGAAGACCTGAAAACATTCAGTGTAAAAAATGTGCAATAACAGAGGAAATCAGTAGGGGGGCAAATACTTTTTCCTGGCACTGAACTGTACAGTATATAAATACAGGATATATGATACATAAATACATCAAGTAGTATCAACTTGGATAAACCAAAATATTTTCTAATAAACCAGATAACGGTGGGTTATTTTGGAAATTATTAAACTTTTTTAGAATTTGTTTTGAGTGTTTTCAGAAAATGAACAAACAAGGGATACATGAACCCCAATATCAATATGTTTAGATGACACCCTGGTCAGAAAAGCTCCTGAAACTGGAAACCTCCCTTCCCTTTCATCACTATAGACACTGCCATTAGTCCTGAAGCCATCCAAGGTCCAGAAGCTCTTATGCTGTAGGCCACATACTGTAGTAAACTCATCTGTTCAGTTAAATCGAGAGCCAATTGGAGGCCTTGAGAGTGTTAATGCTTTCATTTCAAATTGATCTCTAAATTACTCAACTATGCAAACTTCCATCTTAGTCAAAATTAAAGTGCTCCAAGTATTCAGAAGGTGGTAATTTTAGGGTAACCTATTATGCCTTTCGGACTGTGTGTTTCTCTGGGTTTTAGGATGGCCACCCCTTACCTAAACACTGTGAAAAAGTTATAAAAAAGTAAACTTTGTTTACTCTGCCTGTGAATATTCTCTCTTTTAAGGTTCTAAATCTCTCAAAGCTTCTGAAAGAACACCAGGATTGTACCCTTGAGTTGGAATTTGTGTTGCTAAACACTCCTTTATTCCTGTTTTTCATTGTCTTCATTGTCAGTTTTGAAACTTATATCTCAGTACGGAATATTAATACCTCAAGGAGAGAAAAAACATATTTTGATTTCTTGTAATAAGGGGGTTAGAACCCACAATACTGAGAATTGGAAACCACTGGTTTCCAGAATTTAGAACAGGTTGAGCCTGAGGTATTGTGGTTTCTTGATCTAGACTAGCACCCAGAACTATGTTACTGAATATCAGAGTGGCTATGTCTGTCTTTGGAAGTGTGAATATAATGAACATCTAAAGAAAGTTCACATAGGCATGAGAAGCATACAGTACATACTTAAATTGTGTATAATTAAAAATGAATAACTACTTTACAGATATCTTTATTAATGAAAATGTTGCAAATATCCACATTGCTATAGATTATTTACACTTAAGCATAGAAAGCTGTGAAATAGCAAAACCTACTGCATTTACAGTCATATCCTTATAGCATATGCACCAGTATTGTTACAGTGATCAATAATTTATAAGCCACTAACAGACATTTTTTTCTCAATGTTTAAAAGCTGATGAAAATCCAGGAGACCTTACTAATATAATACCAATACTGAATCAGCTGATTGTAGGCCAGTCAGCTTAACATATACATAATGGGAAA
The DNA here is from genome assembly GCF_040954835.1 of Lepisosteus oculatus. Classification (NCBI taxonomy): domain Eukaryota; kingdom Metazoa; phylum Chordata; class Actinopteri; order Semionotiformes; family Lepisosteidae; genus Lepisosteus; species Lepisosteus oculatus. The sequence goes on along the minus strand of NC_090703.1, from coordinate 36,735,916 downwards.
CATACAGTAGGAGTCCAAAGAGTACACTAATGCTGTTAATGGGGCCAGTCAACATGGACTCTGCAAAAGTGATCATACTAAACAAATCTAGATTGTCATGACCGAACAGTGAAACACAAAACAGAGGGCACAATTGGGAACAAGTTGGCATTGCTTGCTGTATAAAAACTGAGAACAGGAGGCACTTCTTTACCCAAAGGGCTGTGGCAGTATGGAACAAGATATTCAGCCATGTTGTTGAAGCCAATATTCTGGCTTCTTTCATGAAATGGGATCTTCGGATCTATTAACTACTAACTACCGAAAGGGCTAGATAGATTGCACACCTTCCTCTTGTTTATAACGTTTCTTATGTTTTTATTAATTGGCATTCCTGAAATTAATGGTAGTCCATGCAATAGATGTAAAAAGGGCTCTTGCGTTGCCCATAGAGCTCTTCCATAGAGTAATAGGAAGTTGGATTGGAAATCATTGGAAGGAATAAATACTCTTGCAAGGCGCTGTACAATCTTTGACATTAATTTGTATGTTGGCTTTATGGCATAGGGCTAAATGGGTTTATTGAGCTCATATACCCATTTACCATCTGTTGATGACGCAGTCATGTGAGTATATGCATTTGGAACTTCATTATGCAAATGATGCAAAGGCCATCTGTAATGATCTATTAGCAGTGACCTTTTAAAGGTGATAATAAAAAAGAGAACATGACCTACCATACAGAATGTTAATGAGGGAGACTGGCATGACCAGGATTCCCACGAGCATATCGGCCACAGCTAGGGATCTCAAGAAAAAGTTGGTGGCGTTCTGCAGCTTTTTCTCCAGAGACACAGCCAGGATCACGAGAATGTTTCCCCCAATGGTGAGAATGATAATGATTAAAAACAGCAAGGCAGGCCAATTCTTCTCCATTTGCTCAGAACTGTTGAGAGGCTCCATGCCATCTGAGCTGTGGTTGGAAATATGAGAGCTGTTCAGATGCAAAGCCATGAGGCTGCTGTGTAATGCTGCATCCAGAGTTACTGTACTTAGACTACTAAATATCCCAGTACTACTAGTACTGCTCATCATCCAAGTATCTTCTTGACCATTGCAAGGGTCTAACCGAGGAGACAGAAGAGTTCTCACTTCAGGTCTTCATGGGGAGGCAAATTCTCCATGCGTGGAAATGGAGCTCAGAGAGATCAAGAGTTGTGCACTTCTTCGAGAGGAATGGGAAAACAAGAGAAAAAATTCCCACTCTCCACGTGTAACTAGAGGTTTGAGTTTCCAGTTTCTGTCTTGTAGTTCATCAACACCTAAAATAAAAAGGTAACCTCCATAAATCTTTATGAACATGGAAAAGAGCTTATGTGCACCCCGAACTGAACATCTAAGGCTCTTTAATTAGAAATTAGTGATTTCCTTTTTATGGCCCATAATTCTTTGAGTGACTATGTATGAACCAGATGGCATTCACTAAAAATATTTGCTATTGCAGTGCATTCCATTCTGTTACCTCAAAGAAAATATTTTAAAATCAAGAACTTAAGCCAAAAATGAGATGGTTTATTTTTTAAAGTATAAATGGAAGCATCTATTAATTTTTCAATATCATCATTATTACCTCCCCTTCACCACTAAATGTCACAATTTACTGTATAACGATGTTAATTCCACCTCTACAAAACAGTGGAAGGATCAGTCTTGATCCATAAAGGTCATGCAGTGCAGATGGAAAAAAAATAATCTAACACATTTTCTTTCACTGTATTCAAAAATGTTTTTATTTCAAGGCCTTCACCTGAACACAGGCGAAGCAGAATTACACCAACAAACCGTGTAAATGACTTTCTTTATATTGATAATCAATACAAACAGGTCCAATCATACAATATTTATTACAAATATGTCTATGCTCTGTGTAATGCTATTATGATTATGGTATAACCTTTATAGATGTTATAGCCTCACACATGATCCAATCTGTAATTCATTCTGCTATTTGATGTGTCTTGTTCCTATTGTATTGGGGTTATGAACTGGAGAGCACTGTATATCTTTATTCTTCTCCCCTGTTTATTCTGCTATCATTGGCAGGCAGTGCAGTACAGGAAAGAACACTTACCTCTTTGTGCAGTGACCACTTCATTAAACATGAGCCCTGCATTTTGGTTTTGCATCCACTCTGTCTCATCCTTTGCTTATTTGTTTCACACCTCCAGGAAAACTCAGCCACATCCATCTGCCTTTACAGAAAAAAAGAAAGACATTAACAACGTAATCGATTTTGCATCTATGTAAATTGTAGAGATATACAAGAATTGTGGTTCACATATCTTTTTGACCAAAACATTTTAGTGGTGTTATAATAGAACTGAGGTGAAGAATCAGGGAGGAGATCTGATAACCTCAAAAACGGGTTTAGGAAAGTGAGTCAGGTGCCTGTCAATCAGACCTAAAAAAATAAGACTTAATGAAAACTAAAAGAGAAAGCAGGCTTCACAGCTATAAACCAGATCCTACACTTCAGTCACTGGGAATTATAGGGTATTCGATTATTTGCTCCCACATTATTATTTGCCAAGCTGGGAATATTTAGATATTTTGTAAATCATGTTTCAGATGAAGTTCGTGATTAAAGGTTTAACAAGTGGACAAAATCTGGAAATCTTAAATTTGTTGTGATAACTGCCCAGCTAATTGATTAGCAAAAACAAATAATAATATTTGAGAATCAGTAATTTGACATTGTGACTTGCTTAACATTATGGACCATATACTGATAAATCACTATGTGGTGATGTCATGATACCCTTAAAACAATTGTACTTCGTACTTCATCAACGAGAAGTAAATTCATTTTTATATGTAGCATGGATATGCTCCCTATATTTTTTAAAATCTTATCTCTTCGTGTAAACTCATCTGTAACTTACACTTTAAGTTTTCCTATAACTAATCCCTTTAAAAGAGAAAAGCAGTAAATCAGATGTGCTTTGCTATTAATTTCCCACTTGCTATGATTTACATGGTGATTTCTCTGATGCAGGGATCCTTCAAAGTAGGTTTCTGACTAATTACCTAATTACCTTTTACAGCACCCATTTTTATGAGGTTCTCCTCAATATAGAGCCCCAATTAAACTAAAAACTGAAAATGAACTCTATTCCTAGTACAATTAATTATAAAATCTAAAAGCAGAATTGGAGCTCAAAAAGAACTGGTAGAGAAGATGAGCTATGCACAGAAGCATGACTTGGAAAAAAGGTCCAGTGCAAGGACCCCAAAAGATCTTGGAGCCCTGGTTGGGAAAGACTGATAAAATGTACTGTAATGTACATTTGTAAGCCCCTGAGAATTGTGGGTGAAGAAAAAAGAAGGTGAGATGCTCTAACATGTCTACACAATCATTCATTTAATTCATCTAATGGTACCTTTAGGAAACTGTGAATATCCAACCTCAACTTTGTGTAATACCATGCTAACAATCTAGATTTTTTTAAATCAATACATTTTCTAAAAGATTTCTTGGCAACCCAGATTTCATTTAAATATCCCAACTTGTTTTTCAGCATACAGTATATGTGAGGGAAACATCATGCACATCTATCACGTACATCTATCATGCACAAACAGCATGCACATTTTCTGGTCTTAAAATGAATATAATATTTTTAATTGAGTCAGAATATTGCCACACTGTATGTAAGTGTCCCAAGCAGAGTACTAAGCCACAAAGAAAATGAAAATCAATTTTTTATTCAAAATAAAATTGTTGATGCCACACTATATATTTGTTACCTTTTATAGACCCAAAGAGAAAATGCTATGCTCCCTAGAGAGTTATAACCTTCAGAGTTTGATGTGATAATGTTTGCTTCCAATGTCCCATTTTTAAAATGATTCATAGGGGCCTTAAAGCCAAGAATAAAGACTGCCTTCTTGAACCCTATAAAATAAGTCATTTCTGATTGTTTTTGCACCTAGTATATAGTGTAGGATACAACACATACTATATAATACAATTAAATCCCTTCCCAATAGTCTTCAAATTTCCTTCTTCCTCTCCCCTTCCATATCCTCTTAGTAATCATGCTCTGTTTTTTTTGTAAACACCACAGAAAAGATCTGACCCATATCTGATATCAACACATAAACGGCAACACAAGAATCATGGCCAGGCTGTAAAAGAGAAGATAAATGACATCATAATAATTAGTTCAGTTGATTAAACAGATAGTAGCTTAGAGGTAAAATTAACTAATCACATAAAAAAATAACATGAGATGATTGATCAAACACATTTAATTAGTCTTTGATTATTCAGAGGCATTTAGAAATAGGGCACTTTAAGTCTTAAAGACTTCTATTTTGCACATATAAAGTTGGGATCAAGATTTCTTATATACTGTGTATATCCATCCATTTTCATCCAATTTAAGTTTGTGTGGGACAGGATGTCAGTCCATCGAGGGGCAAACACAGAAACAGACATGCACCCATTCACACCAGGGTCAGTTTTCCCAGAAGCCAATTCACCTTACCAGTATGCCATGTATACCACTATACCAGTATGCCACACAAACATGGGAATATTCCATGAAAATAGCTCCCGGGTCCAGAATTGCACCCAGAGTCCCACTGCAGCAAGGCAACAGTACTCACTACTGCACCACCTTGCCACCCACAACAAAGGAATATGTTCAGTTAAGTTTTGGAGGGATATATAGCAATTACTTGAGAGAAGACGTTCTTTCCTTTTTTTCAAAAAGTAGACCACAAGCTTAATTCAGTCAACCAAAGAAAACAACTCTGAATTTCTCAGTTCACCATACACATGCATCAAATCCTTTTTGCAGTCACTGTTGTTGACACTGGCTATGGATGAAAGTCTGCTAAGCATGCTGATGGTCTGATAAAAAGGGAGAAACAATCCTGCTGCTGTAATGCATAGAGAAACATCCCACAGCAAACGTTTTCACAGATTATATCTTTAGCCTCTGCCAACTGCTGTGATTAACAAGTGACACAAACCTCTTGAACACGGACAAGATTACCATAGCGTTTGTCTAAACATGAGACGTGAACTGGATTTGTTGTATAAAATTAAAAGAATTAAAAGAAACTGTGCTAATAAAAGGAGTAGTTAGGTAAGTCATTTCCATATACTGTAAGTGCCACATTGACTCATTGGGACAGAGCATATCCTGTTTTCTTTGATATCAAGTGGATGATACAGCACATGATTATCCACCCTTTCCCAGAAGGGACACAAGTGAATCCACTGAAGTGATAAAGGATGGATTGGCCACAATTAAACAGTAAGGTGGACTGGAGCAACTTGGGGAAAGGTACCTCACCTGTTTGCAGGGACTGCACACCTGGCTAAATTTCAGTTTGGCTTCACGCAGTCACTGTAAATTCCCTAAATTTCCCTCTTGATTCATTTTTTCATGAATAATTTTTCATTTGATTTGGCGTGTAGTGACGCATACCGTCTGCCACAAATCACCCAGGAAAACTCTTCACACTCTTATGATTATTATAAATTCAGGGAATATTTTTAATTTTCTTGTTAGTCCAGAGACTTACCCGCGATGCTACATTGCCCCCAGTACAAGGAGTACAAAGTGAAAAATGCCAAGGCTCACTTTCTAGCTTTAAAGTTACTGTTTTAAAGTTGCATATTTATCTTAGCCAACTGAAAAAGAACATCTTCATGCAGAGCAAAAAGTCCAGTATTTCTGTGAATCATAATTGTTTCAAGATAAGGAAACACCTCAGGACAACAAGGTTGTTGTTGTAAGTGGAGCTGGTGGACCAGTAGGTGACGATCAGCAACATTGCCATCTAAACGTGTCTAATCTCACTAGAAAAGGAAGGCTGAACTTGGTCTACACTGTGATGGGAGACCTGTGAGGAAAGGGAGGTTACTGTTGGAAGAGGTGACAGGGGACCTGTAGGAAGCACTTTTCTTCTGGATCAGAATTTCCAAACCAGTGCCATATGGTTTGTATGCATGGTGTAGGAGGTGTACAGTATGTGACCTGTTGTAGGAGGTACAGTACTTTCCTTCTGATGAGAAAATAACCTGGGGTTCTTACTTCTATATCACTAAAGATCCCATTGCGTTTTTTATAAATGTTTTATATATGTTATGGAGCCAAGGCTTAATTCCAGTTTGCATTCACAGAATTTATCTCTCTAAATTTCCATACAGATGAATAATTTTTCACTTGTACTACGGGGTAGTGGGACTTCTGACGCATAATGAATGCCGCATGTCACACAAGAATGCTCTTTACACTCTTAGGATTATTGTTAATTTAGGAAACGTTTAATTTTACAGTGATAAAATTCTCTGGCTTTAGACTTTACATAAGGAGGAACTTGTCTATGTTCTTCAAACCTTATGTTTCTAAGCCACTAGCTTTATATTTTTCCCCAAATATTAAAATATTGTTACAATATGAGGGTAACGAAACTGGTGAAAATCAGGATTTGACCAAGCGGTTTAGTCAATAAATAAAATAATTATTCATAACCCCCAACTTATAAGTGATTTCTTATATACAGTGCCTGAGAGGTTGATAAAATTGGAGGCACATAAATTCTTTATTCTCTGGCACAGCTTTATTAAAATGTCAAAACACAACTACATTACACACAACAAACATACAAAACACAAGTTACTTTATGTACAGTATTTACAAACAAGGCCTTTCAGAGGCCTAACATTCTGGTTGCCTAGAAAACCCCAGATGGCTACTGAGATTGAAACCAGTCTCTCACCACCACATTAAAAATGTTTAAATTTCTTCCCGAATATGAAACTGCTTCTTTTCTTCTGGAAGAAAGTCTGAAAGTCTGAAAAAACTTTAAACTTGACATTTATAATTGTCTAGGGAAAAAGTAATTTAGTTTTGAAAAGATATGTTCTTTTTGTCTAACATTTCTAAACAGGGGTTAGCTTCAAGTGAGAAACTAAAAAAAATCTGATCAAGGTCCTTTCATAAATCAGATTGGATTATAAGTGGTAGTAGGAGATGGTTATGTCAAATTATGTAAATACAGTATGATCATCATATTTGTGCATATTTTGTATTGGATTATGCAGAATAAATCCAGATTCCAATTCATCTTTAATCAGATTAATCTAGGCAGTGACTAACAGCATCTATCCCAAAAACTGACACATCACAAATAATATTAAACAGAATATTAACAATCAAATATACTGCTAATACAGTAAATCAGTACTGAGAATCTAAATTTCAGTAAAATCTAAAGTTCAAAGACAGAGCTCCATTGTCTTTAGAAACTAAAAGGAAAAGTTAACTGGACAACCTGAGAGGACATTTTGGTCCCAAAACAGGATTAATTTTTTTTCAAATGCACTGCAGGTCTTCAAGCCTTGGGCAGACTGAAGGGCTCCATTTAACGAAATACAGTTGAACAAAATAGTGTCTTTTTCACAGTTTTGTGAAATTTAAAATACAGTGACTTCTTATTCACTGTTCAAATCAATTTTAATACATCCTACAGTATATCACCTTTGGTCTTAAACAATGTAAGAGCTGAGAGTGTCTGAACCAGCACTATCAACTATTTTCAATATTCTAATACTTTTTGAGCTACTGTCTTTAATAAAAATAACAATAATCCAACAGCTGCACATTTAGAATTATTAAAAAAAAACAGAGCAAATGTTAGATTTACCTTTTGGGCTTTGAAGGAAATATTTGTCTTTATAACGACTGTATTGGAACCCTCAGGAACGCACTTAAAATGAAAGACATGCTCAAGAATCACAGGAGAGTAAGTCATTATTTGATCCAATGAAAATGATACCATCACTGATCTGTGTGTAGGATTGTACTGCGGAATCAATATTTTAGATCGATGAGACAGCAAACCTTCCCAAGAGAGCAAATAATCACTGAGAATTACTGTCTTTGTCAAAATTTTGCATTCATTTGTCAAGTTTGTTTGGTAGCTTACAAAGCAGTGCAGGCTGTTAATTAATGTGTCTCTAAATTGTGACCAATTAATATAGAAAGCATCTGTATTGGCTGGGGAATTCTGAATCTGTATTTGGGAAAATAATCAATTTTAATCAAAGCTTAGTATTGGGACAATGAAGTGAAATTAATAATTTTGGCTGTACAATAATGAAATTTGTATTTCTGACCAGATACTAATACATGGCAAAATATAGATTCAGCATTTGTTTCTGGGTATTATTTTGCCTACATGTTTAGCCATGTTAGAAATAATTCAACATAGTTTTCTGAAAAAACCTTCTAATCACAATTTTTATTTTATTTTAATGTGAAGTCAAAGTTTTAATATATGAACTTTAAAAAGGGTATGTGCACCTCATACAACAACATTTGGAATATCTGTAGTGGTATCTGGGATTTTAAAAACCTAGTTCTGACTTCACAGTCAGCTTTTGACAACAATTGCGCAGAGATATCTAACAAAATGACATGGTTGACAGTTAAATTATATTTTTTGTAGATTTTTCTGCCTTTGGTGCAGTGAAGAGTTAAACTTTGAAGTGTGATGATCCAGCAAGTGTTTCTTTTAGATACTGTGGGCTCATGAATTATTAGTACCCTTGATAAAAATGAAGAAAATTAGGTTCCAAAAATAAACAGCGTGATAATTTGTTATAATTCATGCCCCCCAAAATGAGAATAAAACACGTGTTACCTCTTTTTTACAGCCCTGTGAAACAAAGACTAAAAAATGTTTCTTAAGACTGAGTTGTATTTAAATAAGCAGACGTTCATTGCTGATTTCATTATGTTTGATAAAAAACATAGGAGATCCAATACTTTTGACATCTATATTTAAAAAAAATAGTATTACTAATTTAAAGACATTAGTTTTGATTTAATTGCAATTATTAGAATAATTTGGGGGCATTCTGTTTATTTTCTATGACTTTTTATCTTCATCTTTATCAAGGATGCCAATAATTTTAAGCCCACTGTATAATACTAAGAAAACATAGCACTGAGCTGCAGGTATAGTTTTAGTGAAATTAGTACATTTCACTGCACTGTAGTCCATTAGTGAAAAGCTCCCTACAAAAAATACATTAAAAGGAAGAAAGTGTATTTTTTTGTAGAAGAAACCTAATAAACAAGCTTCTCTTGTTGCAAAGAGAACTTAACAATTACAGAACACGAGCTACACATCCCTCATACACAAAAGGCTTTTTCTCTTGACACAGATTCACTGCTTCCTAACATCGATATGCCTCAAATGTAAATGCCCATGATAAATCAAGAGTAATGGTTATACAATTTGTCTTGAGGACAAATTTAATAAAGAAATTAGATCAACTTTCAGGTAATGTTTTGCATGTTTATGTGCTATAAAGGAAAATAATGTGAAACCATGTGGGGATGTACTGTATGTCTCTAATAATATCATGGGATTTATGAGAAAACACATATACTGTACTGTAGGGAAAACATGTTGCTCTTAAGCCTTCAGTATTTCATAAGTGTGAAACCTGAGTTAGCTTAATTTATTTACATACTGTATAAGTACATCCTCTTCTGTCTAATATTCATGTCGCCTACCAGCTGTTAATTAAATGCATCTTGTGCAACTGAAAAAAGCTGCAAACATAAAAACATGAGTTTCAAGGTTTCAAATACCAAATAAATATGTCTTCACCAAAGGTTTTGAATGAAATCACACAATAGTACATTTGCAAATAAATAAAAAGTAAAATCTAAACCGAGTAACCGATATCTCCCACTTATAAGTTCTCCCTGAACTTATAATATTCTCCCGTTGAAAGATACAGTACCTGGCAAGGTCAGGCTTCTCTGCATCAAAGCTACATTTATTTAGCAAAGGTTTATCAAAGATGCAGTGTCATTTTTTTACATTACATCTGTTTTCATTTACAACCAGTGTCTTGTTAACAAACATTTATGCTGGTGGCCTCTTGTACTACACAGAATACTTTTATTTTAGTATATGGACAATTAAGAAACATGCATATACTGTATGATGAAAAGTATAAGAAACACAATATAATCCATGTTGCTTACAGGACAAGCTCTTTGGAAGAATTCTGTTTCATAATGTATGATTATCCTGATGACATGCAATATCTGACTTCAAGCTCATTGATCTCAAAATCAGTAACTGTATCACAGGTTTTATATTGTTGTTCAGGGAATTAATTTTGGATTGTCATCTTAACAGTCTGGTAGAGTACTGTGGCACGGTCTGTGCCAATGATAAGAGACTTGACTGCTGTCACCTTATGACTTGGTTTTTAATAGAAGTGGTGAGAAAAGAAAATAGGCTCTTTTTGTTAGTTGTTTACAGTATGTCGGCTATATAAGGGAATCTTTGGGAAGATCATAAGGGAAAACCTGCTTCTCTTTTTCTCCTTGCCTGTACATCCTATCCCTTCTAAAGGGATGGACAAAACAAATCAGTTTCAGTTTCCCTCTGATTTTTCACCATTAGGTGCATATTGAACTTCACACAGCAATGCAATGTTAAAAGACTGTCAAATATTCCTGATCTGTGCACAGCTTATACCTTCTAAGAGAGTGATGGACAAAACAAATCAGTTTCAATTTCCCTTTGATTTTTTTGCCATTAGGTGCATATTGAACTTCACAGAGCAATGCAATTTTAAAAGATTGTCAAGTGTTCCTGATCTTCTACATTTAAGCAAACCAAATTAGAATTTATAAGCATGAATTTATTTGACAATTTGAATTTGAAATTGACTAATGTGTCAAATCTTCTTCGTGTTTTTACATGGATGTTGCTTGGTCTAGTTAATGAATTGTAATCCTTATGTACTGGTTCATTCATTTCTTGATAAGCAGCTGGGTACCAATCAGTGTCATAAATGCCATGGCAGCATGACAAACATCTGAATCAAACAAAATAATCCAGATTATCCCCATCCTCCTGGCAAATAGAAGGCATAACTAATTATCTGAAGCCTTCCAGACTGTTGCATCTGTTCCCAAAAATACATTTATAGTCTGAACCACATTAACTGCCAGTAGCACTTATATCAAAAGAATTACAAATTCTACTACAGTTACATCAAGGCTGTGCAGTTTACTGTATGCTACTGCAATTAAGAAACTAGACTTCAAATGCTGATGCTGTAATACAGGCTGTAGTCTTTAAAAGTATTACATTTGGCATTCAAATATGAAGTTCATGCTCATAGAAGCATAAGCACAGTAAAAATAATTATGAAGATATCGCTTTATGTGGCAGGGTGAATTTTGCACTTTGTGCACCTTTTTTCTGATCCAATCTCTTACTAAAAATAATGATGATAAAAATACTTAAAACAAAAGTTAACTCAGGTACAAAATTAGAGTTTTAATAACTTGCTTAGGTAATAATTGAGTTCAGCAGTTGCACCTATAGGCTTCAGCTAACCTCTAATAATTTAGGTTTGGGACATGTCTCTAAACCTCTTTATAATCCAGTTTAAGAATTGTAAGCAACAGAAATGAAAATCAATCAATCTATAATAGTTGTGAGCCTACCACAATTAATATCTCAAAAACATTGAATTGGCTCAATGCCTTTTCTTTTGTCAAGATGCTTATGATATTTGAACCCATTAAAATTTAAATTAACTTTGTATTTGCAAAATGTAATGAGATGGGATTATTGCCATTTAAGGCAGACAGGAAATAGTTTAAATTCAGATCTGGAAGTGCCAGGTTTTACAGCTAAGTTAAATAATGATGTGTTTGATTCAGGGTCACTAAATGCACTAACATTTGTAATCTTGTTCTACAATCAATATTACACATTTAACTCCTTAAATCTCTTTCACCATGTTGTTTAATCACCATGCCTGTTAAATTGGTGGCATGGTGAAACAGTGGTTAGAACTGCTGCCTTGCACTGCTGGGACCCTGGATTCAATTCCTTCATGACCCTGTATTGGGTTAAATTCATAGAAAATGGAAGGATGTAAAGCTTTTTCCATCTTTACACATTCCCTATCCTCTTGTAGCTGTGAGACAAGTATTTAGTTTTATATAATGGTCCATACTGTATATACTGTATACAAGTGAAATTGCAGCACTAATTGCATTCACTTGAAAGTGGAAGAAAAAGAATGAAGAAAATGCAAAGAACACTAGACCTTCCATCTACATTCAAAAATATGTACAGTAGAGCAAGAGCAAATAAAGTATCAGGAATTGTTGTGTCCAATTATACTCTCTCAGCTAACTTGTTTCACATCCTCTTGTATGTACCTAGTCATTTTCAGATTTTATTTAATCTTAGATTTTCATATGTATATTAATGAGAAATGGTGAACCTTCATGGGCTGAATAGTTAGTACTGTACTTCTCATAAACTTTTATTCTGTTTTGATTAACATGATTCATCATGATCTTGATGAATTCATATCTGAAGTGAAGTACTGTATGTTAAAACTGAATATAAAGTGTTAAAGAATGGAAAACAGAATGGTGTAAGACTAATTACTGTCTGCAGAGTTTAGGATACTTCTGTGCAGCACAGACATCCCCTGTCTTCAGTGTATTGTGATGTCTGTACCCGAAAGAACTATACAGGGAAGGTGAACCTCCTGCTGTTTTGTTCTCTCATTTTGGAAAATCGTGAATTTTGGACAACCAAAATTATACGTCTGTGACTTCCTCATTTTACTTCATGCAGTGTTGGTGACAATACAGTACAATGATATAGTGTACACACCGCACAAATAAGTTATTCAGAAGCTTAAAAACAGAACTGTCAGCAGACCCAAATAAATGGCGTTAAAGATGTTTAGACATTTTACATCAGTGTCCTATTGCGATAACCTTATAAATAGATTTTTAGCATTTCACAAGAAATCTAAGTTATGAGAGGTCTAGAAATCCTTCATAATTTCCCAGCTAAATTACTACAAATATTGTAGTTTTAACCAGATGTAAAAAGCTACTCCTATTTTTATCCTAAAGGTTAAAATTATTCATAATTTATAATGTATTTGACCAATCACCTTCCTTTTAAACAATGACTTGTTTCTTGAAATCCCTGCAGATTCCTGTTAGATCACATCTCTTTAAACACCTTGGACCCTGTTTATGATAAGAGGCTCAGACAAAGGTTACTATTGTAATCACTCAACAGTAATCTCCAAGAACTTGTGCATCACCTGTTGATTTTTAATCCTTAGTACTTTGTTCAGCCACAAAATTGCTTTTAAGTAGGAATTAATGAGCAGCTTTGCAATCATTATGTTACACTGAACATCCTTGCTGATGTAGAATTTTGCACCCCCGCCATGCAGAGCCATTCAGAGAAAATCAAAATTGTGAAAAACTAAAATAGCTTTAAAAATGCTTCTTGCACAACGTTCCTGTCTCACTATATAGACAGCAAAGAGATATACACAAAACCTAGAGTCATCACAAATTCCAAGCACTCTTCATGACATTTATATTAAGATGCTCCATTTGTCTGCTCAACCGAATATCATTGTGACTGAGCTGCTCACTACAGTATATAGGTGACTATCACAAGGACTTGCACATAATTAGAATAAGAATTCACTTCATAGAGTTTAAACTTTTATTTTGTCAAAAATAAAATTGTTGCCTGGCAGTAGGATTGCCCTGACATATTTAATAAATGCACATTTTTATCACAACTAAGCAGTAATGGAAGAGGGGTGAAATTGCATCGGAGTTTGAAGAATATATCCAGCAATTAAATACTTTACAAGTATGATGTGAGGCACATACATGCTAATTTGTTTCTATATTAATTTGTTTTCCAAGGCCTTTCAAATGGCAGACAATGAAAAATACTAACAAGCCTAAAAAGCAAATTAGATTTCTGAGGTCAAAGGAAAATTATGTATCTGAATAATTTACATATAATAAAATTCAAATTTTTCACCACCACATCTAAACTTCAGCATGGAAATTGTTTGTAATTGGAAATGAAATGTCTTCTGTGTAACATGGAATGTATATGACCATTCCTGTCAGAATTAGCTGACAAAGCAGAACTTGCAGCAATGCAGAATTTTCTCGTCACACAACAAGTTTTGTCAGCTTCGCTCACATAAAAACAAAACTCAAGATAAAAGTTAATTTCTTCATTTCTGCAATGAAATCAATTAATTAAAATCAGCAGTCAGCATCACTGGAGTAATATTTTTTTTCAATTTATAATTTTTAACTAAGGTAGAGCTTAACAAAAACACTGTAGTACTGTAGTACTGTAATGACCAATGGTTTAACTGTTTTTGGAAGTTGATCAATTTCTCTAGGATTTCACATGATACACGGAAATGTGTGTAAAATCGAGGAAGAGACCCATATTTATCTACTGAACCACATCAAATGTAAATAGTCAACTTTTCTATATTTTCTATATACTGTATACTGTAGCATGTGATATCTAATTAAAACTGATGCTGAGAACATTTGGTGACCAGGACTCATGAGCAAGGTGCATTTAGAAAAGCTTAAAACTTTGAAAACAGTATGTTACAATTCAAGGTACAATGCTCTAATATATAATGTGAATTTATATATTTTTTAACATCTAAGAAATTCATAACCTAGTACAATACTTAAAACCACAGACTTTAGTTGAAATACCTGGCCCTTAAAGAATTACAGTGTCATTTACTGTAGGATTGAAGACCTTCTAAACTTCTACATTATACAGCAATGAATTAATTCACCCTGGCTTGTAGTTTTGGAAATTAAAAATATAATAATGGTTATTTCTCTTTAGTAATGATTGAAATAATATAGTACATCATGTTTTTTTAAGTATCTCCTGAAATTTGAACTGCAAGATTTCAGGCAATCTAATCTAGAAGACAATTTTACAATATGTCATAGAATGTAATAATATATTTTCACTATATTGATTGGGAAGTCCTGTTCATAGCAAAGTGTGATAATTTATTATTACTTGGGAGGCAAAAATCAACCCTAGGGATTCCTTTTTGCTCTAGGCTATCCGTTTGCACATTACTTTCTGGCCTGGAATAATAATAAGGTATATTTTACACTCATGAGGATAATCTTCCATTAACAAAAACAATCACACCATCTTCAGCAGGGAGTATATAACAGATTAATTCTGGCTACATTTAAAAAGCAAATTGGAAGTTAATCTAAAATCAAAGCAATTCTAGTTCCATTTACACTACAGTAAATTTTCTCTATGGTTGGTATTATTTTCACACTGTGATATTCTCACAGCAGAGAGATATCCATCAGTATCACCTCTCAGCAGGTTGTTGCTATTATCAGGCCAAGGAAATGTACAAGTGTAACTTGTAACAGCAATTAAGGACTATAATACATAGTATATGTACAAAGGTATAGGAACATCATCCAACATAATTCATTTTACTATTCAGAACTGGCTTTTTAATAGTCTGAAAGCTGGCTGATATATCTCTGGCTATAATTCCTATGAAAATTAAGCATTTATTAAATATAGGACCCTAAAATTGTGTATAGTATGCCTTAGTGCCAAAAGCAGCTGTTATGGTCAGACTCTAATTTTCAATTTAATTTATTTACTGGAGGATTGAGACACCCATAGCTATGCAGTGGGGTTTAAGTATGTATCTTATTTAGATCAGAAAATAATTTTGCTTCAATATATCATTTTTTACGTCTAATGCATTTTGTATACATATTCTACTGTAAGTACTTGCAACTGGGTTCGCAAAATCCCTAAATATTTAGTAAAGGATTTTATATACTTTCTTAAATGCTTAAAGATCTTGTAAAATCTCAAATTGGTCTCATGTTCTTACTGTAAAATACATGCTGGTTTTAATACAGTTAGTCCTCATTAATCTGTGTTGGAACAATTTGAAGTCTAGCAGAAGGCCAGATTGAAGGCTGAAAAGGCTGAATGGATCGTATTTATTTGGCTCACTGTTACTGTGGATTTATACAGGTGTTTTGAAACAATTTGTATAAAATGAATGAACACAGCAAGATAGGATATTGCATATTTTAAACTGAAAGTAGTCCCTATGTGGCCTTTAAATATAAAATTCTTCCAACTGATCTACAATTATACTGCACAACAAGCTAATGAGATATGCTTGTTTTTCACATAACATAATGGAAACACTGTACTGTACATGGAAACTAATGAAATGTAAACCTGTGCAAATTGGCATCCCCTTCGTTTCTTCTGTTTGCATCATCCCTGGTGTCTCATCTTGAAATGGCTTCAAAATCACAGCAAGCAGTTCTCCTCCTCACATTCATCCCCACCCACCCACCACCAGAGGGCTGGACAGAGCTCACCTCCACCAGTGTGACTGCTAACCGGGGCAGGCACAATGAAAGCGAACGCTGGCGACTGGGCCATCAGGAAGGTGGAGCACGAGTGCATGCGACAGGACCCGGGAGATGGTGAACTATGCCTGGGCAGTGCAGAGCTAGAGGAAATGCATCTTTCTGAATCCCTCTTTCACCCCATCTCCACCTCTGCAGCTACCTCTTGGTCAGGCCAGGTCAGCTGGTTGGACCTCAGCTAATCAGATTATGTCCAAACCTGCCTGACGTTTGAAATAAACATTCATAACGCGTTTTATCATTGGATGTCATTATTTCTAGGGAACAATTTCCTAGGGTGAGACTTCTTCTAGTTCTCTTAATATATGCAGTACAAATTTGTCCAACTAGAGTTACTACTCGGTTAACTTTTATATTCCCGCAGATGAATGTGAAAGACTCAAGATAAGATAAGATCACTTTATTGGCCATATACAGTACAAGTTCATGGATTAGGAATTTCTCATTTTCACATACCCCAGCTTGCTCTCCATAAGACACACAGGCACAGAAACAAGGAGAGAGAAGCTTGAGGTCAGAGCGCAGGGTCAGCCATTTATATGGTGCTCCTGGAGCAGCTGGGGTTAAGGGCCAAACAGAGTAGGATTCCTCTGCCGGCTGCGGGATAAAAACCGGCAACCTTCCAGCCAAAGGCGCAGATTCTTTTTTCAACACATAGCACAACAGAATATATCAAGAGAATCGAGAAAGAAGAAACTGTAAAGATTATAATGGAATATTTTGACTCCCCTACTTCAGCTGAAGGTAATTGTTTTGATAATTAATTAAATGTCAACAACACAAAACATGAACTGAAAACTAAATTATTATATATTGCAGGTACAATAATTGAAAATATAGCTCAGAGCTATTAATGCAAATTGTACATTAATATGCAACACTTGCCTCATTTAATTCCTTGTGCATACTTAAAAGTACGGATTCTGTAATTTTGCAACCATTTAAGTTACATTTCAATTAATTGTATACTATAGGCATTGTTCTTTTGTACTCTGCAGCTACAAATTTTTATTTTTCCTTGACTTTTCCCCATAAGCAGCAACAATTGTAAGCCACTGTGCCTTAAAATTTGACTAGTTTATTTACTAGTTACTAGTTATTTTTTCTCCAGATGTTGTATTATTTCTAGTAAAAAAGATTATAAATCTAAGGGGAACTACGGTGTGTTTCTTAATGATGCATACTTATATACTTATAAATCTATACAAATACATAAAAATACTTATGTACAAAAATACACTCAGCTCTGACAAATGTAATGTAAAAGCTACAGCATTTATCAAACTCACAAAATATGTGAGCAAAATCCCTGATCAAGGAGTTTTAGGTTTTCAGTAAGAAATGTGACACTGTTACGTTCCACATCCCTCCTCTAGAAGGCGCTCCTACCCCTTTCTTTTATGATTAGATATTATTATTTCCTGGTGCGTCTCGTCTGGCTTTTGGTTAAAAGCCTAGCGTCTCTGCAGTTCTGAGCTCAGTATTGAAAGATGGACGCCACAAGGCTTGCCTTTTCCCCGGGATCACGGGTAGCCCGAGGGCAGGCCTTATTCCCCTGCGTCCTGACCATCTGGGTCCGGGATTCAGAGCGCCTAGTCCCGTTATGCTTTTACTTCCTGTTCCTGTGCCAGGTCCGACCTGGTCCCTGTTTTTAAGTTTTTGTCTCTCTCGGCCTTTGGATTATGGATAGTGCCTCGACTTCCCTTTTTGAACTTCCTTGGGCTTGGTTGCTTCTGCATTTCCCCCAAGCACCTGATCACTACAGTCACCACCCCCTGTCTGTCAACCCATCCTAACGCTGTTGTACCTTCCTCAGTTGTCTTTTTCAGATTCTACCGTCCGCATAGGCTCTTTAATAACGCACTCCACGGGAGTCAGAACCGGCTTCTGTGACACTGTCAAAATAAAAACATCACATGTTAGTACCAGATGTAACTTCTCTGAGCTTTGTCACAACACTGGCAGCATTGACTCCTAGACCTAATCAGCCTGCGTGCCTGACTGCTGTGGGATGTTCCACCACTTTCATTCTATCAGACAAAAGAAGCACTAGTGTTTTTGCATTATCCTGCTGAAAAATTGACACACCCAGATAGGTTTCTGGGAACTGAAAAAGACTTAAGGACTTTCTTAGAAGTATTTCTGAGCAATAAGGTGTCTCTTCATCTGTGCTAAATTTGTTAAAGAAATGCCCTCCCCACAGCATCATACTGTACATCCACAGATAAACCTATTTGATATATAGGGTAAAATACAAATAACATTATGTGTGGAACCAATTAGCTACTGAGGTAAGATGTAAAGCATTGTGTTAGGAATACTGATGTACCATGAAAAAGGCAATGATTCCTAAAAAAAGGAATAGCCAATGAGAACGCTCACATGCCCCTGGTACTTTATGTGGAACAGGTGCACTAAATTATTTTGGATTATTAAATTTAATCTGAAATGACAACTGTTGCTGCAAAAAACATGTATACATGAGTCTCTTTGACAATTTCTGATTGTCAGTCGTATTATTTACCACCACTACAAGTGATTTAGGTAATCAAATTTGCTATAGTGCTACAGGAGACATAATCAGACTTGTCAAATTTATTGCTAGCAGATTGGAGTCTTAGCATGACAGTCCTGGTAATATGATTCTTAAGTAGCTGGAGGTGAGTCTCTAATTATATGAAGATCCCTGAGTTCAAGGAGAAGTGTCCACTTGCATTATGATTACATTGCATTACAGAGATAAGTATTGGAACATTGTGAATAAATTATTGAGTGACATGACTGCACTTTGCAGTAAAATATCCTTAGCAAAACTGCTGTGCATGCTTATAATACCAGTGGTACCTCATCGTTCACTCACATGGCTCAGAACTGAAACTTTAAAAATTAAAATACTGTGGCAGTCAGAAGATGTTCAAAGGGATAGAATAGTAAAAGTTAGTTGATTGAAGTTCATCTCCTTTTGAGTTAATTCGATACACTTTAGTATAGAGATAATTGTAGCTTTACTGGATTAATTAAACAAATGCCCATTACAGAGTGTCAAGGTGTCACAGTGGTTAGCACTGCCTCCTCACAGTGCAATTCCAGACCTCGGGTGCTATCTGTGTGGAGTTTGTATGTTCTCCCTTTGTTTGCATGGGTTTCCTCCGGGTGCTCCAGTTTGCTCCCACAGTCCAAAGACCTGCAGTATTGGTAGGATAATTAGCTTCAGGAAAACTGTCTCTAGTGGCAGTGTGTGTGTCTGTATCTGTGTTTGCCCCGAGATGGACTGGCATCCCATCCAGGATACATCCTGCCTTGTGCCTCTTGCTTGCCAAGAGCTCTGGCTCCCCCATGACCTTGAATTGGATAAATCAGTTAGAAAATAAATGGATGCCTATCACAATTATATGATAAAATATGTAATATTATTGTAACTGATTAATTTGTTAGCTAGACTGATATCAGCAGTGTTATAATGAGCTCCTCTTACATCGATAAACTTTGGTGTGAGGGAACACTCACATAGCTGTATTTCAGTCTTGAGATGACACAGCAAAGTTTTGTGCCTGAACCAGAAAGGATTAAGAAATCCTCTCTGCAAATGATTTCATTGTTTCTGGTATAAGAAGGAAAATGTCCTTATACAGTATTATTACAAATAGGAAAACATTTTATATAGATCCAATGCCTAGTACAAGTAACTCATCAAGTACTGCTGTTACATTTTGAATGTTTGGGAGGCATTTCTGAGCTTTCAAACTGCATTATATGAAAAAGATACCACACAACATGAGCTTTACAGTACATTGATGAAGATTGCACAAATGTTTGTCCTTTGAAAAACAATCTTTGCTAATAATAAATAAGCTAGGATTTATTCAAAGGAATGTCACACAAAAAAGCTAACTGAAGGTAAAATTTATTTAATCCCCGATCAAAATGCTTTTCTAAGCATATTTCATATAAGAAGGGTTACATTTTATATCTGATTCTTGAAAAGTAGCCAGTGATTTTCTTAACAAGGAAATACAAGTGCATCGGATAACTAAGAGCAGAATCAAGCATACTTTGAACTGAGCAATTTAAAAAGCTAATTAGTAAGGGTGTCCTTAGAAAGGAAATGCAGGTTCATTAAGTTATGTTAAAATAACCTAGTAAAATTAAATGTAATCTTTCAATTCAGCCTATATTTAAGAAATCTGTATCTTTTGCCATTGTTTCATGGGATCACAAAATTAATCTTTTACATACTTTTTGCTGTATGATGCATT
This sequence comes from Lepisosteus oculatus, assembly GCF_040954835.1. Lineage (NCBI taxonomy): Eukaryota > Metazoa > Chordata > Actinopteri > Semionotiformes > Lepisosteidae > Lepisosteus > Lepisosteus oculatus. Next base: position 36,715,284 of record NC_090703.1, on the reverse strand, counting down.
GTGTGGTTGATATCTGTCAACCCACTGGTTGACACTGAGAATTCCACCTTAAATTTTGAGAAACCACAATATTCCGTCAAAAACAGAAGATTTTAAACTCAGACAGCTGCAAGGCAATCTCAGAGGCAGCCACAAAGCTTAAATTTTATCCTCTTTTATTCAATTGTGTCCTATTTTGTTAAAAAAAAATCTTAGACCAAAGTGATCCTCATTTTCTGTGTTCTGGGTGGTTCTTTGTTGTTGCTTAAGATTTGCATTCTCATTCACTTAATATGCCCGTCAAGATAATTTTGAAATGGATTCCACAAAACTGACTGCAAAAATGAATAAATCATTACCTAAGTTTGCCATGTGAAGTTGAAAGAACATAAAACAATATTATATAATAATACAATAGCTTAATCTGCCCCAAAAGTCTTTTGGAGTTTTCACAATGTTAACTTCTTCTGCCAATTTCCCAGAAATGTACTTGAAGCGGTCTATTAAATTTTTCATAAGACGATTAGATACCGTAAGTGATATTCTAACCTGAGACAACAAGAATAGCATGTCATAAAGGTGTAATATACTATCTCCACTGATAATATGGGAAACCTTGGGTACCAAACAGCAGCTCATTTGGTTGTACACTGATATACATCAAGGAATGCCTGTGACAGTGATAAGGCTAGAAAGGGTCTTTTGTATCATTGGGTGTTTACTCATGTTTTAATTGAGTTGCCATATGAGTCTGAACTCTCACATTTCTTTTATGAATAAAGTTAAGGTCTCAAGGTGCAAAGACTGACGTTTATGCTAATTTTTCTCCTCTGCCCAGCTTAAGTACAATAAAATTATTAACACATTTTGAAAACATAAAGAAACTATTTGTATGTCGTAAGATATCTTTTATATCATTCTTCCTTCCTCAGAATACAGGTCTGCAAACAATCAAAAGATCATATTAAGGACTACTTTGTCGATGTAGTAAACACTGTAAAGCAAGGTAAGATGGAGTGTTTTTATTACACATTATTTATGTTAGGGATTACTGCCTTTATTGTCTATATTGGACTGAAGTTTCAAATTTGGAAAAAGAATGACAATTTTATTTGTTTTGATGTATTGTTTAATTACACTGAGAAGCAATAGACACACAATTCTTTTTATCAATACATAAGAGCTTGTGTGACAGATATATTTTTTTATTTAAGTGTTTTATCAATTCAATAAGCAGAGGTAAGAGCTACACTATAAACTGGTATGGACTGGTTGACAACAGATGTCATAAAAATATGCAGATTTCTGATACCTCGTAATGGGTAACTTTGAGCCCTGATACCTTAGAAGCTGTCCTTTAAGCTCAGCTGTCCTAGACATCTTACAAGTACTTGTGGGGGAGTCGTCCAATGATGCTACAAGATCTGCAACAATTCAGTGAAGGTCTGTTATCTGTGCAATCACACGTGATGATCCAACAAGTGTTCATTTGGGCTCATGTTCAATTGTGAACATTTAAACATTGTGTGCAGAAAGGAATGCACATATAACCCTGTTTCTGTGTGGGTGTACATATTGTGATGGGAAATCAACTATGTCTTTGTCTGCCACGTAGTGTAGCTTTAACAGTTGGAGGATTTCTGTATGCAAAATGTTGTCTACATACAGTACACTAGTGCAAGATAGTAAGACTTCACAATACAACACTTTCTGTGCAGAACTGTGCATTAATTGCAACAAATTCCATCACTCCTCCACCAAATTGAACTAATTTCAATCCCTTGCCAGTCGCTCTCCCAAGCTATGATAGATACTAATTCATCAGAGAGAATGGCACCTCCATTTGCTGCCCAACCTTGTTGCACAAGTCTAATTGAATTTAGATCTCGATATGCCATATTCTGCATGGACTGTCATCGTCTGTCATTAATTGACCTGCTTCACCTCCTGATTGCAGCATTTGATAATTTAGCATAAGTGGCCTGATGATTTATTGAGTGCTTTCCAAAAAGAAATTGTTTCCCCTCAGTATAAAATATGCCTATTGTAAACTTCCCACAAAAAACTTATTTTTGGCAACAATATATCAGTCACTCAGAGGTTTTTTTATAGTTTGTCTTAGGGTAGTACAGCTTTCAGTTATTCTCATTCAATACTAATACTGTAGTTTGAAGCACAGCTTGACAGAGGAAGATAAATGGTTATTTATGGCGGAACCTTTATAAAACAAAGGAATATACATACTTGAGGACCCTGAACTACTGTTTAGTGAATTGTCACTAATTTACCTATAGCTTTATTTCTCATTAACAAACTTTAGATGGCAAAACTGAATGTACATTATTTAGTTGTCTGTAAATCTTTGGTTCATAAGAACTGAGCTATTTTCAACACACACATTAGACATTCTGTGTATATGCACCCTACTAATTAGCTCTTGCAGTTTCATAAAGCTAAGAGGATGAAACCAGTTAAAGAGACTGTTACGTCCAAGTATGTGTTCTGTGTGTGTTTTTTTCTGTTCCACACTGCTGACCCTTGATTGTTCTCTCTCCCCCATTGGCCCACCATCACTCCACTGTTTCAGTATGATGTCATCATTAATTAGCTCTCAGCCAATCAGAACACATCTTATTCACTATTTAACATGGAGGCTTTCAGGAACAGGAGGCCTTTTGTTTGACTTCGGTCCTGTTTGGTTTTGGTTAACGCTTCGCTTCGCTTCGCTTCTGGTTATTGCTTCGGCTTCGTTTGTTGGTTTGTTTTGCTTTGTGTGTGTGTATTTTTGTATAGCTTCGGCTTTGTTGTTTTGTTGGTTTTACGTTAGTTTCTTTGTACTTTCGTTTGTTTGTGTGTTCATCCTTGTTTTGTCATTACCTTGCCCCAGTGTTACATGTTCAATTTTTGTGTTCTTTTGTACCCTGCTCCTGTTTATTACTCTTGTTTTCCCTTATTTGTCTTCCTGGTTCACTTGTGTTTTTGTGTGAACTTTTATATATAAGGTTAGTTTAGGTTGTTAGGTACACTTACACACTTAGTTGATTTTGTATTAGTACACTAGTTTAGTACGGGTGAGTGCCGTTTGTCTTGTATGGTTTTGGGTAGTCAGTGCAGGTTAGCTAGGGTGTTGAAGATGCCGAAGACCGTGTGTTTCGGGTTTTCTTTGGTAGTCAGATTAGCTTTCCCTCACTGTCCTAGCCAGCTCCATTTTGTTTGTTATTTTCTTTCCTTTGGCACCACTTTAGTTCCTTACCCTTGTTATCACGCTTCCTAGTCCCTCACCAGAATCCCCCTTCCAATAGAGTTATCCTAAATGTTACACCCCTTTACCCCTAGACACTTGGGGTCGTAACAGAGACATCTAATTTATCCTTTTGCATAGGCAAAGTCAAGGTTAGTACAGATAAGGAGGTCCACCCTTTAGGGCTCATCAACATGACACAACTAATTTTGACCAGTGACATGTACTGTATAGTATTTACAATATTTATATCTTGCAATTAACACTTTTAGGGTTATGATGTATATTATGGAAATTAATATTAATTAGCTTTTACCATTTTACAGCTGCTGCCTGACTGCTAACTTAGATTTCCATCCTTCCATTTTCTAATTATTTCAACCAGCTCAGGGAGAGCCTGAGCCTATTCCAGCAAGCAATGGGTGCATGTTTGGAAGGGATGCCAGTCCATCACAGGGCACACACAGGCACAGACATACTCATATCAGGGCCAATTTTCCCAGAAGCCACTTAACCTACCAGTATGTTTTGGACTGTGGGTAGAAACCAGAGCACCGGAAGGCTATGCAAACACAGGTAGAATATACAAACATCATGCAGATAACACCCCAGGTCCAGAAATAAACCCAGGGCCTCAGTGCTGCAAGGCACCATTGCTAGCCACTGTGCCTCCAAACGTTGACTGCACATACACAAAAGATTAAATTAAAGGTTCAACCCTCTCAGCCTTGGGAAACTGCAAGACCTAATTAATATTCATTCTCATAATTAATATGCAGACTATCTGCTCTAAACCATTTTGAATTCCCAATCCTTTCTGCACTGTACAACAACAGATTTGAACATCAAATTGCCAATAATTATTGTTGATCCTTAGGGATCCCTGTTAAATCATTATGGTTACAGTTAATGAGATCAGAAAACTTACACTAAGCTTAATAACTCCAGGGACAACACAGAAAGAAGCTAATATTTCATGGATGTTCTCACACAGTTTTATGGTATATTGTTAGTGCAAGGCTTGCATGTTTATTATTTACAGTCAGCATGTCTGACAGAGTATATACTGTATGAGGATCTGAAATAATTGCTTGTTTCCAAAAAGGAGATGGGACTAGTAGTGATGAAATATTGTAAGTAAACACAAAGGGAACGATTTGGGCCACTTTGCAAGGTACTACAGATAGTGAAAAGTGTTAGATTTAACTTTGAATCCCAAGTGTTAATTGCATTGCAGTGCAATTGTGGAACCACGTTTTATGCACGATAGCACAACTACTATCTAGCTAACAGTTTCTTTGCTCAGTTCACCTTTAACATCACATATGTCATCACTTTATCAATTTTACGATCGCCTTGGCATAGTGCCTATCCCGGGAAGCACTAGGTGGAGGGTGGATACACCCTGGACGGGACGCCAGTCCATCGCAGGATACACACAGACACAAACATGCACATACTCAAACCAAGGGCAATTGACAGAAGGCAATTAACCCACAACATTAACAGGGCAACTGGAGGAACCCCACGAAAACATGGGGAGAACATGTAAACTCTACTCAGATACTATCCCAGGGACTAAATTCAGTGGCCCAGAGCTGTGAGGCAGCAATGCTAATAACTGTGCCACCGTTCCACCGAGCTCCTTAGCATTTCCCTGTGGAAAAACAGGGACAATGACACTTGCACTCGCAATTTAAAAGAGCTGTCTTTGAGAGGCTCAGAGCAGGTTCTTAAATAGTTCTGCAGACCCTTAATAGTATTGTCCAGAGCAGGAACTGCAGTGTTCAGAGCACTACGATAAAACAAAAGTTTAAACATATAGCAAGAGAAAAACAGAAGCTGTATAAAGAGCAAATGTTGAATGGATTGTGTATTTTAGTTTTGTATTATTGGTTTTGAGGATTGTACTGTCTATGGCCATTTTTGTGCATCTATTTTTAATGGCTGAGGGATTATTAAAGAAGATTTCATTCATCGGGAGGTTCTTTTAAACTTTTTGCTTAAAATGTTTTTGCTTAAAGGGAACTTTTGTGTTCTTTGCATTCCTCTTTCATTGTTCATTTCATTTCATTCAGTTTGGTTGAGCAACTCAGAAGCCCTGAGAGTGTATGCAGGCACGTTTGGAGCAAATAAAGCTAAAGCAGCTTCTTTTCTCGCCTTTCATATGTTCAGGATGTCATTTCAGGGGTGCCAGTGAAATAGAGCAACTGTGAGAGGAGACTGGGATCAATTTCACCAGAGTTCATCCTGCTAAATCTCTAAAGAGTGCCTGAATCCTGGGAGTGGCAGCAATTAGACACAGGGATATTCTGTGGGGTTTTTGATGAAGTTTATTTTTCCTTATCCTTTTAAGGAGTGGGTTACTGTTGTAGGGAGAATTGGGAAGGGGGTAGGAGGGGATGTTCTATTCTCATTTATGATTCTGATTTTTTCCATTGTTTATAAAAATAAATATTTAAATATTAAAAACAGAGATTGAGCTATTCTCATATTTTGGCAGCTCCAGAAATGTGTCCTAGAAGTACTTGTGTGGAGCTTTTTCTTATGTATTTTCAATACTCAAATAAACCATTATTTGCTCATTTGAGATTCATTATGTGCCTGAATAGACAGATCTGCTTGCAGCTGAGAAGCTGAACAACTAGGAATTTATGGTAATCTGTAAGCTTGCTAAAGAACAAAATGGCAAGACAGAAATCTGTACATGGCTCCTTATTTTCTCTAATTTATACAGTAGATGACATAGAACATCTGCAATATTTTCAAATGTCTTCTGTATGCTGATATTTCCATTTACACCTCACACTCCCCCATTCATGTAATAACCCATAGACTTAACACTGATCTCAACATGCTATGATGACTATCTTGAGATGAATATCCAATGTATTTTAAGTCCCATAAAAGTCCCATTTTTCACCAGCCCAGTATAATAAGCTAATTATTATAATCCAGTCTCTGTTTATGGTAGATTAATAATTGATACATTTAAAAACATTACTTTTCTTCCCCCAGACTATCTGGCATTTCATAAGGTCTTCCCATCTGGCCATAAACTACTTGAGAAAGCACGGTGCCAACCTTCAACAAATTTCATGTTAACTACTTTCAAGCTGCAGGGATCCCATAGGACTCACCATTGTAACTTTTAAATCTTCTGTTTTGTGAAAAGACGTAGATTTCTAAAACTCTATTATCAAACACAACAATCTTTCCCTCCCCTTAAACAAAACCTGTTATCCCGACCATTATAAAATAAGATCCAGCTCACTAGGCCAGAACCCTGTTCCTAAACACAAAAAAATGATATATTTATAAAGATCTTTTTTTCACAATACACCCCAATTTGGAATACGGTCCCACTCACATTAAAAACATACCCTACTTGACTTTAAAAATACCTCAGAAGAAATATACTTTCTCAACTACTCTGTTACAAAGCCTAAACACGTTTTGTCCTTCAAAGTACCATCTAAGGTTGGCACATATTTTAATCTTCCTTCTCTTACTTATTCTTGTATTTAATATTTTTTGTTGTTATATAACCCCACTTCTGATTTGGAATGTTTTCAGGACAGGAATCCTTGCAGGGTGTCCTATATGTTAAATGAACTGTGACATTTTAATCCACTACTAAATAAATAAAAAACTGATGCTCATTTGCCTGGTAAGCCTAGTATCTCCCTTCTGTTTACCAGGTGAGTTGAGGGCGACAGTGTCATTGGTACAAAACCGAAAAGGACAATACAAAAAGGGGAAACTGGGAAAACATTACAAACTAGTGGCTTGTGGCTATATTAGTGGGACATTAAAATTGGTTAGGGTAAGTGGCTCTTTGTGGGGTATAAGGCTGTAGTGAGTTTTAAGCCTTACAAGTATTAATATGGTGCACAATGTTTAGTATTCACATTTAACTAACCCAGCTTTAATAGTCCAGTCATGTAAGATACAGTATATACCATACTGCATTTACCTGGGAAACACTTCTTGAGCATTTATTGTATTATGAAACTTAATACAAACTAACTCCCATATGCAACAATTTATAAACACAGGGAAGAACATTTAAAGTAATGTAACTACCATTTATTCTAAAGGAATAGGTAAATAAATTAAAGTGTAACATGTATTGAACAATCATATTGAATCAATATATTGAATCAGTACTGAATCAATAATTCCTGTTGTGTAGGGTAAATACAGTTGGGCTGAACAGTAAAACATATAATCCTGTTTGATACCAAAAAAGAATAATCCAAAGATTTAAAAAATAGAAATCTCAAAACATAGACCGAATGTTTTAAGTAAATTTGGTCACATCTCCTCTGTGGTTGTTACAGCTGGAATACACATCAGTTAGGCAGCATGAAAAATAAATCAGACCTGACCAAATGTATACATTTTGAAAAATAAATTCATTTATTAAAACCTGCCAATTAGAAATGTGGTAGAAAAATATGAGATTAAATAAAATCCTGGTAACCAAGTTCCTCAATATCTCCAACCTGTCAATTAGACTCAATACAGACAACAACAAGTCATGTAGGTTTTTAAGAGGTGTACTGTATTTATATAGATGATATGACCAGCATACTCAACTGGAGCTAGTATACCATACAGAATATTTGCAAGTACAGTCAATCTGAGGTCATTTACCAACTGATCTGTCTCCTGTATCTAAATGGTGATATGGAGTTCTGTATGATATATTATTTGATATAATTATCTAATTTTGTAGTGTATCATGCTTTTTTACTGAACCAAAAACAATAAATTTGAAACAAAAGATCACTAGAATGTGTGTATAAGAACAGAAGTCAAGTTACAAATGAGAAGAAATGTATTATTTGTAATAATACATACTGAAGATACCAGTACTAAAAGATATTAAAAATGCACCAAATGCTATCAGTTCCAATACTCATCTCTTGCATCTTTAATGCTTTGAAATATATATAGAAAATTTTATACACATGTGAACTGGCACTGTCAATGCTGCAGGAGCAAATGTTATTACTGAGCTATTGACCTGAACATCCCAATGGGTGCCATTTTGAAGTTCAGACAGAATTCACATCTGTGATTGATGATTAATGAATACATGAGTGCTGTTGATACGTTCTATTGATTTAGCTATTACTAGAGCTTGAACATTACAATTTAAAGGTAAGTGTCTATATTAACATGATTACACCTACTTTGGCAGCTTAGATAGTTCCACTGAAGAAAAAAATGTACTTATGAAAACCTAATTAATTTACACAGTTCACTTTATATAAAATGAGACTGAATCCTTTAGATACAAAAATTAAAAGAAGTGACATTTCACCATGCGATAGAATAACTGTTCATTTGGCCCATCAGAATATGTCATTTACATCATTATTTTATTATAGTACCATGCTGAGTTTTAAAAAATATCTAAATCTCTTTTGTAATGTGGCATCTTAATTTATTATTGTGCTATATAAGAGGTTAAAATGAAATACAGTTACTTCTATGGCTAATACTGTTAATCCTTTCTAAGATTTTAAAGTCCTCCGATCAAAATCCCCTGTTAGATAAGTACTTTTGAGACAAGAAAACATTAGGTTCTCTGTGCGTGTATCCTCATAATTCCCATCCTTAGTTCCTGGATTGCTATTTTTAGTTCAATAAGACTCACTGATTCTTTGTATAATTGGAAATTAAAACTATAAGATGCAGAACTGTAGTATTCATTCTTATATCTCTGCCTTCTGTTCTGTTTGCTATGTATTTGTCTCTTCTGTTGCCTCAGTTCATTGCATAAATACTGAAAGCGATTGATCTAGTAAATTGTCATTTTCTGCAAATGTGGCATTCATAAAGGTACAGATTTACTAATCATTTACAGTTATCAAAATCTGTAATTTTCTTTTTTAAATGAAAGGCAACATTACCTGACACAAAGACTTATCTTTTATTGTTTTCTTCCAGTATACATTACTAAGAGATTTTTTTAAACTAAAATACAATGAATAAATAGAATACATACTATATATAGGTACTGTCTCTGTACTGTATATACGGTCTGACAGAAGTTTAAACACAGAAAACAATATTTCATTGTAAAACCAAGAGCCACAATATTCTGTTTATGATAAAATGCCTGTCATGGCTGATTTTACTATAGTAATTCACCATACCTTCACTCTCCTGTCTACTGTTGCCGTGGACACGTACAGTTGTAGCGGCAATGCTTATTAATAATACAGGAATTAAGTTTGCTGCTCCCTTGCCAGTCTCACTCCCTCATCTCTGGAGTGTGCTGGACACAGAGAGGCCATTCCTTGTGGTCCAGATTTAAGGTGTTTTTTCCTGTCTGATAGAGTTTCTTGATAAGGAACAACTCCCAGGGCTGAGATTCTCTAGCCACCTTAATGAATGGTCATCTCTGGAGCCTTTCTGTCCGGGGAGAGCAAGGGAGAGTCTCAACCCAAAGTGTTTTCAACCCTAAGTTCAGAGAGCATTGTTACTCATCCTCCACCTTGATCAGCCAATCAGGAACTGGTAGGGCAGGTTAACTCCATGTGGGTCTTAAATGCCCGCAAAACTTTCAACCAATGAACGACCTTAGTTCCTCCAGATAAAATTGGCAGCACAGGGCCCAGAGGGTGATGCTCCAGGATGTTCTCAGACTCAGCTCAGACAATCACATGACGGCCAGTGTGTCTGAGTGCCAGGACTTTACTTTATTCTAAGAGTTGAGCCCGGAGGTCACCCGCGTGTAACCAAAGGATCCACCCAGCAGCAAGCCTCATGAACCATCAGTAACCCACAGTGAATGGTCGCCTGATTAACATGTCAATTATGGTCAGAACTGTCGACAGCTGAATCTTAGTATTCAGGACTAGCGCTACATTGGGAACGGTTTGGGGAATTTTGCTGGTCTTCTTCCTGTCTAAAGAGTGTGAATTGCTCGGACCCGCAGTCACTTTTCATGTGCACAAACTCTGCTAGTTCAGCCAGGACTAACTAGCGAGGTCCTCAGAGAGGCACTGCCAATGCGCCGCAGCAGAAATCTCTCCCTCCTTCTCCCACACCTCTAGCCGCACCAGGACTGCCTGGCACCAAGCCAGAGGACACCAATGGGACGCAGCAACAGCCTGATGCTGTTCCCTTGTCTCCGCGGGAAATCTGAATCCACATAAATTGGATGAGTATTCAACATTCTGCATTACAGCTTGAGAATTCTCCCTTCTCTTAACGACAGACTAATGTTCTTTTAAATTTTCTCTATTCATTGGAAGTTTCATTTCACACCTCTCTGCACCCATTCTGACTTCACACCTCTTGATTGGCCTCTCTTTCTGTCCCCTGCTCCCGCCTCTCACTCCTCCTCCCTCCCAACCTTTGTTCTCTACTTTACCTTTGCCTACTGCCCTGTCTCTCTCACACCTGAAGAAGGCTCCACGGCCGAAACGTTGTGTTCTCTTTCTTCTTTTTTTTTTAGCATGGAATAAACCTATTACTTGTTCCTTTGCAGGTGATATAGATGCTGACTTAGTGGTCCCTGGTGGTCAAATGACCAGTATAACTTGTTTTCTTCAATTCCCCTATGGCAGTATTAAAACGCTTGCTACACTATGACAAGAAGTTGAACCTAAATGATTAAATGCTTTGTGTTTTGAGTGGCCTAGCCATGGTCCCATCCCTCCTTAGGTACTGTTGCTAACCTAGTTGAGCTTTGACCAAGCCACAATAGAAAGCAATCGAAAAACTGAACAATGTATTGAACTCAACCTTTTTCCAGTTATCAGTCATAAAACCACATGTGGATTAGATTAGTCATTGTTACTAAACTAATAGTTAATTGCCTAAATTTATCAATATTTTTTTTCTTATTTAATTTATTAAACTGAATGTTGCTTCTGGGAGACCCTTACTAAAATTTGTTTATGTTTTCATAAGCATTGTGAAGTCCAGAGCAGGACTCTGATCCCTTTGAGTCCTTAAATCTTACTAAGTTAAAGCAGTTTTGTAAAGAAGAATGGGCTACATTTATTCAAAACCAATGTAGGAAATGATAAACATAATTAGGAAATGTTTAGCTTAAGTAATTTATTTTTACTTAGTATAACCATAACTCATTTGTGCTGTATCAAATAGTGCTTGTGCTGCTATGTTTCTCCAAGATAAAGCATTTTATTTCAGCTCCATTACAGCAGGAGAACAGAACGCTGCTTTGTTTTGTACTGTGCAGTTTGTGTTTATTTGCTCTTAAATAGAGTATGGTTTTAAAGCCACTTCCATATGTGTATAATATGTTTTTATAATCTAAAATAAAATTATCTGTTTCCTAATTACATTTTACTTAAATTAGCATTTAAACAAGATAGATTTTAATGCGGATGTAAACCTGTAAGAACATTGTGTTCACAACGGCCTATAACAAACATTTTTTAATATATCCGGCTGAGTAATCTTGATTTGTTAAACAGCCCTACTTTTATTTTAAATATTGATTAAATATTTTACATTAATAAATAAAATAGAAATTTTAGAATATTATGTTTTTAAAAGGCATTATGTATAATATTGCTGCAAATGGGGGGTTACGAAACTGGTGAAAATCAGGATTTGACTGAGAGGTTTACTCAATAAGTGAAATAATTATTCATAACCCCCAACTTGTAAGTTATTTCTAGCAATAAACTTGAGCGGCTGGTATAATTAGAGGCATGTGAATTATTTGTTCTCTGGCACAGCTTTGTTGAGAAGAGTAACAATCCAGGCACACTTGGTTAAACATATATTTATTACAATGACAAAACACAAACTACACTACACACGTTACTTTATGTACTGTATTTTCAAACAAGGCGTTTCAGAGGCCTAATATTCTGGTCACCCAGAAAACCCCAGACGGCTATTAACCATTCAATTATACATTAATATACCCACAGAGGCCACACAAGAGACAAGCTGCCTTCTAACTAAATACAATGTAACCTGCAGTTAAATCTCTCTCTCTGCACCCTGGTTGCCACAAAATAAATGGGGGCCTATATCCTTATCCACAAAACACACCCTGAGCAGGAAAGAAGTTTCTAACTGAAATATATTTTACCCAGGAAACTCAAGTTCCCTAAAAACCACAGAAAAGCATGCTCTCTCTAACAAGGTTCAAATACTTAACTGTAGTCAAGTTTGATTTGGATTATCATGAAGCAGGGGATCTCGCCTGGTGCAAGCTTCAAGTCCCAGCTCATCTGGGCTTCTCTCTCTTTCCCTGCCTCTTCTTATTTCACAAACTTTATATAAAATCTAAGAGACACTTAAATCTAAAATAAATTTGTTTTCTTATTCTATTTACACACACATACTAATAATTCTGCATACTGAACTTAATGAAAAAAAATCTTAGTGTTACTGTTCAGTATGACAAGTTTAGGAAAGCACTGATGGGTTAATACACTTTTATCTTTTATTACTAAAACAAGATTTATTGTACAGTATGTTAGACACATGGCATATGAAGCATTCACTGCACCACTTATCTGTTTTACAAAGTAGTGCAGTCCTGCATCAGATTTGAAAATGGCATGTTTTTTGAGATACCATGCATTACACCTCAAGCATTCTGTACTTGAGCACCTGCACTTTTCTACACTTAATTATTAGTGCATTGAATGCATAAGGTGGACAAATGTTAGAGTAAGAGTCAGTAAAAGGTCAAGTCTATGTAAGAAATTAAGGTATGACCCTGTGCTGGGCTCCAATACCTTAGCGAAGCTGCAGAGAGTCTTAAACGTGAGTACAGGAAACATAACCAGGAAGCAAGCAGAAGTCAAGTAGAGAGAAAAGATCAGCCAAGAACCGAAAGAATGCGCACTAGGGAGCTCCAAAAGAGAATCCGCAACAGTGAGCGAAGGTAAGAAGAAAGAGGAGAGTTTAAGTAGTGAGGGGGATGAAAGGTGATAGGAAGATTCATTGCGGCGTGAGCGTTTGTTGAAATGGGTGCGAGTTACATGCACCAGTGGGCTGAGCAGCATATTTTTATCATTGACTTTTCTTATGTACTCCTCTATTTTTAATTGATGATTGATTTTATCTGACCACCCCATTTTTTGACCACCCCATTATCTCATATCGCAGACCATCTGCTTTACCTTCTTGTTCACAGCTCACTTGACCACCCACAGCAATCATCCACACCTGGTCTTTCTCCTGCAACAGAACTCCCTGCATCACCTGTAAGAATCTATTCCTTACCACGCATATTCGAGACCCCTCCTGACAATTCTGGATTACTCAGATGACATCATGTATTTCCAGCAACCTTATTTACTGTGTCTCTTGCAAAAAATGCCCAGCTATTTACATTGGTGAGAAAGGTAGGACACTGGGAGACCGTTTCAGGGACCATGTCAGAGCTGTGAGGATCAAAGATCTCCCCAAACCCATCGTTCCCCATTTTAACTCTAATGGCTGTGATCATACTGATCTCAGTGTCTGCGTCCTCACAGAGGGGTTTCGGAAGATATCCAAAACCAAATTATCCTGAAACTCGGATCACACCTTCCTCCTTCCCCAAATGACAGACTCGTTTCCTTCTAATCCTCTCTATTCAATTACAGGTTTTGCTTTAAACTTCTCACAGAGTATGAATACTTCTCCCCTGCTCCTCGCCTCTTCTCAACTACCCTGTCTTTTTTCTCCCATGCTTCATAAACTACCGGTTTCCCTTTCTTCCCCACACCTAAAGAAGACTCCATAGCTGAAAGGTTGTGTCTTTTTTCTTTACCTATCAGCATGGAATAAACACTTACCTCTTCACATTATTTATAGTCTCTGGGAACATGCTACAGTTCTGTTAGTGGCGTTATACTACAGAGCAAAATTATTTTTTTTTACACAGCACACTGAATTTTATGTCCATGTCCCACGAGTAAGTATGCATATTTAATAGGAAAAATCAGACTTAATCAAATAAATACTAAACAATTGAACGGTGATTGAGCTTGTCTGATAAGCCAAAACTATTTTCTTGTTATTAGTGCTTGTCTGTAACAATATACAATATACATAAAAATGATGTACTGTACCAAGAGTAATACCAGGAGCCGAACAAGAGCATGAATCTGAGCAATACAGGTTATGAATTTATGTAAAACTTTAGGAACTGTTGATTTTAGTGTATACTCTTTGTTATAAAGGACAAAAAGCTGTGAAGTGAAACCTACAGCCAAATTCATTTATTCATTAAGAAACAATGCTTGAGTAATTTTTGCAGAAAATACCTGCATATTAGCTATAACTGCATTTCACTCACCATTTTGTTGTTAAATCCATTACAACAGCATGGAAATGTATAATTAACTAAATTGCTTAAAGACTTGCCAAGATTCTGTTTGTGTACTATTGTTTTCTTTACTTTTTCCTTTAATATTAGAAGCACATTCAAAAAAGTAAAGATGGACCTCAAGAGCTCTCTAGCATTTCTTATCTATTTTTTGTCTCTCTCTGTTGAGTCACCTACAGTATCTGTGAAAAACACCATAATAATAGTGCTTTTAATATAACTAGCTGTCTGATTCAATGTCCTACCCATCACTTTTGGCTGTGGTTTATCGACTTTGCTCCACGGATGCTGACTTGGTAGAATCTAGTATTTAAATTACTTTTAAAGTATCAGTTTTAGCAGCAACACCGAGAGAATTTGCTTCAAATCAAATCTAAGAAAATGATTCATGTTCACTGCAGGAAGCTTCATAAAGAAAAGCATGTCATGCACCCAAGCTTAATAGGACAATTAAACTCTCAGAACTGTAGACTGAAAATATATAATCTTTTATTCTTTTAAAACATAAAGCAAAAGACCTTGCAAGTGTGTCAGAAGACTACAAATCCAGTTTCCCCAGGGTACTAACTTTTCAAGTAGGAAAACAAAGGGTTTTCAGTTCCTAAGAAGAAAAAAGGTATAAATATCTACAGTAGCTTCAGCAAACCACTACAGTACATTTGAAAGACTAATGTGCTAAAGAACATCAGGCGTAATTAATGACTGCCTGTCAGCAAAAACAAATCGTATGCATACTTCAGAGAGGAAGAACAAACCTAAGAGGAAAGAAATGATAATCGGCAGTTTTTCATATGACTTTGCACAAAAGATGTCTGTGCAGCCTTTGTTACTTCTGACCTGTTAAATCAGTTTTATAAGCCTAGAGAAAACTCCATGTGGATGTTAATCAGACTTACTGCAGTCTCTGGATATATAGAGACTTACTATGACATACTGCAAATCAATTTCTTGCCTAACATATGGAGGTGGATGCGGTGTCAGACACATTTTCCATTTACAGATTTCATTTCAAGAACTTAGTTCAATGGGAATTCAATTAGTAGAAAATTCCCAATGATACTTTAAATAGATATTAAAACTTCTAAATTGGTACCAATTAGTTTTGGTTAGCATTGATTTTGGCATCATGCTGATAGTAATAATCATTTGTAAACCTAGATTATTTTGTATTTTTAGTTGAAAGGCATTGAAAATTTCTTGTTTGTTCTATTATTAGAATGAAAGTAACCTATTGTTTTATTTTGACTAATCTTGAGGGATGCAGACTACTGTATATTGCTACTACCATTTTTGCTTTTAACTTATATACCATTAATTTATCTCTGTAAATGAACAGTAGATTACATTTTTTATTTACAGTTATATCTGATCAGCATTCTTATGTATTTCCTTTTGAATGCCATACACTCTGTAAGTTAAACCCATCAATCCATTTTCTAATGACTTCCTCCAATCAATCAATCAAAGTTTATGACATGCACAACAATACAGCATGCAGCAGTAGTTGCTGGCAATTGAATGTCTTTTCTGCAACCTCACCGGAGGAGGGTAAAAATAAAAAAGTAAAGTTAAAAAGTAAGGTTACATAATAATACATAATAGTGCAATAGAAATTGAATGAAGTAAGCTCAGACAGAGCTCAACACAAATAGAGCAGCGATGTGTCCAGGGTGTATGCAATATATTATGTCTAAGTAGTGCAGTATGCCGAATACAATGAAAACTGTTTGTCCATGTTGCCATTATGGATGATTTTCTGAAGAAACTGCAGCTTGGCTATTTGGTAGTCTTGGTAGTCTTATTGGCTGGAGGTAGAAGCCAATTCACAGTACCAGCACAGGTTTTCCCAGAAGACAATTAACCTACATGTTTGGTTTTTGGACTGCTGGAGGATACCCTAACACCCAGAAGAAACTACATAAACACAGGCAGAACATACAAACTTCCTGTAGATAGCAGCCCAGGTCTAGAATTGAACCCAGGGCCTCAGCACTGGGAGGGAGCAATGCTAACCATGGCACCATTGTGCCATCCACTGTGTAAGTGAAAATAATCAAAATAAAAAATGTTGCGTCTTGCACAAAATAGGACCAAGGTTTGTTCGGTGAAAGTGATGATGGTGAGGAAATATAAGAAGCACTCTGATCTACTCCTGAAGAAACTGCCAAGGTAAGGGCTGTCAAGTGCGTATGCTTAACAAATAAGTATTTGTCCTGAACGTATTTGTTATGCAAATCCTATCCTATTCCTCTTAGGTGTGAATGGAAATAAAATGTTGTTTGTTAGCTATTTCAAATAATATTGAGTTTATCTCAGAAGAGCAGATAAGCTGAGTGCAGAAGAAGTATTAATTCAACATGATTTACTGAATCATGTTTCTCGGTAACAAATTCTTGCTATACAGTCATTGACAAAGGGCATGAATTAAGAGTCCTGCAAAGATCAAGCATTTTTTTCGACACTGTTCATTCTGTAACAACTTCAATGATATATTTTCAAAGCGTTAGCAGATTGTGTTCATGAACAGATTTTATTTGAAACTCCTTTGCTACTACAGCTGTAGTTATAATTTTGTAGACTTTAAATGCTGCTTTTAGAAATTTCCCCCCAACAGGGTAGAGAAATTTAGATTAGACAACAGTGGAAGTGCAGCAAATTAAACAAGCTGGTTAAATCATCTGCAGTAGACACACTTTGAAATTATACACTTTACTGTGGAGCAGGAGAAGACAGGCATTGTTCCCAGTTACTTAAAAAAAATCTTTTTCTTCAACATTCATTCTAATGTTATTAGATAAACGTCTACTTCAATCTTCTTAAATTGCTGCAATTGCTCATTCCTCTGCTACATTTCAGACAAATTGATACTTGCTGCACTGGTATTTGCATATTTCACCTGTTTTGAAGCTTCTTCTCTTATTGTCTTCTCTTATTCCCATACTTCCATTGAGCTTGGTTTTTTACCTTCTTTGATGTGATAACAGTTTCTGCAAATCAATACATCTGGACACCTGATTTCATAACGTATTTAGGTACTGTAGTCAAGTGATGCCCTTCCATGGTGAATTTGATCAATTGACAGACTAAAGTAATAAAATCTTCTAAAGTGGCAAACAGTGTGAGTTTGCAGCTTTTTAATTTAACTGTAGCACAGAACCTTAAGGTATTACTTGTTTGTAAACCATTTTAGTTAACTGGAGAGAATCAAGAGCTCCAAGGAAAATCAGGTTGCTATTATAAGTGGTGTTTGTAGATCAGTAGGTGACACTCTACCCTCTGCATCAAAATTTCTAAATTAATGCCTTATTATGATGACCAGGAACACTTTGCTATAGGAAGAGCTTTCCATCAGATGAGACCTTAAGTGGTCTTGAGTATACTTTCATTAAAAGACCAGAATTAAGGTCTTGACTATACTTTCATTAAAGTTGTAAAGGCTCAAGAGTAGGGATACCTTTTTTCTTGAAATCTTAAACTACGGTACACAGACACATATGCTCTTTACTCTGTCAATTTAAAGTTGGAAATCTGAAATATAAGTAAGATCTCATGGGTTACAGTCAATAAATCAAATAAGACAACAGAATGTTTCAACTAGTGACAACATTTTAATTACAGTATGTCTTTCACTGAACACAATTATAACTATTATCCATAGTAAACAAATATGAGTAGATTTTTGTAAATAGACTGAAGAAATAGTGGTTTTGTACCCTAATACCTCAAATGAAGGTAATCTTAATGACATACACAGTATTAATTTGTATTTAATTAGTGTCCCGAGGTTTTAAAGGATATTCATTTTATCACCTGGTTAAATTCCAATAAAGATTTTTCTAATCTCATTAAAACAGCTAGGTTAGCAACCGTCTGTCTGCACAGTCTTGTTCTGTTGGGAATTCACAATGAATAAAACCAATTTCTTAATTTGTTAAGTTCACCTAGTAATAAACAATCAAATTAACCCCTTGCACTCTTCTGCAGCAAAAATAAAATCTGTTGTAAACAGGGTGGCAAAAGGTGGTTACTACAGGGATTAAAATATTGTTTGCATTTTATGCACATTTTTCCATTAGATGCTTCCCACAGCAGCACAGCATGATTAAAAGATTGTCACAGTTAATTTAGTGCTTCAAAACCACCTGAGTTCCAGCATTTCAGATATAATAGTCGTTCTTTTGTATTCATGGAAGATTTCAGCTGCCTGTCTACACTACAGCAAAGGCTTGAGTGGCTATTATTGTCACAGACAGTTATTGACCGTGTTCTTGATTGCAGAAAGAGATAATGACAATTTGATAAAGAGCACATAAGTTTACCGTCATGAGAAGAGCATGCATTTGCATGTGAAGTTATAATAAAGCTGAGAATAACTGGATCAGATTCAGTGATATAGATGCTTAAATCTCAATTGCTCCCTATGTGAACTGAACCTTCTAAGTGTTTGTGATGCAGGACCCATAATGTCATAAACTGGGATTAAAATGTTAATTTGTACACTAAGAAAGGAAACCCCATGATATTTAATACTTTAAGTATTAAAATGACTAAAGAAAACTTCCTTTCTGCCAAGTGAAATGGAACATATGTAGAAATAAAGAAAATAAAAAGAGAATGACATGGATGTTTAGAAAAAACAGCAGGAAGTTGTGTAGTCAAACAGCAATGGAGTACAAATAAAACAAAAAGTGTTTTACAGTATGTTAATGATAAAAAGGAAAATAAAACAGGACATAATAACTGAGGGAAAACTACAAATTGATATAATGAACATTTTGGTCAGATGTCATAAGAAAGGATTTAAACAGCTTACCAAAGATAACAGAACATGCACAATTAAAACTGCTGGATTCTGAAATTTTCCTTCAAATTCCTAGGTGTTTACATCTCTAAGGACCTCACATGGGCACTCAACACCTCCAGTCTCATCATGAAGGCACAACAGCGGCTGTACTTCCTGGGAAGGCTGAAGAAAATACACCTGCATCCACGGATCCTCACCAACTTCTACAGATGTACGGTGGAGAGCATACTGACCAATTGCATCATAGTCTGGTACGGCGACTGCACCTCATCTGACCGTAAGGCACTGTAGAGGGTGGTCAAAACAGCCCAACACATCATCTGCAGTGCCTTACCATCCATTCAGGAAATCTACAACACCAGGAGTCTGAAAAAAGCCACCAAAATTATGTCCGTCCCCAAACACCCCAATCATAACTTGTTTGTCCCCCTACCATCTGGTAGAAGGTTCCAGAAGCTCAAGTCGCACACAACAAGACTCCAAAATAACTTCTTCCCCAGAGCCATCAAGCTGGTGACGCCCCCACTCCCTCCCATGATACTATCATCTCTCCTCACTTCTTCCTGTACCCACAATGACTGTACTACCACACCACTACATACACGACAACTGAGTGCAAGACAAAATTGTACTTAAAACTGTACTAGTTGTACTATTTAATAATCGTTGTATTATTTTTGCACTGTTCAACATATTACTTTTGCACTATTTTTGTCCTGTTTGTATACTTCTCTCTGTTTGCATATTTGCACAGTTTTTAACAATTTTGCACTGGCACCACACTGTTGTTTACACTGTTATTGTTATTGTATTTCTGTCTATTTTCTGGTCTACTGTCCTATTTATATACCACACCTGAGAGACTAATGAGAAACACGTTTCACTATACTATGCAACCGTGTAAGTATAATGACAAATAAAGTTTAATTTGATGAATTTATGATGTGTTCAATACACTTTGAAGGGACTAATATTTCTTTGCTGAAAGAAGTGAAACACACAGAGCCATTATTTACCCTGGGGTAACCATTTAATGTAAAGTTCTTAACAACTTGGACATGCAGTGTCAGATTAGAAATTAAAGATAAACACTAAGTAGTAAACAAAAACATTAAATCTGAATCTGGGAATTGTGAAAGATTGCAAGATCATTCTCCAAAGCTGTCTAGTAAATGTAGTTCAGACAACATTCACAATCCTGTCTGAGCTTGCTACCTTCGGACAGATGTTACTAGCATTAAAGATGGTCATGTTCTGAAGAACTGTTTAAAATATTATATATAAATGTATATTGCAATTCATAAATATATTGCTGTTAGAATGTTTTATATTTGCGTCAACACCATACTAAATTAATGAATGAATTTGAGATATCTTTGCAGTACACATAACACAGCTAAAGAGAGTGCAATGAACAGAGAAGACAGAATGCCTTGCAAACAATTGAGAAGGTGTTTTTCAATATAATGAAAAGTTCAGAATTTTACAGAGACAGGTTGCACCAGTAAACATTCTTTCATTAATTGCAGATAATTATTTGAGATTGATTAAACCATAAATGAGGGAAATTATGCCACAAATTGCAGGCCTGATTGTATAATTTCTTTATTATTACTCACTGGAACTGCAGCATAACAGGCTGGTTATTTATCTGAAGTCTTCATCTTCTGTTGGCTAAAGACATGTTGGGTCCCTTCCAAACATCTGTTCTCACTACTTGATTATTTCCTCTCTAAGCTGCAAAAAAAAACCAAAATCAGTTGTTGTACAATAACCACGAAAGTAATATTTTCTTCTAATTTAACTCAGAATTAAGTTGGAAATTTCACAGGTTGTTATTGTTAATAAACTGGAACTCAAAACTATTAAAACATTAAAATGGCTATAGTCCAGCTAATTAAGGGATATGGAACATACAATCAATTAGATCTTATTATGTGATGCCATTGTAGAGGAGTGTACAACAGAACTAATTTTCATTTTTTATTTTAGCAAACGCTTAGACCAGAGCAACGTCATGATAAGACCTTGATTTTCATAACAAACTCAAATTGTCTTGGGTTGTAATGAAGTTTTGAATTGAGCAAAATGATGCGGTCTCTACGGAGGTGATATTATCTCTGCTTCCTGTGGTAAGGAGCCTGGCCTGTTTAATTAACTGCTTTGAAAGCAGGCCCTTGGATCGGAAACATAAAAGCTTGATGCCTGTATAACATAAATGAGTGCGTAGGAAACACAATGATCACAGGGAGGATATTCAATTGCATCAGTCACAGCATTGCCTCATCTATAGCCATTGCTGATAGTTTCCACATTGATGTCTAGCAAAGGCATAACATTTCCTTTTAAGTAAGATTCACTTTCCAGTAACATAATTCATGGTACATTCCATTCTCCTGTGAATGTGGTCTTCCAAGGAATTTAATTTATTTAAGCACACAGGATTTGAGGGATCTGTGGGATTTGTAATGAAAAAAAAAACTGCCGTAACAGGCTTCCTAAATAATAAGTCATTTATGTATTTATATGAGATACACACCACTTGAAAAGGAAAATGTATCATATGGCCAACAATTCTGTTTACACTGCCTGTATGCTTATTGTTCTTAAGGCTCACATGTTCCTATTAACTTGGCACGTTGGACACATTTTGTAAACCAGACCAAATGTTGATACATACTTATAGTAGTAGCCCGAATAGTTACCACTGTATGCTTCCTATTTCAGACTGTAGTCAGACTTCAGAGCTTGCCAAACAGGCACCAGTCTGGAATCTTCTTATTTCATTATGTCATTTCAGTTTAAATGTGACATTGAGAAATGAGAACGGATTGTCTTCTATTGGAGATAATGATGAAATTGCAAAGCAGGAGAAGCATTAGCAGCACTGGTGAGGGGACTGTAATGTCATTAACTTGTTGTGCAAGAATAAAATTCTTTTTTTTTTGGTTTAAAAGATATTCAGCTAATTAATCAGGTCATGTCCAGCATCATTTTCTGTATATGTGCTTCCTGTTTTCTCCAAAGTAAGGAATTAATAAAAATACCTATTTGGTATGTTAACTTAAATCTGGATGCACTGGCCTAGTGATAGTCCATGAGTTTCTGCCAGGGTCTTTTTGATGTGCGTTTACACAATTAAAACTGTCATCTACAGATGCTGTAATCTACTGTACATATGATTAGTGGATGGTTTGACTTAATCCTGCCTTAACTTTAACATACAGATTTGTTTATGCTCTGCCTCTGCTTTCTTTGCAAAGAAACAATTGCAAAGAACAATTATAAATCTGTATAGTTTCCATAAGTAATTCAATACACAAGACTGTATATAATAAACATGCTTACCTGAAGCATCAGGAATTAATCTAAAATATTGACATTTTCATGAAAGAATAAGCATTTCTTTACAAATTGCTCTGTATTGTAGTCATTAATAGCTACTTACTGCAGAATATTCAATTTAGGACTTTTTTTTTCAAAGCCTTATTTTGATATGTAGATTTATGTATTTATACATTTAATACAGTGTTTTATCCATCCATTTTCTAAACATTTCATCTGATTCAGGATCACAGACAAACCATACTGTGTTTTATCCTTAATGGTAAATTCTCCTTTGTCAATGATTTGGAGATGACCAATCTTTTTACAAAGGGTGCAAAGAATATAACTAAGGAGAATTCTGCAAATTATTCAGTAATATTTTCATTTTTTTCCCATAACAGGTCTGTCTACTTATATGTACAAAAAATACACTGACAAATTACCTTCAGAATGTATTCCATTTAAAAATTAATGTCATAGGCAAGCATCTTTTCTATTTCAACAAAACCTATTAGCATTTTTTTTGTGATGAAGGACAATAATTTATCTTTAATGAATCTACTTCAAACCCACAAACCTTAAATGATTAATACATTTTGAAATAACCAATATCCTGACTTTTTAGTTGCATAATGAGAGATTTTTAATGTAACAAGCCAGTCTACATGACCATCTTTTATTCTGTATTCCGAATTATGTTATTTTATTGTTATTACTGTCATATCTTGTTGTATCTGTCCTTAACTATACTGTTATGAAACATTTGGGAATTGTATCTGTTCTGTGAACCTTTAAGTTCACAATTCACCACTTGATTTGAATTTTGCAATACTAATTACAGAATAATTACCGTATGTGTTGAAACACATATCAAAAAGCATGAAGCAAGTAAAGAATAACACATTGAAATAGAGATATTAAGAAAAAACAAAAGGCCTCATAATATTGAAAACTAGTCTGTTTTCATCAACAATTAGATAATGAATAATTCAATACAATATAAATACAAGATTAATGACCAAAGATATATATATATAACATAATAAATATCAGAATAGACTTTTAACCCATTCAACCTCGTATAAAATATATGATGGTTGAACAAAATGTTGCCCACAATCAAAAAGACCTTCCTGGCTGTTGTGGTGAGAACACTACTGTTCATAGGAGAAAAAATTAAAACTGACTGAAAGAGTGAAAATAAGTCAGAACACATGATTGTGAAAGATAATTATTTGAAAAGATGTAATTTCAAGAGAAATACAAGTAATGACTGGAAGTACAGTATATGGTGAGAGAAATATGACAACAACAGTCATTAACACATACAGAGAGCCTAACTGAATTAAGCAACAAAAGAAAACACTTATGTCCTGTTTCTAGTCTGTGTTTTTCTTTCCACCAATTTCATCTTTCATCCAAAGTTCAAAACCATTTCCAAATGTTCCTCCAAGAATAACTTTGCCAAAAAAACTGAAATCCTTCCTACTCAACTCGCTACTCTGATGGTTAGGTTATGTTTTGGTATCTTTAACACCTGCTCAATTAGCCCCCTTTCTACCTATTTTTATATGAAATCCAATTTTCTCAATGGGGTTTGTTTTTCTATTGGTCACATCTGTAGTGATGCTTTCACCTTTAAGAAGAGAAAATTCTTATGACCTTTAATTTTCCAGCAATCAAATAAGGCCTCCCTTTCATTTGAAATGTTTTTTTTATGATCACATACTGTAACAAGCTGAATTTAATAAAGATAAGATACAGTAAACTGGACTTAAATACTAGTCGATTGGGCCCCTTTGAATTAAAATTTGTCTCTTCAGTTTTGTATTAGTTTATATATAGTTTATAAAGGTTTACATAATATAATAATATAATAAAGCAATATTACCTGTCACAGGGTAAATTGAATCTAAAATTATTCATCCTATTCATCTAAGCCTTCTTATTTAAATGCCATACATATGCATGGAGGTTTATTCACATTAAAGTATTTTTACACTTTAACGAGACATGCAAGAAGACAGTCTGTGTATTTATAGAGCATTATTTTGGATAAAATAAAGTACAGTCTCATAATACACACATATTTATGCTTTCTGTAAGCCAGTAATCTATTAATCCCCTTTTGATGTGGCTTAAAGAAAAATATACAGTAGTCCAAAGCATGATCAAAGTAAAATTTGAACAGGTCTTTCCTGTCTTATCCAATTTTCCAAAATCTAATAACTCCATTAAGGGATACCTACACTGGTATGCTTGATTAAGAATTGCACTCTGACCTTGAGATCCAACAGGGTTACTAGTGCGTATGTTAGGTCTTGGCATTTTAAACTGACAAAATAATCAGAAGCAAATAAATCTTGGGACCAGTTACCTTTTTGTTATGCTCACTATGTTTTAGGAAATTGTGTCAATTGTGTCATGGCTAACAGCTACACACCTTACAACCACACACAGATGAAAATGAGAAAGAGTAGGCAGATTGCTCCAACCTGTTCACCTTCAAAGCGGCTGTGTTTTTAATACATAACAGGCACCACTGCCCCATAATACAGTTCACTGCCAAATGGAGGATTGGCATGTTCCTTACCAACAGCAACATAAACTTGCAAGCACCACAGGAAGCTTCAGGGGTCACTGCGTTTGCCAAGAGCTGAGAAATCCCCAGCCAACTATTCCCATCCTCCCCTCAGTATCACTCAGAAAACTGTGCACCATCACTTGAGGAATCCCTGTCTCAGTCAGCTAGTGACATGAAACCAAAACACCTGGATCACAGAATGAAGCCTGTGCTTATTTGGGGCATTAAATAGTACTCTGAAAGAAAACAAATACACCTTATTTAGGCTCAAATCACTGACCTACAGTATGGATGTTCCCTAGGTTCACATACTGTATAGATGTGACACCCGGACTCTGGTTCAGACGTTCCAAACAACACAAAGAAGCACGGAGAGGTGGATTGCACAATGGGAAAACAACCAATGTGAAAATGAAACAAACCAAAAGCTTGTGACAATATTGGGAGATGGCAAAATTGCTTGACAGTTAGTAAGAAGATTGAAGCACTTTGGGTTCTGAATTAGATTCCAAGGGACAAGAGGAAAGCCAACACAGAAGCCAAATGGAAGACATAACCTGGAAATTAAGAAGTCTGTTCCTGAGACATGGATGCAAAGAGCGGTAGATGGAGATCTGTGGAGAAACCCTTCCAGCAGTGATGATAATGATGATTATATACATGATAATTAAGAAGTGAGTTAATCACATGAATGCCTTTTTATTCAGACATATTGAAAACCTACAGTACTTTCAAATCTCAATTCTTCTACATTAATCTTATAATAGTAAACATACTGTACTGTAAGAAAAGATAGCCAAGCACCACAGAAAATGTTTCTTTGAAAACAATACAATAAACTGGTAAAAGGTGTTTGTCACTACTTTGCCATGATGGGATGTTTTTCAAGCTTTGCAATGCAATTTCTCCCATTTTTCAAAAACCGGAAGAAAAACCAGATAATAACTCATGTGAATGTTCTTTTTATGAAATTGCATATTATTGCATATACAGTATATATACAGTACTGTACAGTATATAACATATTTAACATTCTCTGCTGAGATACAGTCTGGCAAAATGTGTACTTTAAAATATAATCTAAAGTGTGTTAAACTGCCAATTCTATATTGAAAAGAAATCTTTATTCACAATGCAAACATGCACCCAATGATGACAAAGGTCTTCATGACATTACTGGCTAGAGTATGTTAAAATTCTAATGGCGTAATGGGAGAAAACCAATGCCTCATTATTACACATTGCCATACAGCTGCTATTAATTGCTGTTTTGTTCTCCTGATTTATCTATAATAGCCTTCTGTAACTGAATTTGTTGTTCAATGCAAATGGGAAAGCAATGTTTATCAATTCAAAAATAAATGACCTTTGCCACAATTCCCTTACAGGAGGAACAAAATCACAGAATTTGTTAATGCACCTTGCATTTTTATTTAATTCTGGATAAAGTAGCAGTAGAATGAACCCAGTCTGCAAAATGTTTGACGCTAAGTCTGCTTTAAAATACAGTGCCACTTCTAATGATATCTTACATTTTTTAATGAATTGGATTACATACAGTACAAGTCAATACCCTAGTCTAGACATTATTATAAATGCTTAAATATACCTAAAATTACATGAGCTCAAATGTTCCATACAATTCTATACTGTTTGTACCTTTGTATAACTGCCAAAAACATTTTACTGAGGTAGCCCATTTGGCTTTGTTAAGATTAATATCTTGGGATGGACTACAGTACCAGCTGACCACTAACTGCCATTTGCTGGCTGCCAAGAGGACATAAATTCAAATAGGAATTCTAGGCAAAAATGTTAAAAATCATGTTTAAGAGTGGTAGAACTATATACTGTATAGACTGGGGCCACAGGATGTTTTAAAAGAGCCCTTCTATTCTTGAAGATAAAGACAACTAAAACAAAAGGCTAAGGAAAAAATAAATAAAAAGCTAACAGTCAGGCTTGTATTGTGATGAAAAAGCAAAAGATAAGCACATTATGTCTGGACCCTTCCCAGTTTCCCAATTGATTGATTTTTTTTTGGTTTCCAGACATAATTTACAGATTGGATTACCAGTTCCGTGAAGTACAGAGTCACAGAGATACTAAACTGAGCCAACATGCTGGTTATAATCAGAAACCAATTATATCTCTGAGAGACCATAAGACATGACTGAGTAGAATATTTTAGTTAAGGGCACATTCAGTGTTTTATTGTCTAAATGTGTTGTAACAGTGTGATTAGACCATTCTAGAAGCACTGGTGGTATACATGGCTTTCTGTGAGAAGAAATCTTGAAAGACATTGAAGCTTCAACAAACCATTACCAGCAAGGTCTGTCAACAGTATGAAAGAAGTCTTGAATGAATGCCAGCTACTGCACTATGCTACTAAAACAATTAATGTAATAACTAGAATTGTTTGGGACAGAGACTAAAACATGGGTCCATCTTTATTCACCAAACGTCCCATTAATTGTTCCCCGTATATATATTTTTTCATATAATGTGATATACTCTCCGTACTTTATTCTTATTTTTACACTAACATCACTTTTGATAGCATATAACTAGTCCAGCCAAAATATTTTGTGAAAATAAACAGTGTTAATTAATGCAATGTCTGTTTCTTGCCTGACACGATATTGATTTATTAAAAAAATACACTGTGGATTATTTACGTTGCCATGAATATCCCTACAGCTAAGAAATTGCAGATTTTCTCTGAAACATCATAACGGATATGTAAATTAAGACACACTTAAATAATTCAAATGATTTAATAACACCAGTAAGGAAGCTGTTTCAAACTTTCTAAAGGGGTTAAAGAAAAAAATATGAATAAAAACACTTTCCTTTACCACATAAAAAAAAAACATTGTACAGCTACTGCAGCAACCTTCGGAGGCTCCAAGAGACCATGAGGGATTGCAGCTCTCCCAAGGAACTGAGGACTCAGTCCGATCACCTTTCAGTCCGTCCAAGTATGTACCGAATCGTCCAATAAAAAGGGGAACTGCAATGCTATTTTTATATCTAAACTAGTAAACAAGAAGGCTTGAGACAAATACTACTTACTTGTTAACTATGCATACAGGTCATTTTGGAACATTTCTGCAGTGAAATGTCTGCTGCACAACCTGTACTTATTCACTCATACACTGCATTACAGTAGTCATAACAGTGACTAGTGAGCAGGAAGGGCTGCATTATGTCGCAATTCCTGAGAACTCTCAGTGGTTTGAGAAGAAATGGCGACTATCCAGTACATTCCCAAAGTTCACAATTTTGTGCTTAATTTGGAATTTGTTAAATTTTGCGATATCGTCAATTGATTTATTTTGTTACCAAATTGTTACCAAAAAACTGGTCTGAGAAATTGAGACTACAGTTCCCCTTTGATAAATCAGTATTTTTTCCTTAAATGCCATTCTGAAGGCACTCCACCATTGAGGATCAGCTTTCTGTGTGTCAGTTTGACCACAGATAGCTATCCTGACACTTTGCCCATGAGTACCTGCTTCTCCTCCAGGTCCTGACGAAGACTTTCCTTCCCATACCTCAGAGAGCTTTCAGATGCTGAGCGTGAGTGAGCTTGGTAAGCTTTGGTTGAGCCTCCCCTTTAATACACCATATGTTTTAGTCACACTGCAAACGTTTCTCACATATTTCTCATCATTCTCAAATGCAATTACTTTACATCTTTTATAATTTATGCTCAAAATCAAGCAAAAGTAGAAATGCCCAGATGCATCAGCATCTGAATTTCTCTTTCTCAAATAATTTGGATAACTATGCTCAGTTTCTGAAAAAGGAGTTCTAGTTTAATCCTTCAAGATCAGCCATCCATTGTTTTAATTCAGATTATTCCAATTGTAATTGTAATTGTAGTAAGATGATGCTAGCCTCAGTCATTCATTTATGGGGAGATGCTGTAATCAAAATAAACAAAAAGAAGGGTATTGAAAAGCCAAAAAATCACTTTACAATGACAAAGTCTATGAACCTCACCTAAAATAAAAAAATGTCCTTCATGGTGAATTAACAGGGCAGTAAATAAGGCTTATTTCTACATCTTGTCTCCACATTACAGATTACAGATACAGGTTATTTATTTGATTTACCACAGAACTAAAGAACTGTCTGAACTGACCTCTGGAAGGTTTCCAGTTTCACAAATACCTGTGTTTGTCATACAGATGAGATTTCTACAATTCATGTGACATTCTGCTTTATATCTCTAAAATGAAAACTTCCTTAAAGGGTGTACTGAAGAAAAAACATTTAAGTTAAATGAGATCAGTATAAATGCATAAAAAGCAAACCTTCATGAAGGTGGTGGATGGATGGTGTAATTCTGAAGCCCTTTTCCTGCGGCCATTCTAGCAAAATGATTGACACCATATCCTCAAATCCTCCCCTTCATGCAAGACTGCCTCTTCGTTGGTTTTATGCATCTATAAGCCACTTTGTAGACTGCTTGATTTGCATGTTTTGTCTTTGTTTGGTATTAATACAGCCAACCTGTGATAATATACTTATAAATGGCTTCGGTGCTACGAGGTGTCAATCGGTGTACCTAAATAAGCACACACCACTGTAATTTGCAACTGTCATCTATGAAATGTCATTCACCAAGATGAATTATTCTCTCCATGCATTTAGTATCCCATCACTTACAGAATGACTTGCCATTTCCAGTTTCATGGACTTTAGTTTCAGGATCACACCGAAAATAAAATAAAGATCCGAAAGAATACACCTTTCTCTTCACAGCATTCCCTGCAGAAAGGCAAAGAAACCATTACCCCTGATGAAAAGAAAAAAAAAAGCAATATATATGGGGTCTTTAGGGCAACTCAAGGAGTAATGAACTGACAAATCAGAAAAAGTAACATCTCCAAATGAAAAATTGAGGCTCTCCAAATGGCAGCAGCAGTGGTTAAGGCTTTGGACATGTAGCAGGAATTTTGTAGGTTCACATTCTAGTTGGAGACAGTACTGCTGTATCATTAAAAAAGGTGTTTCACTCAGACCACATCAGCAAAACACTAGGCTGTAAATAGGCATGAATAAGTAAGTCACTTTGAAGAAAAAAGTCTGACAAAATTAGTAGTAGTAGTAATTATAATAATATAAAACTTTATTTTATTATAAAATGAATTATATATTTCTTTCATTTTAGGAACCAACAGTACTTGGCAACTTCACATAATTAATCTTTACATTGATGTTAGTACATGGAGAGGACAGAACATGACCAGTCTAAAACTCTGGATCATAGCAGATAATAGAACAGTTTTCTGCTTGTACAGTACATTCACATGGCTTCCTTGACCTTCCTTGACACCTTAACCAGCATGTTTAACAGTCGGGTTTGGTTTCTCCGGACAGATCATTTCTCTTTGTGGCCAACACATTCAGCTTTTGACTCATCTGTCAGATAACATTCTTTCTAGTTTTCTTGTTGATAATTCAAGTTCTCTTTGATAAACCTGAGACTCTTATTCAGTAAACTATCTCCACATTTGTTAAAACCATATAAATGATTATAAAATGAGATACATTTTCTTCAAAATTTCTCATTTTTAATTAACGGCTGAAGGGTTTTAATAAATGATACCAAACAATGTACTATTAATGTAATTTTCCAAAATATCTCACCTAGGATGGCCCTTCGCATTAAAAAGGATTTTCTGCTTACATTTGTAGAAATACATTGTAACAACATATTATGATACTACTCATACCATTTTTAAATTGGCAAAGGAGTTAAACTAGTTCTTATAGTGCTGAATCCTAAAATCACAAATTCACATTGAATCCCTGATAGAAGCATATCAATATGATTACATTGTATGTCTGATAACATAAAAAAATTAAAATGTAAAACTCTAAAACAAAAAACACTAAGGTGCAGGGCTGTGTTCTAGGGAGAATACATGTTAACAAAACAATTCCAATGTACTTTAAATGTATGTACTTTAAAAAAAACAGCTTCCTGATTAAGTCCTAAATTGTTTCATTGAGGCTTGAGATACGAGGGAGTCACAATGCTTTTATACGTTTACAGGCAGACTCTAACCACTTTTGAGAGTGCTGTAAAACACCATCAAGGAAACCCAGTGCATCCATTTTAGGATTAACATTGGGAAATGTTTTATTATTAGTTTGCTAGGACTACTGGGCATAAGCCATGTCCTGAAGTTCCATATTTGTGATAACCTGCAATTTATTTTGCTATAATTCTCAAATATGTTCACCTCCTTTTTCTTTTTAAATGATGTACTGAATATAAGCATAACTCAAGTCCACAGGAAACCACTGAATGAAAATATTTAAATTTACTTCTTCCTGTTAAAACCTTTTTCATTGTATAAACAAGTGAAAAAATAATGTCTTTGTAAGAATATTAATTAAATCAAAATCTGATTAACAAAGCAACCGAGGTAATAACTAACTATGGGGTGCTCCAGAGATGTGCAAGTTCACCAGTGCTCTTCATTCTCTATACGAATGATTGTGTTGCCAGTGGTCCAAACCAACTCCTAATAATATTTTCTGATGGTTCCACCATACTTTCTCTGATGAATGATAATAATGACCCCAGCCTATACCAGAACTGTGTAGACAGTTTTGTTGATTGGTGTGGCCAGAATTCCTTCATTTGTAATATTAAAGAAACTGAATAAATTGTCTTTGGTCTTGAATATGAATATCCTTCCCCAGTTATACTTCATAATGAGCACATTAGGCAACTTACTGTAGATCTTATAAATATCTGTGAATATACATACATGCGAATCTGCCTTGAAAGGCCCATATTGACTTTATTTTGACTAAGATACAACGGTGAATTTACTTTTTGCACAGGTTATGGGTTTAATGGTGTTATTCTGTCCTGGTGTTTCACTTCTGTGATACAAATTGTTAAGCAGTATGGTATAACTGTCTGGTATAACTATTGTGTTGTGCAATAAAAAGCTAAGATGTCCAGATCTGAGGGTGTGTTATAAGTTAGTGGGGCAACCACCTGAGCAGAGCTTTCCAACTGTTTACATTAGGAGTATGTTGAGACTAGCTGTTTGTATCAACTCTGACCCCTTGCATGTTCTGCATGAAGAATATCAACTCATGCTTTCAGTCAGATGTTTCAGAGTCTCTCAATGTATACTTAACAAAATGAGGAATTCCTTTATGCCATACTCAATCAAACTACTCAATCAACAGAAGAGCTCACAATAAAGGACTATTGGTTTTATGGGTAAGAGCAATCAGTAGATTATGTGCAAAAATTAAAGGATAATATGCAATTATAGGGGCACAGGGTGAGTGTGAGGAAACTAAATTTACAGGGTTCTGGTGTACATGTGTGGATTCCTGTAGGAGTGTTGTGTTATGATTATGCATGTGTTAATGTCAGTTATGAAATTATTTTAATGTGAAGTTTGTTTGTACTGTTTGTATGTTTCTTGTTAATTTCTATATGTGCAAAACAGCAGCTTGGATGCCAGCTTGCTTTCTGAGATATCATACAATAATGTTTTAACATATCATATTGTATCAGATGAAAATGAAGGAACCTTAAAATCTCCTATTTTCAGTTTAATCTGTTCTGGTTTTATGTCCTTTTGTGTGTACTGTATTTCCAGTATA
The DNA here is from genome assembly GCF_040954835.1 of Lepisosteus oculatus. NCBI lineage: Eukaryota > Metazoa > Chordata > Actinopteri > Semionotiformes > Lepisosteidae > Lepisosteus > Lepisosteus oculatus. The sequence continues at coordinate 36,682,364 of NC_090703.1, read as the reverse complement.
CAAACAAATATTAAAAATCAACCATCTAGTGAAGAATAGCTGGAAAATACATTTACTTCTAAAAAGAGAAATGAAATGGATTAGTCTTAGTTGTTCTTTAACTTTAGAAAAGAATGAAAGATCAGTTTCAAGGCATTGTTAGTCTGGTATTTTAAGCACATTTCCTTTCTAATCCCTGCTTCAACAAAGGAAATTGAAAGCAACTGCTTCATTAATGTGTAAATCAAACTGGAAGCATTATCAATGCAAATGAGTCTGAATTCACCTTGAAACAATGGTGGCAGTTGAGGGGGTGAGAAATGGTGTAAAATGAGGGACCCAACCATTAGAATTAGAATATCAATTAAACTCAGTTCATAACAAAGCATTAATTGCTCAGATACAGTACATTTATGTTTTTCAGTCACAATCCAAAAGTCAAAGCTGAAAATAAAAGCTTGGCTTTAACTAAAGTCACCCTTCATGGTTTTGATTCTGTTCATACTGCTTTCTAACTATTCTCCAGCACTTTAAAAAAGCACTTTATTTCTGTATGCTTACTGCTTTGTTGACCAAGTCATAGCAATGATAAAAGATGATTCTTGGGTAATGGTCTGCCAGAGGATAAGGGCAAACTGGCCATGACTTTATTCTCAGTTCCTATAATCATTAAACATGTTTCACAAATGCTTTGGGGAATTTATTATTTTTTATTGTGAGATAGTGGCAGCTACAGTCATTCAAGGGGTGAATAGAACTGGAACTTAAATTAGATAAAAGAAAATAATAGTATAAGGTGATGTTCATCTAGTAGAAGCCAAAACATACTGAAGATTGCCTGAAGATATGTTGTTTATCAGTGGTATGTTCTGTGCATTTTAATTTGCCTGTTACAAAGGTTTTTATTATTTATGATTCTCATTCTTATACAGATGCAGCCATCTAGAATGAATCGGGTGTCAAAAGGTATACCTAGGTAGATACAATGGAGTCATGGACTCAAGTGTGGCATCACCTTTTTTCTTCAGATAATCTGATGCAGGACTGCAATACTCTGTAAAACTGCCAGGAGACGCAATGAATCCTTCATGTGCCACAGCTGTGTGGGGTTGTTAGACAAATCGGTACAGTTATTAAATGTTTATTAACCCATTAGTGCTTTCCTGGGCTAATAATACTTTATATATACTAGCAACAGACAATGTAATCAAATACAATAATTACACCGTTAAGACAGGAAGTCTTTACCATATTTCTATCCAAATGAGATATAGTGCATCATAATACTGTGTAACACTTTTTAATTACATACAGCACATTATGAGTAATAGTGTATAAATAGTCATACGATCAGACTATTTTATATTTTCATTATAAAAATACATTGTGCACTGTGGCTTTAAAACAAATTTAAAAGCAAATAAACAAGTAAAAAACAGGCCAAATTAAAATACTGTAAAAGTTTTGAGTGGTGATTTGAATTACTTTGTCACAAACTGTAAAATGTAGCTGATGCAAGTGCTGATTTTTGTTGAAGTCTACACCACACGTAGCTTAATATACTTAAATTGCTAATGTTGCAATTCACCATTATATTTTTTAGGTATTTTAAAGTATTTTTATTTGTTAACTAAACTAATTTTTGCTGTTCATTGTCTTCATAATGCTGTTTTAAGGTGTAATGGATGATTAAATTAATTGTCCATAAAACAACAGGTACTGTAGATAATCTAGAAAGAAACAAACCCAAAGCTCTTTTTCAAACACAGACATGTCCCTCCTCCAGTGACTGTCTGTGTGGATTTTATATGTTCTTCCTGTTCTCTCCCCCACTTCCTTGCTCCTCTGTCTGACTACATGTACTCATGTACGTATGTGCTGTGCCCAAAATCAGGCATTTTGCTGGCTTTTTTAAACCTAGTTCATTTCACACAATGCAATTTACTGTAGATACAGTATCTGATGAATTTAATAAAAATACGTTCTCAGTTTAATATCCTCCTCTGTACAAATGGTGATGTACAATAGTGTGAAATGCCTTCATTAGCTGGGCAGCCGATAATTGATTGTGGTACATGTCAATTGTTTTTCATAAATTAATATTGTTAATGATGGAAATGTTATTATACATTAGTTGTTTTTATTTTTAGCTACCAAAATTCCCTTTAGTTACATGATTCCATTTTAAGTGGATTTAAAGAAGTAGACTTACAGTACATGTTAGTTATAATACTATTCTTGGAAGTACCTTACTGCACACACTGGTGTAATACGAAAGCTTTCAATCTAATGGATCCAGGCTCCATTCATGGCATGTAATCCCCCTTTTCAGAAAAAAATACTGTACAGCCACCTTACATTTTACAATGGAAGCAAGGCTATGTAATTATATAACATCTATATAATTTATAACACTTTTTATAATATTATATAAAACGTCATATTTTCTCAAAATATGATTATTAGATGAAGATAAAACTGATTCAACAAAGTTTCCGTTTCAGTAACATCTAACACAACACACATGCCAACTAGCAATCTGTTTTGGGTAGTGTGGCTGAAAGCTGTATGCAGGAGCAGGCTGTGGATTACCTCAGAGTGCTTTCCACTGACATGAATTTTGATACACATTCTAGATGGCTGCATTAGTACATACTGTATACCCAGATTGACATTGCCACAGTACCTCTTCTGATGCATGTTGTATTGTTTAGGCCAACAAGTTCTGTTAGAGCATAGAGAAAAATCAATGCTGGTAATTACTGTACTTCAGGCAGTAAGTCTCCATATTTTAAACCAGTATCATGAATACATAAAGAAATAATAATGGTTGATTGGTTTAATAAAATGCAGATTAATAAATCACTTGGTCAAGAGAACATTATAACTATTAAACCATTCACAAACACAAAACTGGAAAACTGCTGATGTATAAGAAACAGTATTAAATTAATGGGTGAGTTGAATTGCTGGTGATTGTTTTGTGAAAAGCACAACAGGACAATCATTAAAACATTTCTTTCTGAAACAATAGCTGTCCATTTTTTTCTAACTCCAGATAATTTCCAACTAATTCACAGATAAAATATTTGAAACAAGCCAGAAAACATACCTTTCATTCATTGAGGTATGCACAAAATACTGAAGCTGTCTTATCATAATAGATATACAGTTGTCTCTAAGGTTTATGTTGTACCATAATTGTAAAGAGTACAATTGTGACAGCTTAGTGATGATTACTTAACTGTTCTTCCCAAGAGAGTTACCCAACAGTATTAATCAATTGTCCAAGCCGACTGAAAACAGAAACATGTGGGCTGAGGTCAACCAACTTACGTCAATGAGGAAACCAGACTCTATGGAAGCAGGCACAGGGTATAGTGACTATAACCAAATAAGTTCAGAATATAAGAGTATAAGAATATAAGAGTCACTATTTTTAAGGTGACTCTATAAGAAAAACGTTTTTTTTTCATCTATAAGAAAAAAGTACAAAATGGACAAAATTATAATATTGAACCATTTAAGTCACCAAAGATTGGTCTCTTTGTTTTGACCTACCTATAAATGGTTAGAATTATTGAAGTGCTGTACTTGTAATGTGGTTTATCCCAGGTAACCACATAGTCCTTGTCCTTTGATATCTACAGTAAATTGTGGCATTTAAGACTTAAGTACTCTAAGAGGCAACTGACAGCAAGCAGGTTTACCACCCTGAAACCAGATCTCATCAGATTTCAGTAGCTAAGAATGAATTGTCCTGGTTGGTACTGTGATTGGATGGAAAATCAAGTTACTGCTAAAAGTGATATTGATCTTCCTTCTAGACCACAGGTGACAGGGGACAGTGCTGAAGTTGGTGCCAGTAATTAATTATTAAAGAACAGCTAAAAAAATTACTCCAGTATCCTACCTAAATTCAGTTTTGGGATTTTACAATCTGGCTTACTGTACCTAAAGTCCCCCCTTAATTCATGTGGTAAAGCAATTTCATACTTCTCCACCGGACTTGCTTTGAAGTGGGTCTCTTCATTCCTATTTGCTGCTGTGCATCACTCAAGTGTGCACTGCACTTCAGTGGTGGATGAAGTGGGTCCCCATCTTGCATGTAAAGTGCTTTAAGATGAAAAGCACTACACACGCATTGAATTATTTTGATCATCCCAGTTTCTGGACAGTTAAGAAAAAATGAATACCAGATTCAGACAGGGGCCTGACCGAGTGTCACCTTTCTTTCCTTGTAGATCAAAACAGTGACAGTTCCAGTTCTGTTTGAGCTGCTTGGTTGTGTGTATTATTTTTTGTCTAAATTTAGAAGAACTTTTGTTGCCATAATTAAATCTTTCAGAGGAAACAACAAAAACATAATATTACAGTGAAGTAATTAGTTATTAGTGACTATTAATATTGTGCACACTGTACTTGTCTTCAAAGGAATATAACAATTAATTCAATACCTACATTTCTTAGGAGTACAACACTGAGACTTTATGAAGCTGTTTATTAATATTTACCATTGATGCTACTTACAGTACAAGTAGTTTTGTCAAAACTGAAAATACAATTTATTCCAATTAATTGCAATGATATTTGCAGTGGAGTGGTGATTAGCATTCCTACCTCGTAGTGTTGGGGCCCTGGGTTCAGTTCGGTATGAGGTGGGATGTTGAGTTTGTATGTTCTCCTTGTGTTTATGTGGGTTTCCTTCGGGTTCTCTGCTTTTCTCCCATCCAAAAACATTTTAATTGGCTTCTAGAACAAATTGGCCCTAGTGCAAGTGTGTGAGTGTCTGTATCTCCATGTGCCCTGTGATGTTTAGTGTACTGTTCATTGTCAGAGTTCTCAAAGAAACCTTAAAAAGTTGTATCCACTGATGAGACCAGGATAAACCCTTACTAAAGTGATGGAAAGGATAAAGTGTAGAAAGAAAGTTACAAAGAACACCACCTCTTGTGTGTCTGAAGACTGCCTCTGGAACTGGCTCACTTATCTTCATTGATAGTGTAGCTAATTTAGAGTGCAGCAGAATGATTTCTGAATTTAAAGAAACACTTTGTCTGCTTATGCAGAGAGACATATTACTTCTCGAGTGGTGTGCTTCACCATGCAGCATGACAACAACTCAAAGTATGCAGCCAAGGAGGTCATCAGGAGAAGAAAGTTGAAAATCTTAAACTGGCCAAATCAATGTTCAGATTGAAAACTGAACTTTCATTTTACAAAAAAAGAAATAAGGCAAAAGGAATAGGGAATAACTTAAAGTGACTGCAGGAAACATTTGACAAAGTACCTCTAATGATTATCAAGAAAGGTCAGCTCCATTTCTTGTAGATACATGCAATTGTTGTTTCAAAGGGCTATGCAATCAAAGGTTAACTTGTACACTCTTTAATTTGCTTAAGGTGAATGTGTCCCAATATAACATACAGTACAATGTAGTTACTTAAAATTACTGGGTTGAAAAAAGTTTTTTTCTTGTTCTAATACGACTTAATGGAATTCTCACAAAACAAAATAAAATGTCTGATTTATTTGTACTGGTCTGCATCAAGCCCCACAAGTTCCAGAGATCCAGAGATCTGAAAGCATAAAATAAATCTACAAAGGCAATGCTCAACAGTTTTAATGCAGAGACTTTCAATAATTAACAACAAAAACTGTAAAATGGTCTCCCCAAATTACAATCAAAAACACAATCATCCAGAAACCCTCTTTTAAACACTACTGATCAACCCCTTGTGAGATCAAGGAATTAACCACCACTAATAACCTAATTCATTAGCTAACTGTGTGGCTATTTGCCTGCCACTTTATTATCTGTATTAATCTCATGATCACTCATACAAAAAGCCTGACTATGAAACAAAAATAGGTTTTGACTTTGTTGTACCAGCTTTTTTTCCAGTTAAGAATATCTGCTGCCACAACAGAAAAGAGAGATAAAAAACAATAAAGAAAATAGTGAAATAAGTAACCACCCACATTCCCCTTTTCTAATTGAAGAACCATATTTGAAATCATAGGCTGAGAAAAGCCCTGGACAGCACATATTGGCAGCCAACCTAGGTACCTCAAAAATAGAAATGTCTTCTATTTTGAGCTACTCTGGATCGAAACTGAGCAGGCTGTGGTAGGAAATGGCTATAGAGTTACAAGACCCTCACTGGAATAACAACGCTGGCATTTACACAGCTGGGTAGACTGGCACAATGAGGATACTATACCTTGCTCAATGCCAAAACAGGAGTGTGAGGAGTGTCAGCAGAGCCATTGATGTCTTGAGTTCATGACCCCATGTCCAGAACCTCTGCCCTTACTTCATGAAAATGTACCTTAAAAAATCTTAATATCTGTATCAGCTGGATATAATAAATATGTTCATCAATGAATGCTGTAGAAAATTTATGAAATTCAGAAATGGAAATATTGATGTAATAGTAGTTTTCCAAAACATTATTATTCATAATTCAGCATCTCTCTTAAAAGATTAAACCATAAAAAAATAAAACAAGATTCACACAAAACTGTTTCAAAATGATAAGATCCCAGCTTGTGCTATTTTTAAAGACATAGCTTGAGATCAGTGAATCATTACAATCTCTATGAACTTAAGCAGATGGTTGGTTTTCTCTTGTTTTAAAATTTTGCCGTGCTCTTTTGAATATATTTTTGTGACAATTATGCAAATGAAAAGGCTGAGCAAGTGCTTAGTAATAAGCCACATCCTATTGCAAGCAAACCTTGACAAACATGGAAACCACAGCACTTCCAAATATGGAAATGCTTATGCAGATGAAATCAAGCAATGCTCACGACTTATTATTATATAATTATTGGAGACATTTATAATCTAGGATCACAGACTGTAAGAGTTAACAAGAGCTGTTTCTTGTAAAGAAGCAACACTCTCACCCTGAGATTTGTACCCTAAAATATTTTACATCAATTCTTTTAACATTTAAATTCAATAGCCTTGTCTGCTCATTGCTATGGTATATATCATAAAGCCAGATTTCAGATTTCAAATATTCGGAAATGTAAATCACTGAAGCCAGATTTCAGATTTCAAATATTCGGAAATGTAAATCACTGAACCAAAAGAATACAAATGACAAGGTCTCCTTCAACATGTTCCCATCACTACAGTTCCTTCAGAGCTCTTTCAAGTCTAACTTAAATTTTACACTTAACAAACTTCATCTAAACTTCCTCTGAATACTTATTTTTCATCCTTTTCTAGGCTTTTGGTTTTATTACAGAAATGTAGGTTCCTATAACACTACATGGCTTGTTTAAATATGTCCTTAATGTTGATATATTTATATGTTTATACAGTGTACTCTTACTTTACTGGACAAACAGGGGGAAAGGGGTGTTTGGTATTGTTGGCTGTCCATGATATTACAAATGAAATATTCTAAATAGTCCTAAAAACACACTCATATACGAGAAAAATATCTACTGTATACAGCATGTTTACTGAATATGTACTGTATATAGCTACATGTATATACAGTACATGTACGGCTGTGCTCTACTTTATATAAAAATATAGTTTTGCTTTACACTGTACTGTGTCATTGTTTTTTATAAACTGGTTACAAACAATGATATATATTTTTGGATTGCTTATCCATTTTATAAGGCTTTTCTATTTTATGTATTTTTTATCATTTTAAGGTGATTTACTTTATGTACATGATTTTAAACTTAACATCACCTTTTGTAAAAGTCTAATCATGATTACGATTTGCTCTTCAGCCATGCTGGGCAATAAATAGATGCATATTGATACATTTAATGTGTTTTAAAACAAATTATTATGTATCCTATTTTCATATTTGTTATGAAAAAAAACATGAGTATTGAAATAAATACCTCAAGAAAAACAGAAAATTAATACAATAAACTAAGCTTTGGGTCCTTAATTACAGACTAATTGGTACTTTAACCAATTAAAAGTGTTCCTTTTGTAGGCAATATCTCCTTTACCAGATCAGAATCCAAAGACCATTCAAGCTAGGGGTTACAAAGTATATATTTATTATTTGCATAAGTTACTTGCTATGCATTCAACTGTTTCACATCAACATCAAAATCAAAATGTTCACAGTAATTCAAGTAATTCTTTTCCCAGTACTAAGAATATTCCAGTCTAAGGTAGACACTGCATTGAGTTTACTTTTAAAGTGCTCTTTTTCTCAAATGCAAATTGCTTGCTATGGCATAAGAAATATGTTTAGTTAATTAAGACCTATTTTTATTAATTAATATAATAGTGCACTGTCTCTTGTTGGCAACAGATCAAATTACCTTAATCAGAAATTTCATAAATCACAGCAAGAGACTAGAGAACATATTTTGGTATAAATACTTGACTGAAAATTTCCGATCTTTCATTACCATGCATAAGGTTAGGAGAATGTCTGACATTACGTGGTTTTAAATTGATGGAAATCAATTCATGGTATGCTTCAGTTAGGGAATGTAGGTTAGTTAGTCTACAGTAAGTAACATTGGACAAGGCGGCCAGCAAAGAGTTCAGACCTTGTGTTATGCCTTCTTAAGTCATTTTAATGCAACCCACCCAGCGCCCTGCAGAAGTCAGAAAGCAAGTTTGCCTCTCCAATAGTCTTTTCACAGCATGGAGAGCCTATGGTGAAGGAACCTATGCCTTCATAATTAACAATTACGTCAACTCCCACCTGGCCATGATTCTTCAAGGTCTCTTGAGCAGAGGTGTAACTCATGTACCCTACATGTGCTTTAGCAACATGAAAGGAACAGGGCCTCAGCTGATTATGGTCTTGGTTAATTGCCCAAGGATGACCTAACTGCCTAACGTTCTGACCTTGTTTATACCTTATATGGTAAGAAGCTGCTACTCACCAATCATGAATGTACAGTATGTTGTGGTATGAAAATATTGGTCATTTTCTAGATTAAATGCTTGTTGCTGTCCTTAGGAAAGTGTGTGAGAGACGGGGTTTATCCTGTTAACTTCATCTGTCCTCCTTTCTTTATTGCAATAAAGAAATCACCATTTTGATTTACCAGAGTTGTGTGGTTTACTGAGAAAATGATATAACAATGGGTTGTACAGTGATTTCTAATACATTTACTGTTTTGAATTCATTTATAGGCAACATGTTTAAATGCAACACTCATGGATGTTTTTCCATTGCAGGCTATTTCCTTCCATCCATTCATTTTTCATTGAAAAATGTGCATCAGATATTATTCCTTTCCTTTCACTCAGTACAAAATAATTGTACCTTCACCCAGAGGGGGTGCAAATGTCACCCTGAACAGCTCAGTCCATAGTGAAAGTCCTGAAGCAGCTGTCCATCTTGTCTTGAGATGAACATTTCTTCAAGCAATATAGCAAACAATAAATGAATAAATGGCAATACCATCACTGCAATGCCAGGAGACCATGAAACATTTCTGCAAAAGCAAGAAAAATATACAGACCTCAGTCATTTTGATAACATTTTTACTTGATCAGTGAAAATACTTTTCCTACTGTATTTCATACACTGTTCTCTTCATATACTGTAGTCTTTGCTTCACTGATGTTTTTGTTACCTTGTTTTTACACTTCTCATTAAAGCGTTTTATCTTCATGTATTTTACACCATTCAATAGATTTCATGTGAAACAAATGATCTATTAATCTGTTAGCATAAAACTATTTTATAATACCTACAACTCTGTTAGTAATTATTTCATAGATGGGAAAGACATCACTGTCAATGTTTATGAATAAAAAATAGATTACTTGTAAGGTGTTTGAAAACAGCACTTGAGTAAGTAGGTCTTATTTGATAACATTCTGCACATTAGGCTAAAAGATTAAAATACCATTTCACATTTGATTAATCAAATGTAGAACAGTGGAAAAAATGTTCTGTTTGTACTGAAATAACATAGAATGCCAGGCTCTGATGACGGAGAACGGACGAAATGAGATTAGAAATAATGCATAATTCATATAGCATGAAAAACACAGATGAAATATTGTCAGGAATTAAGAATCCATGTGATTATCAAGAATGATCAAAAGTTAAATTAAGAATTCATTTACATTTTATTTTGGAAGAGGTGTTAGTGGGGCCAGCAGGGATCCTTGTGATGGGGACACTATACTGTAAACAGGCGCCGTCCTTCGGATGAGACCTAAAACCGAGGTCCTGACTCTCTGTGGTCATTAAAAATCCCAGGGCATTTCTCTAAAAGAGTAGGGGTGTAACCCCGGTTTCCTGGTCAAAGTTCCCATTGACCCTTACCATTCGTGGACTCCTAATAATCCCCATCTATGAATTGGCTTCATTACTCTGCTCTCCTGCCCACTGAAGGCTGATGTGTGGTGAGCGTTCTGGAGCACTCTGGCTGCCGTCACATCATCCAGGTGGATGCTGCACATTGGTGGTGGTGGAGGGGAGTCCCCATTACCTGTAAAGTGCTTTGAGTGGAATGTCCAGAAAAGCGCTAAAAAAGTATAAGCAATTATTATTTTTATTTTCTTATTTTGCAGACAAGAAGAAGAAAAAAGAATGGAATAGACTTTGTTTCCCAATGGGTTAATTAGGGAACAGAAAGGTGAAGTTTTTCTAAATTTTTTATCACCGAGGAAATGTCACATGCATTTGCCAAAAATAACACATTGCATGCAACAATTGAATAGTGTTTATCTATTAACTTGTAAAATGCAAATAAAGTTAGCTGTGTAAGGAAGGTAAAGCAAGCTTTCAGTATATGGAAATCCCCTGGTTGATAAAGAGAAGATTTGTTTGCAAGTCAAATGAGTAACAGTTGGGTTCTTTGAAATCAGATGAGGGACAAAAATGATCACTTCTACGGTGAATCAGGTTATGACTCTTCCCTTTTTGCTGAAATCCACCGGAAAAAATATATTTTAACAGCTGACAATTATGCTTCCAATGTGCATTTGGTTGCACTGCTGTGAGATTGAGACAGAAAACGCTGCCTATTTGCAGTGCAAGACTGTACATAGAACCTAATTGTATTTATTCAGAGTTAAGTCAATGTTACTGGTGCTACTTGTATAAAGACTACACCCTACTATGGCAGGCAGAAAGCATTCTTTTATTTTGCAGACTGAATCAACTCAAGTTATACTAAACATTATGCACAAAGCTTGTAACATCCTACTTATATTTTCAAACTGAATTTAACTTACTGTACTTATTAAAATTAGAACCTTTGGCAAGTGGACAGAATTATGAATCATATAATCAACCCACTTCTAAGTACATCTACTTTTAACTATTAATGTTGGTTATTCAAATAAAGTATTAAAGAATAAGAAAGCATCAGATAATTGATTAATGGATATGATATTCAGATAACCATGAAATCATGATAACAAATACAAATTAAAATAATATAATACAGATTAATGAGATATTAAAATATGTATTTAACAATATTCAATTATTGTCCTTTGGTCAGAAAAATATTTTATTCTGTATTTGCTAAACACAAACAATGGTTGATTAGATTGTGAGTTGAAGAACACAGTGTTACAGTGTTAAATTCCTTCTTTATCTAGGATCTTTATCAAGATGTTCATTATGACCCTGTAGGTTTAAACAATTTGTTCCTTTACAAGAAATAATTTTTCCGACTCCATTTTCCATATGCCTAAAAATAATAACCAAAAAAGAACCAGATGGGTTGAAATAGATTTCTGCAGTGGCTGGTGTAAATGCACTTGCTCAAAACAGAAAAATCTGTGTATTAGGACTAAAGCCTGTCTCCCTGGGGTAATGGTATCTAGAGCCCTAACCACTAATCCACTCAGCTCTCACACATGAGAAAAAGGACATGTTTTTCTTCTTTTTTTCATGTTCTCTAAAAATCCTAAAAGCCAATAAAAAGGGGGCAAACATAAGAAATACATGCTCATTGCTAAAGACTGGAGCACAGCTACAAGCCAAAAATTTGGTGTTCATTCAATGTGGACAGGCTTGAAATACAGTACTTCTTGAAAGTCAAAGATTTACTCATTCATATTCCTATCTTGAGCAAACACTTGTGTTATATTTGTGATTTTTCTAAAAATACATACAAGGTCAGTTCTAGCAGTTCTAGCAAGGATAAAACATTAAGTAATAAACAGACTGCATGCTGACAAGAGATGATAACCAAAAACCTAGATAATCTAACTCATTGTCAAAACTCACCTCAAAGTGTCATTGTTCTAGGTACACCTGATCAGAAACACTGTCTTCATTCAGAAAAGTTATCTGTGGTGGAAAATTATTTATTTTACAACCACTGATGAGCTGAAAACACTAAACAAACAGTTTAAGTTAGGGGAATAGAAATATGCCATTATCAGTGTAAACCAATTAACTGATGAGCACGAATGCTTGCCGTTGATCCATTGTCCCCTTAAATGACTGACAATTGTAATAAACATGGGGCAATGGAGAGTATACCATTGATGCCTTGCAGCACTAGTGCTCTGGGTTCATTTCCAGTCCTGGTGTCCTAGAGTTTGTATGTTCTTCTTGTGTTTGTATTGGTTTTCTCTGGGTGATTCAGTTTCCTCCTGCAGTCCAAAGACATACTGGAGGGTTAATTGGCTTCTGTGAAAACTAGCCTGGGTGTGAGTGTGTGTGTGTCTAGTTGTCTCTGGTGTGTGACCCACGATGGACTAGCGTCCCATTCAGAATGTATCCTCCCTTATGCTCATTGCCAGCCGGGATAGGCTCTAGCTACCCCACGACCCTCTGTTGGATGAAGTGGTCAGAGAAAGAATGGATGTAATAAACATGGAGCAGCAGTATCACCTTGTACACTAACCTCATTACATCTCAAAAGCTAAGGACTGGACGTTAGAGACAAACCAGACTGCTGTTAGTGGGGCTGGTAGACCAGTAGGTGGTGCACTTCTGTCTGAATGTTAAAACCAATGCCTCAGTACGTGAGACAGTAGACTCTGCTGTAGTAACTGCTGTGTTTTGTATGATTCATTTGATTTAATATGTTAAGCAGCAGTCCTGCCTATCTGGTCATTAAATAGTCCTTGATGCTGCTCACAAGTGTAGGGGCATTAATCAGAGGGACTGAACTAAATTCCACTCTGCACCTGCAGAGACTACCTGAAATTCACCCTTTATTCAAATGGTAAAGCAATTTGTCACTTCTCTACCTAATCTGCTATGTGGTGGTGCTGCTGGCACATAATGAATACTGCACCTCATTGATGGATGACATAGGTCACCTTCTATGTACAGTACGAAGAGCTTTGGTATCCTTTTAAATGAAAAGCACTCTATCCATTAAAGATGTCAAACAGTATAGAGAAATTAAACATGGAATATCTTGAGTCCCACTTCGTTGGACTTTGGAAAATTAAGTACCACTGAATGCCATAAAAATACAACTACTGTAACAAATTGAAAGTTGTATATAACATTCAAAACAATAGAAGTGGGGCCCTGAATAGTCAGGAGACAGGCGGTTTGAAAGAATAATAAGAAGGATAAGGAGAAGAAGGGTAGGAAAATGGTTTTCTTGTGTTTGTATAGATATTCAAAGGGTGCTATGGTTTCCTCCCAAAAAACAAAAACATGCTGACTAGGTAATTAGTAGCTCTAAATGGTCCCATCCCAACTGGGGTGTAGTCCTGCATTTTTGCCTGTGCTTTCAAGACAGCCTTCAGGTTGCTGTGACTCTACCAGGCATAAAAGGCTCTCTGATAAAAGACTGATGGCATATTTTTAATGCAACACCAAGGCCTATGTCATAATAAAAGATCTTTGTGTATATCCTTTAAGATACTTCTATTTTGTTCCTTAATTTGCTGCTGTATTCTATCCATCATTTTCTGCAAGGTCTGGCTATACACATCATATTGACAATTTATGAAATTTAAATCATAGCACTGTAAAAATGTATACTATTATGTTAAAAGCAATTCAAGGCCTTAGGCTTTAAAAAGTGTTTAAATGAAAAACAGTAATGGTAATGACATTTAAATGCTAGACTGCATCGGATTGTAATAAAGTGGTACTTATCTTTACCATAGTTAGGTATTCACCAGCTCCATGTGAGGGTTATTTTGTAGTTTTGAGTATGATAAAAATTCCTAGAGCTAGAACAGTAAGAATAAGTTAATGGAGTGAAACAGCTAAAAGTTCTTTCTCAAAACTTATTTAATAATGACATAATAACTTCCACCATTATGTAAAAATAATTTAATTTTTAAATATTATATTTTGTTAGATTTAATATGAATCAAAATTTGAGCAAACAGTCCTCTAAAATATAAAACTGAAATACTAATTCCAAAAATGAATACTTTACTTTTCTAATTAGAGTCATGTACTGTATATTGGACAGATAGAAACTAAAATAACAGCCTGTTTAATTTAGTTGTTAACAGATTAAGCCATGTGTATAGACAACTTCACAATCAGAAACAAAAGAACATGATATACCGTATACTGTAGGTGGAATCTGGGTTAGATTTCAAAGGAAAACTACAAAGAAAATGGAATTTTGTAAAAGAAACACTGGCAATTAAAAAAAAACCCAGATTACTAAAGACTTTATTGCCAGAATGTTTTAAATACTGCTGAAAACACTATAGTGTTCTCACAGTAAAAAATATCAGTTAATGATTAAACATAAAAGTCTATTCCCATACTCAGATGACATCACCCAACATTACTATAAAACAGTTCTACAGATTTGATGCAATTCAAGTTTCAAACACCGTATTACCAAATGAACTAAAAAAGGCTTAAGAACGCAGATAGGTGACACCTGACAATTTAAATTTAATGTGGATAAATGCAAGTACAGTATTACAACCAGGTAACAAAAATGTGTTTTCTTCAATAAAAAATAGGTGGTACTGAATCAATGTATGAGATGGATCTGGGAGCTTATCTGTATTCATCACTTTTCTCATCTAGACTATGGTGTTAGGCTAAGAAAAACTTAAAAAAGCAAACAAAATGCTTTGATAAAGTACATACTACAATTATTCATTCACTTTTTGTAGCTGCTTCATCCTGTAATGGGTCAGAGTTGTACTGATATTATGAGTGTAAAATTCAAATTAAGGGAATTATGTTAATATGATACAATGCATTAGTTAGCCCTTGCTTGAAATAATGTGTTCAGTCTTGGATACAAGAAGAACAAGAGCTGTTTTAAATGTAGTACAAAGCATGGCAACCAAACTAATTCCTGGTTAGAAGGATCATGGAAATTAATCCTTTTAGGAACAGAGGAGATAATGTGGTGACTTTTATTCAGAAATGTAAAACCCTGAAATATATTGACCGAGACAGACTATGGCACTTTTTCAAAATCAGCATCCCAGAACAAGAATACAAATCAATCTTAAGGAGAGAAAAAGGGATTGAAGGAACCTGGAAGTTAACTACTGTATGTTTTTTTTAAGAAATCAGATGGAATTCTTGGATTCTACAATTAAGCAACTGATTGTTTATCAATTTCTCTTGTATTGTCTGATTCCAGTCAGGATCCTGTTAACATTTAATTAAGGTTACAAAGGTCAGCAGTATGATAAGATGCGAATTCTTGAACATTGCATAATATAAGTTGTACATGTGTAGTACTATGGAGTCAATGAGTTACTGTATCTATTTTTAAATGAAATACATACACATTGGAAACATAATACTTAATAAAAATGCACGTGCTAATGTATACTCCTTCTAACCATGACAAAGGAGATAAATACAGAGCTTTGTTATACAGTATAACCTCTTTGGATATTCCTGCTAGACAGGCAGATTTAAAAAGGTTTCAATGAAAATAATGCTTTTGTTCAAACGTGTTGCAGTAAAACAGGTTGACCTATTTGTGGTTCTTCTGCAACTTCCAGTTTTCTGGCTAGGCCAGAAGAGGCCTAATGAATAGCAATGTTTTTATGTAAATAAGTTTTAATATGAAATAAATGTTTTGAAACATATTTTACTACAGTGATTAAAAAATACATATCTAAAGAACAAAGAAAACACATGCACAAACTATACATTGCACTTAAAAGGGTTATAGTTTAACTAAGCATTTGTAACAGGCTTCCCTTTTGTTGGAAAATTCCACAAATGTGGCATTCAGTGTGATTAGGAAAGGATAGAGACCAGAAACCACTTGTTAAAGGTTGAGTATGCATGGTGTGGATCCTATGCAGATTTCAAGTTAGAGAGTTTGGTGTCCAAGGAGATTATTCCAGGAAATAAGGTGCAAATCCGTAAACTGAGAATCCAAGTTGTTTCCGAAAACAAAGTCCAAAAAGCCAAAAGTTCACGATGCAAGAAAACACACAGACAACAGAGAGTAGAGCTAAATGCCGGGTGAAACCCAAATACTAAGCGATGATGTTAATGCTTGCCACCCTTAAGTAATCAGAGAGTGAAGGTGTGTTGGAGTGAAAGGATACCGAATGGCCCGATGTTGTGAGGACCCAATTTGCGAGAGTGTTGTCTCAGAGGTAAGTTTTGTGTTGACAACCAGACAAACTGCTCTCGATGGAAACGAGGTAGTGATCTGCAATGTTTGTCTACGGTTTTCTACTATCTGTCTGATGTATGTAAAAGTATCATTTTAGCCTATTCCAGAGGTTTCTGAGATTGGAGATATAATCCTGTACTGAAGGGATCTGAGAATCTGGGATAGAATCAAATATGAAGGGTGGCTGATACCCTAGGGCCCGTTGGAATGGTGACATGCCCATAGCAGAAGTGTAGGGTGAATTATGAGCATATTCGGCCCGAAGGATAAGTGAGGCCCAATTGTCCATGACCAAGAGACATATGCACGTAAGAAGGTTTGTAAATCCTGGATCAGACTGGCTGTTAGTTTGTTGATGATGATAATAATACTAATAATAATACTACTTATAATAATAATAATAATAATAATAATAATAATAATAATAATAATAATAATAATACTTGCTTACACTTATAGTGCTTTTTTCTGGACATTCCACTCAAAGCGCTTTACAGGTAATGGGGACTCCACCACCACCACCAATGTGCAGCATCCACCTTGATGATGCGACGGCAGCCATAGTGCGCTAGAACGCTAACCACACACCAGCTATCAGTGGGGAGGAGAGCAGAGTAATGAAGCCAATTCATAGATGGGGATTATATTAAGCGGCCATGATTGGTAAGGGCCAATGGGAAATTTGGCCAAGACACCAGGGTTACACCCCTACTCTTTTCGAGATACACCCTGCGATTTTTAATGACCACAGGACCTCAGTTTTACATCTCATCTGAAGGACGGTGCCTGTTTACAGTATAGTGTCCCCGTCACTATAATGGGGCATGAGAACCCACATGGACCGCAAGGTGAGCGTCCCCTGATAGCCCCACTAACACCCCTTCCAGCAGCAACCTTAGTTTTCCCCAGGATGTCTCCCATCCAAGTACTGACCAGGCTCACACCTACTTAGCTTCAGTGGGCTGCCAGTTATGAGCTGCAGAGTGATATAACCTGATGTGAGGGAAACAGAGGCTCCTAGAGAGTTGCAAAAGGCTTTCCAAAATCTCAAGATAAGTTGAGGTTCCCGGGCTGAGACTACATCTTTGGGAATGCCATGCAATCTGAAAACGTAAATAACGAAGAATTCAGGTAATTCATGTGTCGTTGGTAGAGAGGGGAGAGGGATGAAGTGAAGTGACTTGGAAAACCTGTCCACAATTACCAATATAGTTGTATTACCTTGGCATATGGGGAGATCTGTGATAAAATCCGCTGAGATGTGTGACCATGGGTATTTTGGTATGGGCAAGGGTTGTAAGAGACCGGTCGACTGAAGACAGGGGGACTTAATTATGCACACACAGGACAGGCTCTGACATATTGTGTCACTTCTTCCTTGGTGGTTGGCCACTAAAAGTCTCTTGAAATCAGCTCGATAGTCCCGTGAATTCCACGGTGTCCAGCAAAACAAGAGTGACTGAATTGACAACAAACAGTGGAGGAACAGTGTCCAACCAAAGCACGTCTAATCTCTTCCTTGATGTTCCAATGAATTAAGGCTATGAATTTACTAGATGGGAGTATGGGTTCTGGGTCTTGATTCATCTCAGGAGCGTCGTTGAGACGGGAAAGGGCATCTGCCTCGGTATTCTTTGATCTGGTGATATACTAGATAAAAATGCTGAAGCTGGAGAAAAATAGTGACCACCGTGCCTGTCAGGAATTCAAGCGTTTCGCAGATTGTAGGTAGGCCAGAATTGTATGGTCAGTGTAGCGGCGAGGCTTAATAATAAGAAATAATTAAGTGTTCTGGGCTTTCCCAAATGAGGACCCATTTCTCTGTTCATCTCTGTGGTGCAGCCACAGAGAAACTATTCATGCAGGCTGATTTAAGATGTTTTCTTTTGATAAGAAACAAGCTCCCAAAGGGGGATGCACTTAGCTAAGCCTGGCTATCATGATCAATGGTCATCCATTGGTGCCTATCTGTCTAGGGAGTGCCAGTTGGACATCTGGACTGCATTCCTAAGTGTCAGGAGTAAGTGACTCATATCTCACCTTGATCAACCAATCAGGGACTGGTAGGGCCGAGTAACCCACGTGGGACTCTGATGCCCATGGAACTTTCAGCCAATCAATGAGCTGAAGTTCCTCCAGGTAAAAACAGGCAACACAGAGAGCCTGTGAGATTCAGTAAGATTCAGTAAGATTCTGGAGAGGATTCTGTGGACTGTTCTAAAGGGAATTCAAAGGAGAATTCCAGGGCAGGACGGCCCAGGAGCAGAAGGCTCCCAAGGGCAGGACATTCTCGCAGCGCGCCTCCTGACCATCCTGAGACTCAGCCCGGACAACCACGGAATGGCCAGTGTGTCCAAGTGCCAGAACTTTCCTTTGTTCTAAGAGTCTAGAGTGGTTGCCAGAGAGTAACCAGCAGCAGGCCTCGTGAACAGGTCGGAACTGTGGACAGCTGAATCACTATTCAGATCTAGCTCTTCATCAGGAACGAACTGGTCCTCTTCCTGACTTGCTGGGACTCACAGTCATCTTTTCTCCTGTGCACAAACTTTGCTAGTTAAAGCCAACAGTGAGCATCAGCAGCGCACCGTCGCAAGCCGCACAGCACAGCCTGGCACGGAGCCAGAGAGAGCGGATTGGACAGCAACAAGCCTGCAACTGTTTCTTTGTGCCTGCAAGAGATCTGAATTCCCAGAGATTAGATGAGTATTCAACTTCAATGCATTACATCTCGAGAATTCAATTGTTATCCCAACCAGTTGATATCAATTTAATTCCTAAGAGTTATGTACTTGTTTGAGTATCTAATGTAGAAGTTATAACCAAGTTCATTTACGAAACGGTCTTAATGAATGATATACTGAACGTATGTCCTCTTGATATATGTAACTCTTTGTAACTGACTGAATATATACCTTTTGTATTCTGATAACCCTCTCGATAAGATCTGTTAGGTTTACATGCATATTCTATGTATTAATAAATGTATCCTCGTGTATTAGTACCTGTGTGTGCGCGTTGTTTGAGTTATGTCGCATGGTTGGATTCTAAAGCCATCAAAAGAATCAACTTTGCGATTTACTGCTACAATTAATAATTGTCTCAGTAAATGCCCAAACCCTACAGAACTGGTGCCTTCAGAGAGCCACTACATTTACATTTTGGCTATGATTACATATTTGGCGTCCCTGAGCCGGTTTTCTTACAGTCAGTATAGATGATAAACGGATGTTGGGCCCCCTTGAGCCAGTGTCTCCATTCTTTGAGGGTCAGCTTCATAGCGAGAAGCTCAAGGTTGCCCACATAATAATTAATCTCCGCCGGTGATAATTTCTTAGAAAAGTAGGCACAAGGGTGGAGTATACTTTTATCCCCATGGTGTTGAGAGAATACAGTGCCCACTCCATAAGCTGAAGCATCTACCTCCACTACAAAGGGAAGGGAAGGTGGATCACATGCAGATTTCTAGGCAGAGTTTTATGTCCGAGGGGTTTATTCCAGGAAATAAGGTGCCAAATCCCAAAAAACGAGAATCCATGTCGTTTCCGAAAACAAAGTCCGAAAAGCCAAAAGTACACAAACCAAGGAAATGCACAGACAAGAGAGAGTAGAGTTCAACGCTGGGTGAAACCCAAACACTGAGCAATGATGTAAAAGCTTGCGGCACTTAAGTAATCAGAGAGTGAAAGTGTTTTGGTAAGCTGGTGGTTAGCTAGTTGACTGAGAAAAACACCTTCATTAAGGGGCCGAAGTTGAATTACTAGGGACCGTGACATCACTGGGGTCATTAAAATGCCTCCGAGACATATTGCAAAAGATTCCACACCATCAGCTCCCAACAAATTGTTGGTAAGACTTTCCAGTCTTTCAGAACAAAAGTCTCCTGGCTTTTACCTTGAAAGCTCCCAAGCTTAATTTTCATTTGGGTGTCCGTGTCTTTGACTGATTGTTTATCTTGAAAATCATCCCTGGGTTGAATTGATCAATGTATTTCTGGAATTTGAGTGTCCTTGAGTCAAGATCAACAATGCTAATACTTCTTCCTTCAGGCTGAAAATATTTAGTTCCTCTAAGATACCTCTAGCATTCCTTTTCAACCAGGGGTGGGGAACGTCCGGCCCGTGTGCCGTATACAGCCCGTGAAATCATTTGGTCTGGCCCTGCAAAGGCAACCGCAGGCGTAGAGCCTGATGATAATTCGATAACGATAATTATCTCGATATAATTTTCCTCGATATAATTTTAACAAAAGTTTGATAAATGTTCATGCTTTACGCATGATACGCGCATGCGCACTAAATACTGCGCAAGTGCGCGTGCGTGTTGCAGACCGGGCAGCTAGCAGATTTGTTTAATGTTTCTGCTGTTCGGCAAGTGTTGTGTTCTTAAAATAAGGAGTTGTTTAATTCACCAATTAACTGTCTGGTTTCTTCAACTTTCACTCAGGAGAAAAAAATCTGCCTTTAAACTTGAAAGAAATAATGATTTGACATTTATCGTGATAATTATCGAACTCGACTGATACGAAATTTTTTATCGTGATAATGTTTTTGGCCATATCGCCCAGCCCTACGCAGGCGGGACTTGAAATTCAATAAATCTAGGAGCTTTTTTCATAGCAACATAAATTTATATTAAGTGAATCATAATAATAATGTAAATTTTGAGGGACAAGCAAGGACACATATAGGATAGACAGGACACATATGAGTAAATGTCGGGACAGCCACGCATGCTCCTTGCCAGCGGCCCATCTGCCTGTATTGTGGTGACTCAGAGGACAGTCAGTGCCAGGCGGGCTGGGAGTGTACACGTTGCGAAAGTGTTAACACACTGTGTTTTACGAACTGCGGGATGAAGTCAAGCAGTTCATGGAGATGAAGGGAAAATCTGTCAGGGAACTCAATGATAGCAAGTGGCTGTTTGATTGACTGCGCACCAGACTGACCGACGCAAACCTGGAAAAGCAGTTGCGAGTAGCAACATCATCAATACCAGCTAACATCACACGCCTCACCAAAGAGAGGCAGTTCCAGCCATCACATTAGGGGTGAGTTTATTAAATGTTTGACCAAATATAACAGGCTTATTTTTAAATTGATAATTTTGTATGGCCCGCAAATGATGTTATAAATCTCCAAATGGCCCTTGGCAGAAAAAAGGTTCCCCACCCCTGCTTTAAACCAATACATAAGTCTGCTTCTATAACACAAAGGAAGCACCTTTGTTTATCTAGCATGTTGATCAAGATGGAACATATTATTCTAAATGAGATCTGACTTGTGTAGTGGTTTCTAACCCTGGTCCTGGAGGAACACTGTGCCTGCTGAATTTTAAATTCCAGCTGAGCTGTAAATCTCCCAGGCTAATTGAAATTTTGCGCTTGCTTTTATTGAAATTGTTTCTTCGGTCAGTCCTGAGTGTTAAAAATAGCCAAATTCAAGGATACTGTTTCCAACAACAGCATACAGAACTCAGTGCAGCCTCTACTGATCTCATTTGCAGTTAATCCTGACTTTCACGAGTGGATTAAAAGATGATGAACACACATGGGTGTGAATGACACTGTATTAGACACTCTGACAAAAAGTATTTCTTTCTATTGCTAAGGTCCTGTTGGTTACATTTCTTAAACCTAAACTATGGCAGTTCTGAAACCCAAAAATCTGGTTCAGGGTTGGTACCAATTACAAATCCCATTTGACTTCTTAAAAGTAAAATTGTTCCCCCTAAATAGAAAACTGAATTAATACATCCTGTGATTAAAAATTCAGCTCGAGCATAAATCAGAAGTTAGGTTAGGAACCACTGAACTAATGACAAGTGTCATTTTAGCTTAAGTGTAATCAGGATGGGACTCTTGAAAGTAAGACATATTTTTTTTACATCTTTTTATATAACTGGTGAACTACTTTTGAATTTGTAGATGAGCAATAAGGTTTCTTCACCACACTTTCTCTTTCAAACCTTCCAATGTTGGAAAGAATAACAACAAAAGATAACCTTTAACATTTGAATGTGGCAAACATTAAATTTTAATTTTAACAACTACATTTTAAAAACAAATTATGCCCTTCAGCTGCATTTAATTTAGCCTAACGTGCTGTCTGCTTGATTAATCCAATTATTTAAAATTTCATAAACATTCAGGACAGGTTATATGGTGTGTGATGGCTACAAAAAATTTCAGTCGCATAGTAAAAAAAACGTTGTTAGAGTTTTCTTTCATTATTGTTAAACAATTAAGTAGACTGAAAAGAAGTTTCAGAAAGATTTAAATACTCAGGAAGCTATACAAATTGTGGTAAAATCCAAATATCTAAAAATGTAAAGATTTTTTAAGAATTTCATAAAAAGATATAATACTGCATACAGGTATGTCCACAAAACACCAATGAAAATCTATGCAGACAGAAAAAAATCAAGGGCATTCATGTGGGTAATGACTACAGTATATTGCATAGGGAGGGGGTAACTCAGTTGTTATCATAGTTCTGATGATACCAATACCCAGGGTTCAGTATATGTCTGCTCCCATGACAACGGTTTGGCACCCTCAATTGAATTGCTATTACATAAATGACTCCTACCACTGTGGAATAAGTCATAATATCATAGAGCCAAGGTCTAATTCTGATTACACCATATTAACTTTCGACACCTACAGTAGTAGTGTTTCATGGTCAGTGGAAGGCAGGTAACTGGTGTCCATCAATAGAGTTTTAGATAAAGACCTGATTACACTTGTGAGAAACTACCACAGGTTCCTGGTCTTTAACGTGAGCTTTTTATCGTTGATATTTTTTTAATTTCCCCTTAAACTAGTGAATTGTGAGCGGGTTTGATGACAAGAACTGAGGCAGTATTACTTTAAAAATATCATACACTATGCACGTGTGGAGTATACAGTACACATGCATCCAATTGTATTTGGAAAATAACATCTCATTTTATCTATCCCACTGCAGTTTTTAGAATTCAGACACACACAAAAACACTTTTAAAATATTTGACATATATTTAAGTGTTATCACCAGTTATTCTTGTTCTAAAAGGTAGACTTCAAAAGTCAATTGAATGCAATTGCATAGCCCCAAAAGCACAATGCTAGAAAAACTAATACTAAACTTAATTATATTTTGCATCTTAGTGCCTTAGTCCCATTCCCAAAACGACAGATAAAGGTGGGTTTCAGAAATACTGTACAAATTCTTTGATTTTGGCCGTTTAAACAGTCAAAGATAATTACTGAGAGCACCGCATCTTTATTAGAACAAGTAATATTTCCATGAGATATACAAAAATAACACTTTAAACATGTCATTAAATGTGGGTTCCTCAGACCTAACTTGGAATCTAAGCAAGGGAATTAATTCCACTTTTCCTTCTATGCAGTCATTGCTTATTCTAGGCCATGAAGTCAGTCTAGGATTATGAGACAGAGCAAAACGAAGCCACATTTTTTAATTAAATAACTTAAAGAGTGTGCCAGCAATTAATGTTTTAATCTATTTCACTGTTTTCAAATGAACTTCTGCCAAATTGCTTCTTTCAGTCAATATGTTTTATGGTTCAGAATCATTCCTACAGTTGTAGTAAATGGCCAGGTCTAAAGAAAAAAACAAGATTACAATAACATTGTAAATCAAGACACAAGCAAACAAACAGCAGATTTAATTTAAATTACTTTAGACCCCAGCACAAATTAACCCGTAGGACAAAACTACTGTGAACACAATAATAAAATTGTCCTCATTTAAGGAAACAAAGACAAAATAAAGGAATTAATACTTACAGTAGTTATTCTGATCTAACCTATTCCTGTTTTTCAGATAAAAGAGAAAGAGTTGAATATAGTGTAAATCAATTTATTTAGTAAAAAAATACAATTAAAATACCACTTATATAAATCAGTGCATAATTATCTGTCTTACAAGACTAATTAGAAGATCAAAGTATAATTTTAATATACTTGAATGAACTACTACCTAACTGTGTGCTATATCAAGAATTCATCATTTTCAAAAATCTAAACAAAATCCTATCATAATTAATGCCCTGCAATAATTACCTTTCAAAATGATGGGGCTTACATGACAAAAGAGATACTGCCTCCAATGTTGTGCATTTAATTTAGTTATTTTTTGTGACAGTAGTAAATGAATTCTAATATATTACAGAATTTCAAACTAGAAAATGAGCAAGGTAGTTATTCTACAAGATTTATTGTTAAACAAAAATGACTGATGAAATACTGAAAATGTCATATACACACATACAGTATAGTACAAACATTTACACATCCATATGCTTATTCATGCTGTATGTACTGTATAGATGCATATTGCTGTAAGAAACATACTGAGTTCCCTATGTATTAACTCATAAGCATGCTAATATGTTAGTTACAAAAGCAGTCCTACTGTACATGTATTTCAGATTGAATTCCACTGATAATTAAAATATACCCAATTAAAAAAAGTACAAACAGTTAGAATAAAAACGTGACAACAACATGTATGAATCACAGGTACTTCTTGTCACTTGTTTTGAACACACTTATATTTGCTTTTATGAAAATAACTGGTGTTTTGCTTCATACTGTACATACTGTGTGCAGGTTCAAAATGACACACAATCCCACACATATTGAACTGATTTTAGACAACAGAATGAAGTCATATGTACCAAATATCCATAGCAATGGCTGTTGAAACAATGAAATCATCCACTTAATGTGAGGGTAAAAGTGGTCCGTGGCTTTCTGTAGGTTTGAACATCTGAGAATAGTCTTAGATAAAGAAAATAGGAATACCCATGAAGTAAGGAAAACTTCCTCAGATCCAGAACCATCTGCAGACCGGTGTCATCAAGGACATCATGAATAGTGTGAATGAATGTTGTAGATCATTGACAGTGAGGGGTAGGTACTGTAAAAGGCTTAAGAATCAATCTAAGGAATTTTATTCCAAATTAGTAAAGTCTTATGAAATTGCAGGAAGCTGCTATCCCTCCAAGCTTCCCTCCAAATGTCTATTTAGTTTTGTATTGATTGGACAAGAGGTTGATAAGTTTCCAAAATCTAGCTATTTTCTAAACAATCTGATGTGAAAAGCATTGTATGTGAAATTAGACACAGCCAAACCAGCAAAAGCTTTTGCTATAAGGTTGTCACATAACCCTCATAAATAAACTACAGATAGATATCCGTTGTGGTGGGAGGGGTATTGGTATTATGGAAAATAAGGAAATAATGCTCCTTTATGGCATAACTGTCATGCCCTCTGCAGCCAGAGGGCGCTCCTTCTCTGTCCTGTCCCTAGTTTCCGGTCTGCTGTCCTTCCTGTCCCTCTTTCCCTTGAGCTTTATATTTCCGGGTCTTGCACTCTGTCCGGGCTCAGCATTGACGTTCGGATGTCCTGAGATCCGCCTAGCACCAGGGCGCCCCACGTCCGCTCCCTGAGGGCATAGGTTTCTATACGGCATTCCTGAACTCTTTGCACTAATGAGCCCGGGCCTTTTTCCCATCTCGCCGCTACACATATGGGTCTTTTTCCGCTCTCCTGCTCCCCACAGTTAGTCCCTTTGGACGTCCGTGATAATAACTCCATGATTGACTGTGGTCCTTTTCCCCTTTTCCTTTTCACTATGCATGGGGGTATGATACACTTGAATCATCTACCAGGCAGCTCTACCACTCTTCTGTGGTTTAAAACTTATTCATTATTGCCCTAATAGTGGCAAGCCGAATATTTAATTTATTTATATTTGTTCCCTTTGCCTAATTTATGAAGGTCAACAAGCATTTGTCTCTTTTCATTTATGAGTTCTTTGCCTTTCTCCAAGGGGATGGATGTCAAAGGGATATTTACAGTATGTGTGTTTCCACATTTTCATATCACAGTGAAACATAAAACCATGGTGTAACGAACAGTTCTTTCCGGACCCTATGCGGACGACACAATCCAAAGAAGTGGGGAAACACTAGGAAAACGTCATGCAGGAATACGGGGCTGAAAACAGGGGGGCGTGTCCAAAGTGCGCTGGTGCACGGGGGAGGTGTGGCCGAGGCAAACAATCCAAAAGAATAATCCTTAGAGGGTATCCAAAACACAAGGGTAAATCCAAAGCCAGGAGATCCATCAAAACAAGGAATTAAAACCAGAAACCGGGTCGGAACTGGCGGACAGGGAACGGGAACAAAGATTAAAACCTTAACGGGACCAGGCGCTTCCAGGTCCCGGACTTGCACGGTGCGGAAACCAGATGCAGAGCCAGGATGAGCGTCAGTGCCTGGCTTTTAAGGTGGGCTGGGAAAAAGGGATCAGGTGCACAGAATGAAGTCTAAAGTGAATGGGCTGGAGCACCCTTAAGGAGGGGGGACTATAATCGTGACACATGGAAGGCCGCTATAAATTTTACTTAAGAATGAGATAAACATAAAAAGTAGAATGTTAATGTTATTTGATTTTATTTATAAGAACCTTTACGGGTGCCAATAATTTTGACACCTATCTTTTTGAGAAATACAGTGTTTACTTGTTAACAAAAAACATTTTCTTTGAGCAATTGCACACTTGCATTATGAGCATAAAATATACAGTAGCTCATTACCTGTGTTCCTTATTTTATACAGCCCTTTTTGCTTGAATTTACCAAGGGTGCCAATACTTTTGTAATGACTGTATAGACATACAAGGGACAGTCAGAAAAGATTTAATTTTCTTTCAAATTCATAGAGTTGTAGAGTTGTAAAAGTTGGAATTGTTTTTATTTCATTTGTGTACAGTACTTTGTCTGGAGCAAGAATTACATTTGGAAACGACATTTCAGTGTCCAATCAAGCGGTAGTTCTATTGTATTTGTCTGGGGAGGGGTTCTTCCAAAGTGTGTGTTTTTTAAGTCATCAGCTCTCTAATAAAACATATAATTTGGGTTCCCATAACATCAAAAGGATTTACTAATACCGAACGGGCTCAAGTGCTGGACTACAATGTACTGTATCCTCAATCCAACATGATCACATTACGGTTTCCCAGTTTTTCAATTTCCAATGAAAATGAATGGGTACAACTGAGACCACAAAACGAAATGCTACACAAAATTATAAGATACCTTCCAAGAAAATCTCAAATTAGTTTCACATCAGATTGTAAATAAGACAATTTCCCTCTGGGTTTGTTCTCTTTTTTTTTCGTTTTTATGAAGCTTCAATGGACTTGTCTTTTGTTTTTTTTGTTTTCTTATTATTAAGTGGACAGCATAATGAGTACTTAATTAGACTCATAAATGGCAGGTTGAAGTCACTGGGTTAAAGTCACTGATGCAAGTGAGATACTTTATCTTGGATGTTCCAGTCACCCCAGCTCTGTAACTTGGGACCAGCATTGCTGGGTGGCAGATTTGAAATTGACACATGCTCTCTATTTTGATTAATGATGCTCAAACCAGGATGAGCTCTGGGCTGTTAAGCCCCACTTGCTTTGGTATGGACTTTGCCTTCTTTTCTTTTAAACTATCTTTTTCATTAAAGAACTAGAGATAGCAGACACTAAAACTGTATTTTCAGGTCCTGTTCCGGCAGAAATTCTCTCTTCACACCTAAGGGAATCAGATCTCTGTCAGTACAAATATATACCTCTTGTCTGTCAGTGTTCATTAAGTTCCCCGTCTTGACTTAAGCAAAGCACCTCCTGAGCTAACCCTCCTGCAGTTTGCTCACTCAGCTCAGACTCAAGAGTTTCAGTATCAGACTGCAGTTGCAGCCTTCCATTCTAATAAACCTTGAATTGACCAAGTAAAGCCTTGTTAACAATTGAAAAGGACATGAATAAAAAACCAAATGAAAATGTAGAACAAAAATCCAAATAGACCAAAAATAGACCATAAAACGTGGGGAAAGTGTGCTTAACATTCTTTGGCTTTATGTCAAAAACAGTGAGCATGAAATCAACCTGAGTCATTAGGTCCAAAGCAAAGGTAATGTCTGCACAAACTACGAAGGAATGCGTTACATTCCTAAGTGATTGACAGACTGAAAACTACCAGATTGAGATAGCCGGGAATTCATTAAAAGTTCTAATCTTCATATTGCTTTTTTAGCTGGATAGTGACCTCTCAGTGTCAGTCATAGATCACATGTGTTTGTTTGAGTATAAGGTACTAATAATGATGAGAAACCATTACATCACTTAAATCCATGATGTTTATACTACAGTACTTTTGGAGAAGAATGGAGAGCTTTAGAAGAGGCAGCAGTCATCCCTCTTTTAAAATAATGTTTATCATCTGAAAAAAAAGAAGTCAATATCTATCAAAGAAGAATAAGATTAGAATTAGAATTTAGAATGTAAATACAAAGGATGAATTTTCAAACTTTCTTTCTACCTCTTACAGAGCACAAAAAACATTCTTTCAGTAACAACTTCGTAAACCTATTTCAGAAGCAACAGGTTTTCTGCCTTTTTTCACAAACCCTTATAATTTACCTTTTTTTGGACAGTTTTTATTCCTCTCCTACTGTTCTTTTTCAGGCAGATCTATTTGATTTGCAGTGACAAGAATTGTTAGTGCTCCCTAAGAATTAATGTCAGCCCCTTTTCTTTTCTAACTGAATTCCCATTATCACATTGAGAGCTTAAGAAACTGATGTTTTTCATCAGAGCAACCATTCACTTCACAGGTAAAAATACATCCCTGACCTGAATGACAAAAAAAAACCCTTTCAGACATAATATTAAGGATAGTTTTCAATAATATAAAGTAAGCCAACAATAACTTCTTTAAACTGTTATCTACCTGTATTCTTTATGGTGCTTTTTTGCTGCAGAGTGTAGACTGTACCTCTTACATCAGATCCCAAAATTAAAATGCATTTACTGTATACTGATATGACTTATGAATCCAGCGGTTATGCCATTATTAACGTCCAATAAAAGTGAAAAGTGTCCCATAAAATAATTGCTGGAGTGAGAAAAACTCTCAAATGAGGAAGGGAGCTACAGGAAAGTATTGTTGAAGGGAAAGTTTATAGTTCTTTGAAGAAGGGAAACAAATCTACAGACACTCCCTGACTTACATAAATCAGTTTTTATGTTTTTAAGTTTCCTTAGAGTAATAAGCAAAAATTCTCAAGCTGACAAATTTTAAATTAAGAACTACTTAGCATGCAGAGGAGAGAAGCCACCACCTCGTGCTTTGTGGTCAGCATTCTGTCTTGTTCTTCACTGCTTTGTGTGAGTATCTTCACTTACTGTATGTATGTTCTGTCTGGAATCATGTCAGCCATGTGCTTGCAGTGTTACCCTCTGAATCATGGCTGAAATTACCTTTCCAAATGTATTTAAAATCATTTGGTTTAAAATGAGTCTCGAATTATCTGGATAGGGAGAAACTCAGAAGTGAGTTCACTTGAAGAAGGCTCTACAGCCGAAACATTGTGTTTTCTCTCGTCGCTTTTCAGCATGGAATAAACCTATTACTTCTCTTTTCAGCATGGAATTAACCTATTAATTATTCCATATTGGAAATATAATAAAAATGCAGCATTACAGTGGCCAGCAATCACTAGTGTGGGAGAGCCTTTATATTTTTGGATCTGTCATGTGCTGGTGTTTTGGCAACCAATGGGTAACTTCTTAATCTTTGTTATGAAAAATGGGGTGTGTATCCCCATGATTTTCAGAATATATGATAATAATATATCATTATTATGTCATAAACTGTCTATGTAGTACTGAGTGTGGCTTAGTAGAAAAAAAAGTTTCCATCTATATTTTTTAAGCAGTAAAACGAAGTATTGCATATTCATACAGATAAAGTACTGAGAAATACTGATATCAAGTATATTAATAATCTACCAAGAATTACAGAATGAAAACCTTGTTCAAAATAACTTATTTAATTTGCAAGAAATAAGTATTTATTTATATCCTTCCAAATACTCCGGTTTTTAAATTAAGTTCATTGAAGTAGGATTACTTTAAAAAAAGCAGCAGCACTTTGAAAAGGTGTGCATTATATAACTAACCACTTAAAAGCACCTTTTCTCAGATTTTGATATTTATAAATTACACTTGGCAATAAAAGGTGTTTTTTTTTTAATCCAGAAGAGCTTTAATTAAAAAATGAAACGTTCCCTAAGAAAATATTTTGCATAAATGGATATCAGAAAAATGCAGCTTTTGACCTTGATTCCTCTACAGCTTCTTATATCGAAAAAAATAGTTTGATATTTCCTTATCAACGCGACACACTGCTTTCTACTTTTTGTTATGTCTGAGCTCTAAGTATCTTCATTCAAATTATTTCATTTTTGTTGCCAGGTTTTAAACTGTTATTTAAACTGTTGTTTTAAACAATGTTTCCCAATCCTTGTCCTAAAGTACCTACTGTACTCTTGATTAAATTAAGCTTACTGTACTTAAGAGCTCTTCTCTTTCTAAAGCTCATGAAGAGTAACATAATATTAGAAATTTAACATAAACCCTGTGCCAGAAGCTGACATTCAGAATTTAGGTTTATTGTTTCAGAGTGAAATTTAAATAATGAGACCAATCAGTAAGAATGCCTATAATGTGGATACAGTATTTGACAGTGTTTTTTTTTCTTTTATTTGGTGAAGTCCTAATTAATAACCAAGTTGAATGCATAGAAAGCATACATCTGACCTAGAATAGCAGTGATACTTATGTATTTTTTTACCATAACATTGAATTAAAAGTCTTGGAAGCAATAACTATTTTTGAAGTAAAATTAAGAATTGTTAAATTAATGCAGATCAGCAATTATAATAAAAGTTATGAAAGACACAATGCACCCATTAACTGTTCAGTTGACAAAAACCTTTTACTTGTTCGGAAGTATGCATATGTACTCATAAGTACTTTTTAGCCCAGAAGCAGTCTCATTCTTGTTACTGTCAATCTTCCAGTCTTGCAGACTTTAGGTGGGTTTTGGTTGCATTAATTTGCACACATCTTAACAATAAAAATAAACACAGCTAAACTTCCATTTAATTAGCCTTTTTCCCTTATTTTTTGGAAGAACCCATTTTTTAGTTGTATTGTTCTGTATTTGTTCAACCATTTTTTCTTGCTAAAACAATTAATGAAAAAAACATTGTTCCAAAAAAAGACTCAGAGCTTCCAAATCTCTACAATACTCTATTATCGAAGTCTGACAGCACCAGCTCTTTATTTTCTGAAATATTTTAAATTGAATAAATTATATAATAATAAGAATAATGGCTTGAATTTTTATACTGCTCTTCACCCAAAGGATTTAAATAAGAGTAGGGGCCCCACTTAATCCACCACTTAAGTGAAACATCTACTTAGGTGAGGTGTGGCAGCCATTATATAGCAGCAGCACCAGATAGCATGTTAGCTGTAGGAGAGGAAAATTGCTTCCCCAGTTGAACTAAAACCATCTAGGGAAACCAGATTGTACAAACCTATAGCTAAATTTAGCCAGGACACCAACTCTTGCAAACAGTGCAGTGCGGTTTGTAATGATCCAGCTAAGTAAGCAGGACTTCAGTGTAACAACGCATTCAAGGACACCATCAATATCATATTGTTGTGCACAAAATAAAAACAGGATTTAAATGTTTTGTATTTTATATGATGGCATTCCCAAAATTGTACCTATTTTTACAATCTGTATCGGGTCTTCTTTCAGAAAAGCTTGAAGAAATCATGGGTTATCTGACTGTGTAAATACAATTCAGTACCTAAAAGACATGAAACAGTGGAACTGTCACAGATGTCGGAAAGGGCATGCCGTGGAATGGCCAGGAGAGCAATAAAGACCCTATGCGTAGTGGCAAAAGGGGCAACAAGGAGGTCAGACAATGTTGGGTAGAAATCTATGCCCTCACGCCGCAGAGGAGACAACCTGGTGCTAGACGGGTCTCAAGACATCTGAGCCCTCAATGCTGAGCGAGGAGGAAAGAGTGATCCGGAAATATATAGCCCCACACAAAGGAAGGAGAAGAAAATCAAAGGAAAACTAGGAACAGGACAGAGTAGGAGCGCCCCCTATTTTTACATTTACATTTCAAATAGCAATAATAAGGAAATTATATCTTTAATATTGTCTCCTTTTGATAAATGACAACAAGGTGGAAAGTATTAAGAAAACCACAGTAAAACCTCTAATAACATTTTAAATATTAAGCAGGCTGGTGGCTTATGGTGAATTTGAACATGTAGGAATAGTGCCAGAGGTGTCTCATAAGCTACAGGGATTTCATGAATGGACATGGCCAGACTTAGTCTGTTGAAAAGCAAACCAACTATCTGCAGTACCTCGGCAGCATTAAAATCAGTGGTGAAGTTTGACATTAGACTGAAGAATACCATGAACTCTGCACTGCAGCTCCAAACATGTTACTGTTTTGAATGGTTTTCCAGTATGCAAAACAATTTCCTTATCCTTCTAAATACAAGATAATGGAATCTGACAGTGTGACGATATCTACACCTAAACATACTATTACAATGTACGGTAGCTCCCTTGTGTATGTTATGTTTATGTATGTCTCTTTTCAAAACTGGCTTTAGTTTAATTGAGGTCCTAATCCCCACATTAATAGGCAGAGATAGGCTGTCCTCTACTGTGCAAATGAATTTCCTCCAAAATTTTCAAAGGAAACTGAATGTGAATGTTAATGATGAGTTACTAAGTGTTTTCTAAGCGTAGTCCTATACACAGCAACATACTGTACTTATTTTACTGATTATGTATAATGACAAGACAAACAACAGATTCAAATGTCTCTTAGCTACAGAAAGTTAATGCTGCTATGCAAGGTTGTAAGAATGCAGATTTGAGAGCTGTCAACATATTCTGTTTCAGTCTGCAATGGGTAGGTTTTAAGTGTAGGATGTTTAAGGATATTTATAGAAAGACTGCAATGAGCCTTCCAATTTAGAGTTTAGAAAATGATTTAGATAACATATCAATATGACTCTCAGTCCGCTAATGTTGGATGACTTGCGACTAAAGCAATATGAAAATAATTATAAGAGGTTCAGTTCATTCCATTTCTGAATACTAAATAAACTGGTGTTGCTCTGCAGGTCTTGTCAGAAGTTTTCACTAATTTATGGAAGCCGGGAGGAAACTGTAACTCCTGTGCCAGACAACCCCAAGAAGACAGACAAAAGAATTGCCAGCTTCTGTGTAGAAACTGCAAGAAGCAGCTCCATTGTGAGGTCTGTTAAATAATACATTCACAGTTTGTATAAAATACTGTGAAGTCTTCATTCTAGTAGGTTTTTATGGGGAGCAGGATCCTAACGGCTTAATGCAAAGAACTAAATACTTCTATAGTACAAGAGCGATATTTCATGCAGAGGCAATCTCAAGATATTCACCTATTCTTGCTTCTTAACTATGTGTAAAAACAGTCATTAAATATTCAATCCAATAATCACAAATGAAATGGCACAGAGTACAGATAATTCCCAGATTTTTTTCCATATGTCTTGCGTCTATCTCTGCATGTTTGACTTTTGGAGGATAAAAGACAAACACTCATAAAATCAATGAT
The DNA here is from genome assembly GCF_040954835.1 of Lepisosteus oculatus. NCBI lineage: Eukaryota > Metazoa > Chordata > Actinopteri > Semionotiformes > Lepisosteidae > Lepisosteus > Lepisosteus oculatus. The sequence continues at coordinate 36,648,307 of NC_090703.1, read as the reverse complement.
AATATTTTTACAGTACTCTCTTTTAGATTACACTTTCATACGCAACCGTGTGCATATGACAACCGCAGACATCCGTCAATCCAAATGCAGAGCCTTCATTTAGTATTAAAAGTAGGACAAAACATTAGCAGGTTAGCAAAAAATAATCTGCTAGTTATAACTTTAGACTAGCAAAAATTAATATGTTTTTATGGTATTTTGGTGCAGTAATTTCGAAATTTAATATATTTGTTTTCTACAGTATGTTTGAAAATTACTATATTATTGCAAAAGCTGTAAGAAGAGACACCTCTTCACCCGTCTTTAGACAAATAATAAGGGAAGAAATAATATTTGCCCAAACATTTTAGGAAAGTGTGATGCCTGTAGACACTACTGTTTGCTCTAATTTCTCGCAGTGCCTCTTATCAGCTAATGATAAATGTTGAGACATAATTCTTTCATGTATTTTCCTCACAAATGATCTCAAACTGCTAATAGTAATGTTTCAAGGAGTGAGTAGTCATGCATTCAGCTGACTCCAGAAAGGCATATGGCAGCCAACCTGTATCGGAATAGGGAATAGTAGGGAATACCAACAAAATGAAGTGTTCCAATGGATATCTGATGGTAAGTTTAATTGTTTTTAGAATAAGAAAATTAGATGTTATGTGCATAAAATATATACAATATAAATTGCCCATTAAGCTCTGAAACATACAGTATGGATTTTAAGTCTCTGACAAGGGTTCTCATACTGCTATTTTAACAACAATGAATCCCTTTTCGGAAAGATGCAAGATTGAGCTCCAATGGTCTTCTACTGAACATGATTATTGTGTGGACATGAAGAGAGATTAACTGTCATAAGTGTTCTTGTATCTTTGCCTTACTGTTGTTTTTGTAAATTTAATCTTTGTCAGTTAGTTTGAGTGCTTGTGATTCTTTAGAGATTTTTGGTCACAGAACGCATGTGGGGAAAGTCCCTCACCCTAGGAGATGGGGGATGGCCAATGATACTTCTCTACCCAAAGAGTTGTGGGAATATGGAAGAAAATACACAGGCATATTGGTAAAGCTGATGTCCTGGCTTTTTTCAAGTAACAGCTGGATTAGATTTTTGGTTCAATTAACTACTAACTACAAAATGGGCCAAATGCTTTCCTCTCGTTTGTAACAAATGTACAGTGTATGCCAAAGGTGGCATTTGTTCTTATTGTTCAGCTGTCTGTTGCCATCTAGAAAAGCTATGAGATGACCTGGCTATTCCAAATATAGAATGATACCATGTTACCTATTCAGACTTCTGAACTGAAATGATTGTCACTGAGTAACAGAGATTCGAACAAGCATGGCACATACTGTAAGTCAGAAAGTAATGGTACTCCTCATTAATCAAGAATATTTACTATTTTTAATACAATATTATAATGTTCAACTGAGTTTGGAAAGGTATCAATTATAAATATAGGCTAAAACAATATTTTTTTAGCCTATATTTATAACATCCACAGGTATCTCAATTTTACCTCCTCCCCAAAATCCACAAACCGGACACCCCTGGACACCCCATCGTATCAGCATGTAACTGTCCAAATACTTACATCTCAGCCTTTCTCGACAGCATCATGAGACCACTGGTTGAAGATCTTCCCTCATACATCAAAGACACCAACCACGCGCTCCAACTTTTTAATGATTTCCAATTTCAGGGTACCGAATGCTACATTTTTACCATGGACATCACATCTCTGTACACCAAAATTCCCCATAATGACGGCCTTACAGCCCTCAAGCACACACTGGACAAATGCACAGTGCTTGATCCACCCACCCACACCCTGGTACGCCTTGCAGAATTGGTCCTCACACTGAACGCATTCTCTTTCAATAACCTTTTTTTACCAAAAGGTCAGTGGAGTTGCCATGGGCACCAGACTGGGACCCAGCTATGCCAATATTTTTGTCGGCTGGGTAGAAGAACGCTTCTTCGCTTCCTACACTGGCTATGTCCCTGACCTCTACAAACGATATATTGATGACTGCGTCGGTGCCGCCACATGCTCCAACGATCAGCTTGAGTTCTTCCTGCACCATTTCACCAACTTCCACCCGTCCCTCAAATATACGGTTAACATATCTTCCACTACTCTTCCGTTTCTAGACATCAACTTCTCTATCAACTACCCCCGACTGTCCACTTCAGTTTATTACAAACCCATGGATTCACACAGCTACCTCCTGTACAGCTCATTTCACCCCAAACACACTAAAAACTCTCTTCCTTTTTCACAGTTCCTTAGGTTAAGACACTTTTGCAGCAACGACATCGACTTCGAGAACCAAGCCCTTGAAATGTACTTATTTTTCATCAACAGAGGATACGCCAGCAGTGTGATTGACAGGGCCCTTGCCCGAGCCAAAAACACCCCCCGGACCATCAACTCGATCAGGAACACCCACCGTAACAACCGCATTCCTTTGGTGCTTACTTCCCACCCTAACACACTTCCTATCCCCAGGACCATTAACCACAACTTTTCCATCCTACAGGATGATCCCTCCATTTGGGCCCTCTTTTCTGATTGCCCTATCATCTCATATCGCCGACCACCTAATCTGCGTAACCTCCTTGTTCACAGCTCCCTTGACCGCCCTCAACAACCATCCACACCAGGCACTTTCCCTTGCAACAGAGCTCGCTGTATCACCTGCAAGTACACAGCCACCACCACACTCATTCAAGGCCCCTCAGGACAATTCCGGATCACCCAGACAGCATCTTGTACCTCCAGCAACCTCCAGTAACCCTGTATCTCTTGCAGTAAATGCCCAGCCATCTACATTGGAGAAACAGGAAGGAGACTCGGAGACCGCTTCAGAGAACACGTCAGGGCTGTGAAGATTAAAGATCTCTCCAAGCCCATTGTTTCTCATTTCACCTCTGACGGCCACGACCACTCTAATCTCTCCATCTGTGTTCTCAAAGACGGTTTTCCAAACTCATACATCAGAAAGACCACCGAAACTAAAATTATTCTGCAGCTAGGATCACACATTCTCCCTTCCCTTAACGACAGACTACTGTTCTTTTAAATTTTCTCCATTCATTGGAAGTTTCATTTCACACCTCTTTGCACCCATTCTGACTTCACACCTCTTGATTTTCCTCTCTTTCTGTCCCCTGCTCCCGCCTCTCACTCCTCCTCCCTCCCAACCTTTGTTCTCCAGCTACTTTACCTTTGCCTACTTCCCTGTCTCTCTCACACCTGAAGAAGGCTCCACGGCCGAAACGTTGTGTTCTCTTTCTTCTTTTTTTCAGCATGGAATAAACCTATTACTTGTTCCTTTGCAGCCTACGCATGCTGACGCAGCTACCCACCTAAAACAATATTTATTAACTACTGAATATCACTGAATTAAAGGGTATCAATCCTTACACCTATCACAAGGTAGCTGACAGGCCAAGGGCTTATCCCAGTTCCTGTAGTATTAAGAAGAGTAACAGACAATGAATCAGTTCACAGGTTAACTACCCACAAAGTTGTTACCCACAGGAATAAAGAGTGGATCAACCAATAAAGTTGACTGGGCCAACCAACACATGCATTAGGAGTGCAGGTTTAAGCCTGCAGTACACATGCTGTCAATTCATACTGTATATACACAGTATACAGTATAGCTAAGATATATTATATATAGATAAGATATATTAAATATAGATAAGATATTAGCTAGCTGTGACTATGATGGCCTACATAGCCTTGCGATTTCATTGCAGTCATTTCTGTTGGTCTTCACTTGGCCATATTAAATTCTAATTATGTAATGGGTACATAAAGAACTTGGGAGCCTTAGAATTTACAACGTTATATTGCTTTTGCAGTTGTACAGTACCTCAACAGGATGTACAGTACCTCAGTAGTGGGCACGTTGGACGGCAATATTCCCAGTTCTTGCTTTTCCCTTGCTGATACTGTGTATAACTAGGACCCAAGTTGATCAATGCCAATGCCAATCATTTTTGTAATTTCCAACTGATTTGGAAGTTGAGTGTCTTCCAGTCTTAGCGTGCAGACTCCACAGACCTGCTTGCCTTCAAGACACTTGACTTTCTGTATGTCACCAGAACCAGAGCCCCCTACTGCTGATTCAGTACCGGTTTGAGGAGAGATTTGTCCCTCACTGACCCCACTGCATGCTTGCAAGCACCCAGGAGACCCAGCATCTGTTGCTCCTCAAATGGACAGAGTCTTAAATAATGGCTCAGGTCATACATTTCCTCCTTATTTTCTCATTCTAGATGTGCTGTTTGGAAGGGGGTTTCAGGGGTGGAGGTTAGAAACTGCTACTACTAGACAGCTCCCTAAATTCAAAAAGTTGGGACTAGACAAGAGGAACTCTGAGGCAGTTGAATATTTTTTCCACATAGTCTGTCTTGATTTAATTCTGTACAAGTTAAAAACTGAGTGTGCTTTTACAGACTCCATCCAATCCCTTGTCTGCCCATCTCAAAAGGGTTTGGGCGTGTATTGGAGGGACAGGTGATTCTACATTTTGTGTTTCCTTGGTTTAACCTTTTACCAGAAACAATCAAGTAAAAATCAACATATGCCATAACAGATGTACACTTTATCTAAAGAATATGTTCTGTAAGACATGGTGGTCTCCTGAGTAATATTAGAAAACTGGCATCCAATATGAAAGTTACATTTCACCTACTGTCCACCTACTTGCACTTTCATTCATTTTCCATGGCCATCAGTTTGAAAGTAAATTGCTGGGATATGTAATTCAGTCTTGGTCTATTAAGTAACTCTCAATGAAACAATATAAAACTATCTGTAGAACAGAATATTAAAATAGCAAATGGTTCAGATGTATGAAATAATTTTTTGAGATGTGAAAATGTTAATGTTTTCATTAGAGAAAAAAATAATTAATTTATAATTTTACTCGCAGTACATCACTCTGCGGTGGACTGGCGTCTCGTGCACGGTGTATCCCACCTTGCACCAAGTGCTTCCTGGGACAGACCAAATGCGGGTCTGAACATTCATCATTCACCAATTAAAAACAAGAACTGAGTCTTTAACAGGAAACTTCTATGCAGAAACTATAATATTGCTAATTGAACTATAACTTGTAAATGGACTGGGCAGCTCATTCTGACTATTTACTGCACTTTGTGAAAACAAATTGAAATTGTATTTATTCCTAATTTGTTTAATATATGTCTGTACAACAACATCACCAGCTATAAAAGTGCACATCAGTTTGGTCTCTTCATGAAGGTACAGCACTTTAGCTTCCAGTTTAATTAAATGAGTCACTGAAGTGTTCTCTGTAGCCTCACAAATGGGTTTATTTATTCATGTCATCTGTGTTCCCCAGTTTCTCTCTTCTCCTTTGCTGACAGTGTTGGCAAAAGCACCAAACCTTTACTCAAGCATTTCAAGTTGGCCTTATTGATAGCATAAGTGTAATAAAAAAGCATTCTAATTCTCCTGGTTTTAAAAAAAATCTACTAACAAGATGATCGCTAATTTCCTTTGGACTTATATTATGTCACACAGTTTAAAATAAACCGTAATTTCCTTCTGTGAATAAAATGTTCTAGTTTCATTTGTCTCCCATGTTTTATATTTTCACACACATTGTTGCCCATGCCTACTATGTTCTCTGAATATTTCAGTGACAAACTGAGGTTAGTTACCAGAAAAAAAAGTCCTCAGAGATCTAGTGCTCAGTGCTTCATTTCTCCACATCTCTTTACTCTTCTGGCAAAGAAGCAAGTTGGTTTCGAAGACACAATGCTGTGTTGAGGTGAGTAGCCATAGTGACCCCAGGGAAATTAATTTTATATGATTCTTACAGAGACAACCCATGCAATTAAATGATTAGCAATAAGAACTTGTGAATATTTCACAGCTACTGTACCTTGCATTTTTTAGATGTGCATTAGTTCTATTACCTTGTAGCAGAATTAGCATCTAGCAGCCTGACTGCTTCATGTCTTAGAAGCTAAGCAAGTTTGGGCTTGGTTAGTACTAGGATGGGAAGTCTCTAAGGAAAACCAGTGTGCTGCTGCTAATGGTGTTGGTGAACCAGCATGTTGCACAATTTTTTCCAGATTAATGTGTCTGTAGAGCAAGCTGTAGGACAGTGATTTCTAACCCAGGTCCTTATTCCCATTTACATCTGTTCATAAATTAATCGTTTAGTAAGAACACTCATTGAGAAGAGAAGGTATAACATTTTCTACAGTATGCTGTAGTTGTTGGCTCCTACCGCATATGGAAAGCATATTGCAAGGAAAAGTGCAATGTAAATGCAGGCAATTACTATTACCATAAAAGAAGAACCTTTGACAGGAGAGCAGTAAGACTCAAAGACATTACAAAAATCATTAAAAAAGGTACTTAGAATCCATTATAGTCTTTCAAGAGTTTACAAAAATTAAATAAACAAGCTGGATTATTTACATCTCAGTAGATGTGAGTTAGTGTTAATGGGTAAAAAGACATACAGGTACCTTAACATGTGCAACACAAAATCCCTCAAGACAACAGGGGCTGCAGCACAATGTAAACCCTACCAGAAAAATGTATAATGGCAATTTTATGCTTAGTAGTAGATCAGTGAATATAAGTAAGGGAGCTAGAGCCTCAATTAGTAGATTAAACCAAAGAACAACTGAAATGTGCACTTAATAAAAAAGAAGAAACTGACAAATATATACTAAATGATTGGATGGGTGCGATTGATTCTGGCAAACAGCCCTTTTCGATCGCAGCAACCCATCTTGTGGTTTTCAATAGTTCTTGATATTGGATCAGACTAATAATCAACACTGTTTGCTTGGTAATCTATCAATACAGACAAACAATTCTGCAGAAAGCAACACTGCAGCTGAACATGAAAATAAGTCACGTTGTCCTATTATGATGTCTAAACAATACTTTTTTAAAAGAAAATACAGTCTCAGAAGTTCTTAAATAAGTTAATATTGTTGTTTAAGACATCAAAATGTACTCTAACCTTAAACACAGTTTTCAATATTATTGTGATATAACACTGTTTCCAATTTTTTTTTAACAAAATAATACTGTGGAACTCATATTATGAGCCTCTCATGTTGACATTCCTTACCACTTTCACTCAAGAATGTCCCAGCTTTCCATTTCAGGAACTTTAGCTAGAGTTGGTTTGGTGGTTGCCTGAGTGTATGGATTGACAGTGTTTGAGCTCATCTGAAGTCAGAGCACGATGGAACATTAAATTGGTGCCATGACTTAGGTCAGTGAAGCTGATGCCTATAAGTTTCTGTGAGAATTAGAGGGGGAGAATGGAACAGATCCTACAGTTATAATGAAACTATGAAAATGATGCGACTGACCCAGATCAATTAGGAACACTAAACCATTCTCATTGAAAGTTGTGCCTCTGCACAACCTGACTAAACTGTGAAGATCAAACACTGATAATTGGGACTGTGAATGCAGTTTTCAAAGAAGTTAGTGAACATTCTAAAAGAAATATAAATAATAATATTATAAAGGATCTCTCTCGTAGGTCAGCTACTAAGGTGTTTACTTATAGGTTGAATCCTGTATTTCAACAATGTGGAGCAAGCCTAGGCCCTGTCACTGGTCAGCTGTGACAGGGATTACCAAAGCTGTAGCACTCAATAGGAGGAATACTGCCCAGACTGGTTGGGTTAGTCAGCCAATATAGTCTAGGCTTTTGGTGCAATAGTAACTCCTGGCTAGCATTGACATTAGTGATACAGCAGATGCACAATTTCTCCAATCTGTTCTATCTCTGCAGAAAGCACTGGTGAGCTTGCTGCATCAAAAGCCATATCACCCTGCAACTCGCAACTGACAACCCACTGAAGCTAGGCCGGTGTGAGCCTGGTCAGTACCTAGATGGGAGACCTCCTGAGAAAAATTAAGATTGCTACTGGAAGTGGTGTTAGTGGGGCCAACAGGGGGGCACTCACCCTGCGGTCTGTGTGGGTCCAAATGCCCCAGTATAGTGATGGCAACACTATACTGTAAAAAGTTGCTGTCCTTTGGATGAGATGCAAAACAAAGATCCATTTCTTGAAAACAGTAGGGGTGTTACTCCAGCATCCTGGACAGATTTCCCATTGGCCTTTACCAATCATGGCATCTTAATAATCCCCATCTCTGAACTGGCCATATCACTCTGTTCTCTTCCACACTGATAGCTGGTGGGTGATGAGTGTAGTGGTGCACTATGGCTACTGTTGCATAATCCAGATGGGGCTGCACATTGGTGGTGGTGGAGGGGGGTCCCCATTTCCTGTAAAGCCCTTCGAGTGGAGTGTTCATAAAAAACACTATATAAGTGTAAGGAATTATTATTATTATTATTATTATTATTATTATTATTATTATTATTATTATTATTATTATTATCCTATGCCCCAGTATAGTGGAAAGCCTGGTAGGAAGTCAGTGCAAGGACTTCAGGACAGGAATAATGTTATCACTTGCATGTAACCGTGTCAGGATTCTGGCTGCCAGATTTTGGACATACTGATGTTTTTTTTCAATGTGGATTTAGATACCTAAGTGAGTAGGGAGTTGCACCAATCTATTCTGGAAAATATGAATGTGTTGGGCAGCTTTTCAGCTACAGTCAGAGACAATATGGGATGTAGTCTGTCTAAAATCTATCAAGCTTTTAACTGAAAGGTTTTCACATGGCTCTGAACATAGGTTCTTCTTTTAAGGGTGAATATAATATCTGTCAGCATTTGGAAAGTCAAAAGAAGAAGAGAACTTTCAATGAGAAGTGGTATTTCAGCCTACATTACTCATTAATTATGAGAAGCTTAGGGAACCAAGAACATTTTCTAGCCGTTGCTAAACGTTGCAGGGAAGTACCCTGTTATGATTTCAAGGTTATTTTGTTCTACTCAAAATCAACATTCACAAAAAAATTAAATCTGGCAACAACACATTTTTGGACATAATAAAGAGAATATTAATTCTGTAGGATGTTCTAAAGGGCATAATGTTTCCACCTACTCTGTACCAACCTACAATTCTAGTCTCCACAAAAAGACACGAAGAGAGATAAAAAAGAGTCTGTTAATTACTGGTCTGAAAGATATCCATCTGTTAAAAGCTTAATCTCTTCAGTCTTGAAGATAAAAGATTAAGAAGAGAATTTACTACAGTTTTTAAAATTCTTTAAAGATATTGACAAAATTAATCCAACAAACTACATCAGCTTCAACAAAGAAATAAGAGAGTATTTAGGAGCAAGAACACGGTGCATGCATTGACACAAAGTAAACATATTGCTCATCCATGCTGTATGAAAGATACATTATATCTTTCAAGAAACAGATTGTATCAAGCACCAGCTTGTAACCAAGCTAGCTACTCTCATGTTACATTTTTATGTTAAAACCTCTAACCTCTTCAAAATTGATTTATTCAGATTGTGCATGGTAATCTTATCACTGTGTGGTACTATTGTTCCCCCAAAAAATCAACACTTCCAGATTGGCTTGTGGCAATGCACAAACTGTCAGATTAAGGACTTCATCAATATATCACTGAGTAGTAACGTTGCCCCCAATCTGCACCAAAGACATTCTTGTGTTAAGGAAGATTGCTCTCCTTAACAGCACAGTTCCACCACCTCATAGTGCTTACCATAACATCAACACAGAACACTGTCTCCCTCCCTGTCTCTCAGGTCTACCAAGGGTAGTTGAGGCACTTGGGCACTTTTGTTAAAAAACACTTCACCAGTCTCTTTGAGGCAATTCCTTATCTTCTCTGGTATGGTAAGTCAAAGCATAGTACACTGTAGTTCTGAAATTAACTACAAGTTCATTATGAAAGGTTCTCTAGAGAGCCAGGCAGATAGACATTGTTGTTCTCTCAGATTGTAGCATAGGGCATTTCTAAAGTCATTTTACAGCTTCACAGTCACAGCTTTACACAGCTACTTGTGTTTCCTTATGAAGATTGAAACGTTTTTTTGGAACAAATATCTTAAAATGTCAGCATGGAAAGAGTATTTCTGAACCATAGAAACGTAAAGATTTAACAGATTTCTCACAGCTCTTGTCTACTGAGGCAACAGGTTTCCTGCCTTTAAATATGTAAGAGATCTAGTCTCCATTCTGGCAACAGAAAACAGTGACATCAACATTAACTATAGACATGATAGCTCTGAAGACCTACAGTACCTGCCAAGCGTACTAATCCTCTTCATATAGATGGCAAACTCTAGTTATAGCTCTGGCTTGTTATTCTTTCCTGTACTTTCTTTTATATAACACTCACTACAGTCAGAAAGCCATTAGTTTTTTACTTCTAGGATATGTCCTGTCCCTCTCAGAGTTGATTTCCCTGGTTTCTTTTACCCTTTCTTTTAACTGCTATGTTGATTGTTGGAGAACATCTCATTCTTCAGGTAACATCTTTTATACATAGTGATACCCTTAGCAACTTTGATCATGCCAATAGCAACAGGAGATCTACATTATTAAAATGTGTATTTTTGGCTGGTCTTGACTTTAATTAAAATCTTGTCTATTTGAATGGTTATTTCTAAGATTCAGAATCTACACAGGTAGGCAATTTTAAGGTTAAGTACCAAATATGAAAACAATATATATATATTTTAAATCAGATAATAGTACTCAACAATCAGCAAACATGTCAAAATACATATAATGTAAGGTAGATGTGTCCAAATAACTACTGATGCAAAATTTAGATTTTGCATTGTGAATCAGTATATGTAATTACAGAGTATTATAATGGTAATAATTTTGATTTAGTTTTTCATCAACAACATCGATAATATTCAGTAATTAAATGGTTTTTATGGCTCTGTAAAATAATATGGTGCTTATTAAATATTGTTCTGTACTAAGGTGTCATATTTGATTGTAACCTTTTGAAAATAAATAAATGATAACATTTAGCTCAGTCGCATTTTAAAGTTTCAATGGATTAGTTTGTCAAAACAATACATCAACATCATCAGAAATTGTTGTAAACTGATAAAATCGTCTTTCTACCCCTACAAGCAAAATGAGAAAGCTCATTTAGTTTTCTTATTAGACATGGATCTTAAATGTCACAAAAATGTTATTATTACAGATTTACTCAGTCACTGGCATTCTTTAATAAAGCTTTTCCTTGCCATGCCTCAATGTGTTTTTAATGATACTGATGTACAACTTCAGGATCTCTGAATCTGGTTACTGCTAAAATAAATATGCAAATTAATTTATACATATGCCCCTGTATGCATTACAGTGCTGTTCTAATTGCCTTGAAGAATCTTATATAAGATGCAATGTGTTTAATTGGAACAGCCAAGTGATGCGTTGTGATATGAAAAAAACAAGTAGAATTCTGCAGCATTTTTGGAGGCACAGCTGAATATATTTTGACACCTCCACGAGGAAAGACCGAAAAAAAACCTTAAAAGATATTGTAAAAGAACATTTGATTTTAAATTATTAGTGTGCTTTTTAAGGAATGCAAAAATCCACTGGAATTACACTGCGCATATTGGGCCTTGACTCTTGGGACTGTGTGGGTTTATCGCTTCTCCACACATTGAACAAAGCTGGACAGAACCCCACAATGTCCACATTGTATGCGCTGTGCGTGTACCGAGAAGGCACACAGCATGTACAATGAGGAAACTGTGAAGCCTTATGTATTCTTCTTTCTTTTGTCTGAAGTGTTTTACAGCTATACTTGTGAAACAAAAAGAAAAACAAGTGACATGAATAGCAACTTGATGATCTGGAAACAACGTTTAAAATGTGTTTTACATCACAGGGGCAGATTCCATAGAAGATGAAGAGATGATTACTGATAACAGCTGAATGGAACACAGCAGCAAGAAGATGTTTGTTAATACATATTACATACAGTACTTACACAGAGCTGTTTACACAGGCATTTACTAGATTCATGTAAATTAAGAGAGTAAACTTGTTATTGTATTTCTAAAACAGCCGCAGTTGGTATAACAGCCTACCTTCTACTATAGCGTTCCTCTACAGAAATGGCAAAGTCCATTTCTCTCAACCACCGTTCAGGTACTCTGCACAGGTAATTATCATATTGTCTTTGATTAATATCATCAGAGCAACACAGCCATAGTGACATATAAACTGAAAAGATTTACGATATTTTGATGATGCAGCAAATAAACCTCATAAATTCTCCTCTACTCCTTTTCTATTTGGCACTGCTGGTTACTTCACAGACCAAAATTGATTTGAAAAAGAAAGCATGAAATAAACACTAAGAATGAAAAGAAGGTAAAGAAAGTAAAGAAGGCAGAGAGAGTAACCGGAAAGAGCAATTTAAAAAAAGAACTAATTTGTCAAATTTATTGTAGTTGACTTCTGAAATACAACTAAAAAAAATCACAACATTTTGTATCGTAGCCCCCCTCTCTATGTGCAGTATATTCACTGATGATTATTACAGCCTACACTGTTAAGCAATTTTAAAGGATGACAAATATGATACTGTGTGGTAAATTTTCTTTCCACCTGTAAATGAAGATTGCCTATTGTCAAGCTCTTTATATATTTACAATTTCCTGATCATTAAATGAATATAATAAAGTGACTGATTACCCAGTGGATCATAAAACAATAGGCTATAAACTGTAGTTGACATACACTTATTAGCCTAATTAAATTTTTTTGATTCTCTTAGTAAAAGCAGCATGGCTTTGATTAACTTAGATTTTAACTTCCATGTTACAGAATGATGTGTTTCAGAGTTCTGTAGCTTCTGGGTTCTTAACTCAAAGCAACAGTGTCCTCTTGACCACAAACGTACACAAGTACTGTACACACTGCAATTTGCAGAATAATTACCTTTTTACAGACTAATTACCTTACAATTTTACTTTTTACAGACAAACATTACATGGATTAGAGTTAAATTCCTGGGATATTTGACAAAAATACAAAACCAACGTAGTACAGTGAATGTTTGACTCTTCGAGTTCTTCTGAGGTTGAAGATTTAGAGGTGAAAGTATAACCACTCCATTAAGATGTAAGATGTAGTATTCATGAGATGCAATCTACATAATAACACTGCTCCTAGGAATTACCAAACATTTACAGTATACGTATTACAACAAACATGGCGAGTTAGCACAGTAAATTATACAAATAACCATAAGAAAATAGAAAATAAAAGTGATAAAAATGTAATCTGCAAATTAAATTGTTTATGTATCTTGTTTGCTCTTTATAAAGTACTCTACAAGCACACAAAAAACAACTCTTGGCAGGATATTGGAAAATAAAATATGAACAAAATCTACAATAAATATATTATCACTATTGTTCTGTAAAACAGACATTTAAAAGAATGTCTGTATGTATGACATTATATACTTGTAATGTCACTGAACTATGCAAGTACAGTAAATGCATGCTTCTATTCACTGAATGTTACAGTGTTATATACTCTACAGCACTTCAGCATTTTTTTATGTTTTAAGTGAGAATAATAGAGTGCAAACTGGGTATTTTCTTTGCTTTTCATAGTTATTTAACTTTTATTTTACATAAAAATCTGCTTTCATGTGTCATTACTGCTGTTGCGGAAATGCAGTTATTTTCTGTACATTGGAGGAGTCCTGTATGTGTACAGTATACTGTATAACATTATAATATATTTGTACTTTAGCTACCTTTAATCACCACCTAATAAGCCATGTCTTAGGAATAAGCCTACATTTATTCCTGAGCCTTTAGAATTCCTATTTTCCAGATTCTGCTTCTAACCTTTCACTTCAGTTCTGTACCTTGAAGGTTATTTTTGATATACAGTATAGTCTCACATAACCACCCATTGAAGTTGAGAGGATTTTAATCAACTTCATGGAATAACTTTACATTGTTCTTTGAAGTGCACTCTGTGAGTTATGTTATTATGCTAGCATTAAAGACAATGCTTAGCAGGCTCAGAAAGTGATTTATCATTGTATTGTAGGTCACTGTGTGTTCATGTAAACAAAGCATATAAGGAAGATATCAGTACCTCTGCTCTTTGGAGTTTAGTTGGATGCCCTTTTTTGGTTGTCGATTGCCTGTGATATGAGAACAGTTTTGTTTTAAATATGTTGTATTAAGATTAGGGAAACAAGGTAAATGTTGAAAGAGCAAGAACACTAGTAAGCTTGAACGTAACATTTATCTGAAGTTTGACTTGTTCTGTAGAAGTTTTTCCTGTTGGGTAGATTTGGCAAGTCTTCAACTTCCATGTCTCCCAGAGCCCAGTATTTTGGGTTATATTATTCCTTATGTCTAAAGCTTTCTCTCACAGTGACTGTTTTCATGACCAGTTTGCTTAGTGTTATAGCCCATTGCTTTGTAAAGTGTACAATCCTCTTATTTACATAAGATATTAGTGTAGATGTTTTGCGAGATAATTTCAGAGTGGTGAAAATAAAACTTCAGAATGTTATATTCAAACACAGTTGTAAGTAATGGCTATCAGAGTTTAAAATGGTTACTGAAAGTGGATGAGATCAGAGCCCAGGTCATGATGGAGTGATATGAAGTCTGAAACAGTCATTTCCTTGGTTGCCTACACACCTGACTTCAGTTATGCCTTAGCTTTTCATTTTTCACTACCATTTAGCTGACATACTGTACTGTATTGGCCACTTCTGCACCTGGCCATTTGAAACCTCTGGACTGCATGTTATGTTACATTTCCTTTTATGTAAAGGTATTTCAGATTCTGAAGTTGCTCATTATGGGCTTTCTTTTTAAGGTGTCTAATTTTTTTCTCTTCATGTTCATCTCCTGTCTTTGGTCCTCCTAATTTGTGATGGAAATGGATGTATTCAGAAAATGCTCCAACTGTCCCTAAATTGCTAGTTTTTCATGAGGTTCACTGATTCATTTCCTTTAAGTCTCTGTTCTGTTTTTAGTACTCAAATCTTTGTGGTCTTTCAAGGGTTTAGACAATACTGTAGGACTTCATCTGATGATTGTGTTCTATCATCAAATGAATCCATTTCTAAAGCATGTCCATTTCTACATCGAGGACTATCTGGTAAAGAAACGTTTAAAAATAGTATCAATTTACAGGAGAACATGTAACATGTAGATTCTCACATTAAAGATAGTGTTGGATAAAGAGAGAACAACTTTCAGCAAATTCAAAGATTCTTTAACAGCATTTACTAGCTTCTGTCTAAGCAGGCAACACTAATTTTCCTTCTATTTTTATTTCAAACATTTATAAATGAGTGGCACAGTGTGGCACAGTAATGATTGCTGTCTTACAATACTGGGGATGCGAGTTCAATTCCTGGGGTGCTATCTGTGTGGAGATTGTATATTTCCTCTGTGTTCATGTGTTTTTTTTGCCAGTTGCTCCAGTTTCCTCCCACATCCCAAAGACATACTGGTAGGTTAATTGGCTTCTGGGAAAATTGGCCCTGCTGTGAGTGTGTGCATGTTTCTTTCTGTTTGTGCCCTGTGTTGGACTGGTGTCCTGTTGAGGGTGCACCCCACCTTGTGCCTGTTGCATGCTGGGATAGGCTCCAGTTCCCCATGGCCCTATACTAGATAAAATAGTTAGGAAATGGATGGGTGGATTAATAAATGAGCAAATAAAGTCAAATATGTATGAACTATAGACCAATAAGCCCGACATCTCATATTTCTAAAGTTATAGATACAATTACTCAAACTAAATTACAGAATATATACGTAAATCAGATACAAGGGAACATGGATTTAAAATGTAGATCTTAGCTAACCAGCCTTGTTAAATTCCTAACATGCAACAATAGTAATAAATACACACAGAGCACATAATACAGTGTATTTCAATTTTCAGAAGGCTTATAATAAATGTTCCCGATGAGTGATTCTCAAACTACAGGCAGTTGGTATTTAGGGAGTTGTGTTAAGATTGAGAAATAGTTAATAAATAGAAAAGAGTACAGGTAAGGGATGGAAGCTC
Organism: Lepisosteus oculatus; assembly: GCF_040954835.1. Taxonomy (NCBI): domain Eukaryota; kingdom Metazoa; phylum Chordata; class Actinopteri; order Semionotiformes; family Lepisosteidae; genus Lepisosteus; species Lepisosteus oculatus. Next base: position 36,632,295 of record NC_090703.1, on the reverse strand, counting down.
AAATTGGGATGATGTAATTAGTTGAGTACAATAAGGATCTCTAATTGGAGCACTGCTCCTCCTAATCTATACAATGATCTAAATTCTGTATAGTTAGTAAACTGTAAGTCAAATTTGCAAATGATACCAAATTGGCTAAAACTGTAGAAGCTGCAAATAAAATTTAAAAAGATTTTGATAAAATTTTAGAGTGGGCAAATACCTGGCATATGATGTTTAATGTAGACAAATGCATACATAAAGTGTGGTGTTCATAGAAAACATTCTCCACCATGTGTTATTGTACCTTTGGAAGCCTGAGTTATATTCCATCAACTTAAAGGAGTAGATATTTCTCAGACAACAGAGAAACTCTGTATTCAGGACATTGAACATTCAGCTTCTGAAGATTTCAATGAGTAATTTAAAGATATGGAGATAAAATGCAACAGCCACACACAGAGATTTTAGCAGAACATTTTGTGTGCAAAATTGAAATAGGTAGGGACACAGATACAAATAATGTAATGGAACAGCTCACCCCATAAATCACCACAAAAATAGCCTTCTATGTTCACAGTATTGTAATGTTCTGACAATTTTTTCATTATCTTTTCATTTCATGTTTAGCTGCTATTCTGAGTCATTTCCATGTCCTGGGAAAAACAAAGCATGTCACAGTTAGCTTTCCAATCTGAGCAATACCATTTCTGTTCTCCTTTGTGAAAGTTGTGTCAAAAGTGTTTTTTCATTGTTGGGACTGGTAATATTTTGCAGATACTGTATACAGTTTTGCTTAAGGCTCTGGGGCTTTTGACAAGAGAGACACTGTTTTTTTACTAGTTAGGGAAATGGTGCATTTTAATGGTGAGTTTTAGTTTAGTGTCACCATTCTCCAGCTACAAAGGGATTTCAGGACTACATCTAAACTACGTAAACCCCAAGAGCTGAAGAGTAAATTTGTGATTTCACCAACCAGTTAATTATTTTAAATGACTTACTATATACAGAAGAAAAGATGTGCTCTGTTAATCTGCATTCATATTTTATTCAGCCCACATTCAGTATTTTTTGTGCCACCCATTGCCTTAATTTTATTTTATTGGGATGTGGCCATATCTGATATCACATGATCATTTCTGAAATACAATTTTATAGATTAATACATTTTGCATGAATGGTGTTTTAAGGCCCAGTATTGAATATTTCATTCATCTAAAGGTACTATACTAAGCTGAGTCACTTTACAGAGATAAAAGATCTGGTTGTGCCAAGGAAATACTGATCAGTTCCCTTTTTTATCTACTGTATAACACGTCTTGAATGTATGGAATTTACACTTTTTTCTCAGAGGCTTTACATATAAGAAAAATGCCCTTGTTTTTTAGGAAGGTGCCTTATGGCTTATTACATGAATGCACCCCTTTTTGTTTATGTCAAATACTCTTAAATGGACTGTCAGTCATTCCTTATGGAAAAATTAAGTGTGTTTCCTGTGTAATTTAACTCTGATTACTTAACAACTATATTATTATCAAGTAGGTAGCTGTGTCAGCAAAGCAAAGCAACAAGTAAAGGTTTATTCCATGTTAAAAAGAGAAGAAAAGAAACACAACTGAAGAAGGCTCCACAGCTGAAAGATTGTGTTTCTTTTCTTCTCTTTTGAGCATGGAATAAACCTAAATAATTATCATATATTCTTAAGACAATTTATGTTCATGAAGTGTTCATAAGGAAGTCTTTACACAGAAATAATTCATATTTATCTGAGTTGGACACTTTGTGGGTAAAACAGCATGCCGATGATGCTTACTTCCTTATGTGTTCTACATGTTCCTGGAATACGTACTGTAGTTTATCCCATGAAACAGAGTGATGTACTGTCTGGCCTCAAGCATCCAGGAAAATGAAAGAAACAAAGGAGGCCAAAAACATTCTGAAACGTTGGAATCCAGACCTTAACAGAGCTGGCACACTATAAAAGACTTACTGTATTCTTATTGCATTAATGGCTAAAAAGATATAGATCCTGCCCAGGACTTCCAAACGTATTATAATACGTTTGACCTTTATTAATAGGACATCAGTGCTATGCTGACTGTATATACATGAGATTTTAAGAGTACTTTAACGTAAAATGACACATCTTTTATTATTATTATTATTATTATTTATAATCAGAAAAGGAATTTGAATCTATTGAACACTTGAATAGATCTCTTCCAGAGTGATTTTTATTAGAGGAATGATTTTATGTCCCAGACAATTCACATAATGTAAGCACTGCAATCCATCATCCATGGTAATATTCACCATAACAATCTCTAGATACTGATTATGCATGGTGTGCAATGGACTGGAGGTGCTCAGACAAGGGTTTGGTTATATCCTTGCTCTCATTTTTATTTCCAGTCCAACAGACAAACTTAATATTTGGGAAGACACAGAGAGTTGAGGTTGTCATTTCTTTAAGGGGGAATACAACAAATAGAAGAAATGGAATATTTTGAAAAAGCAACAAGGACATTAGATAACACTAAAACATGATTTATTTAGATTTCCACAAAGCTTTTGAGAAGGTCTCTTATAAAATGTGGATTCTCAAATTAAAAGCAATAGGTTAAGAATTAAGGGTTAAGAACTTGTTAACAGAAATGAAACAGCTTTAAGGGGCAAAACTTCCATCCAGGTGTCAGTCATGGTGTTGTAGGGATGGGATTTAGACGAATTGATCTTCCTGACCTGCTGTGTATCAGCAATTTATGATATAGCTATCAAATAAGTTAGATCTGTAGCTGAGGCATAAATAGGCTGAGTAACAAACACAGAGTGACAAGTACGTTACAATGAGACACAGACAAAATCTTGGAGTGGATAGACATGAGGCAAGTGAAATGAAATTTCAATAAATGAGATTCAGCAGTGGTACAGTATGTGTAATCCATACCACAAGTAGGAACATGCGTACACCCTATATATATATAATAACATATCATATACATTATATATATACATAATAACATACCTTGCAAAATATTCAAAGACTTGCACAGTTTTCACATTTTGTTACTCAAAAATTGACATGACACTTTGAGGTAGCAATTAATGTTATATACAAAGTATACTCCACACATTCAAAAGAAAAACATATAATTTAATAGATAACATTTTAGAAAAATAGAAAAGAAATGGTTGTGTAAGAAATTGCACAATTTGCTGTAGATTACTAAATGAATTTAGGTGCACAAAGTTACTTTAACAAACTGAAATTGAGTAGCCCTCATCTTTGTGCAATAATAGGTGCATTCGGAAGAGCACAGAGATTAAGTTGTTGAAGAGCACAGATCAGTAGAAATGTACAAAGAATTTTAAAAGCACAGAATATCCCTTTGACTACTATGAAGTTCAGACACTGTCGAGATTTAGCAGTACATTTTAAATAGGTAACCAGGCAAAGAGGCAACTGTGAGGCTAACAGTGACTTTGAAAGGGCTAAATTCAATGGCTGAGATAGGGAAAATGAGAATGACTTAACAATATTCCAGTCTAACATCCCACACAGAGTTTGCAACTGAGTGATACTACAAACATGTGGCAAAACATTTTATGGTCAAACAACACAAAATTGGAACATTGTGGTCTAAATACATCTGACACAAACTCAACATAGTGCATTTGTATACATAAAATCTTAATGAAGAAAGTGGAATACTGTTTTTTTTTTATTTTAGCTACCACTAGCAGCCATATACAGTATGGAGAATATATTTATATTCCTTAATTAATATATTTTATGATGTTCAGAGACATTATGCTCCTGTAATTTTTATGCTCGTCTACCAGAATTTCTCTTTAGTTGTAAAATTCCATAGTAAGTGGATTTAAACATACACAGCAGAGAGATTAAATGACACAATTGTTTCACTAACATCTACTGCAAGTGCCACCTATCGATCATCTTTGGCCAGTTAATTAGATGCTGCAGTAAATCACAGCCTGTGTGGCACGTTATGGGGTTTTAACACGCAATCTGAATGACTTTATCTGTAGGTGAGGGTTTCAGGTGCATTTGTAAAGGTGTATCCATATTTTGGTGTTTAGTAAGTACTGTTTGTGTGTATACAGCATTGACTGACATATTATATAATACACTTCCTTTATAATTAAAACATGCCTACATTTTATTTTATATATTTTACAAGAAAGACAAAAACACTATACTATTTTAATTTACCCCCTGCAGTGTTGAAAAAATAAATCAATATATTTTATACCCACATTGCATATCTTCAATGGCACAGGGTCAGCTACAGTTTAATGAGAATGAGTAGGAATATTTTAGTTTACTTCACTGAACAAGACATACTGTACACATACATTTACCTGCAATCTGAGGATGAAAGGTCAAAAAACTGGATCAGCATAAAACTAGTGTCACAAAGATTGTGACTTTGAGTTGCAATACATTAACCACTCACAGAGGTGAAGGTCATATTTCTACTGCCGAGCCAAGAAAGGTTTGATGTTTGTTTTTAGCCTAAATAGCCCAGAAAACATTACAGCTTTACTGTTACTTTCCACCATGCAGGACAATCCATTAGCTGAAAAGTAGTTTAGTGATGTGATGAGTTTTGTGCAGAATTTCAGGGGCTAAATTCTAATCATATTGTTCCTGTCAAAGCTCAATTTTAGAGACTCAATGGAGTCAGCATTTCTAAGCAATCCTAGAAAAAATAAATTTATGATTCTTTTTTGCAGCTACAGAAAAGACACACACAGCCTGGCAATATTACTAAGATGGAAAAAACAGTATAATATTCTGCACATGAGATTCAAAGATGATGAGGGAACCAGAACAAGTCCCATTATTAGAAATTATATCTTTTCTAACTCGTTTATGTTCACAAGCCTTTGGTCTATAATAATAATTCCTTGCATTTATGTAGCACTTTTCATCCCAGAGTACCTTAGCGTGCTTAACATAGAGGAAGGAACCTACTCCATCCAGATCTGTGGTACAGCAATCATTATGCAGCAGATCAAGGTTTAAGAATATCGAAGAAGCCACTGAGTCATGTTGTGAAGTTGAAATACTTAATCCTTCAAGAAATGAGTAGATGGGTAGATGAGATTCTTGGATCAATGAGACACCAACTACTAAATGGGCAAGACGGGCCAAATGGCCTACTCTTGTTTGTAACCTTACTTTTAGTCATATGAAAACTGAGATAAGATGTTTCACCAATTGAACTAATGGCAGAGTTTGGGAAAGACAGATTGTACAAGCTCAGAATGGAATTTAGCCAGGAAACCAGGGTTATCATCTGTATTGCATCAAACAGTGCCACAAGATCTCTAATGACCAAATATTTAAGACCTCAGTTTAAAATGTAATCCAAAAATAATTTCCTATAGCACAAATAGCACTAAGTGTCCCTAGTCACCACTGTGGGCCACTGTTTTGGCAATTCTGTGACAGAAGGACGCAAGCCCCCTTACTGTTCAATCAAACCCATAGCAGAAATGAGGTTTTCATTGAAGGTCGCCCATATTAATCACACTGAAGTCACTTTGTATGAACCACAAATATACTGGAGCAAGTGTATATCTGAGCAATTGAGGCTACAGTTCTAAGATGTTGCATTAATCCATTTTCATATTTTTCATATGTTTTCCTTTTGCTGTTAAGACTGTATAATGACCTCAGACAGTATATGGCATGATGTATGAAAATTATGTAATCATTTTTTATTATTCATAGTTTGCAGGGACATAAGTATATAAACAAAACCTAAATATTTTAGCTTAGAAAATTAAATCTGTAAAATGTAATGATGATCAGCTGCTGAGCTACACCTCTGTAAAACGTTGAAGGGTAGGGAAAAGGATAAAAGCAGCCTGTTATTAATAATGCTGATTACTTCAGTACTCTAGCTGTCTGTGGTATGAAATATGCATAATAGTAGAGCAGCACAATGACATGGTGGTTTACACTACTGCCTCACAGTCCTGACTTTTCCAGCCTGGGGCACATTCTTTGTGAAGTTTACATGTACTCCTCTTGTCAGTATGGGTTTTCACTAAGTGCTCCAGTTTGCTCTCATGTTACAAAGACATTTTGGACAGATATACTCTAACTGTGTCTCTATGTCCCTATGTGTGTTCCCTTTTATGGACAGGCATGTTGTGCAAGATGTAATCCCTTGCATATAATGCTTCATGGATGGGTTTGGGTGGTCAAGGGAACCTTCTGAAGATGAATGCATAATAAGAGCCTCAATCAACATTCAATATTGTTTGACGTCAATATTTGGCCCCTAAATCCAACTCCTCCTGTATATGAACTGTTTACGCAATTACTTTTAAACTTGGTTGTCATTCCAACTAAAACACATTCACATATTATAGTGAAAAGGGGGTCCCTTTCTGAACCAGACTGACAGTACCTTTGTTCTTAAAACTCAAACTACCACTGTCTTGGAAATTTCTGAATTTGAATTGAATTGCTAACTGTAGCTCTAACTCCTGAAAAACCATTTGGCCAATTAACTCCATACGTGGTTGATATCATTGTAGTGTCAATGCAATGACAATTTAGTAGAACAGGACTCCAGTATTTACCCTGGATGGTGGCCTGAGGACCATTTTGTTCTCTTGTCAATACACTCCTCATACTACATAACTTTTCTGCATAACAATCATTTTGCCCATTAACTCCAGACTTTGAAGGTACTATTCTAGTTATAATATACAGTAATTAAAATATGGCATTTTTGGAGTTCTTGTGTCAATCATGACAAGAGCCTGGTTGAGAAGTCATCACACTCCGTTAAATGCAACCCATAATGCAAATAGCTTAATCTAAACACAGTAGGTGTCACTCGGGTGTCAAAACAACTGCAGTGTGCTGAGTCGATGTTCCTGTACAAACCAAAATGGTCACCTGACTGCCCTTTTTTCCAGTTGTCAATGTGACCTGCACTGCAAACTGCTATTGTCGAAACCTGTTAAACCAGTTAAAATCAAACTTAAATGCATCATTGTGAGGAAGATATAATTACAATACTACACTGTAGGTTTCTTAAGTATTTTACAGCATATCTGCCTGATGTTGTTCATTTAAATTAATATATTCTGAAAATGCAGATTGCTCATGTAACAGTTACTGGTCAAACAGTAACTGATCAGAACTTGCTAATCAGCTTTACCAGTGATATTAAGACCTTACTGCCAGTTACTGCCAATTTAGCTCTGCTAAATTAAGTGTCACTAATGATTCTGATGCTAAAATATTTCATGACATTGGAACTTGCTTTGGATGCCTTCAGAAATAGTTAGTTTTCCAGTATTTACTTAAGTGTCTATTAATTTATCAACCTGTGAATTTTACTTTGTCTAGCTTTACACAAGATGTGCTGAATCAAGAAATAAATACAACTTATTTTAGCCTACATAACAAGCATCGCTCTTCAAATATTGACACACAGATTATGTCACACAGCTTAGCGCAACTATGAACATACACGTAACTCAGCTCTAGTAATAAGAAGAAATAGCCATATAAATTTGGAATTACAAATATATTTTAAATATATATTTTTGTTCACAAAATACTAGAAATGTTACTTCCTAACTGGCAAAAGAAATTCCCACATTTGTCTCAGCAGAATGCATGAGTAATTCTATTAGATTTTATCTGTTCTGTAAAATCAACAACCCTACATACTTTTGTAGCGGTGAGGCTTATTAATAAGAAAGAATTAAGTGTTTCTGAGCTTTCCCAAATTAGGACTCATTTCTCTGTTCATCTCTGTGGTGCAGCCACAGAGAAACTATTCATGCAAGATGTTTTCTTTTGATAAGGACAGCTCCCAAAGGGGGATGCACTTAGCTAAGCCTGGCTATCATGATCAATGGTCATCCATTGGCGCCTATCTGTCTAGGGAGTGCCAGTTGGACATCTGGACTGCATTACTAAGTGTCAGGACTAAGCGACTCATATCTCACCTTGATCAACCAATCAGGGACTGGTAGGGCCGAGTAACCCACGTAGGACTCTGATGCCCATGGAACTTTCAGCCGATCAATGAGCTGAAGTTCCTCCAGGTAAAAACAGGCAACACAGAGAGCCTGTGAGATTCAGATTCAGATTTAGATTCAGATTTAGATTCAACAATTCTAAAGGGAATTCAAAGGAGAATCCCAAGGGCAGGACATTCTCGCAGCGCGCCTCCTGACCATCCTGAGACTCAGCCCTGACAACCATGGAACGGCCAGTGTGTCCGAGTGCCAGAACTTTCCTTTGTTCTAAGAGTCTAGAGTGGAGGTTGCCAGAGAGTAACCAGCAGCAGGCCTCGTGAACAGGTCGGAACTGTGGAAAGCTGAATCACTATTCAGAACTAGCTCTTCATCAGGAACGAACCGGTCCTCTTCCTGACTTGCTGGGACCCACAGTCATCTTTTCTCCTGTGCACAAACTTTGCTAGTTAAAGCCAATGCTAACTAGCAGGCCAGTGAGCATCAGCAGCGCACCGTCGCAAGCCGCACAGCACAGCCTGGCACCGAGCCAGAGAGCGCGGATTGGACAGCAACAGCGTGCAACTCTTTCTTGTGCCGCAGGAGATCTGAATCCACAAAGATTGGATGAGTATTCAACTTCAATGCATTACAGCTCGAGAATTCAATTGTTATCCCAACCAGTTGATATCAATTTAATTCCTAAGAGTTATGTACTTGTTTGAGTATCTAATGTAGAAGTTGTAACCAAGTTCACTTTACGAAACGGTCTTAATGAATGATATACTGAACGTATGTCCTCTTGAGATGTGTAACACTTTGTAACTGATTGAATATATACCTTTTGTATTCTGATAACCCTCTCGATAAGATCTGTTAGGTTTACATGCATATTCTATGTATTAATAAATGTATCCTCGTGTATTAGTACCTGTGTGTGCGCGTTGTTTGAGTTATGTCGCATGGTTGGATTCTAAAGCCATCAAAAGAATCAACTTTGTGATTTACTGCTACAATTAATAATTGTCTCAGTAAATGCCCAAACCCTACAGAACTGGTGCCTTCAGAGAGCCACTATGATTACATATTTGGCGTCCCTGAACCGGTTTTTCCTACATTATTTGGCGTCCCTGGGTCGGTTTAATCTACACTTTGTTTGCCTAGTATTAGTTTTGCATTTACTTGACACTCTATTCAATGCCAATTACTTTTCCCTTAAACACGGGGTACTTACCTACAAAAGGCAGTGCTGAAAACCAAAATGCAAAACAGCCATTTTGTTAGATTGGACAACACATTATTTGCTTTGTTTTTTAACCTGTTGATTAACATATTTCTACAGCACATGACAAAAATAAATATGCACATCAAGTTTGAAGACAAATGCCACAACCTCCAAAGTTATTCAAATCTTTGATGATCTGTAACTGGAAAAATATACAAAAATGTGTTCAGAATGTCAACAGAGTATCTGCAAAAATTACTTACATTTCTAAATACACAATGCTTAAATGTATTAATATCCTAAAATATGTTTAAATTAAATTTTGTATATTTAAACTAAAAAAAAATCAGATGTGACAGGAATGAACTCCAACCTCTTGTGACTGATGGTTAGATAGTGGAGAGGGTAGACTTTTAAGTTTTTTGACACAACAGTCTCCTCCACCTTGAAAAAGAAGACCATTGTACACCAGATAGTGAAGAAAGCCCACTAGTTTCTCAGGCAGCTCAGTTTGGTGTGTGTCAGGAAGCCATAGTTTATTTTTACAAGGCAACAGCTGAGAGTTTATTAACTTTTTCTGTGATGGGCATACTGTATAGGGCAATTATAGGGCATAAAAACCAATGCTCCTAATTGTTTGCTAGGCAAACTAAATAAAAGCAGATATGAGATAAAAAAGCAGATCAAGAAAACAGGTCACACAACCTAGTGAGCTGGAAACGTGCTCATGAGACATATTTCACTGCTTCTCCATGCAGTAGTTTATGAACCTATTAAAAGGAAAAGGTTCTTCAAGGTTTTCAAGGCCAAAAGAGGGTTCAAAGACTACTTTTCTTACACAAATTATACAGTATGTATTGTATGTAAATTTGAACTGTATAAAACTGAATATGCTAGAAACAGATGTACTGTACTGTAACTGTTTATGACAACAGATCAATTCATAAATGAAATATTGAATGGTATGTTTAGATTTTGTTTTTTGTTAGAAAACACAATTTACACTGAAGTTTTATGATACTAAGGTTATAAATAAATAAGGTACACCTCTGTTGTAGCACTGTGCTAGTACAATTCAATGCATTATTTTGTAATTCATCATCACAATCCATATTAGAAGTCAAATGAGCAACTGAAAACTGCTTCATTGTTATGATGTACAGCAGAGTGAAGAGGAAATTGAAGTGAAAAGGCTGAATGCATCTATACACGGTTAAGCAACTTCCAAAAGTAAAATCTTGAAAGCCTTTTATAAAATTGTTCAAAAATAAAAATGGCCTCAGAAACCAAAACATAAAACAAATGAGATAGCTATCTTGACAGTGACACTGTACTGTAAAAAGGTGGCGTCCTTTGGGTGACACAGGATTACATCCTGACTCTTTATGGTCATTAAAAGAATCCTAGAGCCCTTCGCGAAAAGCGTAGGGGTGTTACCCTGGCATCCTGGACAGATTATTATTATTATTATTATTATTGTTATTATTTTTGTTATTATTATTATTAAGACAAGTGGCTGTGAGAGCTGGGTGTTTTAGTTCATCCTTAACCTTTCTGTATCAGACAGGAATTGCAGCAGCTTATTATACTTACATGTACTGTATATCATTTTATTTTAAAATAATTTTATTGTTTTCACTTCTGGGTTGTGTCTTATTAGATTTGTTGATTAAGACCTAGAAGATGGGGAGCACATATGATTTCATAATTCACTCTAACAATTTCTCAAAAACAGATCCTTAATTACAAAAAAAATGTAATCTCTTATGTGGTAGATACCTGGGCTTTCAAATAGAAATAAGACTGTCTTTTCCCAGTTTGAAGTCTGAGAAGTGGAACACTCCTATCAGCAGCTGACAGAAAAATAAAATTGTGGCCAGTAATTCTCCTTGGCATATTCACTCCAGACACATCACATCACTGGTACAGACAGCTCCCAGAGAGGCAAGACTACTTACATTGACAGTCTTTCAAGTTCTTGTGTTTAGAAACAACATCCAACAGTCAGCCTTGAGCTGTGTATAAAACAGAAGGAGCTCCCTAAAGTGAAGAGTGATATGCTTCCATATGTAAACAATAACAGTAGCAGATTCACTTTGCATATTCAGGCACAATACACTAGTTTATGTAAGACTCTCAAAAGCCATGTGATCGAAAACATTGTCAATAAAGCCAACCTCCCTGCTCAATATCACTGGTCCTAAAAACAGTTCTGATATTAAAGACATGAAATTGATTTTTAAACCTAAAATACATTTCCAAAATATCAGATCATCTCACATAATGAAGCAGAAAACCTATCCATGTTTATTTTAGACATTTCGAAACAGTATGTGCAGGCTCTACAGATCCATGTATGAAACCTCAACTATATAAACTACTGTACATAAGCCCACAGTTTGGGTCGTGATAAGGCCTAGGTTTGAGTTATGTTTGTTCCCTCATTTGACAATAGCTGTGTGGTAGATGTGGTCTCTGGAACTGTATGTTCCACCATGGTTTATACTCCACCGTGACAAAGAAAATCCTCACCAATCACCAGGCACTGGAGCATTCATTCCTGACTTGATTTCTGCATATTTAATCAACTCTCTATACAGTATTTACTCATCACTAAGCTCTAGAGTTTTCAAAGCAATTTACTTAGTGACACTTGATTTTATCTCCAACTTTTCACTAGCCCTGTCTCAACACTCACTAAACTTTGAAGACTTCACCATAACATACTCCTTTCCTCATTAACCACCACTTCTACTTTTCCTCCTGCTGATTCTTTTTAGTCAAGGACGCTTCTCTATAACAAACAATTGAGTCCCTGAAACTGCAACAGCCTGATTTGTGGTTACCTCTCCTTGCTCTTATCTCAATTTCTGAGACTGCCTGTCTATCTAGTGTTGTTAAAGCGCTACGAATACTCAGGATTCAACCTTCACCATTAGACTGCCTTCTCTCAGATATGGGGAGAAGATATGTCACAAACATAAAAAGTAATACTTGCTCTCATCAAGAATCAATGCCTCCAATCGGCCCTGGCCAACAGAAGGCCAACCCTTCTCCATAACAGCACAATTAATTCCCACTAAGCCTGGCAAACAAACTGCCACTTGTCCACAATCTATGACACCTACAATCTACCCTGTATCTTTTCAACTTTCCAACTTTTTTCACTGTGTTCCATAGGCTTATACTGTAAATCAGCCTAATTTGTCATTATTGAGAACTCCCCCATTGGAGCTCGCATTCCTTTTCCACACTGAAGACCTGATATAGATTGAAAAATTTTTCTGCCGAACTGGTTTTAAGCTTCTTAATTTGAACAAAGGAGTGGCTATCCTGTTAGATATTCTGTCAGCTCTTTTCAAAGGTTCACTCCCTCTGAGTGCCAAAGACTCATTCAGTTCAGCTATGCCTAATTTTGCAGCATTTCAAAAATTACAAGGCAGCCATCTTGGCTCAAGGCCACACTGGGTCTGCGCTATGAGCCAGGTTGATATACATAATGTATGAATGAGTGTGATATACTGTAGTATATCCTGTATTCATAATGTATATTAAGACCAAACTATACATTAATAGATAAAAAGACACAGTACACAGTTGTATAAAGCTATTTTATAATATATCATAGTAAACAAAACCATCATATGAGATTGATTTGTGGATATATTGGAAACAAAGTAGCACTGCACCGTGTAAATCTTTCTGTTATATTTTCTATTACTATTTCAAATACATTTTTCCAAACTTTTTTTTTTAAATCTCACAATAAATATTTGAAATGCTCTTACATGATATATTTATTTTCACTAAGGTTACTTCACATCTGCTCAGTGTAAATGAAAATATCTGAGGTAGCAGAAACAGTTTTCAATGTTCTCATAAGACTAATGTCTTTTGGCTGGATGTCAGGTAATGTGTGAGGTCGACTCCAACTGTTACTGCTTCTGGTAGTTATTACTCTTTTCTTTCTGAACTGTGTATGGCATCTGTTGCTTTGTATGAGTCTTGATTCCATAGGACTATACAATGAGTTAAGCAGAATACTTTTATGTCAGTAAAAGTTGCACTCTGGAGTACATTTTTGAAAAAAGAATCCCATGAGACTAATTGTTACTTTTCCTAATGTTTTAGTTGCATTTGTACCAAGTAAACACCCATCAAGTATGGAGTCTTAGTTCCCTTTATTATTATAGTGATGCTCACTGCAGAATCTGCCACTGTTTTCCAAGAACATTCAATTTACAAACACCATTCAAGGGTCAAAGTTTTGAATTGCAGGAAGCCCATGGTTTCAATTATTGGCTACATCTGTCTCAAGAAATACAGGTAAATTTGTATCCTCTTTCTTGTAACACCATGATGATGAACTGGATGCCTAAATCCATTGCCCACGTTCTAAATGGATACAAGCATGACTGAAAACAATATAACAATTGATTACTGCAGTGATTCAGCCCGTGATAAATTTCAGTTTTTGTAGTGTTACTATAGGAAGTAAACATAGTAAATTTAAAGCAGCTGTCAATTTCATTCTGACAAAAAAATAAAGACTTTAACAGCACCATGAAAGAATATCAAATGCAATTTCAAAGCAAATGAAGAAGTCTATTGTGTACTTTGTGACAAAATCTTAAAATGACATGTTTTGAGCCATCCTAAAATTCAGCTTGAATGAGATGTCTAGGGTCATCTGTTATTTCCATCTCACTAAAGTCTCTATCATGTGGAGGAGTGTATGCAGCTTTAACTTGCAACTGGAAAGTTAAGAAATTAGGCAGAACTCACTTTTGTATTTGTACAAATACATTAGAGGAGGTTTAGGTCAATGGGAGAAGCAGAAATGCCATTAGGTACTATGAGATTCAGGTAAGACTCAAGCAACACAGATCCAGAGATTAAGGAGTCTTCTTTCCTCAAGGCCAGTGATCTTGCATTGATCCTTAAAGATGCAGAGGTTATGGTAAGTTCAAGGAGCTCCCAACAAGTGAAAATCACCCTCACTGCTGTGTCATGGAGAATATTGAATGGTTTATTTTTATATAGAATTCTCCTGAACATGCTGAACACTATATACTGTATATTCCAAACTAACCTAGAATAATCCAAAAATAATCTGGGATGTTCCAGAATTTACTGCAATATTCAAAATGCACAGATTTAATGCATGTCATAATTACAAGACATGATGCTGCAACCCCTAAACCTGGTTTGAAAATCTGAACTACTTTAATTTTTATTCATGAAAAGTTTAAAACATTTACTGTACATCCTAGAGACAATTATTTTCCTAAAAGAAGACATAAGTGACAATGCAGCACTAAGCGTTAAGACATTATTTACATTAAGCCTTCATAAAGTAAATAAAATCAATGCAATAGATGAATACAAATAACACTGGAATCCTTTGATGGATCATGCAGCTCTAAAAATGGCTCATCATTTTGGTGTTTTATTAAAAAATAAACTCACAAATGATAAATAAAGTAGATTAAACTAAGCAGTTGTGTAGAAAGTGTATGACTTTAGCTGCTAAAGATACATAATGTTTAATGATACTAGGTCCTACTATAAAATGTACATTCACTGATTTTTTTAATAATATAATGTGGAAAAGTTTTAAAATGATGGGAAATATAAGACTACTCTTATCTTATTATCTATTATTCTTATCAAAAGTGTTACAAACAGGATGTAAGACATGTCTTTCCTTAAAGTGGTGCAATAATAAAACATTTCTTTGTTCCCTTTAACATTGACAAAAATTTAATTTGAGCAAAAATTCCAGCAGAAAAAAGACAAAAATGGTAGGGCGATTGTTCAGGGTTTGGGCTGAGACAAGAAATCTGCATTTAGTTATTAGTCAGCTGGGATTATTCAAGTGACTCTGCGCAATTTGGGTGGGCCTGAGGTAACCAGGGTATCCTTAGTTTACTGTGGAACAGGGACCTCTGAGTTTTGGCTGTGAATATTGTCACTGCATTACTCTTTCACTGATGCTATCTCTCCATAGGCACCGTGGGACTTGCGCTTTTAAAAATGAATCTGAGAACAGTGTTTGTCTAGGGTATTTACAGTATACCTCCCATAGCTTTGGCCAAAAATGATGAACCAATCATAGGTATATAGAAAGAAACACAATTTGGGATTACAATTCTGAATAAAATATTAAAGGTATTTTACATCAAACAATAGAAAGGAATGGCAAAAAAATAATACTTTCCTGTGAGTTTGAATTTGCCACCATTTTACAGCCTGTGTGCCAAGTCTTTCTCAGCCTATATATCACATTCTTGCCCTATAAATCATCTCTAGCCTATACTCAGCCAGCAAAGATATGGCCTGAGACTTTTTGTGAATTCTCCTGCAGAACTGCAAAATAAATGGTCAGGTCTATAACAGGTGTGACTGAATTCTCAAACTGTTCTGATTTCTTGTTATCCGGTTAAGAAGTCGCATTCTGCAGTAGTCTAGTCACTACCCATTTTTCAGAGACATCCAGCAAATACAATACATAGTAATTTGGGTTTATTTATGTTGCTTCTTATTGTCAGTGTGTTCATCTTTGTGGAAAAAAGCATTCAGCTATGATCAGAATCTTCTTATGAGAGTTTATACTGTATATATTTCGAGAATGATTATCTTAAATTTGCAGTTGCAGACAACTCTAGTGTAGGTGACTCTTGTGTGCAATATTAAACAAGACCATACAACAGTATATTTATTGAAATGTATAGGGCCTTTTCCACTAATGTCTTATGCATCACATAAAATTTAACTCAATAATACATTATTTATTTAGTTCACACCTTACATACTCCCTTACTTATGAATCAGAACAAAGATCAGACAGCAGATATCTATTTTGGAATTTTTTAGCTTGCCTGTAGCACACTTTGAGTTCTGCTGTCATCTTAAGGAATATACATCCCCATTTCAACTCTGGGCTATGTTATTATTTGACTATAAACAAGACTCCTGAGCAACCAAACACAAGGTTAATGTATTGAAATCAGCGTCCTTGTTTTTTTTTTTGCAAAAAAATTTAAATCCCAACCATTCCAAATTTGGGAAATTATTGCATACCTCAATAACTCAGTTAGATAGCTCACTTAGATAAAAAAACATGAGTGGACAAGTAATTTTGAGTCTTTACATGGGTATTATAAATTATATCCATGAAAGTATACATTTGAAAACTGATGTAAACAAAAAATAAAATATAATTTGAAAACACATTTAAATATTCAACTTGCCATTTGTTATGCCCTTATTTAACATTTTGACTTCTGACCAACAGGAAGACACAGGCATTACTGTAGTCATCCCTAGGCTATTTGTTCTCTTGATTCACAATTTTATTGACAAGTTAATACCTGGAAGCATTAAAGCGCACATCAAAGTACTGCTTTGTGGACGTTATACAAAATGAGAGTTTGGCACAGGGGATTGCTTTATTGAATTACCAGACTTGTTCTCTGGTGATTCTGCATACAGGAAATCTCTAACTTATTCTGCTGCAATACAGTGACTAAACACAGAGCAAGTGAGTACATGCCTGACTGCATTTCTCAACTTGAAATTGTCAGAATTGATTGACATGTATTAAGTTACAATTCGACCTTTCTTATATAATAGTTTTACCATGGAACAAGAGAGATTTTGCGGGACCCTGATTCAGGGTCAAGGGACACTAATTGAAATTCAAAATTAGAATCAATTGGGACAAAAACAACACAAGACAAGACAAGGAGGAGACTGAAACCAGCACTCTTTGCCAAGTGACTGAAGATGACTCTGTGGGATCCTCTAAGAAAAACAAACAAACATGTGATTCTAGGACCATTAAACTACTAAAAGATAAACAAGAAAAATGAACAGAATGGTCTTTCATAATATTTCTAATCTATATTATCATTACTGTTATTATAAATAAGTGAGATAATGGAAGATCAGAGTGCTCTTGCTTTATCGAACAGAAGCAATAAATGGAGAGAAAATGATGCACGACTCTTTGCATGATTTTTTTGTGGAATGAAAAAATAAAACTTTCAAGACCAAAATCTGATCATTTTGAAAAGTAAAAAGATCAACAAGGTTGTTATTATTTCCTTCAGGCCACATTTGCCAACACTAAAAAGCTTCTACATATTCATTTCTAAAGAGAAGCACTTTCTATGGTGTATTATTGATTTAGATTACAGCACACAGCTGGCAAACCGTCAGTGAGGTCTGAGTGGATTGGCAAAGACAGAAGCAGCACTGCTACTCTTGACTAACAAATTAACTATTTGGACTTTAATGAGAAAAAGGAATAGAAGCTTCAAGATTAAAGAGAAAAAGATGGATGTTGAGTTTAACAGAGGCAGACTGTATACATTCTGGACTACATTATGTTTACTGGAGCACTTCAATTCCCAGGGCCTTAGGTGTTTCTATGCTGCAGTGAATTGGATAGAGGTGGTCTGAAACTCCCTGGTCAAAGACTTTCAAGATCCACAGTAGCTTACTTCAGTGAAGAATTACGTTTTTTTGTTTATAAACACACATCCAAGGGGATTCTTTTCTTCCTCAAAATACAATACTAAAATGCATTTTAGCTGTGTTTTGTGACATCTTCTTCACACCGGTCTTAAATATTTTACTCTATTCCACTATTACATATTATTATATATTTTGATTACAAACATAAACAAAGCAGGATGATACTTGCAAAATTTTTCATGGTTTGTGAGGTTTAGAATAAAGCACAATTTGTACCTCAACCCCAGAGGAAATAAAAAGTTCAATTTTGTGATGAGAGAATGTCTCAAGAGTGTTTTTATGATTAGTGCTCATGGATCTAAAAATATCTTTACAAAATGATATATTGGTGCTAAATGCCTCTTGATGCTATAGTCAAGATATCCTAACACTTTTGCATTTCTGGTCTACAGATTTATTGCCTTGTCTCTCTAGGAATCCCAACACACAGATGTGAGCACTAGTGCTTTTTCTCTTTGGTGATGTGCAACAGTGTTAGGCTATAAAATGCTACAACTAGATCACTTCCTGTGAGCAGTGAGGCCTGACTCAAAGCAGGGAAATCAGACTGCATCCTGGCGCCATCATCTTTATATACACAATCTACACCAGCAGTGGTACACTGTTTTACACATGCCATTTTTTATGCAGATTACTTCATATAATGTAAAAAACAATCACCAGGAAAACAATCTAAGTTGAAGTACTACAAACATTAGAATTTTTTAAACACCTCACTACAGTAATAGAGTAAGAGTCGTTTTACTATAAAAAGCTAAAGTAATCAAACAATAAGTCAAGATTAGCTATCACTATTTTCTTAAGCCTTTGTCACACTACAGGGCTCGAAACAACTTCTAGTCAGAGATCATGTCAAAGTTAACGACTGCAGTTTCTGAATCTCGTTGCCTTTTCTGTCCTAGAGGGTGTCAAATTATACGACTAGGAATTGCAGGGGGTGACTACTTACATGATTCCCTCACCACTTTTCATCATGGTTCCAAATCTCATTTTGCGCCACGAAAGCCTTATTTTGGCAAGCCAATTAATGTGGAGCTTACAGGAATAAGGGGAGGAGCCTGAAAGTAAACTAACAACCAACACATCTGTGCTGGCTCCAACATTTGATGAGCCTCTCCTCCATTTGCACGGTCCAAAACACTAGCTTTCCTTCTTTCCTTGCAGCCACATTGTATGCATTGTACTTCCGGTTCAGAGCTCATTGCCTGTTGACTGTCATAAGAGCCCATCCCTATGAATTGCGACTCGCTACTCTTTGATTTTATAGTAGAGAGTCGCAGAGAGTCGTAGGGGCTGTTCAGAGTGCTGGGGTGTCACACTACACAACTGATGGTAACGGGTGCGCGCTACAACTCTCTTCAATTCGCTGTGATTTTCTTACGATTATGCAAATAAAGGCTACGACTGAAAATCCTAGGAAAAGTTGTGTAGTGTGACGCCGGCATTATGGGAACTTAAGATTCTAAATTTCAGTGTTTTGAACAAAGGCTCTGTAAAGTTCAGTAATTTAACTTCTCATATAATTTTCTGTATTATCCAGGTGGAGTGGGCTATAGGAGGCATACTGTCATGGTGGTTAGCATTTTTGTGTTGCAGTGTTGGAGCCCCATGTTCAATTTCTGGGGTGCTACTGTATCTGTGTGGATTTTGTATGTTCTCCCCGTGTATTGTGTGGGGTTCCTCTGGGTTCTTAAGTTTCCTCCCACAGTCCTAAGACAAATAAGTACTGTAGGTTAATTGGTTTCTGGGAAAAAATGATCCTCATATGAGTGTGCGTGTTTGTCTGTGTGTGGTGTTTTTCCTTGCATCCGTTACATGCCAGGTTAGGACCTGCTGTCCCCTGTGACCTTGCACATGATAAAGTGGTTAGAAAATGGATGGGTGGATGGATGGGGTAGGTTTATTTTCTTGGGTAAATAATCAACAAACAAGCAGTGTGTGTATGGTGTTTAAAGTTCCAATACTCTGGTTGTAGCAGTTAAGGGCTATTCAAAACAACTACAAATTTAAGGTAAGCAGGTGGTTTCGAAGAGCAATTAGAGGCTTGGGAAGTATAGGAAAGAAAAATAAAAAAAAACACCAAGTTCCTATCAGACAACTGTGTTAAATCCCACTGAGAGACAGAAGACTGAAAAGGGCTTCAGTGTGACACAACGACAACAGGCACAAGATATCAGGCAGCAATTAATCTAATCTATGTGAAGATCCATCAAGTTGGCAAGTGTGAGACTGGAATGGCAGTCCAGCTCATGCACTAAAGTCTCATCCCTTAATCCACAATATCAGAACATATCTGTAGGATAGAAAACACTCCAGGCAGTACTGTTATGGGCCTCCACTTTTGTATGTTGCAAAAAAAAAACACAAGTGAATCCAATTGATGTTTGACTTCTACCATCTGTCTAGTCATCAGATGAGTTACTCTCTCTGTATATACACTCTACATAACACCATGTCTGTGGATCATTATGTTACTAAGCACTTGAGGTTTAGAATTTTCTTTCTCACACAAGCAGGCAGAATGAAAAAGAAGTGTGAAGTAGGTATTGTAGTGTAACAACATGCACATAAACTCTATTAAGATTCACTTTTCTTTCAAGGTACCAGCAGCTGAAATGTATTGTTGATGTGACTATATAAACTGCAAGCGATTTCTGGGAATGGAGATATTACTAATTAGTAATTTTAATTGAATCGACTCCAAAGTAAAGATTAAAGGAATATGTCATGGTCTAGCCCTGCGTTCAAACCACTTTAATCCTTGCACAGTTTCTTTAATCAAATGATCTAATATCATTATCATTTCCATAATTATTTTTTACAAGCACCCGAATACATCTATTCAGGCCCATTTGGTGAACATCTCACAGGTACAGTATGATGAACCTGCAGTCTCAGATCTTAGGTGCTTTCCTACGTGGAAGATGCATGCTTCAGGAATAGAAAAAACAACATCTAACTCTGCATGCTGCCAAAATAAATCCCATTAAAATGTCTTTAACGTATTTTACAATGTAGAAACACACAAAATACTTTAGATCAGTCCATATTGGTATCAATGTGCTTTTATCATGAAAGCAGATAACAGTAGCCCACAGGTTAGGGTTAGGGTTAGGTCATATAATCATAATAATCAGTGATCAGTCTAGTTATCTAAGTCATATAAAAAAAAGAATTGATTGAATAATTGAAAAACATAACAAAATGGTGACAATCAATACAGAATTAACTATTAACATGGGGACATTTTTTCTTTTATTAAAGCAATTATTTGTAATGTTCCACTCATAAATACAATAACACTGAAATAGAAATAGGCATCAGGAATCACTATTTTTCTCCCAAATGAACCCTAATACTACTCTAATAGTATTAGGGGTGGAGCGGTGGCTAAGGATCTGCACCTATGTTTGGAAGGTTGCCAGTTCAAATCCCACAGCTGGCAGAGGAATCCTACTTTGTTGGGCTCCTGAGCAACGCCCTTAACCCCAACTGCTCCAGGGGTGCTGTACAACGACTGACCCTGCACTCTGATCCCAAGCTTCTCTCCCCTTCTGTGTGTCTCATGGAGAGCAAGCTGGGGTATGTGAAAAGATGAGTTCCTATTGCAAGAAATTGTATATGGCTTATAAAGTGATCTTATCTTATCTAATGGTACTTTCCAGACATATTATTCTAATTTAGTAGAAGAGATAAGATGATACTAATGTTCTTTTTTTTCCTAAAAGAAGCTGTAGTTTCCAGGAAATTCAACACATTAAGCATTGTGAGGTTTGGAAATATTATTATATGTGCTGCAGTTGTTCAGGGTTTGGGTAGGTTAACACCGCAGTTATTGTACTATGAATTTTAGAAATCATTATTAATGGATTTCAAAGATGGGATTTTAATGATGGCATTAAACTGAAAACATATAGAAAAGTTCCTTATAAGTTTTGAAACACTGTAATTTACTATGCTAAAGGTCCCAATAAGTAAATCAGCGTGTTAGTCAAAGTGTTACAATTAGAGAAGCAGAACTTAATTATCTTCTTGACATTTCCTGTTAGAAACCATAGTTACCATTCATCAATCAATTGCAACGGAGATACTTATGATGGTGTATATGGTGGCAAACTAGATCCTGTTCTGTAAGAATAAGGCACAAGACATGAGTGAAAGTACAGTAGATAACTGGTCTCCCCATGACAGAATATCAGTTCACTGTGCCTATATGGGGAAAGGAACTATTTAATAAAAGCTGATTTTACCTAGCCAATATGTCTTTAGGAGTGTGGAACGAAACTGCATTGATCACTGAAAGTTCATGCAAACAGGAAGAACATGCAAACTCCACACACAGTAAGACACCTGAAATCAGATAAAAGGACACAGGTGCTCTAAAGGAGCAGTTATATCAGCTACCCTGAAAACTAAGTTTATATTGTGAAACTAGTCTTGAAAAAAGAATTTTACTAAATATGAAAAGTGTACAAATTTCTCTATTTATTTTGTGTTTTACTGAACACAATAAAAAAAATGGAAATTAATTTTTTAATACTGGAAAGAATCATTTTATGAATAACGTTGGTGTATGAAGAAAATGCACGGAAAAAACGAATGAGACAGATGTTCAACCCTGGTTTTTCCCTACATTACACAAGCAGGTTCAAAACATATAGATATATGCAAACACTTTCAACTTAAATATTTACAAAATGTATATGAGAGTTGCCAATTTGCAATAAGACGACTGACAAAAATATATTGAGTGATTTGTGATACACCTGTGACACTTCATCACTAATATTCAATTCTAGGTGTTGTCCTGATAAGACCTTGAATTTCTATCTAAGAAATATCAAAAGCACACTGAAATAATGAAAACAATGTTTTTAGAACAAACTGGGTTATATTCTTTTGATATCCATAATTTATGTCACAATATTTAACGTATACTATATTATTATACTGTATATATGTTTCTAATAAAACTTGTAATTTGGTTAATATACTGTACAGTATAATGCATTAAAAAACAACAATTACACCGTTTAAAATGATAAACCAATTACAACCTACAATAAGTTGACAAATAATTTGCTTTAATTATAAACTAGTTATTATGTAGAATTTATGGGCACAGCATAGTTAATGTGCAAAATGAGAACCACTTGTATCCTGCTGTAAATCTAGGTATAATATACTGTATATACTGTACTATAGGTTTGCATAAACACCATGATATTACACATGATTTATGTTGCACATATAACACTTAATTTGCATGCATTTAATTAAATGTAGAGAACGTTCTCTTTCCACATATGACCAGATAAGCATTCATAACATTACATAAAAGAAATAGTATGAAACAATCCAGTTAAGAAACAAGAAGCATAATTGGAAACAATAAGAACAAAATGCTAAAACATTAAGATACCCTAATAAAAGAAAACTAAAGTTAATTAGCTGACACGTTATTCCTGACACATCACAAATACATAACACATGCTGTTTTTTAATGATTATTGAGGAGCACACCACAATAATTCACCACAACATGTATCCTAAAATGTACAGCAGGGATTTCGGTTGAAACCAAATTGCTTTAAATATATACAGATCAAGGCCAACATTTTCCACTGCTACCCTGAGATGAATAAATACACAACCTAATTCTGGCATTTCACATTATAAACAGGTTGAGCAGAAGCTGTCTTGGGACATCTTGAGATCTGCACAATCAACTCTTTATTCAATACATTCACTGTCTCCTCATACTTACAACATTGGTTCTCAAAAGTGCTGGGCTATTCTTCCTCCATATTGATTAGTCAAGGTCTGTTATCCCCCAGGAGCTGATATCACTGTTAGATTTCTCTGTGTTTTCTTTAACTATGTCTTTGTAAAAACGTTTGTCCCACTTTTGGTGTGATTGCTCTGTCTAAGATTGAGGTTTGACATGCAGATGACATGACAAACCAAACATTATATTCTTACATTATATAAGCTTCAAATGCTTGTGGAACCTGCTTCATATAGAACACTGATATTGGTGTTCCTCTCACTTGCTATATAAAATCTTCCACAAACAGAGTTGGTGACACAACTTGAGCCTTTTCATTTGTCTTCTGTGGTAGTTCGATACAATGGGTGGGAAGGGTTATAAATTGAGTATCAATTTAAATTATACATTTGTAATGAACTAACAAAGAAGAGCATAAAATATGACTTGTTTTCAGTTTGATCCATTTCAAATTTTCGTGAGCTGTAGGCTCATGTCTGGCTCAAAACTGAGGATTGACTGTAATGCTATTTTGAGTAAATTTGCATAAATCAGCATATTTAGAATAGTTGTATTGTTAAAATAGCATGGAATAAATTGTTCTTCTCAATTAATAATCCAATCTGTAAGCATGCTTACAATAAACCATTGGTAACTTAAACTGTTCAAAAGAATGAGAGCTTAATTTGCTCTCATTGAATCACATTACTAAGGATGTACTGTACAGCACCAATTATTACATAGGTCCAAAGATAAGACCCCAAGTGTGAGGGGTGATTCATCTCTTTTCTCAAGTACCTTGAGAGTAATTTTAGACCTTTACTCCATCTATGGATGGAGTAACATAAGTAAAGAGAAAGATGACATCAGATGGGAGAAGGTTTATAAATCCATCTGTTCTTCTACTGTGAACAGTAGGTTGTGATCGTATTGGGCATTCAGTCCCAGACAGTAAAAGTAGTAAGTCGAATTTGGGTCTTTTGATAGAATAAATAATGTGAGATGATAAAGTGATTTTAAATTAAAGATCAACTGGTTGAATTGATACTTATCTTTTCTGGTGGAAATACACCAACATCTACTGTGAAATAAAACAATAAAACTGTCTTTTCTTGATCCGAAACCCTGTTGTGAGATTCTGCTTGTTTGTTTGATTTTTCAACCATAATATTTCTAATTTAAATACACCTACACTTCAGTTGAGCGTATAATTGGAATAACATTTACCGTGCTGTTTCATTAAAATTCTTATGCTTTCACTAAAATATATAGAAAATTCTCCAGGCTGACGGTAACCTTGAACAGAAGGAGCTTTTTTTAGGAGGAGTACATCTGAAAACTGGAATTTCCCCTTACCAACACTGTCTTACCTCTCTTCAGCTACATTCAAAATGACTAACCTCAGTTGTTTATTTGTGCAGCAGTAATTATGAAAAAAAATAGTATAAACTAAGCTGAAAATGTTATGTGTATTAGTGAAAAATGGTCCACTGAAAGGTTGTTCGATATATTACAGTTTTTGGCTGATTCAGGTGTGCACATCTCAGAACAAATCATTAACTCTAAGGTATCTACAGTACAGAGGTTTGCAATTCTGACTTGTACAGAAAGATTAGTTGTGGTCTTTTCAAAACCTGCTTTTAAAAGTCCATGTCAAAGCATTCACTTCATTTTAACACATCACCTCCTGTTATGGGGAATCCTTGTTTTAATTTAATCCCCAAAGTAGTAACAGACACACCATTGTATGAAATACCCAGTGGAACGACCACACAATATTGCAGACTTATGCTGCAGATAGAAAACTGTCCACAAGGGGCTGAGGTGGATACCAAGCCAGGCTTATGAAATAAAGGATCAAACAGATAACAGCTATTCTTCAGCTCTGAAGGTGAAATTCCTGTCTATTGTAAATTCATAAAATAATGATTTTTTAAGACAAACGTTACACTGCTGAGGTAGTTCATTATGAGATGTAAGTTTCCAAAGAGGGACACATATTGTATGAAAAACGTTTTAGATGTATTTCTGTTAATAAAGGTATCAGAAAACAACGACCTTATAACAAGGTACAGTAGCTCACATTTATTGTTGTGTCCCATCTGAGTAGGATGTAAAGACACATTTCCTGCAACATCCATCAAGAAATTATAATCTTTCCTAGTTCTAATGCAGATTGAAGTTTGAGCTACAGAATAGTCTGCATGTGTCAATCCCTTATTTTATCATCCCAATCGTGTAAAGTGTTAATTTCAATAACAAAATTCAAGTTTTCAACAAATGCAACAAGAAAAAATGTAATGGAGTGTGCTCTTCATATACCAAATTATGTAATGAGAAAATAATTAATAAATATAAAGAAAGATTTGATAACTTAAAATTTTTAAATATTTCAAGATTTACTAAGATGAAATTTAAAAAGTAAACAGAAATACAGTTAAACCGGATTTGTTACTTAGGCTGTTAAACATACTGTATGGTCTACATCACTATATCACTCTCCTAGCACTGATGGTTAACACTGAAAATTGCTACTCAGATGGAAACAATTTTACCTCAGATTGTAAGTCAATTACAAAGTACAATTCGCGCCACGTAAGATACAGTATTCGAAAATACCTTAATTGATACACGCAGTCAAATCGTTGCTCTGATTTGTCATATTTTCACATTTGCGAACAGACACATTTCTAAATAAAATACAGGAAAGTATTCATAATTTTTTAAGCATTTGATCATGCGTTTAAAAAAATGAAATCATCATGAAATAATTTATATTATAATTTTAGGTCGTCTTAGATATGGATATTGAATACCTCCATTTCTTTTTGGTCTTCTTTAATGTGGTGTATTCATTTAATCCTATTTGATTAAAAAAAATGCTATCTTTGACCTCAATCCTCCCACACTAACACTGAGGAGGAGAAAACAAAATGTAAGATTTCCTTTCTCTTTCCAGATCTGCAGTTAACCACACAAAGCGATTGAACATAATGACATATTTGTTTGCAACATCTGCATGATAATGCATTATTAAAAGTAGGTATATCATCTTTAATATAACCATTTGATGAGTCAGTGTGTTGATGTTTAAAAGCTACAATGCTTCATTTGGTCATTAAGGTCGCCTCTACTTTAAATGTTCAATTACAACTGACTTTGAACTTGGCAAAAGCTACCTGCGTTTCTTGTTCTGATTGTAAACAACTTAAAAGTTGTACACAGAATTATATTTCCTTCTTATCGTTTCATTTATTGTAGATACGCTTTTCTCAATTATCTTTTCCACGTACAGTAGGTACACTGCTTACGCGGGTATATATGGGTCGAATGGCTGATTTCTTATTTTTATAACCTGTGTATTGGACAAATGTACACGCTGAAAGATAAAATAACCATTCATCGCAATGCCCACTGTTAACAAAAGCTCGAACATGCAAATTGATATGTGATGAGCAAAAACAAAGGTTGATTAATGTACAGCAGGTTCAAAAATAAACTTTGCTGAACAATTTTGAATAGTAAAGCAACTAGATTAGACCGGTTCCATATAGCATTTTCGTAATAGATGTTTAAGCAAACAATACTGAATTAAAAACTTACTTCATGGTGATAATATGAATTGAAAACAATCTGCGACGTACCTGCAAAAGGTGTTTAATTCCGCGCAGCTCCCGGACAGTTAAAACTTCCCTCTTTTTGTAAATCGCTGAAAATGTCAGGTCCTTTGCGGTCTGCTATTATACTTTAATTCCGACACTGAGGCAGACTACTTCATTCATCCACGCTTCAAGGAATGAAGACGCATTAAGCTTGTTGAAGTAGGAGCTAGGGACCGATGAGAGAGAACATCCTCGCCATCGGCATGCCAATCAGTCAGTAGGTTTAGGGATAAAGATGGACCGAGAAGGTCTGCGGAAAACAAGATGTTAAAACATTGCAGCTTGACTTCCCTGCAGACGAGACTTAAGTTATTGTGGAGCTACAGCACACCCATATTAACGCGGCATTCTTTTTTTTTTATATATCAAGGAAACAACGCACAAGTCTCAGATTCACAGGCGGCCCGGAGCACAATGTCCTTAGTATTAGTTTTTGTAGTTGCTGTAGTATTAGTCACAGCAGCTGTTGAAATAGCAGTGCTGGAATGACTGCATGCTTGGTTTGCTGCGAGACATGTTTTGGCAGTAAATCTAAACGTAGGCTGAACTCATTCAGAATTCAAGGGATTGGCTACTTTAAATTGTCCCTCATAGGTATTATGAATCCGTGATACTACAAGTACCGAGTACTACAGACTTACATTAGCATGGTGCCACTAGTATTTTTAATAAAATATATTGTATATGTTGTCATCTATAAATTAACTGATATTGGTAACTCCGTAAGAGATGCTTTGTATGCACTTTCCTTTTGAATCTTTTTGTTAATGAAATAGAAGACATTTGTTACGATTCATTTAAAGAATTATACCACCGCGCAAAATAAAGTCTAAATCCATTAGTAAAATGTGTTCTGAGTTTTACCTTCTAAAGCAATGATTTTCACCCCCTTGCCCGTGAACCAGTACCGATCTCACCTTAGAGGCAGAGCCAGAGAGACACATACTGTAATACATTAATTCCATTTTTTTCTTAAATTATTGTGTTTTATATATCAAACGATCCTCAAATAAGAATGACTTTAAGGAACCGGTCCCTGGTAATGAAAGAAACACGGTGTGAAAAGGAACGTAGCCTCTTTTTATCTTTCTAGCAAAATATTCTACATTTCAGAATGTAATCACTGAAATGTGGTCATTCGCTTTTCTACTTCGACTAAATTAGCCTATGTGGAAACCGAAAGCTTTACTTTGTAATACAGTCATTCACAATAATTCATAAATTATAAATGATTTCTCAAATTGTTTGACATTTGACTCCTCTTCAACTTATTTCTTTTCTGAACCAAAAGAAAAAACAAGTCACTTCCGTGGAGCTTATGAAATACTGAAAGCTGCATTCAAACTTAAAACGTGAGCCTGATTTCACAATTACATCTCCATGCGCTGGGGAAAAATGCTGGTTTTTCTCAAAAAAGTTGAGAAAATATATTTTTGGTGCATGAATGGATGCTCGGGAGGCACAAGCGGATCCATGAGCATATGGTTGTGGTGTCAGGGAAGGTAGCCCTCCCTCATTCCACAGTGACATGGTGGGGAAAGGAGTTAAAACAGGGCAGTTGTGAAGAACTGTACAGCCTTTGCAACTCACCGGTGAAGAAACAAACAAAGCTTAACAAAGTAGGAAAATGTCTAACAGCTTAACTAAGCTGCCAAATGTACACACTTCTAATAAGAATAAGAAGAAGAAGAAGAAGAAGAAGAAGAAGAAGAAGAAGAATTACTTGCACTTTTATAGCGCTTTTTCTGGACACTCTACTCAAAGCGCTTTACAGGTAATGGGGACTCCCCTCCACCACCACCAATGTGCAGCATCCACCTGGATGATGCGACGCCAGCCATAGTGCGCCAGAACGCTCACCACACATCAGCCCAGTGGGGAGGAGAGCATAGTAATGAAGCCAATTCATAGATGGGGATTATTAGGAAATTTTTTTTGAGCATGGAAACCATTGTCTTGGCATGTCAGAAATGTCTACTTCAACACTTTAAATTATGATCCTTGATCCTCAAAAGTATATGTCTCATGGGTTCACCACTGACTGAAGTGAAGACTGAATTAATACAGTGAAAGGAACCAGGATTTCCACTGCCAAAGAAGTTCTATACCCAAAACTCATAATTATTATAGGATTATATGTTGGTCATTCCTTGAAAACTACTGTTGACAAGTGATGAAATCAAGAATTCTATTATGGGGGAAATTGTAACATTGAAGTATACTGTAGATTGACTGAATGTAGTATTATAAACTGTGATCACACTGTGAGGTTGAGGTGAGGCTGATTTCATATACTGTATCTGCCATATAAAACAGTTAAGGAACAAGTAATAGGCTTATTCCATGCTGAAAAGAGAAGAAAGGAAACACAATAAAATACTTATAAAACAGTTATTCCTGATCATTCTTACAGCTGTCCCTTCATACATTTAATAATTTCTTTTCATTCACTTTTAATTTCCTCCTAAGAAAAACAATGGATCCAAAGTACAAAACAATCAATCAAACTCTGGGTGCCAATTTTTTTATGGTGCTACATTTTTTTCCTCTTATAAGATAGCAAAATGTTTGCATGTAGTTTTTCTTTTTTGTGGTGATCATTATATCTTCATGATATAGATCTTGGAGATGGGTTAATTGGAACTATTTTCTGGGGATCAGATGAAGATAACTGGTCTTCAGGGCATGGCAAAATAAAAATGGTTGATGATATCTCCATCTCTGGCAGCTAATCAATTTCCATATAAAAACCTTGTGATCTTAGGTAAAATGACTAGTGACAGAGAATATTCCCAATGTCTAATAATCATCTTCCTTTTGAATTGGATGTGACTATTAGAATCTCAGGGTTCACATGTACACGTATCAGATGTTTGTATGAATATAATAACTGCATGTATTTGTTGCCATTATTTCTAAAACCAACAATAAAATCTGCATTTTGGAAATTAACCTCAATATATTCCTTAATTTTTTCATCTGCTATACATTAAAATGTTTCAATCTGCAATAAAGTGTCATCTTATTTCCAATTTATTTCCTATAGTTTTCCATGCACTCCTGAATTTACAACATATTCAATATTATACAGATGCTGTAAACTTCTTACTGTGAGGGAAATTGTGGTTACTTGCATTTGCTAGTTGTTAACTCACAGGATTTCTGGCCTGTGCTTTTCTGTGCTGTGCTATAGCATTGGTTCTAGTAAATGTGCTATATCGTCTGAAAGAACAAAAATAATCATACCTTTCGAAGATCAGGAATTGAAGTGCCCATTGATTTGTACTGTAACTAGAATAGATGGTTAAGTTATTTAAAATACTGTTAATAGAATAGTGAAAAGAAACATAAACTGAATAGACTGTTAGTGGAGAGACCGGAAATCTACCAAACAATACAACATTGAAAATTCCAGCATTTTTGTTGTGCTCCTGCTAAGGTCTTCAAAATCCAGTGAAAATCAATAAATTAATAATCAAGTAATATCAATAAATTCCGAGCACTGAAATGCGTTTCATTTCTTGTGGCTGAACTTATTATGCACACCTTTTAGAGTATGTGTTGTCTTGCCAGAAGCTTTGATTGTACATGCTTTGGAGACCTATCCCTTGAGTCCATCCGTCAGATCCATTCTCAGTAAATACAAATTACAGTTTTGTAGAAAACTTTATTATATTCCTCTACATTTTGTGTCTTTCTTTTTAGAAAAAAAAAGCCTTTTTATTATCATTACAGAGATGAGAGATTTTACTCTTGGCTTCTTCACCATCAATAATAACTCTCATTGGAAGGTTGCTGTTTGTTACAGAAGTCAAATTAAAAGCAAATAATGTACTGAGGATTTAATGTATTTTTGTAGGGCAGATTTTTTTAAATAACAAATGTACAGTGTTAATTTCTAAAGTTAATAACTCCTGCTATCTTTGTTTGTCAGTGACTGCCATGGAGAGACACTTTCTTTTTAAGATCATTAACTGTTATGATTTTATTTTAATTGATTGCTAAAGGAAGTCAAATAAATCAACTATTAGCCAAAAACATTGACTATGAAGCCTGGAACAAAACAAATTCAGAATTGTGTATGCACATTCCTATGGTAATCTCCCAAACAAGAACAAAGGAAATATGCATTCACCCCTGGTTTAACAACAATGTGATCAAAATATTGGTCAAGGGCAAGGACTTGAAGATGTACAGTACAACACTGCAGTACAGATCATATGATAAGCCACATACTGTACCAGCAGCTCTTTCTATCCACCACAGAGACAGCAGTTTACATTTCCTGATCACAGATGAATAGTACTGGAACCCTCCCTTCAACATGTCGTCATGCTGGTTGGAGGAACCTACAGTAGTTAGCCTACTGCAGGCAAATGAGCAATTGTAATTGAGCACATGTTTGACACACACCACACTGATGTGAATGTCCTGCCACAGGTAAACCAAGATGATGACAGCTGATTGCTAGGAAGCTGGGAAAAACTACCATGCCACGGCTTTCACGCCCCGGACTTGCCCTCGCAAACGCCATTACGTTCCCAAACCCACTGTTTCACAATCTCATTCCTAAGTGAACCCATCACATTCTTACAGGCACCAGATTCTCACTCCTGTACCAATTATCCAACCATATCCCTCTCCCTTCACTTTTTAAAGTTCCCTCATGCACCAAACCTTGCTCACTATTAAAACACCTCCTTTAGAGTTTTCTAGTGCGTAGTTTTGTCTTGTTGGATTTCCCGGTTTTTGGACTTAACTTTTCCCTTTTTGATCTCGTCTCTTGGCTTTCGTTTTTTCGTCTCTTTCAGGTTAACTGATCTCTAGCTTCTCCTATTGACCTTGCCTCTGGATTACGATTTTGGATTGTTTGCCTCTGCATCTCGCAGAATTCATGGCTACGCACAGGATCCTCGGAAAACTACCTGCTGGTTTCCTGACAAAGGCAACATGCGAGAGCAAGGACAGGTGAAACCCTCACTATATCCATCATGAAGGGGAAACATGACTAACTCCTACAGGAAATGTAGGTTCACAAATCCTAAAAAGAAACTGCGGGCTGATTCTGACCTCTCTGTTCTATACCAGTTGAAAAGTAAGAACCTTAGAATTGTTACAAAGAAGAAGAGACCATTCAGCCCATCCTTCTTGTTTACTACTTAGTATCCTTTTGATCCAAGGATATCATCCAGCTGTATCCTAAAGGAAGCCAGGGTAGTGTCTTCAATAACACGACTGTCCCACAACGCCCACTACAACAATTCTCTGCATATAGATGCCATTGTCATTCTTACTCAAGAGGAAATCACTGTGTAGAGTCCATCTGTATGCCAATATTGAACTGCTGACCACAAACTGAGCTACTTGCTCAGTCCTATATTACTGCTGGAATACATATACAATGAAAACAAATGTGGTGTAAAAGGAAAATATGGTTACAAAGAGTTAACATATTGTAACTTACAAAATTACACTGAATAACTGGTGGACAAAAGTGTTTAGCTACTGTTTTTTAAATCTATGAAAACACTAAATTTCAGAAATTATGGCATGACACTGAACCTGCTTCTTTAAAAACTTTTTTTTCCCTAAGATTGTGTGAAACTGCTGTTTTATATATATTGCAAATTACACTTTGTACTTAAAATTATTTGTCTTGTTTAGACATGTTTAATACTGAAGCAGCAGGTTTGTTTGGTACACTGCAGTTTGGATTAAGTTAATCTGACCCTGGGGATAAAGTGACATCTAAATTAAATACATCTATAGTGGCTCAGTTTTCTAGGTTGTTAATCTAGATAAAATCCCCATTCCATAGCTTGATGCTAAAGGACCTATTAAATCTCAATATTATTCTTTGACATACATTTCCTCAAGGTTTCTGAGTATGTAACAGATAAAACTGAATTGTGGCAAAAAACTAAAAAAGATCTTTCTTTGTGATGAAATTTAAGATTATTTGATCATGTCTAACAATGACAAAGATAAGATTTTCTTCATAAAATCTTAAAAGAACATTGTATTCTTTACTATACAGTAAATGAGTAGTGTGAATCAGTATTGGAATACACTGCACAAATCATCTGTTTTTGTCTTAAAATACTTTTATTTCATAATTTAAAGGGGAACTGCAGTCCAAATTCCAAATTATTTACATTATATAGAATTCATTATAGAAACAAAATTACAAATTTTAAATTAAGCACAAGAACTTTGCAGAAGTACTGTAAATCACCATGTTGACACAAATAGCATTCATGTTTCCACAAATTGACAAGTGATGCGGCCCTTCCTGCTCACTAGTGACTGTAATTGTAATGACTAATGTACTGTGATTTACGAGCGTATAAATACAGGTTGTGCAGCAGACATTTAGAACCAAACTACTCCAATGTGATCTGCATGCAAAGTTAAGAAGTAAATAGTATTTGTCAACAAAATCATCTCAGAATTAAAACCAATCTCTTGGATTAAAAGAGACATACAGTATGCCTTCTTGTTTACATTGTTTACAATGTCATAAGACGTTACCAGAAGTCTTTTTGCCCCATTCTGAATCGCAGAATATGGCGTTGAGCACGCCTAGATATGTAGTCGATTTTGTGATGTAAATTGGAGGTTTTACAAGTTACTGTGTGCATTTTACTCATTAATATTAATTCTTTCTAAGACCAAAATCTGAAATTCCCCTTTAATAGATTTTAATTGTCGTCTTATTCTTTTTGTTTTATTGTGTATAAAAACAAAGATCAAATGAGTGAACTCCTGTATCCAGTAAAATTTAAATACCTATATATAAAGGAAAAAACGTCATTAAAAGATTCCCCACAACATTTTAGAGATTTTACTTTGCAGCCTTATGAGTTTCAAGACTGGCAGTGGAATTCACAGTATAAGGTAGGTAGATAACTTCAGAATGAAGGAATCTTCTTTTCAAGTGTGGCTTGACCATTAGTTTCAGAAATTCCATTTTGATTTTTTAAAGCTATTCAGAACACTGACAAGGAGTTATCTAAAGATACTGATAAATGAAATTGGTATGTACAGGAGATTGCAATTTTTAAGCAAGTAACTCTCTCACACACAATAAAAATAAATATTTAAAAGTTGAATGACATTGAAATATGAAAATGATTCAGATTTTAAGGAATATTATTCATAAAAAATTCTTACAGATATTGGAATTTATGGAGGTTTGATCCAGGAGTTATTGTACATTGCCTTGCAAAAGTATTTAGACCCTTCCTATAATGCCCCATTTTGTGAAATTGCTAAATGACAGATACAGTACATGTTTTTTTAATTTAATATTTTATTTAAAACATGAATGCTCAGATGATGCCTTCTACTAATAAGACATGTTACACTGTCTTTCGACATAAACTGAAGAGAAAAAAATGATATATGTTTAGACCCATGAACTCAATATTTGGTGGGAGCATTTTTGCCAGCAAGTGCAGGCATTTACTCTTTTTGGGTAAGTCTCTACAAACTTAGTACACCAGGTTGGTGCACTTTGCTTTGGACCAAAGTTCCCAAGTTTTTACACAAGATTATCACTGACACTGAAATCATACCTCTAAATGTTGGGGCTTTCAAGACTTTCCACTTTCTTATGCTTACATTACTCCAGTGCAGCTTTGGCTTTGTGCTTTGGATCATTATCAAGCAGAAAGTTGAACTGGGTTTAGGTCTGAAGCAGGATTTATTCTAAGATTTGCCTGTATTTTGCTCCTTCTATGTCTACATCAGCCGTGACAAGCTTCCCTGTTCTTTCTGGTGAGAAGCAAAACTGTGACATAATACTTTCACCCCACACTTGTCAGTAGGATGAGTATTGACTGAGTGGTCCCCTATGATGGGTTTGTGTCAGTTTCCTCACACTGTAATAAAATAAAGCACACTTTCTTTTTTATAGCTTCACTTTATTCTGCTTTACTCAAGACAAATCTATAAAAGATCTTCTTATAACAACATGCCCCCCTCTCTGCTACATATGTTGGAGGATGCAGGCATGGGGTTGTGGTTTTTGGGAGCAGATGGGTGTCTTGTGGTCATCTGGTGGCAGTGCAAGGGAAGTTTTTTTTAGAATACAAAAATATACATACGCAGGATCTGATCAAATAGCTGATCCAGTTCGACCCTGTACCAGCACATCATATACAATACAAAGCCTTGACACAAACAGAAGCAAAATGAGGTCTTGTTAAAGAGACAGCTGCAGCACATGAGTGCAGACCTGATGATGGCAATGACCAAACCCCAATGCAAAGGAAAGACCACAGGACAGACCACCCCAGGGTCTATGTAGTGAAAGGTTTTGCCCTACAGTTCAGAGTGTGAGGAAGAGGAAGAAAGTCCTTGGGTACTTAAGGAAGTGTGGAACATCCAGAGAGCTACTGTCATGAGAGGGGTGGGTGAATGGAAATGAGCACCTTATCAGTGATGCTAGAGGTGATAGGTCGAATCAGATCCCCAGACTATTGTTTGGACCACTAGACACATAAACAACAAGTAAAATGCTTTGTTGAACAAACTGGGATACAAGTTTGTTTTTATTGTTCCAGCTGCAGTGCAGTCATTCAGAAAGCAAATGCTCGTGATGAAAGTGGTTGGATGACGTGAACAAAGAGTTGAGGAGGTGCCTGAGCTAGAACAACAACCACCTCCATCCAGACATGGAAAAGGGTGGGTAAAAGCTAATAATCCTCATCAAGACCCAATCCAAGAGACATAGAATGCATTAGAGAATGTCCTCCTGTCCCTAGTCATTTGACCAATTTGTGGAAGACAATTCTGAAGAACGTAGGTGGTCCATGGATGTTTGATTTCTGACATCTAATCCAAGGGACACTGTACTGTGCTACATCAGAAGGATAAGGAAAAGAAGCACTGACTGATCTGACTGACCATGGAGGACAAGAATGGCCAGTTAAAAGTGTTTCAGAGATAGACTGGCATTTGGATGCCTGTCAGCAGCTTAACTGCCCAATTGTTTATACTATAAAGGAAAAGGACACTCTAAGATGTTTAGTTTGAGCTCAAAAAGAAGCTTTTCTGATTACCCCGAGGCCCACCAATGAAAAACATTGATACGTTTCCATAGATATACAAAAACTACAGTATTTCTTACAACTCACAGACTTATACTGTATATGTAAAAAAACTCATTGTGCATGCAACATACTGTATGCCATAAATATAGCCACAAAATTAATTACATCTTTTAAAATATTTCAAAATGAAACAATAAATAACAATACAGTTAAAAGTTCACAAAATCTTATTACTACTGATATTTATATTTTTACAACTACCATTAAAAATACATTTAGCACACAATTGTGACTCAGCTACTGAAACTTGCATCAGGATTGAATATTCTAAAAGGTGAAGTCCATTAATAACTGATTGATAATCCAATAAAGCCTGTTAGCAATAAAAGGGCACAGGATATTTTTGTGACTGTTTACTCCTAATGGGGGTTTTCAATCAATTCTGCTCATTAATTATGGAGTAAGGATGCAACAACTATTTAATATTATAGTCATTATTTTATAGTGTCTTGTTATAAAATTAAAAGAGATTAGTTTTTTTAATTGAAGCATTAAATGATTTTAGTTTTATTTTTGAACAAAAAACTTAATTCATTTTGTTAACACTAATGTTTTTATCATGTATTTCAAATGAAAAACTGTGTTTTCAATTGAATTATGCATTATATTATATATTATATAGTGACAGAAGACTGTTGTTACAAATTATGAATGAAGCCACTACTATAATAATAAAATAACTTTTACAAATAAGAAGAGATGATTTGTCCAGTGTTATCTTTGCATTTTTGATGAGCCAGGGATCACATCAAATGCGGATCTTATTTAAATATTCCAGTCATCATCAACAATGTGCCTAGGGAGGTTGTGTCAGCCCTCAGAGCACTTAGCCATTAGGATTCATTACTGATGGGAGAGATGAGAGAATCAGCGATGTCCACTAAGCTAGAGACATACTGGACATCCTTCACTGTGTGACTGGATGAGCTTTTCCAGATAAATATCATACCCATGCGAACGCTGCCACAGGCACCCAAATCAACATGGCAAACGACCGAGTCTCCTCTTGGTTTGCCAATTCACCATTGGCCGTTAAGTTGAGATCAGGATGATTACTGATACCACCAGTGCGCAATTTACAGTAGCTGGTATTTAGTGGGTCCAAATTGACAGTACTCACTGAGGCATTGGGTTTTTCTCTCGAGTCTCACCTTTCCTGCTTTGTGGTCTCTTCTTGTGAATCACTTGGCTTTGAATTATATTTGTTTTGACCATGACTTTGGATTTCCCTAGTGTTTTGCCCACTTTCTCTGTGCTTTGACCCTACTTGTTTGACCTCATCCAGGACTGACCCTTGTGCTTTGAACCCTGCTTGTTATATGTCTCTCCTATGAATTCTCTCTTGTACTTTAATCAATTTCTGTTGGCTTGAACCCTGCCAGTCTGACTGCTTCTCTGGATTGTGTCTAAAACTTTTCATGTTTCATGTTTGCCTGCCTACCTGCTTCCAGCAGAGCCTGCTCCTGGATTCACTCTCTCTTTGCCCGGCTACTGCTTCCATGAGGTCAGTGCAGGGGATATCACTACCAATTCGAAAGAAGAACTTTTAGACACCCTTTGCAGTGTTTGGCTTTTTGGATAACATCAATGGCCCCAGAGAAGGCCGGAATGTGCACAGTCATACGATCTGGCCATACAACACACTTCTTCCTGGACACAGCACCTTTCAATCTACCCATTAGCTATTGGAATATGGTGCATTACACAGCCTAAAGGACATGACTGTGTAGCACCAGAGTCTGTGCCCCATGGATCAAACCGAGGGTCCAACTCCACCTCCCCTTTTTCCTTTCTTTCTTCCTGCTCATTCTACATTCCCTCCTTCCTCATATGGGTGGAGCAGTGGCACTGTGGCTAAGGCTCTGTGCCTGTGGCTGGAAGGTTACTAGTTCAAATCCTATGGCCAGCAGAGAAATCCTACTCTGTTGGGCCCCTGAGAAAGGCCCTTAACCCCAACTGCTCCAGGGGTGCCATATAAATGGCTGACCCTGTGATCTGACCCCAAGATTCTCTCTCCCCGCCTGTGTGCCTGTGTGTTTCATGGAGAGCTAGCTGGGGTATGCACAAAAGACAAGTTTCCAATGCTAGAAATTGTATATGACTAATAAAGGGATCTCATTTAATGTGTCCAAACCACTGTCGCAATAGTGCCTGCCTATATTTTGTTGTTTTGTTTAATCCCTTTTCCACAATCCTTGTTTAGTCCCTGCAAAAATCCCTTGTTTGCTGATTCGCACTCCATTCTTCGAGTGCGTTCGAGTGCATGGTGACTGTTTGATAGATCCGGGCCACCTTGTTCACAAAGCACGCTGTCCCTGGCATCCTGTACAGTATATTCATTGGCTTGTTTCATCATTATTAGAATTTGACCAAACTACTGAATAAAAGATTAGGAGTTACAGGATAGTTACTTTTAATGGGCTCTTGATGGAACATTTTCTGATGCAATGTCAGAGGGACAAGCCTACTTAGAACCAGACAGGAGACTAGGTAATGCTATGTATGGTAACTGTAACAGCTAAAAAAAAAGTTTCAGACAGTGGTTTGAAAGTTCATTGCTAAAAAGTGAACAGGGGAAGGAAATCAGTATTAGAGATGTAGCCATTCAAAATTCGTGATAAAATCCCATAACGTGGGAATGGGGCTGCATGTGATTCACTGGCCAAAGATGATCGACAGGTGGCACTTATGGTGCATTAGATGTTAGTGAAATGATGGCTTCATCTAATCTCTCTACACTGCAAATTTAAATCCACTTAATATGGAATATTAATATGGAATTTTACAATTAAAGAGAAATTTTGGTACTGTAGCTGAGCATAATGTCTCTGAACATCATAAATTATATTAATTTAGGAATATAAATATATTATACATATTGTATATGGTAGCTTAAATAAAAAATACACAAAAGTATTCCACTTTTCATAAACATTTTATGCATAAAAGTTTTTAACTATTTTGGAAAGGTTTTGGCATGCTCATTTTGACTATATAAAGTTCATGTAGTTTATAATAAGCTATAATGTTTTAACTTTTCTATGAATACTTGTGCTCATTATTACAGTAAAAAAGGTGAACTTTTTGAATCTGCTTAATAGAGAATATAATATGGATCCGCGGATCTAAAGAAATGATTACTTATATTAATTTAAGCATCTAAATATAATATGGCTCAAAGTATTACCGTATTCCACTTTATTTATAAACATCTGCATCCATTTCTTTGACTCATTCACTCGTGATTACATTGGAAATATTTTAACCTGTCTGTTTCAAAATCTTTCCTCAGTGGTGCTTTGGTACAATGGATTGGCTGTTTGTTTATCACCCTAGAGATTAGTGTTCAATTCCCTGTTAAGGCATATGTTTGTTCCTTTAAAAAATAAAGACTTATTTAAAAATATAAAATAGTAGATTTTATGTACACTATATTGACATTTTATTATTTTTATATATCACAACATGTTCAATAAATAAATTCAAAATAAGAATAGGCAAATGTGAAAAACCAGATCAACCAATTAAATTAAATTAAATTCAAAATACTGCATCCCAATGGGGTAATTCAAGACAACCCTTAAACCAACAAGTCTTAAACTAAAAAATTATATATTATACTTATAATCGAGAGTAACAAAGTGATATTAAAAACACAAATGAAACAGAACTATAATAACATATTTGATCACTAATAACAATATTAATTTATTAGTAATAAATAACATTTTCAAACTGCTCGTATTTTGATCAGGTTCATTTGTCAATGGTTTTACAACTTTTGCTTTTTTATTAAAATGTCTGTTTTTGAGACACAATGCTTTAGATGTCAATAACTTTGCAAACAAATGACACAGAGCCTGCACATCACAGGCTTTTTAAACATCATAATGCATGAACATTTTCACAACTTTTGTATAATCAGCATCTAGTACCTGGTTCCATTTTCAGTAACCATATTTTGAATGAAGTGGATCCCAAGTGTAAGCAAGTTCATAATGTGAGAATTACTTTTCATATGTACTGTATGTGAAACACTGGACCATATAAAGCAGAATTAGACAAACTCATTGAGTTCAGCCTCTCCTTAAACTTGAAAAACCTGTGGATATCATCAATGGTAGCGGTAAAAAAAAAGCCCTAAAACAAAATCATATAAGCAGTTGAAATAATAATCTAGAATAACAAAGTGGTATTAAAAAGGCCACTGAAACATGTATTGAAGCCTGTGAAACGGTCTGCTTTTAATCACAGCCAAATGCAAGTTATACTTTTAAGAAATTGTCCCTTGGAGTGCTTTGAGTCTTTTCCAAGTGCTTTCTTTGTGTGTTTCCTAATCACAGTGGGGGGAGACTGTGGGGGAAGGTTTAGGCTGCAGTTAAATTGGCACTCTCTGTTCTTCACACCTGAAAAAAACATTCACAACCAAAACATTGTGTTCCTTATCTTCCCTTTTCAACATGGAATAAACCTTTACTTGGTGCTTTGCAGCCTATGCATGTTGACACAGCTACAGTACCTACTTGAACTCTCGGTTCTTGACCGAGAAAGCCGCGGGGAATTTTACAAACATTTTTATTTTCTTTGTGATGCAAGTTTGAAGTGTAATGACAAATTTAACCAATTGTAAATAAAATGATGTTGTTAATTGTAAATATGATGTTTACATTGATGTTTTTAATAATTTTATTTATCGCAGTGTACTGTATTTACTTGACATTCGCAATCACTTAAGCTTACTGTACTGAGGAGTACGTGATGTCTAGGAGATGCCCCCCACGTATGAAGTAGAGCTTTTGGATTTGTGTTAAGATTTGTACAGTATGTGTTGTAACTGTTAATACAATGGAAAATTTAACTGGGTTTTACTATTTATCACCAAATAAAAAAAAATACACAACAAAATTCCACTTTTGTCATAAATATTTTATGAAACAGTCTTTAACTCGGTCACTTACAAGTTTTGATGTGCTCGGTCTGACTATATAAAGTTTATATACTTTATAAAAAGCTATAATGTTTTAACATTTTCAGCATGAATACTTGCTGTCGCTATTGCAGTAAAAAAACATGTACTTTTTAGAATTGTGATTATTATACATCTGCATTATGTGTTGTGGTTTTTAGGGTTATAATAAATTGAGCAAAAACTTTGTATTTATTTGTTGATTATGTATTGTTAAATCAAAATGTTAGGCTATTTACTACAATGAGGAAAACAATTATACACACGATTTTTTTTCTCCCAATCAGGATTTTTTAAGCAGGGTTTTGTTGTCTCCCGACGTGCCACTCACATGAAGTCATTTCTACAGATACAGTATACTGAAAGACTAGCATAGACAGGTCAATGAACTGTAGTGCTATCTATACCGTATGACTATACTGTGTATACAGTATGATACTGTATGGTTTTAAAGCCACTGCAATACAATATGTGAAACATATTTTTATAATCAAAATTTACATGTCGCTGAAATTTGCATTAAGACAACATCTGAATGATCTAAATATGGAAGTAACCTGAAGGAAACACATTTCGCGGTAACCCCGGTGGGCGTGTCGCATCAAAACGCAGTATCACGCAGTATCACGCGGTATATCGCGTCATTTGACGTCATGCGGAAAGTATCCGGCATCACCTTGTAAGACCGCCAGGGGGAGCCAATAAAGCTTAACCTCTCATGTACAGCATTTGAGCTTTTAAATTTAAACTGTGTATTACAGCATGTTAATCATCAGTCATTAAAAAGTTGGTATATTTTATGAAAGCAAGATTGCTCAGTTGGACAAAAGTACACAACATACCTTTATCAGAAATATTTATGCATCAAAGCCTTTACTGAAGATATTACTAATAGTATTAATAATGAATGACTTTGGAAAAGCTGTAAACTCAAAGTATAATTTCTTTAGCACATTTGTACAAGCACTTGGAATCTGTCCAAGCCCTACTTTGTCAGGCATTTTCTTTTACTGCAATGGACATAAAAACTCCCTTGGTTTTAACAGAGCGTTTTCCTAATTTCTAACTACTAAAATTATTTAAACTGCGACACTTATCATTCAACCAGAGCTCAAAATATCACATGGATCCTCAAGAGCACAGCAAAGACTGTATTAAAAGATATTTGTATCAGATACACGAGAATCAAGGCTTTTTTAACAACGCTTTCTTTTCTGTATACCAGATATTATGGAACCACTTCAGAAGGGTGTCAGCCAGTCAGATTCCAGGAATCGGTACTTTAAGAAAAAA
This sequence comes from Lepisosteus oculatus, assembly GCF_040954835.1. Lineage (NCBI taxonomy): Eukaryota > Metazoa > Chordata > Actinopteri > Semionotiformes > Lepisosteidae > Lepisosteus > Lepisosteus oculatus. The sequence goes on along the minus strand of NC_090703.1, from coordinate 36,589,730 downwards.
TACACACCGGTATTCGATTTCTCCCTAAACATTTTAAGCATCGAAGTCTTTAACTAAAGTGAAATAGCGTGTAAAAAAGTGGTAGTTTTAAGCTTTTCTGCTAATATAATATGGAATCGCGTATCTACAGAAATTAATAACGATATGATTATATTCGTGTACTGTGGCAGAGCTGTGTAGGGCTGTTTCGCCTCACTCTTCATGCAACTTCCCTAGTAGCCCACTGGTCTATGTGCCTGATTACTAACCCACAGGTTGTGTGTTCAAACCCAGCTGGCACTATGACTTTTCTTTTAACAAACATTTCTTTGAAAAAATAGAATAGCAATATTATGGACAATCAATTAACTTTTATATTTCTAAATATCACAACATGATCGAATTTAAGTCATTTTTGATAAGAGAAATGGAGGCTGTACAGTATGCGTAACAATATAAACATTTATATTGATTTAAATCGCATTTTGATTTAAATCGCAAACGCGTGTTTAGTTATATGTTTAGTTATATGTGTTTAGTGTGTTAACTTGTTACACACATGTTATATGTGTTAACGTGTTTAGTTATATGTGTTTCTTGAATCATAATCAGACAAATGCAACATAAATTGATACAGTATCTTTGTCTTCTAAGTATCTTAATAAACTTTCAGCATAGCTTTCATCCCATTTATCTTTATTTTTCTTGGAATTTTGGGATCAAACGTGGAAAGATTAGATTGTAATAGTTTTTATTTTTTAAATACGTTTTAGAAAAGTGTAATCTATACTAAAAAGCTTTACACCACCTGCTATACAGATACATATTGTAATACTTTCGGGTTTGGATAGGACGGACACAAGAACTCGGACTTGTGGAGTTAAAGGAAGTGAAAGTCTTTATTTTTCTTCTCCGCCACCACCTGCCAGCCCGGCTCTCCCGCGCCCCCGCCTGCCAACAGCATGAGCCAACACACCGCCCGCGCACCTGAGAGAGAGAGAAAAGAGAAAGAGAGTAAGACCCAGGGGTGCAGAAGCAGGGAACTATTTACAAGGAAAACGGATACCTCCCCAGACTGTACGCCCCCTTCACTGTGGGACAGCCGCACTGGTCGGCGGCCTTCCTAAACCCCGCCCTGACCACTTTCACTCCTGTCCTGCTCTTCCCCGCGCACCCCAGCCGGGAGCTCTTCGGCCTCTGCCCATGGCGAATGTATATTTAGATATTTAGACCCGGCGCGGCACGGAGAGAGCTTCTGCATTTATAACTTAGTTTTTAAAATTAGTCAAGCAATACGAAGCATCTCTTTTTACTTTTAAGTCCCTTAATTATCATTAAGCACAGCTTTCTCACCACTTAGATTACTTTTTGATACCATCCTTAGACAAAGCAGAAACTTCTTGTATTTTCCGATGACATACAAGTGGAAAGATTACAGATTTTAATCTTCTTTAATTTTGTTAGGTTATACGTTTTAGGAACGTTTCATCTATACAAACACCATAAAACTATTCTCGATTGTATTTCTGAATGTTATGTTACACTTACAGTAGTTCACTGTTTTAAATACATCTAATTAAGAAAGTTAGGTGTAAGCATAAACTATTAGTTATCAGTAATATTGAATTTAGCACTGTAATAAGTTGTTGCACTTTCCCCCGCATCTTGTAAAAATATATTTTCATTGTTCAAATATATATTAAATCTGACTATCATATAATAAGTTAAATACAAAACCAAAGAAAAAACAGGGTAAAATATAATTCAAAATATTTAGCTAACAATGATAACTGTTTATAAATAATCAATTGTATTAACTAAGGAGTAGGATAGCACTGTTATTAGTATGCTTTTTTGTTTTGTTTCTTTTTCATAAATACAACAGAAGTACCTGATGTCTCAGTGGCTTTCAAAATTAAATTATGCATGCAAACCTGTGAACTGGCCTGTGATACTGGCTATGTAATACCCTGCATTGTGGAATAATAATTTATTTTAAAGAATAGAGAAAGCACAGGAAACAGACAGTTAGATTGGTCAGATTAGTACTAGTATACTTAAGATCTTTTTTCTGAACCAGGGAAAATCTGATCATGTTTCTCTATAACAATAATAAAAAACTTTGATTACAAAGTAAATACCCAAATGCAAACACGTTTTTAATAAAATGCTTTTATTCATTCAGCAGAGAGAGACACACACACCAGTTTTCATTGATAAAAAGTATTTTTTTTTTTTACATTCCTCTTGTCTAACAGGAATGTTTTGTTTGTGGACAGACTGTCCACAAATGTGAGACTATCTTTCTCAGACTCACATTCCCAAATGTCCCCCGCCCCGGTCAACAATCCTAGGAAGAACACGAAACAGCCTGTTAATAAAATTGTTACAATTTTGTTCGGTCAGTTCTACCTCTCAGAATTTATAGATCGCATTGATCAGTTCCTGCTTTGTGATGGGCTTAGCAGTTTTCTGAACATAGTCTTTCAGCGAAAACCTGGGCGTAACAGCTGTTCCTTTTTCTGATCACTTGCTCTCTGGATACACGTCTCACCTGTCCTGTTCTTTGTTTTACTAATTTGCTGATTATGCCTGCTGCGATCCGCTCCTGCCCTCACACCTAAAGAAGACTATTTTAAATTTCTTTGCACGGTCCATTGTGCAATTAACCCTTGTATGTGCTGTCCTTAAGGTGATATCACATAAAGGTGATATGCAAAATAATGTTTTTTATTATTGTTATAGAGAAACATGATCAGATTTTCCCCGGTTCAGAAAAAAAAAAGATCTAAAGTATACTTGTTTGTCACTCTTCTCATCCCCTCTTTGCTAGATGGCTTTTGAATAGAGTCACATGAAGAGAGAGGTGAAACATCCTTACACAGCCCTGTCGCAGTACACAAATATAATTATATCTTATTAATTTCTTTAGATACGCAATTCTTTTAATACAGTCTTTGCTGTGCTCTTGAGGATCCTTGTGATATTTCGAGCTCTGGTTGAATGATAAGTGTCGCAGTTTAAATAATTTTCGTGGTTAGAAATTATATAATGCTCTGTTAAAAGAAAAGGAGTTTTTATGTCCGTTACAGTAAAAGAAAATGCCTGAAAAAGTAGGGCTTGGGCAGATTCCAAGTGCATTTTTGCAATTTACGTTGCATTGTGCATTGTGCTGCTGTAATACAGTTTCAAATAATTAAAAGTCTAAACAGTATCATCTTTATTATAGGGTTGCAATTGTAGTGTGCTCTCTGAAGGCACCAGTTCTATAGGGTTTGGGCATTTACTGGGACAATTATTAATTGTAGCAGTAAATCACAAAATGATTCTTTTGATGGCCTTAGAATCCAACCATGCGATATAACTCAAACAACGCACACAAACAGGTACTAATACACGAGGATACATTTATTAATACATAGAATATGCATATAAACCTAACAGATCTTATCGAGAGGGTTATCAGAATACAAAAGGTATATATTCAGTCAGTTACAAAGAGTTACATATATCAAGAGGTCATATGTTCAGTATATCATTCATTTAGACCGTTTCGTAAATTAACTTGGTTATAACTTCTACATTAGATACTCAAAACAGGTACATAACTCTTAGGAATTAAATTGATATCAAGTGGTTGGGATAACAATTGAATTCTCGAGCTGTAATGCATTGAAGTTGAATACTCATCCAATATTTGGGGATTCAGATCTCCTGTGGGCTCTCTGGCTCCGTGCCAGGCTGTGCTGTGCTGCTTGCGACGGTGCGCTGCTGACACTCACTGACCGGCTAGTTAGTGTTGGCTTTAACTAGCAAAGTTTGCGCACAGGAAAAAAGATGACTGTGGGTCCCAGCAAGTCAGGAAGAGGACCGGTTCGTTCCTGATGAAGAGCTAGTTCTGAATAGTGATTCAGCTGTCCACAGTTCTGACCTGTTCACGAGGCCTGCTGCTGGTGCTAACCTCGGGTGGATCCTCTGGTTACTCTCTGGCAACCTCCGCTCAAGACTCTTAGAACAAAGGAAAGTTCTGGCACTCGGACACACTGGCCGTTCCGTGGTTGTCCAGGCTGAGTCTCAGGATGGTCAGGAGGCGCGCTGCGAGAATGTCATGCCCTTGGGAGCCTTCTGCTCCTGGGCCGTCCTGCCCTGGAATTCTCCTTTGAATTCCCTTTAGAAAAGTCCACAGAATTCCACTGGAGCTCTGTGTTGCCTGTTTTTACCTGGAGGAACTTCAGCTCATTCATTGGCTGAAAGTTCCATGGGCATCAGAGTCCCACATGGGTTACTCGGCCCTACCAGTCCCTGATTGGTTGATCAAGGTGAGATATGAGTCACTTACTCCTGACACTTAAGAATGCAGTCCAGATGTCCAACTGGCACTCCCTAGACAGATAGACGCCAATGGATCACCATTGATCATGATAGCCAGGCTTAGCTAAGTGCATCCCCCTTTGGGTGCTGTCCCTTATCAAAAGAAAACATCTTTAAATCAGCATGCATGAAAAGCTTCTTTGTGGCTGCACCACAGAGATGAGGAGAGAGATGGGGGCTCATTTGCGAAAGCACCGCAAAACTTAATTCTGCCTTATTAACAAGCATTGCCGCTACACAATTTTAAAAAAGTCAAAAACCGCACTCAAAATGCAATTTAGAGCTTTCTGGCAAGAGGAGACACCCAAATTAATAATGTAACATGCCACTGTTTGTGCATGAACAAAGTTATACTGCTATTCCTTAGATACACGATTAAAAAAAAATTTTTTTGAATCCCCAGCGGAACCGGGCATCCATAAGAATCAAGTAATAGGTTTATTCCATGCTGAAAAAAAGAAGAAAGAAAACACATTCCATAAGAATTAACGCTTTTATATATCGCCTTCAAAGGTGGCTTCTCAAAACGCTTTACAGGATAAAAACAACAATAACAACAACAACAACAATATTGTATTTCATTGCACTTTGACAGATCATCCTTAAATCTATTGTTGACTCTTCTTTCTTTACTACTTGTTTGGAGTGACTGAGCTCCGCTCTGTACCACACAATGATCCCCCCAGAGTCTCTGCCCCGGGTGATTTGGTTTTTTTTGACAGAGGGCAAAAAACTCTCTCTCGCTTGCCCTCTGCCCCCTGTGTATTGTCTGTTTTTTTGTGCTGTCCTTTGACAAAACAAGGCTCTCCAGATAATGTGAATTGAAACCTGTTTTTCTAGCTTTTAAAGTCGTGCGATGTGTAAGCTGGAACACATCATTATACTGTATCTTACATATGAAAAATACAGAATATAACTCCAAAACAAACGCAAACATGTTTTTAATAAAATGCTTTTATTCACTCATAATCTGACAATTTCAGGAAGACTAAGGAAGGACTAAGGGAATTGTCATCTGTTGTTGAAGCTCTGTGTACTCGGTGAATTTGAGTCCACTTGTTATCCCAGGTTGTTTGAATCGCCACAATTCAAATAGAGAAAAAAGAGCTGACTGACAAGATTTAAGATGTGGCTGTCAATGTTGGATTAAAAAAAACACATTGCCCGACGTTAGTTGCATTGCTTGAAAAATAATTTTATTTCAAGAGACTGGGTAAGTAATTCAAGTGTTGTTTTAACTTCCTGAAAAACAAGTAATAATTTAACTATACTGTATGTGCAAACATTTTATGATATGTCGCTGTTGTGAATGTCTGTGGAGTGTATATTATTTGCCTGTCTGTCCTGGCTGTGCTCTCTCACCCTCTCTCTCTCAATTCAATTCAATTCAAGGTGCTTTATTAGCATGGCAGATGGGTACAATCAGTGTTAGGTATTTACTTTGCTTTGAGATGCCACTTTTAAAGGTGATATATAAAATCAAGGCTTTAACTTGCTTTAACTCCGCAAGTCTGAGTTCTTGTGTCTGTCCTATCCGAACCCGAAAGTATTACAATATGTATCTTTATAGCAGGTGGTGTACAGCTTTTTAGTATAGATTACACTTTTCTAAAATGTATTTAAAAAATAAAAACGATTACAATCTAATCTTTCCACGTTTGATCCCAAAATAAATCTAAACGGGGAGAAAGCTATGCTGAAAGTTTATTAAGATACTTAGAAGACAAAGATATCAATTTATGTTGCATTTGTCTGATTGTGAATAAAAAAACATATTTAAACCCGCGTTTGCAATTTAAATCAAAACGCGATTTAAATCAATATAAATGTTTATATTGTAACGCATAGGTGACTATTCATTGTTATTAAAATGACTTAAATTAGATCATGTTGTAATATTTAGAAATATAAATTTGTTTGGTGAGAGTGAGGTTTTATTTAATCTCTGACCCAGGGAAAAGTTGTTTTTTTTTTCAAAGAAAAGGTTGTTAAAAAAGTCATGGCTTTAGCTGGATTCAAATACTCACCATGTAACACAGGAGTCAGGAACCTAACCCACAGCACCACCAGAAGGTCACATGCAGAGTGCTGAAAAAGAACTACAGAAACATTATCAACAGAGAATGTACAGTCTGTACTATTCTTGTGTTGCGGTACATGAATATAATTATATCGTTATTAATTTCTTTAGATACGCGATTCCATATTATATTCCCTTTTAATAAAATTTTAAGTATGTTTGTTGACTCCAGTTCACCTTAGCTAAAGACTTTGATGCTTAAAATGTTTAGGGAGAAATGGAATACTGGTTTGTATTTTTTATTTAAAGTACTGAGACCAGCCAAACATATATTGTATGTTTATGTTCCAAAATTAATATCGTTTATGGCCTTCACACGTGTTACAGTATGCTCCTATTCTTTTTATGCTCAGCTACTAAGATTTCCCTTCAGTGGTAAAATTCCATATAAATATTCAATACTAAAACGGGCACAGTAAAGACATTTAAATCTTTCTATGACCGACCAACAGACCATGAGTGCCCCTGTCGGTCAACCAATCACGTACCGTGGTATTTTGCGTCAACGCGATGCGCGAGGCCGTAGCCAATTACCTCCGGTACGTGTCTGTGCCGCTCACTTTGATTGGCTGCATCTGTATAATATATAAAACATTGTATTGCAAAACTGATCTACTTCCACACATCACCCTGAGAAGATTTTTCAGAAGAAACTAGATATTATATGCTGCAATATCTAGGTTTGTATTAAATCAAAACTTCAATCCACCTGTAGCAAATACTAAAAGTGTCACTTGATAATGGCTTTCTGTTTGCTTGGTTATTGTATCTGCCCAATTCAGATCCCCACAAGTATTTTTGGAAATTGTGATTGGTGGATCAGTTGAAGTTCTGATTTAACCTGGGCCTTAGCTAGTATGACAATAGCAGTCTAAGCAGGAACAGCAACAGGTAATCACACAAAACAAATTCTGCAGTGTACAGCAAGAAGAAGAAAAAGTACTAGAAGAAATAACGTCACTTCAGTGCTTTCACTAAATCTATTTATCAAAAAATAAGCTTGTTTCAATAGGACAAGCAATCCATCTCTTAATAAAGTGCAACCATCCCAGAGTACTGTATGATGAATAAAATACATATAAAATCACTTGTCAGTTTTAACAGTAATTTGTTTATCAAACACTTTTTAAGGTGATTTACATAAAATAGAGTTATCACAATAAAGGATAGCAAATTCAAAACCAATTGTAAATAAGTCACATAATGTAACAAGTTATATGGACATAATAAAGCTTATATTGCACTATGAACCATAAACATTAGATTTATTACATATTGAAAGTAGATAAAAAGTAGTACAATAAAGAACCAGCAAGATGATTAAACCTCACAAAAAACTAAATGTATAGTCATTATAATGACTTTACAATTCACAGAAAGGGAAATATTTTGTTTCTGAAGTAGATATCGGACTGTGCAGCGTTGATTACTAAATGTAGGGATTAGAATAAAAGAGTGCAGGAATCAGCTTGGCTGTTTCATTTGACCACTCAGAATGCACTCTGTCCTTAAACCATTCAGTAAGAGCTAACATATACCTTGTAGTTTAATGGCAAAGCTTTCTGCTGACCAAACACACCTCTAGTTATCAGACTGTACTGCAGACTAGCATCAACTGTTTGTGTTGCAGAAGCAAAATACTGCACCAAAATCCAATGCATTTTACTTTATGATGAAAGCAAAATACATATATTTCAAGAAGCCACAGGAAGGTAAAAGGCACAAATGTATAAAAGCAAAAGTTAATACTGATACAATATAGTAATTGTAAGTGTAATTGTAATTGTAAATGAGGTTCAACCTAAAGTAATATGCAACATTAATGGCTTCGCATTTATTAACCTCTGGCTGAATTTCAGTCTAAATATTGCCTTGTTGATGTCTGGATTTTCCCCATTCTCTGCTCTAAAGTCTCTAATGGAACCCAAAAAGACAAAATGCTATTCCTTCGTGCAGATAAGTCATATAACATAAAATGTTCATGGTAATAATAGATCTTTTATGTACTTAATCCCCTGTTTCTGGTATATTTCATCATTGCTCTTATCTACTATTGTTTCTACTGATATTGCACTTTCGTAAGAACATTTTTTTTCAACTGAAGTGCAGTGCAGTGGATTGTGAAATTAAATTTCTCGAGTGGCAAACATAAAAACCCCCACTAGGGACTGGCAACATGTTATTCATTTTCCCCAGGGCTGCAGGTTTTAATTGAGATTGACATGACAGAAAAGTCAGTGTTTCAAGAATGCCACAGATTGTCCCACAAATGATCTCCCACATTTCTGCACCTCTAACTTCTACCAAGGTTATTTAGGTTATTTATTTATGTTCTTTGTTTGAAAATAAATACATCTATGGTTTATGTAATTTGAGGTTAGAGTTGCAGACATAGTTGCATGCCTGAACACAGAGTGATGATTTCTTTAAAAAAAGCTTATGGTAATGCTTTTAGTGTTGTATGAATGAACTCTTTTTGTTCTCTGGTCTTTTTCAAAGATTGTTTTATTTACAATATATTCCTGCAAATGAAACAGCTCATATTGCAGCAGTATCGAAATATGTTTGTGCAACACCTTACTTTCTACAGACTTTCATTCCATCCAAGATTTTAGCCCACTAATTGATCTAATTATCATAACTGGGGAAATGTAATATATCTCAGAGCTTAAAATCTAAACAGACATATAAGACCTTCTGGGGTACAGTCCTGGCTATATATACTGGAATATAAATCCAGAAATACACCTACTGTCCCTGTGGTCTACACACAAAATCTATCAACACCTGTACATCCTCCAGAAATAATAAAACCTGTAAATTATTTACAGGTGTGCAAACACTAACACATTTTTGAAAACTGGTTTTGCTTGTATGAGTGGATTGGCATTTTAATTACACTCTGCACTAAAGAGACTGTGGGAACAAAAATTACGTGCCAAAATTTTAGCATTGTCAAATTATTTGCAAACTGTTCACACACATCTCTGTATGTATAGTAAATTATGATAATCAAGGTGACAGTAGTTAATTTGTGAATTCCACCAACGTAAAATATAAAACTATATTGCATTTATTTGCAGATTTAAATATGTTTACACACTGAGCCATGAGAAAACTATTTGCAGAGTCTTCTAAATTTGCCACTGGACATTGATCTACAAAAATCTTCAGCTAAATTAAAAAATATGATTTAAAAGTGAATTTGTAGATGTTATTCTAAACAGTTTGCAAAGAATGATGTTTTACTGATCCAATTTAACCCATCACAGTAACTATTCACTATAGTTACTGCTAGTCAAAAACTTTATGTGTCAAATAGATTGTGGGAGTTGTATGAATGCTGTGTTCAATGTTGTTTTTAAGATGAAGCAATGATGTGAAAATCTACTGATTGTGAAGGGTCTTTTCAACAAATGGTTATGAATCTTCTCAAATATGATAATGGAAACATAGGTGCTCATTGGACAGTTGGATTAGAAGTAGTCTTCATCTTATCACAAAGCTGTTATTGAAGTTGTTCATGCCAGTCTGTATAATTAATGTTCAACTGCTTTCCTGGGTCAACAGGAACACTTCTAAAAGTACTGTATACTGTACATCTAGAAAGCACATTTTGGACATTATGAAAGCTGGACCCCTTTCCACAGATGGAAAAATACAAATACTTTATACTAGCAATAAATGCATTGAGGTGTTGAGGTTATAAAGAATAGATGAAGAAACTTTATATTCACCTTGGTAATAAATGTGGGTATTTATCTGCCAGAAGCTTGCACTTGACAGAGACACAGGTCTCACACTGGCCATGCAGAAGGAGAAGCATCATTTAGATGTGGCAGCTCTCACTGGTTGTGAAAGACTCAGGACTGCCCTGTCCTTCCAGAGCTTGCAGAATCTAAGCTGGATAATATAATAAACCAGCTAAATAACTTAGAAAGGTAAAGTATGGATCATAAAGCTCACCTGTACTAAACAAATGCCACTAATAAATGAGCTATTTTACTTTTTTTTTAAATAAAAATATACACTCGCAATAGCCTTCTAGCATCAGTAACAGCAGTTAAATCTCTGACATTTTCTTAGCCACATTTAAGTAATTGCAATCAGATTGCAATCAGTGAAATTACTGTATATATTAAACATGAAAAAACAGGTGTTTCAGCCTGGTTATGATCCATTCCACATTTTTGGGCATGAACATACAGTACTTATACACATACCTCGATAACATACAGTAAACACACATTTCACATTATTTTCTGAAATTAGGGCAGTGGCTGTCATTAATGTGTAATAAATGTCAAAGATGGGGATTCTTTAAACCAAGTGATAAGACAAGCTGTAGGGGCAATTATACAAAGCAAAAACTGCATTTCTGCAGTTAACATTCAAATAAAGCAGCTGTGATAATATGCTTATTGCTAAGGGAAACTTGAACTGGTACATTGTGGAATGTGAAAATGAGCCTGAGGCATCATGCCAGAAATGTATAAATGGATTACAAAGCTAGCATAATGTAAACACACATGAAAGGTAGAAAAGTGAAACATATTCCCAGTAGTTTAGCATGACGCAGCTTCACTGGACACTTAGTCATTAATACTTGTATAACAAAAGGAATACATTATATTGTTTATTTTAATGGCATTGAATATGACTTACTTATTTACTGTTTGAGGATCCTAACGAAAGCTTAAAAAAAATGATCAATTCTCATATGCCCAAATGCCATCCTTTTCTGACAAAGGAATTTCTTATTCTATATGAGATGCAACATATGTTTCTAATCTTCATCACAAATCTTCTCAAACACTGAAAATCACCCCCCTTAAAGGCAATTTGTTTAAAGGTTCTTTTATTATTTGTTCAGATTTTCATTTCTTTCTCTATTCATTTTCAATACGTAAAAAAAAATACCATTAGTATTTCAGTGGCATTTGCTGTTGCAGTATATGCAATGGTATCTCCATCTATAAAAAAGATTATTTTCCCAGGATAATCTGGCACAGCATAGAAAATGTTTTATCACTTGATAGCAGGCAGCCCATTCTGAAATGGAAAGGGGGGTGGAATGTTAACAGAGGTCAGCAGGAGAATGAAGTGTAACTGGTAAAAAATAATTGCTTATTTCTTTTGAAGGATTTACAAACAAATATAATACAGTATCTCCTAAAACTGTTAACAGGGATGACTACATCTCCCCATCTGACTGCTCCATGCTGGAATCCCCTGCTCCTGCCTTCTTATGCATGGGGTGGGACATTACTGGTGACTCAATCAGTGCCTTCTTTGTGGTAAGGGTGCCAAGTTGTTCTCAGAACTTGTAGACCATATACTGTAACACCACCACACACCACCAAGTCTTCTACAATAATTCAACAGGAGTCATCAGCATGCTTACAGAGTGTAGCACATCCCTCTATAGTGTCAAACTGGAAGACAGCCTCTTGTATCACTGAGGAAAAACTTTGCCCTCAGCTGTGTAAAGAAGTAATGGCCAATGTGTGCTATACTGGAGTTTTTGTAGACACCAACACTGGCAATTTGGTTGTAGTTGAAGGTATTGTCTCAGCGAATGGACAAACCAAACACCAACTCAGCATGAGTGTGGATTGCCATCCTGCACATACAGTAAACTCCCTGGAGACTTCAGACTTCAGTGAAACTATGAAAAATCATACCTTATTCATGAATGCAATATGTGGATCATTAAAATTTTTAAGCACTTCTCAGCTTCAGCAAAGAAAATAAGAACTTTAGAGAGACTTTTGAATGTGTTGAACTTTAACAGAGAGTGCACAGTGTTCCCTGTCAGTGAAGTATTGGTTTTGCATATGATAAAACAAGGCCTGATCCTGAGGGAAATATGAAACACTCTTTAAAAATCATTTTGCTTGTACTCCTTGCTTGAATGCCTGCACGACATGATCTGGTAATCCATTCAAAGAAATAGGTGTGTGAATTTGGTAAAGGCTAAACTGCAATATTTGATCCTATAAATTAGTACAGATCAAATCTAGAGCACTAATAGTTTAGTTTACTTGAACTCCTGAAATCTGCAAAAGCCGATCAGAAGTACACAATTGAATTTGAAATGAATTTTCTATAACAAATTAAAAAATATTGAAATCAACATGAAAGTTTGAAGTTCAATGTATAAAGATTGGTAAGCTAACATTAACTATAAAATATAATGTACACATGTAGAATAAACATATCCCTTTCCATACACATTTTTTTAGGTGGTTTGTATTATGCACAATATATATCTACAAACACTGACATAATTATGTATGACATACAATTAATCAAACTTTTTCAGGATTTGTGATGGAGTTTATAATGAAGGGGTGACGAAGTCCAAATTCAATCTGACACAGCTGTCGGTAATTCAAAATCACTTCGGACATCATTTCTTCACCCAAAACCATTTTAAATACTGTACTGTATGTGATCCCCTTCTTTCCTTTGCATCTTTTTGTGTCCCACCTCTACCCCATCTCCACCTCTGTAGCTGACAATTGAGCACTACTCCCTTTGCTTGGGGGTCTTAACCTCCTTGTCCTATGGCCATGAGGTTAACCCATCCACAAAACATCCACTTGACTATACAATACTTCTGAATAATTTTTTTTTACTTGCAAAAGCTAATTGTCTGCACTATAGAAAGATGCCTTAAAAATCTTGCAAAACAATCAGAAAACGCAGGCATTTAATTATACGATGCCTAGTTGTAAATTAATTTCAGAGAGCCATAGCCAAAAGCATTAGCACAGACAGAATAAACAAGTAATTAATAGAACATTATCACTTTTAAAGAATAAACTTCTTGCTGTTCAATCAAGAATTACCCACAAATAAACAGCATGCGAGTTTACACAAAAATAATATATTCAAAGTTCAGGGTTTTGTTATTGTAAGTTGTGTATTTGTAAAATTAAATGCCAAGAAAGAGCAAGCCTTAGTTTACTGCAGATATCATATTAAAACAATTTGTTCCATTGCACTACAGCAAGTAACAGGTTTGTCTATTTAAACTTGAATACTTAAAGGTCTAAAGAAAAGCAACAAGATTCATTCCAGGACTTAAGGGGAGGAAAGGATAAAGGAGCCTTATTGTTTTAATATCATTAAAAGATGTCTCAGAGGAGATATTGAGGATTGAGATATTTATCAGTTTAGAGAGAATCAATACAGGTGTTCACCATACTTATTTCAGGTCAAGCCTACTGAACAGAACAAGGGGACAAACCTATAAATATGTTTGATAAAAGAAATTATCAGTGAATGGAATGGATTGCTAGCAAGTTTTGTGAAGTAGAAGGCAACTTTCAAGTCTTGAGAAGGCTTTTCTAGAGTTGCCAAGTCTTATGTCTCTCAGGTATCTCTTACCTGACTAAACCTGACTGATGGTTTATATTTTTATGTTATTTTATTTGTTCTGATATAATACTACAGGACTGTATTGCATTTGAATTGCATGATTGTATTTTTACATATTGATATTGTATTTTTCTCTACCACTGTTTAGTATTCTGGATTATGACATCTGCTAAAAATAAAGTCTAAATACTAGAAAAGATAGCAATCCCTTCCTGTTGAATTACAGGTTTAGTCCTCAAAAGTTATTTTCTGGTTTACATAGAATTTGATTTACAAAAATAAAGCGCTAATAAAATATGCCATTAGGAACAGTTCTGAGGAATAAACAACTCAGCATCTTTCTGACATTGGCTGAGCAAGCCTAACTTCAGTTCAGAAATGCTGAGCTATTTCCCATGAGTAAAACTTGAAATAACTTTTTCCTGTCTTTATTCTTTGTGTATGTGAATTTGTGTCTGAGGCATCTATTCTTTTAATAAGGTAGGGCATAATTTTCTCATTGGAGAGTCATTTATCTATCAAATAAAGCTCAATGGGGAGATTCAAACAGTTACTTTGTTTGTCCATTGAGTTTTTTGGATTTTTTTACAGAAATGTTCACAAAAACAAACCTGAAAATGTTACCACTTCATGCTGACACCAATGTGTTTTGTGAACAAGATACTGTATGTGTGACAGATAATGGGAATAGATGCTTGTTATCTTCATGGATACAGAAGGTTAGATCCACGAGCAATTCTTCCTACAATAAGACCTCCTCAGTTTTGTAGGTACCAATACTTAAGGAAGACCCCTTCAGTCTGATTTTATGGTAATTTGAAGTTCGAAAGGAATATACTGTGTTCTCACAATCAACACCCAAAGAGAATTATGCAAATGCCACTTAAAGGGTGATTCGCAGAACACTTGACGTTCCTCTGCCACCACTTGAAAAGGACATAAAGAAGCACTTGAACTTGAGAGAAGGCTGTTTTCATTATTGGGTGACACAACATATATTCATTACAAACCATGTGTCTTTGAGGCAAAGGTCAAATGTGTGACCAGTGACTCCACTGCAAAAAAAAATGTTATAATTATTTTTGCTGGGGAGGAATGGAGGTGGTCTGAAAAACAGCAGATGCTCCTTGAAGTGCATCATAAAAATCTTTACAATAAAAAAGAGATGGTTAGTTTCCCATTGAGTAATGACACACTTACAAAAACAAGGAGAAAGGCTCAAAATGAAGAATAAATGGAAACCGCAGCAAAGCCTTGTCTAATGACTCTGATTATTACCTGAGTGACAGTGCAATTAGACCAAGGCAGGTAGCTGCATTCTCATGTCAATCAATTAATCTGGCAGCTCAAGCAGGCTGTACATTGGCAAAACCACTGTGGTTATTAGGACAGCTTAGCCCCCAGAAAGCCATGGTTTATGTACTGTATGTACCATGGTCAACTTTTCCCAGAAATCCTTGTGGTCCCACAAAGTCCAGTGCAGCTCAGGAGGGAATATCAGCTACTGAGACAGAATTTCTAGCGAAGGAACGAGACTGATTTTGCACATTTCTGATTTCTGCGTGCAACACTCCCGGGTGATAAGGGAGATAATAGCCACTATCTTGCCTGACCCTGCCAGTGTTATATTTGACAAACTGGTTTTAGGTGTACCATATGTTTTGACTATAGAATACCATAGTACAACATTTCAAGAATATGATCTTTATAGTTTAGGACCAGACTGTATCAGATGTACTAATTGTGCTAGGCATGGTGCTTAAAATAGAGTTAATATAAGATAATGTTGGAAATAACCTCCAAGTTTCTATAGAAAATTCAATATCTCTTTTTTTATAGTATTCTACAATCTTCAAATTACCAACATAGGATTAGTGATACAGTTTATAGACTTGAATGTCTGCCTTCTGTGGAAGATTTCACATATGTCAAAGTCTAGACTCTAGTCAAACTTGGTGGCAGTAACACCAAAGCACAGAAAACAGAGTAGCAGAGGTTTTAAGAGACAATGTACCCAGACAAGTGGGGCTCGACAACTGTTGCCATCTCCCTGGAGCAAAAGTGACTAACATAACCCAAAACATAAACAGAGCTTGGAAAGACGCTGAAGAGTGGAATCAAATCAATGGTTTTCTTAGCAATCCATGCAAAAACTTCAAATGTAAATCTACAAAAACACATGACAAAAGATGTGTTCTACTGAGGCTTGGTCTCTGGAAACCTTTCTATGGAAATGGCTAGCTGTACAAACAGATTACATCTGAAGAAAATAGGCAAGGGGTTTAAAGAAAATGGGCAAGGGAGATAAATAGGAAAAACAAAGCATCAAAGGACCAATTAAATGAAAACTTATATCTAAATTATAGGAAAATTAGAAACAAAATGCGATTAAGAAAGGCTTTTGCATTTGCATGCGATTCCCACATCATTTGAATTACAAGAAAATGCTGATCATTTATGGTAATGGATACACAGCATTTTAGAGATGCAGGAAAAGAGAGGGACATACTGTACCAATACATCTTAAAATGCTTAAACTAGAGCATTCAAAGGCCTTAGAAACAATGAGTCACACTTAAACATTCAAAAGGCATAATATTAAGGGTGTGCTAAAGACCACCAAATACAGACATGAATTTTAATGGAATCAGCGATGTGTAAAGGAAGAAGTGGTGATAATGGAAGATATTCATTTTTCTCATTTTAGATTGGGAAGGACAACGGCCAGCACTGAAATTGTAGACATGCTTTCTCACACACATCACCTACTAAAGAGAATGGTTATATAGTTATAATCTTTTCAAGACATCAAGACAGAGAAAGGAAAGAAGTGGTGAGAGAAATGTTATAATGAACTGTGATCATAATATGTTTTGAAGTATATTTTTAAGAACTAAAAAGTAATAATACTGCAGCAGGCTCAAATATATATTTTTTTTATATGGCTTACCAAAGACAATATTTAAAGAGGACTTTGCATAAGAGAGGCATAAATTCTACAGTTACTAGAAGAGCTTAAGATAAATCTCTAGGGGTTTTAGGTATTCTGCCATTTTTTAAGGATTCACAATATTATTCATATGCGAAAACTCTTCCATGGCTGCCTCATGACAGTGGTACCATTGACTGGAAAATTGCAAATGTAGCTTCCATCAATAAAAGAGTGACAAACCCAGGTCAAGTAATTTTAGACCAATATGTTCGAATTCTGTTACATGTTACATTTTTGAAGTTCTTTGAAAAAGCAAAAGCAGTAAAACATACAGTATAACCAGAGCATAAGCAAAGACAATACCAGTCTTACCAGTTAATGGCTGGGGTTAAGGTAAAATGGCAATGTTTAACTACGTTTTTTTAAAACCAGACCATTGTTTTATGTACTAAGAATTGCTGTGAAGAATACAAAAATGGGCTTCACCTATAATCTGTATCATCTATAATCCTTTGAGTACTGAATAAAGTAACCTTTTCTAAAATTTTTGTTTAGAGATGGATTAATATACAGTTCCTAAACCACAAGATATGTTCTCAAAACTTGCTCTTAATAGAAAATTCTCACAGTTGCATATAACAGAGCCCTAGCAGCAATGAGCTCTGTCTCAAATAATACAACTTTTAACTATTAGTCCTCACAAAGGTCAGTTTCAATACAAATGATACCTTATGGTTTTGCCTGTGCCTGTAGAATATCAGAAAACTATGGAACAGGTTTTTCAAAAGCTAGTCAGTTGAATCTTATCTTGATGTTATTGTAATTTCAGGTTATATTGAGTTACAGTAGTGTTGCAGAGGTTATACAATTACAGGTTAGGAGTGAAAAAGGCAATATTTGTTTCAGAATAAAGTGAATTGCCCAGCACAAAATATAGATACAAAGGAAGTTCACAAAATTATATTAATTCAACTGATGAATTGCTGGTAACAGGAAAAGGTGGGTACTGGTCAGCAAATGTCAGGAGTTATCCGAGAAGACAAAACAGCAGGTAGTCAGTGTAGTTCTATAATTATAGTAGATAGGTCTGTGAGACCTGTAGCTTTTTCTTTTTGGATGCTAACAAATGCCAAGTAAAATTACTATCCAATAAGTAAAGCTTTAGGATTTAGGATTGTTTTTTGTTGTGTGACAAAATTCATTCCTTACCTCTTTTTATATCACCTTGCTTAGCATTTTCTAGATTTCAAAGATGGGTGTTAACTGATCAATCTGCCAATATGTGATATAGTATAATTCAAACTTTTAGCCAAAGCTAACCATTATCTAATACTGATGTTCATGTTATTGAGTCATCATTAGAGGTCTTTTGCTGAAGGCTTGCCAGTCATTGCTAAGCACAAATCAAAAGACTGTAGAAGGCACTCCTTACTCTCAATAGTGCTAGAATTCACAACATCTAGTTGACCTAAGGTAGTGTAGTGGCGAGGCTTATTAATAAGAAAGAATTAAGTGTTGTGGGCCTTCCCAAATGAGGCCCCATTTCTCTGTTCATCTCTGTGGTGCAGCCACAGAGAAACTATTCATGCAGGCTGATTTAAGGTTCCTTTGATAAGGTTTCCTAGGACAGCTCCCAAAGGGGGATGCACTTAGCTAAGCCTGGATATCATGATCAATGGTCATCCATTGGCGCCTATCTGTCTAGGGAGTGCCAGATGGACATCTGGACTGCATTCCTAAGTGTCAGGAGTAAGTGACTCATATCTCACCTTGATCAACCAATCAGGGACTGGTAGGGCCGAGTAACCCACGTGGGACTCTGATGCCCATGGAACTTTCAGCCAATCAACGAGCTCCAGGTAAAAACAGGCAACACAGAGAGCCTGAGAGATTCAGAAGGGATTCAGTGGAGGATTCTGTGGACTATTCTAAAGGGAATTCAAAGGAGAATTCCAGGGCAGGACGGCCCAGGAGCAGAAGGCTCCCAAGGGCAGGACATTCTCGCAGCGCGCCTCCTGACCATCCTGAGACTCAGCTCGGACAACCACGGAACGGCCAGTGTGTCCGAGTGCCAGAACTTTCCTTTGTTCTAAGAGTCTAGAACGGAGGTTGCCAGAGAGTAACCAGAGGATCCACCCGAGGTTAGCACCAGCAGCAGGCCTCGTGAACAGGTCAGAACTGTGGACAGCTGAATCACTATTCAGAACTAGCTCTTCATCAGGAACGAACCGGTCCTCTTCCTGACTTGCTGGGACCCACAGTCATCTTTTCTCCTGTGCACAAACTTTGCTAGTTAAAGCCAACAGTGAGCATCAGCAGCGCACCATCACAAGCCGCACAGCACAGCCTGGCACCAAGCCAGAGAGCACGGATTGGACAGCAACAGCCTGCAACTGTTTCTTTGTGCCCGCAGGAGATCTGAATCCCAAGAGATTGGATGGGTATTCAACTTCAATGCATTACAGCTCGAGAATTCAATTGTTATCCCAACCAGTTGATATCAATTTAATTCCTAAGAGTTATGTACTTGTTTTGAGTATCTAATGTAGAAGTTATAACCAAGTTCATTTACGAAATGGTCTAAATGAATGATATACTGAACGTATGTCCTCTTGATATGTGTAACACGTTGTAACTGACTGAATATATACCTTTTGTATTCTGATAACCCTCTCGATAAGATCTGTTAGGTTTATATGCATATTTTATGTATTAATAAATGTATCCTCGTGTATTAGTACCTGTGTGTGTGGTTGTTTGAGTTATGTCGCATGGTTGGATTCTAAAGCCATCAAAATAATCAATTTTGTGATTTACTGTTACAATCAATAATTGTCCCAGTAAATGCCCAAACCCTACAGAACTGGTGCCTTCAGAGAGCCACTACATTACATTTTGGCTATTGCAACGTTACAGTAGTAACTGATGTCATTTTAAGACCTTACTTTAATAGGAAACTGGAGCTTTCTATTGAAGACAGATGTTTTCTTTGCGAGTTATCACTGCAGAGGAAATGCAGCTATGGTTCTTAAATAACTTCCATGATGAGCACACAAGGATGGTAAAAATAAAGCTGTTACCACACAACTATTTTTGATGGTCAACTTTGATTTCAGATGTTGAAACCATGGTTACTTGATATAATGTCTGTCAGCTGGACATTTAAATTAGCAAGGGATCATTGGAGAATATACCAGATAGGTTAAAGGGTAACAATATTGAGTTTATGTTTTTTTTGCAGCTCAAGTGCAGGGCTGACCTGGGTGACATGGGTAATTGACACCTCTCCATGCTAGCAAATGGCGGATTACAGAGTTTTTCCTCTAAATTTCTAAAATCGTGTACTTTTTTTCAGTCTAAATCACTCATAAAAAAACCAGCTATCAGGACAAACTAAATACAACTTGGCTACAGAATAGAATCTTCCATTGATAATACAAGATCACTAACAGCAGGTGTTAAATCAATCAATGATGTAGCTTTAGAAAATATTAAATGACTGACAGAGCTTCAACAAGTCAGAAAAGAAGAACAGTGTACTGTCCCTGAATAAAGAGTTGGTAGATACAGTACCTATCCAAGACTCATTTCTTCTATCGTTTCCAAGGGTGCTCTCACCACATTTTGACTAAGAGGTGTCACGAATTTCACTCGCGCATGTAAGTGCTCCCACATTCTCACGAGCTCTTCTCTCCCCAAACGTTCATGCACCAATCTTCTAAGCACGATTTAAACCCTCACTAGTCTTCCTTTCCTTGCTCACGATTGAGGTCTCCTCCCTGAGCTCCGTACTTCTACGTTCCCAACCCACAAATACTAGTATTAGACTCCTGGCAATTTGACTCTACGCTGCCCTACGACTACGCCTTCTGCTCCCGACTTGGCACCGACACTCCCTAGACGCCTTCCCAGATTTTGGACCCTGCTACTGCTCTTTGACTACACCTTCGCCTCCCGATTTGGTACCGACACACCCTAGATGCCTTCTCAGATTTTGGACCCTGCTTTTCTACTCGATCACGTCTTCGCATCCCATCTCTACACCATACCATCCTTTCTGTAGAGCCTCGCATAGGACCCCAATCCTCTGAAGTCTGGTCCTCCGTGACATTTATGCAATCACAATCAGCCTATTTTTTGTCTTTGCTTTTTCTTAACAGTTTTTGATGACATTTAATTTTGTTGACTTTGTTTTCACCCATAAAATTATTCATTTTGAAAATCCAATGTTGTTAAAAAATATTAATTAAAAAAATTGAATGTACATTAGTTGTAATTCACCTAATAGGATATCATTGCAAAGAGGTGAATATTTTAGTAAGGCAATGTACTATAGATGTGTCAGTAGTAAAGGGATTTGGAAACTGAAAGTGTTTAGTAAAAGAGTGAACAGAGTAAAAGAACAGAAACAGAATCACATTCAATGAATACTTAAGTTATCGAATAAGAATCTCGTTAGAAATGTCTTTCTCTCAGAGATGGTGGGATTGTTAACTGATTTGCTATTGTGTTTTACTATTAATTTGAGGACCTTATTAACAACCACCAGTCAAAACTACTGATCATTTAGCCTATTATAATTTTTTGAGCAGTAATCTTTCATTTTAATGGGGAGATACATTAAAGCTATTGCTGTTTTGCATTCATAATTATTTCTTTAAAAGTCAATGTAATACATTGTTGGCATCTTAATTCAGGAAAGTATTTTCATAACTTTAACATTGCTGCTCCTAAAGTTGCACAAATGTACTGTAAGCTGAATGGTATTTGACCTATCTTGAATAAAAGTATCAGCTAAATGATTATATAATATATATTAATGAGTAATTTGTTAGAGGAAAAGCCATCCTTGGAGACAAGCAAATCTGTGAAAGAGTCCCTGCCCACTCTACTATTTGCAATAATCATTCACACACTTTATAGAAAGATCTAAAAAGAGCATTCAGCTTCAGCTTACAAAAATGAGTACAATTAATTGTAGCACAAGTAATAAGGATATTAACTTGAGAAGAATATTACATTGGAGACTTAAATAATAAAATGGCTTTCAGTACTGCAACAACAAAAGAACAATATAGTAAAAATGTGAATGCTTTAGTAGATGAAAATGATAGTGCGGCAGGTTATATTCATGCATTTTGCTGCAAGGGTTACATTAAAAGGTAATAAAAGAAGGGTGATAAATAGAAACACATTAAGACATCTATATCACATTAAGAAGCACTGTAATGGATGTAACCCTTATTAACACTTAAGGTGAGCTACAGTATTTAGTATTGGACATCAGTCTCTGGGTGGTGTTTCAAGTTGTATATTTGTGGTTGTGAGACACAGAGTGTTGCAGAGGTGGGCATGTGATGAACTAACAAAAGTGTATAGTCTGTAATTTCTGACAACCTGAGGTCTGCCTGCCAGAAAGTCCCGAATCTATTTGCAGAGGGTGGTGTTGAGACCCAGTGCACTGAGTTTCTTGACTAGTTTCTCTGGAATGATAGTGTTAAAAGCTGAGCTGAAGTCGATGAATAGTAGTCATGCGTATGTGTTCTTTTTATCAAGATGGGATAGGGCAGTGTGTATGGCAATGGAGATTGCGTCATCTGTGGATCAACAAGTGAGATCAGTGGTCCCTTAGTGCCCTCAACTTTCTCTTCCAAATTGTTCCAATTTCAACTCTAGTAGTCCCCAAGTAGTACCCAAGTAGTACCCAAGACTAAGAATATCTTGTCCAGATTCCTGCTTCCCTTCAGCAGCTCCTCTGGTAGGACCCAGCTCTGCTCCTTCTATCCTACCTCTTCTTCCACTCTCCTCTAAAGACTGTTGCCTCATCTTCACCTCCCGCCCCTCATATCCCTCTCTGTCTGCCAAACAAAAAGGGCAGATATTACATTGAGATTTTCTGAACCATAAATTGCATCTCCATAACCATTACACTAAATTCTACAGATAGTAGTTCTCTTACATTATCAGAATATTACCTTGGTTTTCCTGGGAATGTGTTGTCATATGCTCCCCGTTCCCAGAGAATAGGTATTTGTAGTCATTCACTTTATACTTAAGTCTTGATTTCACTGTCTGCTTTGGTGACTCAACATCCTAGGAGTACCACAGACAGTTCAAGGCTCAGTCAGCCACCTTGCAGGCAGCAACACAGTCACCATGTCTACTGGGGAGCCTTCGATACAGAGTGGTCCTGCCATCTGAGTGATGGTTTGGACACCCAAGCTTGCCTCATCTGCGCCTCTCATTCCCAATCCACATTGCAAAGTGCTCTCCCCGATTCCCCTGCCCTCAGGCAGCCCCTTAATATTCCGTTCTGGCATTTATTAAGAAAGAAAATTGCAACTCTGCCTCAGGCAAAGTAAAAAAAAAGTCAGATTATATATTAAATATGACTAGTATGGAAGAGTAGCATGTTTTACAGTAACTAGGAGCACTTAAAATAATAATCATTAGTGCCTAAAAAATAGTATTATATAAGTTTTAGTACAGAAAATAAAGGTAACTATTTATAGACCATTAACAAATCTCTTTCAAATGTCCCTCGAAAAAGGGTATTTCGGTAAGATCCCCTTTTCAGGCCATAAAGGCCCATGGGGGAACAGGGGACAAGGGCTACCATTTTTCTCAACCATCCAACACTGGAAATGGAGGTGATGTGGTCAGCATCACACTCTGGCCGGCCTACCTCAGTACTCATTTGGAAAGCAGGCAGAGTGGACTTGGGAGCTGTCTGGAAGGAATTAGAGCAAGCTACATCACTTGCCCCTACCTGGAATTGAACCCAGGACCCTTGCCGTCTGAGCTACCACAGCTCCCTCAAAAAGGGGACAATACCCATTATACCTAGACTACTAGTGTTTTAATGTTCCTAAAATGTGAGAAAACCGAATCAAGCAGCTATACAGTAGAACATAAATCTTACTTTTGTTACATATTTATAATCTTATATTATAACTACAGCTAAGCTACAAGATCATTTGTAGACTCACAAAATAATGAACATGAGAGACTATCACTGAAAATGATTAGCAATAAATGTTCAAAGCTTGATATTTTAAGAACACAGTATATTTCACAACACAAAGGGTTGGGAGTTGTAAAGCTGATACCCTGGGTCCTTTCAAGAAAGGAACAATTGGATGAATCCTTTAGATCAGTCACCTACTATCAAGCAATCATGTTAGATAGGCTGAATGGCCTCTATTCATTTGCAACATTTCTTATGTTCTAAGTGTCATCTATGCAAGGGAGCAGATAAACTAGAACAGCAGTTTGATGTAAACTGGCACAGATACAAATTCTAGGTGGCTAAAGGTTACACTGCTGTTATTGAGAAGGATAAACAATAGGACACATGGTTTTCTACATATTTTATAGGTTACCAGAAGCCATCTCAAACAATGGTCCTTAATTCGTTTGTTAGTAGTTTTAACAGTTTCTTAAAATATTAAATGTTGTTAAACATTGTCAAAAGCCATTCCTCTGAGCATTTTCATGGTAAATTATTCTGCTCAATTATTCCAACTTTTCAATAAAAATGAGTACTGTGCTTTATTAAGACGTTTAAGATATTTGAGTGAAATATTAGAAGTGTTTTCAAGATCAAAGAACAGCAGGTTAACCCCTAAGCAGGTCTTCCAGCAGTTCATTTTCAAGTCTCCATATCAATTCTTCCAAAAGTAACACTAGTCAGCTTTTAAAACCAAGTCCTCTCTGCTTACTTCTGTAGGTTAAAGCAGTTGCAGACACAGACAAATGATCACGATTCGACCACTACTTTAAATATTTGTGTATTACTTTTATAATACTTTTTTATTACATGATTTGTGTGTAACTTTTAAATGACTACAATGATCTCAGTTAAGAGCCAAATATGATATTTCCTTATTACTGAACATTCAACACAACAGTAGATATTCATTAGATTATCTATTGTGATAATAAATTTACTGTTTTCTAAATTTCAGGTGGGCTGTACAGGTTGGTACATTGTATAGGTACATTGCTGCCTCGTAGTGCTAGAGCCCTGTGGTCAATTCCTGGGGTGTTATGTGTTAAGTATTGTTTTCCCTGTTTTCACATGCATTTTTCTCTGGCTACTCCAGCTTCATCCAACAGGCCAAAGACATGCTGTCTGGTTAATTTACTTCTGGGATACCGAACCTAGTGTGAGTGTGTGCCTGTCTGTGTTTGTGTCTGTGTGTAACCTATGATAGCCTGGTGTCCTGCCCAGCGTTTATCCCTCCTTGCACCTTGCTTGCTGAGACTGACTTCAACTCCCCCACGAGGTTGTATTGGATCAAATGGTTAGAAAATGGATGGATGGATACATTTCAGGAGCATAATGTTCATGAAGCTGGCAAAAACAAAATCATCCTAAAGCATTATGTGTTCACTTATTATAACAAGTTTCACTTACTATGAAACTATATAGGATTTTCATAATTTGATAGTAAATAATTTAACAACATGACTTTATGCCTTCCCTTTTATAAGGAGGAATTAAATTTTTATGTTCCAATTTCATCTCTTACAATGTAGACATTGACCAATAATGAAAAACATATGGTGTCTCAGACAGCTTGTAACATGCTTTGCTTTTACTGGACGTGAACTATAGGAATATACAGTATATCTTAATGTGTCATAAGAAAAGTCCTGTACAGCGTCCTCCAAAAGTATTAGGATGGTGACGTTTCAGGGATTTTCATTAGGTGCAGTAATAATATTTTTATGGAAAAAAGTCACAACTCTACAACTAAACAAGTATTAAAAATAAAATAAAGTAAATTCAGTTCTACCCAGTAGTCAATCAAACCAATAGTTAAATTTTTGCATTGCAGTATTGCAAAGGAACAAAAGCACTGTGAAAATTGACAGAGGTCTTTTTTTGCTCAGGTGTTTGTTGTCGGGTAATTGGGCTCCTAAAAAGACCTGTGAACTATCAACCTGCCTCATTTTATTTTCAGCATTTGGAGTCCGTAGTCTAAAGTAAAAAAGAAAATCAAAGAACTTTCTCTTTAAAAAGCAGGCAACTGTAAAGCTAAAGAAAATTCAATCAAAACCAGACCACAGAAATCAGGCATACAAAATCAACAATTTGGAATATACTGAGGAAAACAAAAAACTAGGAATATATAAACCAATTAGTTGAGACATGAGTGGCCAAGAAAAGCATCTGCATTTGATGACAAAAACATAGCTGTCAATGAAACCTCTGCAACAACAAGAGTGGATTAACTAACACATGCTAGAGTACAGGGGTGAGAGTATAAATTTCAGTTTGCCGAAGACTCAGACTCTTCTGTTTATGGTAGAATTGGAAACACTACATCACAAGATATAAACCTTTCATTAGCAAAAAGAACAGAAAAACCAGAATATAATTTGCTTGGAAGTAAACTAATTAGCCAGAACAGTTTTGACATTTTTGTGGTTTTATGGTCAGATGAGAACAAGGTAAACCTTTACCCAAGGTGATGGAAAGGTCAAGGAATATCACCTCATCTGTGAAGCATGGAAGTTTAGGCCTGGGCATGCTGAACTCTGCAAATGGGCTAATTTGTCTGTACTAATTATTTAACTAATAATGGCAGCAGCAGAATGAATTCTGAGATTTACAGAAGCATCTTGTGCCTTATGTTGTAATGATCAGACATGATAACTACTACCCAGATTTCAGTTACAGTAGAATAAAGGATATGCAAGAATTACAGGAGAAAGCCTGTAAAATTACAACTGTATTGTAAGTATTGTGATTGGAAGAGATAAAGACAAGGAAAGGATACAAAGATAACAAGAACTACAATTTCAAAGAAAGCAATTGTCATCTTAAAAGATTGTATATAGATTTGTTTCAGTAAACACTGGTTATTTTTATACACATGTAAGTGCACCTTATTCTTTTTCCAGCTTTGTAAAAATTTGTAGAAATTTTTCATTTTTTCCAGTATGTTTTCTCTTGATTTCAAAAGAAGTTCAAAACAAGCAAATTGTCTTTTTTTTTTTCAACCAGATAGCAAATGCCAACAATATATATAAAACAGCACTTCTATTCCAGGTGTTTATTCCTTGAGAATCCTGAGCAATTTGCTGTTTCTGTATTGGGTTAGTTGATAAAAGTTTAAATAAAAACAAATACTAGACAGCGTGGATGAACCACAAAGTACAGTAAGAGAATGATCATTTAACATTAAAAATCTTTAAAAAACGTATACAAAAAAGTATCTTCACAATTTCAACCACCCCACAAGGCCTCTGGCAACCAGACAACCCACCCTTTTAAAGGGACTGACTGATTTATTATTAAAGAATGATCCAACACAAACAGCCAGTGCAACCAAGGAACTCATCAAGAAAAAAAGTGGAAAATCTCAGACTGGTCAAAGTCAATCTCCAGATTTAAATCCAATGGTGCTTGCATTTTACATTATATTTCAAGTTTGATTGCTGTGTATTACCTTTGTATTACAGTCACACAAAGATGTGTTTGCTTTCACACAGCTTTTTTTAACATGAAAAGCTGATCAAATAATCCACCTTTTAGGTTTCTAATGCCTTTATCCAATCCAGAGTTGTAGGAAAGCCGGAACCCATCCTGGCAAGCAACAGCCGCAAGGCAGGATACACCTGGATGGGACACTAACTCATCCCAAGGCACACACAGACAAAACATGTATTCTCAGAAGTCAGACAACATGTCTTTGCACTGTGGGAGACAATTCGCTTGAACACGGGGAGAACATACAGACTTCATGCACATAGCTCCCCAGGTCAGAAAGTGAGCCCAGAGCTGCAGTACTATGAGACATTAATGCAAACCACTACACCACCATGCCACCGCCTGATCAAATTATGTCTACTAAATTTATAAATATAATGTCTAGGAGTACAAAATGCATGACTTTGATATCCCTGTTTAATGTTTGTCCTGAGCTGCTGAATTCAGTGAATATTGTAAAACATAAATTTAAAGAGACAACTGTCCATTTCAGTCATGCTAGTTTGACTGTTTAACTGATTATTTCATCATCGGGTGTGTTTAAAATGGGCACACAAACTTGAAACATTATAGGAGAAAGCTCTATCAGCAATATATTAAGCCTGTGATTATCACACATTTTGTATTATGAGTGCTTTCACACAGCAAGCTTCTAAGTGCGATCCACTGGAAATGTAATATTTTTTCATATAGTTAATTTATACACTATAGATTTTAAATTATTTGTTAACAGGTTTAAAGGATTAAAAGACATTATTAATATTCTAGAAAGGTCATTTTTTAAATAGTTAGTGTTAAGTAGAAGTTAGATTTATGCTGTACTTAGTACCAGTTACTCACAGTACAAGTAGAAAATTAGTGGGATGGATGATGTTGTTTCTCTGACAGTTTTATTCTTGGCATTGTGAGATAGGGCACATCTAATGTCGTCCTTCACAGTAAGCCAGTTTGAGGATTTTGCCTTTAGCACTGAAGTATAAAAAGTCAGAGCACATACTGGAGGGAATGCTTGTATTGATCTAGACTTTTTCAACAATCAAGATTTGGGAAATCAATCAACAGTAAGGGAAACAGGGGAGAGAGAATCATTAGGGATCTGTGGTCATATTATGGTTTGCTTTGCAGTATTAACTTAATTAGCTTGAAACTTGCTTCATTTAATCAAGGAGTACTTTTTAAACAAAATATTATATTTTCTCAAAGTTTGTTTTATTTCATAAATCTGTTTAATGATATACTGTATGTTAGCAAAATTATTTGGCTTTTCCTACTGTTTCTCTAGGATTCTGAAGTCCACAGTAATCTGCAAATATTTTGGTGTTTAGGAAGTGGACTATAAACCCAGTGCAGTTGAGAACCACTTTTCCTGAGAGATCTCTCATTTTGTAAAACACTGGTTTCCAGAATATAAAGCAGCACTCAAGGAGGTCAGGAAGCCATTGTAAAATAATGTAGCCAACTGAGAACACTTAAGTCTGCCTCTGCGTAGCCATTTACTAAAAATCTTGAGAATTGGAATCAGAAGAGGCTGGTAATTCATGATGATTGCACATTAATGGTAATAATCTGCAACATTTTATAGGTTTTGCAGAAGGTAAATGTAAGGAAAAGGAAGTGTTATTTAGATCAGTGTTATCCATAAAAAAGTAGGCTTGTCAGAGATGCACAGAACATTCGCAGTTCAATAGAGTCCTATCTTTTCTCAAAAGTTTCCAGAATTTTAGTGTAGATTTTGCTTGAGTTTAAACATATGTTGGGATGTATTCAAGGATGGAATACTAGGGTAACTGTATAACACATGCATTGACTAATCCAAATCCTTTTAGAGGTAAAGAGTATTGTGTTTTAATTCAACTTTAAACTTTATTCTTCTTGTTGCCAGATACATTCACTTAAGAAAACACAATTTGCAATTACCTTCTTGTGCAATGATTATTATAGTGTTAAGTTTAAATCTGGTTTTTGTAAGATGTAATATTAAAAGGGTTATGGACTTATTATAGAGCCTACTGTATGAATAATGAATAATACTGTTGTAACAGTGCTACGTGTGGAAATGTGATAATATCCATTCATCCTTTATCCTAAGGAGACTCATAGTGTTAGATAATGTAATAGAGCAAAACTCTCATTTATGAGAACTGTTACCTAATATATGAGGTATCATGCTAGAAAATATTAAGCTTTTGCCTTAACAGGCTATAATGTTACAAGCAGACTAAAAATTACAATACCAGGGTCAGGTTTTAAATGGGTTGTAATGCTATTTATTTTTCTTTACAGAAATAAAATACAATCCAAATTTTCTCTGTCAGTCTGAGGTCACCTAAACTTTCTTAAAATTTAGTTCTGTCTTCAGGCTAATTCATCTCTTTCTTCTGTGTACAACTGTCACTCTCCAGACTGGATCACGAAGCTGATATCTTTCAGGTTCATCCATCTCTGAGCTTTGGCCCTTCTTGTGCTGATGGACTGGGCTGGGCTCACCTCTAGAGTCCTGGTGTGTGTTGTCTCCAGATTTTCCTGTCTGCCTCACACACCTACTGAAAGGGAGCACATGTTTTTACAGAGATGATAGCAGCTGTCAGAAAGCACAGAAGTTACAACGATAGCCAAATCCTCTGAGATGATGATAAGCTAGCTGCCTGTCACAAGATCATTTTAAGTTTTGGTGACTGTTTTATGTTACATTTTTATTAAACGCTTAGAAACATGCAATTAGCTGCAATTCTCATTTGTTGCATTTTAATGCCTCCGTATACATTTCTAAAATGATTATTCCTCCAAGTAGAGTCCTTTATGCTGCACAAATTGACTTATACTGTTTGAAAATTATGTCTATGTGAAGACTAGCTACTGTGCTTTACATAACTGTAAAACTGTCTTTGTGCTCAGAACAATTCAAAGTTCTTTGCATACAGAAAATATTAAGTAAAAATAAGTACCTACAGTACACAATAAACCAGAACAAATCTATAAAAAATGATAAGTCAATATCATGTATAAATGACAGACAAATGACATGTATAAATGACAGAATCCTTCTGTCTGTCAAAGAAGAGTCGTTTATTTTGTATGCATATGGGAGAGCAGCCTGCACTGGCAAGTCTCTCCGAATGGTTATAAAGTTAGTCCTTTAATACAGTGTAACAAAAATAATGAACATTTCAGCTTTCTGTAGCACTTAAAACAGGTTTTCCCAAGTGTCTTCATCTGGCAGCTTGAAAGTCTTTTTTTTCTTTTCAAGCAGCAGGCATAACCAGTTCTCAACAAAAGCTATTAGACACCAGTCGTTCTCTTTAACGCATCCCCAGCTGATGAGGAAAAAGAAAAATCAATGACTCAGAGACTGTTTATTATAATTAATACCTTTCCGCATCTGGTTTATTTAATCTCTTTGGAGGAAAGAATCACATAAAATCAATAAACCAAGAAGTAAGAAGTATTTACTTTAAGCAAATATTCCCATAGGTCTTATCCTTAGAAATTTGTTGGATTGTTTAACACCGCAAACATTTCTTGAGAAAAACTCAAATTAACTTACTGGAGACCAATGTTCCAGTTGCTTTGGTCTCCTGCAGTTTGAATTTCACCAATGGAAGAGATTCCAACATGTATATGCTTCCATGTATATATGTTTAATTTAATTAAAACTAAGACTAGGATAAGGTATTGAATGTGTACATTTCTGACCCCTTCATTTTATTTTTTACTTTTAATATTTTATGAAAACACATGGGATATTATTTTATATTGTGTACATTAACCTATACACATACAGTATAATAATGTACTGCATATACTGTACATATATTAGTTCACTTTTAAAGTAATTTCTACCCTCTTCCTTTTTCTCATACTTAACTAAGCTTGTCTATTTCTGTAATTTTTTCTGTTACTTAGCTGAGCATTTCTTAAGTATCTTAATTGTTTGTCACCATATAGCAGATCAGTATTTCACTGCTCAACTTATCTCATTGGTAAAATACAATATATGGCGCACATACCTCATTAAAGCCTGAGAGATGTGAGCTATTAACATGTACAAAAGAGAAGATGCTTCTTGTACAGCAGAAATGTTTCAAGTGCTGAGAGTTGTTTCTTGAGGGGAATCTTTTCACAAATTAAAAATATTGCACTTCTCCTGCGGCACTTGATTTTCCCTCACATCTGCACTGATGAAGAATGGCAGTTTAATGGATATTGTCTCACTTGTTGCATTTGCTTTAAGATCTTCAAAACCATTTTCAAATTACGAAGACTTTTTGAGTGGCAAAAAGGACCTAAATTAAATGATATAGTCTCTGAACGAATGTCTTTAAAAATAAATTTGATAATTTTAAAAAGCCACATCCTCCGCGTATTTTGCATGAAAATGTGATATTGCTCAGAATATATTTGGATATTTTATAAGCATTCGTTTTGTATTCCTGAGCCAGCTCCTTAGCAATTTCAAGGTATGACACAGCCTGCCGCTGTTGGAGAAATATGGCCCAGGCAGTCTGTTTTCCCTTCAGAAAAACACACTATTACCTTTGTCTCCTCTGGCAGCGATCTCAATACTGCATGTGACTTCCCAAATGGATAGATTGCTATGCCTTATGAAGCTTTCCTCATTTTCCACATCAAATGACATGCAATCACAATGTTTAAAACACACATTTGAAAGAATTAAGAATATGGCATGCTAAAATGAAGGCTTTGCTCTTCATTCAAATGCATGTGTGAAACCACACTTTACCTTTTAAGTAATAAGGTGTAATATACTAAAACCAGACATGGCACCACCGGATTATTTAATGGAATAGAAATTAAGTCCATTCTCCAATTCAATATGATACTATACAGCATCATTTAGCATTTCTGTGTTTGTTGTAATGACTTACTAAATAGCCTTTTTGTTCCCAAGTGGAGTGAACACATCAAAGCTCATTATGGTAAATAGGGACAGATTCAACAGATGCATACACAGATTTAAGAACCAGCAGGGTCTTGCTTATGTGTTGATTTTATTGATTAATTAAAATAGTACCTCATCAATATGCAAGCAAAAACTGACCTGCGGATGTAAAAAGGTCTTGATGGCCCTCCAACAGAATGATCAACATAGCCACACAGTCAGAAGTGGATTCAAAGATCTTTATCATGGAACATTATCTTATCAAAGCTAAACCCAGAGGGCTTTGTTAAAAGTCATTAAATCAATGAGATGACACAGAAATAGCAGACACTTTAAGATCTCATCTTCACCTCATCATTAGACTTCATGGCTGCAGATTGCTTGAGGAAACCAGGTTTGAAAAAAAATGTACTCCATGCTTTGAGTAATAAAAGTAAAATGATAATAGCTACACAGGGTAAAGGATTAAATATACACGTGATGTGTTGTCATTATTTCTCTAAGATCATTCCATTCTTGACTTGTATTAGTATTTTTATGAAACTGTCAATTCATTATATTGGTTGTTGTCTTACCCTTTAACGGATAACACATAGTAAGCCCCTCCTTTTTAAATACATTTTTTAAATAAAATGGTTTTAGGTATGGTAGTCTCAATATTTAATTACAAAAAAACAAAGAAACTACCCTCCCTATCCATAAATTACAGGTAACTGTTATAAAGTATGAGCAATATGTCACCCAAATTAGGTAATTGTGGATGCAAAAGAGATTAGACTAGACAGCAGCAGAACTTACTTCCACACTGAAAAGAAAAAAAACAACCCAAAATTTGGCTCTGGAGCCTTTTTAAGGTATGTCACCTTACAGTAAGTGAGTTATGAATAAAATTGCAATGCACTTCTAAAAAGTGCATACTACAGAATTTTATTTTTGATGTTATATACAGTAGTCCAAAAATACTGGACCAAAATAATAGGTACAACAATTGTGCACAAGCACAGTTTATGTGAATGATCAATGACCTTATAATGTTATTATATTAAATAATGTTATAAATTTATGAAGATCAGAGAAGCCTCAAGATTAGAGAGTCAGGAGTGTAAAGCGTTTAGATCTTTTGATAGGTGAATTTAAGCTGCACGTTTTTCAGTATAAAATGTTATAAGCAGTCATTCAAAAAGATTTAGAAACATACCAATGAAGGATAACCCACTCCCTGAGAGAGTGTAAATCAAAATACAGAATTTCATACAGAAGAGCAAGAATAAGTACATTGTGCAGTTCATGTCAGATGAAAAGAAAAATGTTAAATCACACATACTATTGTAACTCCCAATTGCGTGAACACTAAGCTCAGATTCACTCCAAGGAATATAAACAAACCATTTTATTTTTCCAATGAACTAACTGAAAGAAACAGAAGCCCATACCTGTACCATGACGCTCATTGACTAAAAAAAAAAACTACATTATCTTCTGTGGTTTCTGTCAAGATCCAAAACACACATTGACAACCCCAAAATAATTCACTTCAGGAAATACCCACTGCCCCCTCCACAAACTAGAACAAGATGTTTTTTTTTCTGTTTCACTTAGTTATATCTTCTACATGTCAAAGAAACTCAATAATAGACTCCAACAGAAGGATTATGAACAAAGTGAAAGCACAGGCTGAAACAAGGAAATAAAATATAATCCAACATCAGTATCTGGCAGTAAAGCAATGAGTTCACTCCGTAATCTAAACGTTGCCTTTCTGAAGCTTTGAGATTAAATTCTCTGCTTCGTGTGCTGTGTCAAAAGGTTTGGATTGGCTTCTGAGAATGACGTTCAGCTGCATCAGGTACAGCTGGAAACTCCACAGTCCCTGCTGGTGAATAGATTTGTGTCTCAAGGGTGAGCTCAGTATCAGTATAGTGAAGCAGTTTAAAGATTAAGGTAAAAGGCCTGCCCCTGGGTACAGCTGGGCCAACATAAAGTCTTTGTGTCCTCATGACTTAAATAAGTCTGACAAAGGCCTGAGAAGGTAACCATTCTGATCCACTCTTAGTCTACAAGGCAACCTAATTTCAGTAATAGTGGAATTCTAATTCTGATGTGAAGGTGGCAGAATAGTTCTTGATGAGTATAAGATAAAAATGGCATTTGAAGGTTGGCTGTCAGGGCAACGGACAAAGCAGAAATAACCAAGTGAGATCCACATGGATTCATGCAGAGTACAAAATTTAAGAATTCAACCTATCACTTTAACACAAAATGTCAGATTCAGGGTATGCAAAAGGAGATTAAGATTAAGAAGAGAAGACAGATGCTAAGAGAAACAGATACAACCAATACCTCTAATATAATAATAAGAACAAAAACAACCATAATAATGTTATTATGATTGGTGCAGAATTATTTAAGAGACAATCAGTAAAGGTCTTTGGCTTCATTCACTTGATTAGAGAAGTGACAGTTTCGTCAAGAGGACAAGACAGCCTGAAATCCCATGACAAAAGGAGTTTCTGCTTTAGTGGTGGAAAAGGAGTTGGAGGAGGAACAAACTCTTATACTGCAACGGAGGCCTGTAATTATGAATGGGATTACTGGGAGCTCTGCCTCTCCTTTTCATTATAAACTCCAATAACATTTGTCAGTAAGTGAAGTGATCAGAGAGAGTGATTTCTGCCCTGGTGATTCATCATCAGGAGCTGCGATTTCTGAAATAAGCAGCTGTGTATTACCCTTGTTTGTTGCAGAATTTTGGTGAATTTTGGGCTGTCTGCATAGTCCAGCTATGTCCCCAATGATCACCCTGATCTAAATTTAAAAAGAATATTAAATTTAGAAAAAAACACATTTTTGTTGGCCACTGTAACATCTCCACAGTTAATACCCGGAGTTGTCTTCCAAATTGATTGATATTTTTAAGTTTGCAGTGTTTTTTTTACAAATAAATAAACTGAAATTCTCGTTTATAAATACATTCTCATTCTCATTTCAGTTTATCAATTTCTGTCTCTTATGCTTAAACGTGCTTTTATGTGCTTAAATATGCACTTTTAAATGCATTAATAGGGTATTTTTCAATAGCATATCCTAGAGCCAACAACCAAAAAACAGTATTTATAAATTCATTTATTAATCTGAAATGTGACTTTCTCATGCATTGAAACAAGGGTAGCAGTGTGCATTGGCTCAGATTGAGTTCCTGGACTTCGCAATGTTATTTCTCCTAGCATGTAAATAAGACATGTCCAATACTTAGTACTGCAGTGAATGGAGTTGATAAAGATGTTTGTCCACTAGCCTAAGGGGATCCTTCCACTGTTGCAATAGTCTTTATGTCAAAGTGCCTGGTCAAAGTACTGTGAAGAATGCAAATGAAATTCTGTAGGAGTTGTATTCTTACTACTTTCTTGTAAGAACAAATAAATACTAGCCTCTAGTAAGAAGTCTCTTTTCCATGTGTTTGTATCAGCACAGAATATTGTCATCCAGAAATGGATGATATGAAAAACACAAAACCTGACATTCTCTGACATAAATTTCTCAAAAATGTAACTGCTGAATTGTAATGTGACCAAAAATTCCTGCCCTAATTAAAAATGAAAATGTTTGACCATGATCCTTTCATTACCTTCATTCCATTTTTTGTATAATTAAGATGAATTAATGGGCGGCATGACAGCACATTGGTTAGCACTGCTGCTTTGCAGTGCTTGGCTCTGGAGTTCAATTCCTGACCTGGGGTGATATCTGCTTGTAAGTTTGTATGCTCTCCCCATGTTCAAAGTGTGTTTCCTCTGGTTGCTCTGGTTTCCCAGAGTCCAAAGATATGCTAGAAAATTGGCCCTGGTGTGAGTGTGAATCTGTGTAATGATCTGGCTTCCTGTCCAGTGTGTATTTTGTCTTGCACCCTTTGCCAACATACAGTATGCTCCAGCTTCCACATTACCCTGAACTAACTCAACTAGTTTGAAAATGGATGGATGGAAGATTGTTACGATCCCTGCTTCCCGGCAAGGGAGTTTGGTCAGCAGAAGAAGGAGTAGTCCACATTGAATTAGACAACCTATCAGATCACGAGTTCACCCTCACACCTCCATCTCATTTTATACTTAAGCACAGTTTTTTCCTACCTCCTCGCTCAGTATTGGTTTTCCATGTGAGCTACTTTGTTGCACTACACCTCATTCCCCTTTGCTACTTTTTCTGTTTGAAACTGCTTTTCTCTGTTTTGACTACAGTTTTCAGATTACAGCTTGGCTTTGGAAAACTCTCTCCCTGGTTTCGGACTACTGGCTTTTTCCCTTGAACTACGGTTTTTGTATTGCGGCTTTGACTCCTCATTCATGCTCTCTGGAGTTAGGATTACTGGCTTCCCCTTTTGACTTGGTTTTTGTATTGTGGAAAAGATCTTTTTAAGGGTTATTTTTCAACTACCGCAAGTGCGTTCATTTCTTAGTTTTGGTTTTACTGGGTGAATTCGTAACAGAAGATAATGTTACATAAAGATCAAGATAGAGAGATATAGTGCATTGTTTGGGAAGAAATATTTGGAAAAGTAGAAAACCAGATCCAGAGATCCCCCAGGAGGAGCTGGAATATGTTGCTGGGGACAGGGAGGTCTGGGTTAATCTACTGTACTCGGCTTGCTGCAACCACGACCCTCACTAGGAAAAACGGAGTGAAAATGGATGGATGGATCCCACATTTAAGACCATTCACTAACTTTAATTTAATAAATGGTAATTAAATAGAAATCAATGCTGATTAACATTAGTTGATATCTGATTGGCCATGCATGGACATCCCATAGTTTAGAGCTTCTATTATGTTCCTGAGTATTTTTGCAAACTTGTTCATTCAATTTCTCTAAAGGCCTTTATCATCGAAATAATGAGTGATCCAACTCCAATGAGTGATCCAGCCTTGTATATTATGTATACAAAATGAGGAGACACATAGTAATACGTCTGTGCTGTATTTCAACGTTTGGTTTTACACACAGTCTATCACTCATAGTCACACTAAACAGGTAGTATCCATTAATTAATAATTAGTTAATTATGTAGTTTTTTTGGACAAATATATAGATAGAATTAAGTACAGCTACTATTAGATTATAGATGAATAATAAAGATTATACAAATTCTTCATAGCAGCACAGCAGTCTACGTTTTACATTAGCCATTTAAGTTTTAATTAATTAATTTGGCAATTATATTACCTACATTTTAAATGGAGATCAAAGAAGCGTGTTGATATTTTGAGAAGTTCCTTCAGGTAACAAAATAGCTCACACCATTTAATTATTATGTCTGCTTCACTGTGAAGTGGCTGGGAGTGTTGTAGTTGTTGCTACAGTATGTTTGCCCTGCTGTGAAACAGTGTGGCATGGGCCACACCTACACTGTGCACTGATTGCTGAGGAGGTAGGATATGTTGAGCACCTGGCTGTAGTGAGAAGGTCCAGGATATGTAAACCCTGTTCAGTTTCTCCTCAGTCATCTGGCATTAATTCATTCTTTATCCACCACCTTGTGATCCCAATGTTCCTGCTCTTCTGCTTCCCTGTTTCCCAACACTCCCAAGGCTCTGCCTTGGAAGCCCAGTCAGTTGCTGTGCTTTACAGTATTGACACAGTATTGAACTCTTGGAACTCTGTTGATGCATTGCATGGCTCAATCCCTCGCATGTCTCTCTAGTTTACCCAGACAGTGTGCTCATTAAGGATGCTAGAAGAAAAAGCACATCCTGCTCAGCCAGGTTACTGGTCCCCCTTAGACTGCCCCAATGATGTGTGTCCTATCCTCCCCGTCTCCAAGTGCAGACCAACCAGCCCTGCCCCTCCCATGCTTAAACCTCCTTCCCCATCCTTCCCTAGGAAGCTGGGTTTATTCTGCAGGGTGCTGGCCTCTAACCCTGGACTGTGACGCCCTTAATCTTGGGTCTATAACACCTCCATTCCCACTTTAATCTTCCTGATGGGCTGTGTGTGGTAACAGTAATTTAATCAAACAAATGGTATCCGGAACTTAAAATTGTCAAAATTGGCTGTCTGGGAATTTGATCAGTATAAACAGAAATTCAAATAGACATGATTTAAATTAATACAAGAATACAATTATGCCCTACTTGAATATTGAAGATTGTATGGTAACTGTCTGGATGGTTGAAAGCAATCTGTGTGTCTATGACAGAATTTGCCTGGAGAATTAGATGCTCTATTTTAACTCTCAGCAGACTAGACCACAGAAACCAGGAAACCAGATCTGTGAGGGGAGAATCATATCCTGGAAGGTAAAACATTGTGACAGCATTCCTGTAATCTTATCCATCTGTACAGTCATTTTCAGACTGCAGGGGCTACAGCATGAGAAGTTACTGGAAAGAATAACATACGCATCAGTAAAGTGTCTGAATATACTCATGCAAAGCAAGCCACAGACATCACTATTGTATAGCAATTCATGGCTATGTCACACCTTCCCAAGCCCAGTAACAATCAGTTGTTCACTTACTGCAGATCAACATCTGTGACAGGCTGTGGAAGAAGGTGAAAAAATTATTGGTATAGTTATTGGTAGTTATTGGTTATTGGTAAGTATTGTATTTTCTGACATAATTTGAAATATGACAAATAAGAAAAGGGTATATGAAGAAAAACTACTCATCAGTCATTCACTGCTCATGAACACTATCTGAAAGACATAGTATAATATGCTGCACAATGGTTTAGGAACATGTAAAAATGTTTTGTAATGATTTTATGTAAAACTATGAAATGTAACTTTACTGCAAAGTTCTCAGTTCATATGCATTCATCTTAAATGAAAATGTACAGTGCCAAGACAGAGTTTGTGGTTCACCTGTCTAACTGATTACTGGAATTACAATTTCTATTTACCAACTCAATGTTTTAAAACACAGTGGTGAAAGTAGAAACATATCAAATAATTAAGAATCAGTGTTTGTGAATTAATAAATGAACCCCTAGTTAATTAGCACAATTATTGGGGTAATTGGAGTCTTGTGGATAAATGAGTAAATGGACAGAAATTTTGTGAGTTTGTTCTTTACCCTACAAGTTAGTGGAAACATGTCATGCCATGACCAAAACAGATTTCAGTGGACCTCAGGAAAAGAATAGTTTATGTTCATTGATCTGGATATACTTACAAAACTATTTGTTGACTGTATCCAGGAATGATTATCCTGCCAAGATAAACCAGGAAAATCAACCAGTAAGTCCCAAATAAACCCAGAATAACATCTAAGGATTCCAGACAGCTCTCACTGTAACTAATGTCAATATTCATGCCTAACCCATCAGGAAGAGACTGAATGGGAATCATTTTAATGGAAGATACAGTAGCAGGGAAGAAATCATGACTTTCTAAAAAAAAAAATTGCCACCAGTCTCAAGCTCACCAAAGAGCAATGGCACGATCTATGAAATTACTGGAAGAATTTTCTCTGAACAAGTCAAAAGTTTAGCCGCAATAAGAAATGTTTTCTGTGATGAAAACCAAACACTACCTTAAAATCAGTATCCAGAAATCAACCCATACCAGTCAAATGGTTTGGGGATGCTTTTCTGCCACAGGATCTGGTCGACTTCATTAATGGAACCCGGAACAATTCTAGAGAAAAACATCAGGCAAGACAATGACATTAAACATACAGTACATACAGATCTACAACAGAATTGCTGAAGAAAAAAAAATCAATTTTGTTACGGTCAAATCAAAGTCAGTAACAAAATCACATTGACATGCTACAGCACAACCTACTGTAAAGTGAGGTATTCATGTAAGAAAGCCCTTGAAAATCATTGACTTGATGCAGTTCTGTAAGGAAAAATGTTACAAAAGTACTAAAAGCCAGTGCAACAGTCTGATTAGCAGATACAGGACATCTAGTTGAAACCATAGCTGCTCAAGGAGGTGCCACCAGTAACTGTTAATTAGAGGCACTTGCATTCTTTGTTCTCTGGCACAGCTTTAGAGAAAAGAGTAATAAGTCAAGTACACTAGGTTAAACAAATATTTATCAATAATGACTATAAATACACAACATACAAGTCATGCAAATACCGCATCACAGAGCCCTACTCATCCTGACCAACCAGAAAACATACACATCTATGTGATTGTGTTTTACTCTTGTTTTTAATTTCTAATTTGTATTCATTATTTAATATTATATGTGTTGTAGAGTATGCCTGCTTCATCAGTGTTCTCTTGCTGTACTGAAAGCAAATTCCAGAAACTATTGCTATGTGGCAATAAAGAAAAAAGACAGAAAGATACCTATTCACATGAAGATATTTATTATTGGAATATTCTGTCGAGTATGTAGTATAAATATATGTTTGAGGAGGTGATCTTCATCTTTTACTGAACCCTTCACAATGATCTAATTTATTACATCTTAACTCTACACTCAGAAGCCTTTTCACCAAATGCAAGACTTGGTCATACATAAAGCCATTCTCTTCTTAATGAGCAAAACACAAAGCACCTAAAAACAGTCTATGTTACTTTCATGTATACTATGTACTTCAGTGCTGGTTATTATTATGCAGCAGCTATAAATAAAAACTACAATGAATGCAGTTACTGTTGAAATCACCTGGAGAAAGATAAAGCAATCTATGTCCTATTTTTATTGTATTTAAGCAGCGGTTTGGAAGAAATTTATCTTTCAGATTATGTTCCCCATAAAATTTGCTTACAATTTAATAAGATATTTAAAATTCCTAGTACTCCTGAGTGGGCTCAATTTGACCACAAGCTATTGTGCTATTTTTATATGATATCTATATTTTTAATAAACTGTTATATCAGCAAATTTTGGTTTAGAGCTAGAGGTTTTAGAATATCATCTGGGGCTGAAAGGGTTAATTTTGGATTTAGGAATACAGTTGCCTGTATGAAAGCATGTTTGTTTTCATACACGAAGACTGCTGTCTATTCTTGAGGCCTAAAGGAAAAAACAAAGCTAAAGGCTATGTATTAAAAAGGAGAAAGGAGAGGTTTACATTTCAAGCTTTGAATACATCAATCCTCAGTTTGCCTTTATCACTGTTTGAAATCAGGATTAAAAATGTCCAGTCTTAATATGGCCAAGAGCCACAAAATGTTATCTTTAAGAAACATGTTACAGTACTTACGGGGAAAAAATATGTTTCTATTAATTTGATAAAAAATTGAGTATCCATGTGGATCCGAACAGAGAGGACCCTGCTGCCAAATAGGGTAGAAAATGTGCTTTAAGCATTATCATTAACTAGTCAAGACCTGGAAAAAAACATTATTTGCCTGAATACAAGTTATAGTCAATGCATGTAAGAAAGGTTTAATTTAGAACTCAAACTGAGCAACTGTGTGGCATTCCAAGAATGGAATTTGAAATCCTTTTTTAACTGGCTAGCAAGAGTGTCTAAATTGTTTTAAACACTTTAAACACTATCGTGCTAGCCGCCCACAGACACTATTCATCAGAAGGCATCCTGACAATAATACACTTATTTATTACATGTTTAGTAAGTAGGATATTGGTGTGTCACCTTGTAAATATAAAACTAAAGCAAAATATAATGTAATGCAGGTGGCACAGTGGTTAGCACTGGGTTCAACCTGGGGTGCTATCTGCATGGAGGGGGTTGAGTGAATTTACTGGCACAATGTTTAGTTGTAACAGTAAATTGTGTGGGCTTACTTTTAACTGTTAGGAATTGATCGAGAAAACAACAAGGAATCTTCTCAACGATTCACAA
This sequence comes from Lepisosteus oculatus, assembly GCF_040954835.1. Lineage (NCBI taxonomy): Eukaryota > Metazoa > Chordata > Actinopteri > Semionotiformes > Lepisosteidae > Lepisosteus > Lepisosteus oculatus. The sequence continues at coordinate 36,547,809 of NC_090703.1, read as the reverse complement.
CACACGGAATACGTATATTGATACATAAAGCATTATGTACATAAAAGCATTCAGGGCAAGTACTCGAGAGTCTGCCTGGATACAGATGGCAACACATCACATGAGAATTACCAAGCTATAGATAGTATAGAAAAGAGATACTTAAAACAAGAATATACATTTAGTATACCATTGATTACACCAACTTCCTAAGTTTCATTAATATAATTAACATTCAGGTGCTCATAAATACTCACATTAATTTAATTGATATCAACATGTGTTAAAATAACAATAGAATTCTCAAAGGTAATAATGATGGATATTGATTTACACTCATCCATAACTCTGAATTCAAAACTCCTGTGCAGAAGAACGAAGAAACAGCTGATTGTAGCACAGTCCATTGCAGCACTATCCAATCCTTTGTCCGCTGGCTTGATGCCACTTCAGTCTTTAGGCAGCTCGAGTTATCAGAGTAAGAGAGAAAGATCCTGCTGTAGCCTAGCACTGACAGTCAGTTCTCTCAATTGAGTTGTCTGGGTTAGCGTTGAGTTGAACTGGGATAAAGTCTGGTGGCTGCTAAGTTGGTGTGAGTCAAAAAACTATATTCAGCCTTACTGCTCCACTGACCAAGTGGAAGCATGATGGTAGCTAGGCAGTCACAAGGTTCTGCTGCAGTCTAGACCTGAGGGAGAATTATGTCTTTACATACAGGCTCACTCTCTAACTAATTTCAGGGAAAAAAAAATTTAAGTCCCAAAATTTTAGGCAAGAAGTGTGACAGGCATGTGGTTCTGTTGTCAGTCACCCAAGATGGTTCAGTGAAGAGATGCAAAGTTAAAGCTTTTTAAGTGAGGAAAATACAGTTGGTGATTGGTCAAGTAGTCACCAGGTGGAATGCGTTCCCTCATACTGCAGGTCCTTGATTGCTTGGTCATCTTTTCGTAAGATGGGCTTCTTAACAATATTTTTGTGACAGACAGGCTCCTTGGTCAAGACCCATAAAGATTATAAGAAATTTTAAATAACACTTATTTTTAAGTGAAATACAGTAATAGGCATTACATGTTCTCCTCACATTTGTGTGAATTTCCTCCCAGAGTCCAAAAATATTATGGCAGGTTAATTGGCTTCTGGGAAAATTGGCCCTGGTGTGAGTGTGTCTGTGTTTGTACTTGTGTGTCTGTCCTGTGATGGACTGACATCCTGTTTAGGATGTACCCTGGCGTGTACCTATTACTTGCCCAAAAAGGGTGCAGCTCACCCACAACCTTGAACAGGAAGAAGTGGTTAGAAAATGGATGGAAGATGCAATGTAATGGATGATGCAATTTCCCTACATGTATCATTATAAGCAAACTGATCATTCCAGGACTGAAAAGAGTCAAACTCAGACAATATTATATCATGATCATGCTTGTTTTAGGTATTCAGACTCCTGAAAGACACTGATCACGTCAACTCAAGGGGAAGAGGCACTTCTATGTGCAGAAGATTGCAGGAGTCTGGAACCAATTCCCTCCTCATATAATTGAAACACTGTACATGTACTAGTACTGTACATGGAATCTTTCGAAAACATAGTAATCTATCCATCCTTTTTCTAACCACTTTATCCAATACAGGGTTATGGTGGAGTTGGAGTCTATCCCAGCAAGCAATGGGAGCAAGAAAGATACAGTGCACCTTGGTTAAATGCTAGTTAATTGCAGAGCGTACACAAACACAAACACAGATATGCATACACTCACAGCAAGGTCAGTTTTCCCAGAAGCCGATTAACTTCCCAGTATACTTTGTCTTTGGACTGTGGAAGAAAACCTGAACAGAGATGCAAACCCACAAAGTCCATGCAGGTAGCACCCCAGGAATTGAACCAAGGGCTGTTGCACTGCAAGGCAGCCATATTAAATACTGTGCCACTGTGCCATTCATAACTAAGTCACCATCCAAAATGAACAAGATGTCTTGCAGAAACTAAAGCCTACCTAGGTGGAATCCTTCCAGGTGGCAACCAAAACACTGAGCAAACTAGACTGTCTCATGACCTCAAATGTCAACGCTGAGAGCAACCTGAAGCAGAGGTAAACATTTTAAATTTGGGAATGCCTCTAAAGTATCTAAAACATTACTGAGAGATTAATTTGCATGTAGCCTACTTTTATTTAATTTGCAATAGCATAACAACATTTATTCTTCCACATCAGATCATGGTACTAGGAACAAGCTATTCAAATTCAGTTAATGCAGTATGGTTTGCTTGGAATCTACATTTCTCATGTATTGGGCTAGTAGAACAACATATTACTTTGTACAGCTATAGTTCTGATATAACAGGTTTGGGCTGGTTAGAAAAATAATTAATTTTCAGTACGGCTCACCTTATTTTTGTTTATTTTATGAAGCTAAAAAGAAAATAAGAAGATATTGTGTAACACAAAATTGATAGTCTTGGTAGATTTCCTTCTTCCACGTGGAAGATAGCTACTGTATTTTGAGATACGAGATTATATTTTTGTGAATATTGCAGAGGAATTTGTGTATACAGTATAGACTTTTCAATTGAATAGTCAGTTAATCGTTAATCATGTACCGCTGACCTTTGCAAGGTAAAAAGCAGCATAACACCATTGGTAAATAAAAATATTCCCAAAGTATACTAATTTGATTATACTGTAATATCACAAACCTTTTATACTAGATTAATAGATATTAAAACAACAATATGATTATGTTTTCCAGTTATAAACAAACATCTTAATCAATATAAATATGGTGATAAATATGGTATGGTGAAACTAAATATAATAAACACAGTAACATGATAATTTTAAATTCTTATTATGCATCAAATCAAAATAATCAGCTATATAATCAGGAAATGACAATGGATAAGTAATACAACAGCAACAAAACACAGCATTACATACCTACATACAGTATATGCATTTCTAGCTTAAGACAGGCTGCCTTGCAAATATATTCAGACTCTTCTTACTATGTCCTATACAGCATACACATTTTTATACATTTTATTCAAAATTTGATTACTCAGTTTTCAAGTCTTCCCACAGGTTCTCAATAAGAACATTCATTTTCTTATTCTTATTCTTAGCCAACTCCAGTGTACTGGGTTTGCACCAGGTGAAATGCAAAGTCCCAGTTTTGTCTCCTCAAACCACAAAACCTTTTGCCACATGCAAACTAAAACCAAAACTTCTCAAACCACAAAACCTTTTGCCAACACTTGACACAAGCTTTTGGAACGCAAGACTTTTCCACTCTGCCATGAAGACTAGATTTATGTTCTGGATATTTCTGACTCGTTTTCTCTTAACTAAGCCATTCAACCTATAGCTCTTTTAAAGCTCTTGTTGGCCTCAGAGTGGCATCACAACTTTGCTCCTTGCCCATATGCCAAGTTTGCAGGGGCTTGAATTAGGCAGTGTCTGGGTGGTACGATGAACTTTCCATTTAATTGTATTTAGAGGGATTCAGAGACTTCAGTATTTTTGTATCCTTCTCTTGTGCTTTTCAATTATTTGATTTTCAATTTATCTCCTTCTTGCTTTGAAAGTTCCATAGTCTTCGACCTGACTAAGGAGTCTCACAGAGACAGACTTTAATATTATAAACTTGTGAAACCACTGTTACTGCACAAAGACCAAGGTCACTCAAATAATTGTGTACATGTATCTTGTTAAGGTAATTTTGTGCACCAAAAGTAATTTAGATTTGCTACAACAAAGGATTTGAATACTTAAACAATTGTGACTTTTAAATGTTTCTTTCACATTGATCTATTTACTTTTTTCTTGGAATGTGTGGAGTTGTTTTTTTGTATATAACAAATATTAATTACAACTTAAAAGAGTAATGACTGCAAGCTTTAAAATAGCAGAATGTGAGGCAAGAAAATGCAAACATGTCAAAATAACAGAAACATCAAAAAAACATAATTATGCATTCCTTCTCTTAGTAGGTGCAAGTATATATTTTTGAATAGAATTATTTTATTCCAACACATTCTTCAAACACAGCCCTCAAATTCACTCATCTTGTGAGAGCTACAGTACATGTTTGACACATAATCTGAAGGTACATTCAACTCAAATTTTCCTGTTCCTTCCTGTATTCTCCTAGTCCTGTGATTAAAGCGAAATTTTTACTGCGTTGGCTAACAAAACTCGATCAATACTCGAGTCCTAAAGCCTTAGTGAATCAACTGAATGAATCATCTTGGGATTAGTGAATCAAGAACGAATCAATCATGAACTGCACAGTTCTGTTTGTTAGCATGCTCAAGAAGCTGTTACTGCTATAACTGTTGCGCAGCCTAGAATACTTTGTGTGTGGGACCTTCAAGGTCATTGCTCTGTTGTGCACATGCCCAGCTTAGAGGAAATACAGGTAGCAGCCTTATTTAGGTATACTGTAGGTTAATTGACAGATGTAAACATTTTTAAAAGTATTTAGTCCATAGAATTTTATAGAGATTTATAGAAAGTGGTGCATAAACATATCTCATAGGATATATGTTCATATCCCATGATTTGCTATCTAAAACTCTGCCAAAGATCAGGAAACGCAATATAGAATGGAGGCATACCATGATACCAAAAATGCTTATGAAAGGGAAGTGTCAAGGAACCAATACGTGGAATAGGAGGATCCTTATGCGTGACCGGAATCCCACAGGACACAGAGTAGCAAAGGGACAATCCAAAGCAAAAGACAAAATCCAAAGGCAGGGTCAATAAGGGAGGCAAAGGGTCCGGTAACGAGAGATAGTCAAAACAATTCAAAGGCAAAATCCAGAAGGCGAGGTCAAGAGGCGGAAGCAGAAGATTCGTAACAGGAGATCAGTCAAAAGGTTAGGAAACACGCACTGGAGAATACTAAGATAGGCTTCTCAATAGTGAGCATGGGAAGGTGTGCGAAGGGGGTTTAAATACTGAAAGGAAAGGGGTGTGATTGGATGATTGGTTAGGGAGTGAGAATTTGAGGAATCTGATGCATGTGAGAATGTGCTGGGTTCAATCAGGGATGAGATTGGGAAGCAGAGGTTCCGGGAATGTAACGTCGTTTGCGAGGGAGAGTGTGGGGCGTGACAGGAAGAAGAACTGTAATGTGGCCATTACAAGACCTGGATAACCCACTTAACCAATAACATGTCTCACACACTTGATAGTTTTACACAGTTCTCTTTGGAGTGATTAGGATAATTTTCTTGAATGTCAATGCAGCTCCTGCCATTTTCCTAAATAAAAACATACATCAAAACAGAATCATACCGTAAGGGAAAACTCCAATGCCATTAAAAACAAAGCTGTTCCACAGTGCTTAATGAGTTGTTAAATGTCTGAAACTTATTTCCATAAGCACTTAAAATGCATATTTCAGTGTGCATGGATTTTAATTCAAATCTAAGCATTATGTATCAAATCATTAAGGATTACAACACAGATAGCTTGGGCTTGAAGAAAATGAAACGTAAAGAGACAACTGCTATAGAGCACAAGAAGTTCTGAGTTATTCCTCTGCCTGCAGTGAATCTAAATTGGTTTCATTTTACTTGGACACTGGTACAATGAATCTGCTGCTCTGCATAATGAGATTTAGCAAAGATTCATTCTTTGCATTTGCAAGAGGCACTTAGGGGGTAAGAGTGAGGTTATGACCTCAAATTCAAACCTGAATAAAATTGTATTGTTCTTCGCTATATTGTACACATATTGCATCCTAAATTGCTAAATGTTTCATCATAGAACGAAATGAATAATATATTTATATTGTTCTTTTTACAAAAATATAATATAAAATGAAACTAAGTATGTAGTAATGGAAGGGTAAAATGTACATCAGCACTCTCCATGGAAATGATACATGTCTGTTACAAACACAATCCATTTACAGTAACTTGTGCTGAAAACAGAAAAATGATTAGCAGATTCATTGACACATCTTGCAGTATAGTCTTTGGATATCTAGTAGGCTTTCAAGCGTGGGAGTTGACATAATTTAAACTTGTAAAAGAAACATAATGTCGTAGGAACTATTTGACAACCTCATTGAATTCTGGAGTCTATAATTTCAGAATTGTGCTGTAATAACTTACAGATGACTTTAAAGAAATGTTCTAGGGTTTCAGTGTTTGGAACCTGTGAAAGAATGTGACAATTACTGTATAAAGCAATAAAGACAGCAGCTTGCAGAGCAAATCTGCAGTTTAAAATGTAATTTGGATACAATGTGTTCTCCTTTGTAATTTCCAAAGATTGCATAAATTATGATTCTATAATTTGTTTATACACAACTACGTGGAACAGCTGTGCCTGTAAAGCATGTGTGCTTGGTCTTTGGGTGCTGTTTAGCAATGAAAGATTTGGAAGAAAAACAAGTAAATATTGGATGGAGTCCTCTAAAATGGAAGAATGAGGGGATCCTCATTAAAACAGTCTGTAATGTCACAGTATAGATGTTCTGTACAGGGAAATAATTTTGCCGGAGTCACTGACAAACCCAAAAAAGTACTTGCCTGCTTTTGCAGAAATCTTTTAGGAGATTTCAAACCCCATTTCAAATACATGCCACTGCCTTCATGATTTTCTACCTCACAATGAAGAGGTTTAAATTTCTGTGAGGCTTGGCCACCAGGAAACTAGAAACATGGCAATATTACTGGGATGCGTGCCCAGATGATTCTGATGAGATGCCAGAAATAAGAGTGACAACTCAGGCCGCTGGGGAGAAGTCATTTTTGATACAGTACAGTGCTTCACACAGAGAAGCAGCATGAAGGCAGGTGATTAAAGTCAAAACACTTCTTATTCCTTGTTTGCTACTGTGGAGGAACTGTCCACTCTGTTGTAATTGTAATTAGATGGGCAGGCTTCCCATGATAAAAACACGTTTTCTCACATTCAGAGAGGCAATGGTCAAACCCTTTATTCCTGGAGAGCTCAGGATTCTCACTCTAAAATATTCACAAAAATATTTAGGGTTCATTCTGCACTTAGAGTTTTGATGTCTTAAGAAACAAATTATTGTATATCCTTCCTTGCTGTGATTAGATGTTTTCTATGGAGCAATAAAAGGTACGGTAAATATTGAGCTGTGGTAACTTTCCCCCCTTTTTTCCAGTTGGAAGCTTGTATGTTTTTTGGGCTATGAATTCACATTATTTGATACTCATAATAAGGTATATTGAACACATGGAGAAACTATTTTTGCACTTTAAAAAACATTCAAAGGGAGCATATTGAAAATAAATGTTTCTGTAAAATTTGAAAAGAAGATGGTTCGTATTTCTCCAAAATACACAGTCAAGTACATAGATAATCAATAAGAAGACAAGAGCTAAGTGCTTTACTAAGTACTATAAATTGGAGTTGAGTGAGGAATCATGTTAGATCTTTGTGAATACACAACAAATGCTGGACATTAAAATAAGTGTACAGGCTGACATTAAATTTCCCCGTTCAGACGATCCATTCTAATTATTCATTATTATCCCAATAATTCAATTCCCCCTTTTTCTTTATAATGTCGAGGGACCTCTATTGCGGTGCTTTGTCATCATCCCATTTTCCCTTTCATCTCCTCCCTCACAGTAATGCCTTGATACAGTCCGCATTACTCCGTTCCTGCAGGCTGATCCTTCAGCAGCTTTTCCGAATTGCTCCTCTGCCCTGGTCTGTGGACCATACTCATCTGGATCCCCCTTCATATCGATTGCCAGACTTTATTCATGTGACAGTATTCTCTGTCCAGTTCTTTCTTCTTTAGCATTTGCACTGTGTGCATCATCAGCAAGCAGCATCATCATCAGCTAGGTGTAACGCTGAAAGTTCACCACTGAAGCATGGCAGCGGGCAGTTGTTCACAATGTGTGACATAGTCTGTAGTGCACTACAGCTGCATTTTGGGTCAGTTGCCTGACCCCATCTGACATGGTCGACTGCACAGCTACCCTGACCTGTCAGAAATCGGTTCAATGTTGTCCACAGTTGTCACGGTAGGTCGAAGCCAGGAGGACAGACAGATGGCTCGGCCACGAGGGAGTGGTTCACTTGGGGAGTATTGGATCATCGTTCTCCCTGTCAGCACCGACTCCGTCTCCAACCTTGCTCAGGTGTTGTGAATGATCCAACTAGCAGACCGAATTCCAGTAATGAATTATGGTCACGTGCCACCACCAAGAGAAGGCACTGATACACCGGTGGACAATAACGTTCAACCCATTGGACCGGCTCTTTGAGTTTTACAGCTGAACGTCGAGGGTCTCTCAGCAGATAAACAAACTCTCATCAGCAGTTTGGCAAGTCACTACAGTGTCATGTAGTAGCCCCTGTTCAGTAACCAGGGCTCCTCTCAATTACCCTCACCCTATGCCATTGAAGCAGCCAGCACTACTCTCTGGACTCAGAAGCCTGCTCAGTGCTTTCCTTCGAGTCTTTGTCCTGACAGTGCTTTCTTTCGAATTCTCTGCCTGCTCAGCACTTCTCTCCTACTCATCAGCTTAACAACACTTCCCCTCAAGTCTTCAGCTCAGCAGCACTTCCCAACAAGTCTTCATCCTGCACCACACTTCAGTCTACTTTTCTCCACATGGTGGCTCCTGGCCTTAATCCTGGGTCCCTGGTTCTGCTAACCCACCTTTTTTTCTGACGATAGCCTGACTTCATTCCAGGAGTGGCATTCCTTGTCCAGGACACCAGGCCTCTCTGTGTGTTCTTTTACTCCTCAGACTAAGCAGCCAGGATCCTGTACTGAAAACTGGACTTGAATTCTGGTCCCTTTCTCCAGCTGCCCTCATCCCTGCTGCCTTTCCACCTTTCACTAGAGCAACCTTTGTTTTCCAGCACTTCAGGGCCATTTCTTTCCCTACACACGTTTCTTTTTTGAGCTACCTTGCTCACTTTTTCTTTTCCCTTCCTATCCACCCTCCAGCATCACAGCAGAGACATTCCTTTCCTTCCTAGGGAACCAAGCATTAGGAATCCACTCCAAAACCAATTGAGCAACATCCCATTAGCCTAAGCTCCCAGGGGGTCCTGTGTTTCCAGGTTCTGACTGGAAGCCTCCCCAGTGGCTGGGCTGACCCAGGACTCCAGTAGATAAGATGCGACTAGAGGATGGGACACTTTGTTACCTGTTCTTCACAGATGTCTGACCCTGTTGATCCAAAGTGCACCTGAGTATCCGATTCTGATTGCATCCAGGTGCCTATGTCAGAGTGATGAATCTGGGAGACTGAGTTGGAGTTGGATGAACCTGGCCTAATGTCAGAGGAGACCCCCCCCCCCATTAGATGTTTGCCTTGGATCACTGGCCCACTGCCTGGATCACCGTGTGGAGTTCCCAGACTCACCCCTCCTCTCAGTGTAGCATTTGGGGTGAAGCACAGATGTGACCTTTGGAGGCTTCTGACTACTTAAGAGGGCAGCCTCTCAGACCCATGTGGCCCCTTCTTTTCAGGTGCTTGGCAGTAGGAATTCACTGTAAAGCTGAGAGAGCGGCACACCAAGAACCAAAGCTCCCAGATTTTAGTCGACTGGCTAGAGCGGGCAGTTTGAATGAGGGTTGACACTGATCCATACCAGCCTTTCTCTGAGGAGCTGAAGAGCTGGTTTCTCCACAGTCCCTCGTACCTCACATATTCTTTTTCCTTGCTGACTTGAATGCTCCGCTGGGCAGTGTTTCTTTATTATTTATATTCTGAAATTTTCCTCCGTGTCAGTCTGCCAGTCCACCTGCCTGTACCCCACTCAACTCAAAAGGACTGTCCAGCAGATCCATGTGGATTCCTGTTTCTCAGCTCAGCAGTAGGAATTCACTCAGAACCCTTTTCACTTTACCTGAGATGCAGACAGACGGATTCTCTTCAGAATGTCGCATTCTTTCCTTCATTACTGACCTACCTCAGCTAATTAAACCTTGCTGGCCATTAATCTGTTATTCTACTGTACAGTATTTGCACTTCTCTTTCCCTCTGTCCTGGATCTTGAGCCCCAATCAGTCAAGTCTCTTTGGGTGTTTCCTCCACTCCCCAGTTTCCTGAGCTTGGGTTCAGTCCAATCACCACCCCTAAATCTGTAACAATAATATGAATGAACAGTCCTTATTTTCATTGTGAAAATCTAAAACTAGATGATTCCATCTACTGTAACTTACAAATTTCTCTGCTTCTTCAAAACATCCTTTTTGTCCTAACAGTTTCTAGTACAGTCTCCCTAAATTGATCACATTGACTTACAGTATATTCCAGCTTTTTCAGACCTCCTCAAGTTTTAAATGTAGAAATAAATGCCTTGCATAGCAATACACATGAGCACATTTACTAGTGTTTTTGAAGCTACCAATTCAGAGATCAAGACATCTTTTCTACAGAGATAAGAACTGCATAGTGCATGATCAACTCTGAGTGCATCCTCACTCTTCCCACTGTACCTGTGAACTGCATCTTTGAACTGCACTTAAACATGCAGTTCAAGCAGCAATTAAGCAGCAACACCTCTTCCATCAGCAACCCTGTGGTCCATGTGGGTCCTAATGCCCCAGTAAAGTGACGGGGACACTATACTGTAAACAGGCGTCGACCTTCGGATGAGACGTAAAACCGAGGTCCTGACTCTCTGAGGTCATTAAAAATCCCAGGGTGTTTCTCGAAAAGAGTAGGGGTGTAACCCCGGCGTCCTGGTCAAATTTCCCATTCCTCCTAATAATCCTCCTCCTAATAATAATCCCCATCTATGAATTGGCTTCATTACTCTGCTCTCCTCCCCACCGATAGATGATGTGTGGTGAGCGTTCTTGCACACTATGGCTGCCGTCGCATCATCCAGGTGGATGCTGCACATTGGTTGTGGTGGAGGAGAGTCCCCATTACCTGTAAAGCGCTTTGAGTGGAGTGTCCAGAAAAGTGCTATATATATGTAGCAATTATTATTATTATTATTATTATTATTATTATTATTGTTATTATTGTTGTTATTATTATTATTATTATTATTCATTAAACATACCCTTTACATCCACTGCTGCAACCTACACTAAACCCCCAAAATTTTGTTACTCTAGCTGTGCTGAATGTGACTAGTGGACACTTATCTGTGGTTCCCTCCTACAGTCCTAAACCATACCATTTGGCGAATTGGCTTCTGGGAAAATTGACCCAAAATTGATAAAAGTGATAGTGTGAATGGCGATGGACTGGTGTTCCATTCAGATTGCACCCCACCTTGTGTCAGTTGCTTGTCAAGATAGGCTCTGGGTCCAGTGTAACACTGAATTGTATGAAATGGTTAGAAAATGGATGAATATCCTAATACTACTACAATGTTGCAATGTAGTGCTTATCTCTCGATGTCAAGAACCTTTTAATGACTCATAGGTGATTCAATTTTTTTTATACAAAGTCCTGAAAACAAATACTGTATACTCTTACTAAAGAAAAGAGTTTCTGTCTTTATAATAAAACAGAGTGGGGCATGATCATCACCACGGATGAGCAGTAAGGTGAGTTAAACCGTATCTCAATATACAGACTTGCTGTCTTCTGCCTTTCATGTGTGCATTCTTGCTCAAGTCTGCAAGGGCAAAGGGTGTCACACTTCTAAATTTATGTGTCCAAGGATACTCACAAGCGCCCCCAATGTGCCCTTCTCTGAAGTCCATATCTGAGTAGACTATGCTAAAGGGAATTACCCACATTGTGACATTTCATGTTCTAGCTTATCAAAGTGGACAGAAATTGCCATGGAGAATAAAATATTCACATGTTAGGAAATTGTTTACAATTTTAAAACTCATAATATTTTATGTAAAATCAAAATTTCCCTAGAGTACTTTAGATTCATACTTTATGTATTCTAGGTACGAAGTTTTGGCATAAAGTTTTTATTTCGTCACCTCATTTTGACTAATGAATATTCCTGTGACGTATTTTGTACACAGAATATTTAATAGTACAAAGCTTTGAAGTTTTGCCAACTTTACCTTGATTCGTTTACTTTGAATGAATGTGAATGAATGCATTACTGCGAGAGACGAGATGAAATGTATTTAGTAGTACAAAGCTTTGAATAGAGAGAGAGCAATATTGCAAAGATTTCCTTAGTTTACTTTGGCTGTTTTGAGTCAAGCCTGCTTAACATGAATGAATTCTACTGTATGTTTCATTACTTTTGTGCAGGGATAGACGAGATGTCATTCACTATTTTCAAACTGAGAGAGGAGAATGAAAAATTATTTTTTAAATGATCTGCCGACATGCACGTAGCCAAAGGAAAAGAAGTATTAACAACAGCTAGCATTTTGACTATGAGCCATGTAACAAACAAGTGATGTCATGCAAGGGTGTCCCATTTCCCTTTGTATAATGATGCACCTTCGAATACTTGCGCACTTGAAGGAATGTTGCAGTGTGAGAACTGGGACACTACCTTAATATGTATGTGATAGTGTTAGGCCTAGCCAGCCTTAATATAAATTGGACCCTGTGCGGAGTATATGGAGAACTAGGAAGATGAGAGATTTCTTCAGGCGATAACAATCTGATCCGTGAGACTGACGTCGTGGTCTAAGGACGAGGTCAGGTTCAAAGCAGTGGTTTCCGTTCAGAAAGGTATTAGTGAAGGCGAGGTATCTCCAGAGAGAGAAACCAGTACTGGGCACAGTGTGATGTGAAGTGAGGGTTTAAAAGGGGAAGTAAGTTGATGGTAAAAAGCTAGGGATAATTAATTACCTCGTGCAGTGGCACTCAGGGTTAATTAGTCCTATGCGATGGTTACTGTAGCAATTTTGTATTGTTCCACCTGGAGATGATTAACCACCTGAGGCAGACACGGTGGATTAAGACTCCATAAGCCATTATCTGGTTTATGCAGTACTTGAGAACTATGTCACAGAGTTCGCTAGGTTTCTAGCTTTGTTTTGAGTTAATTTCTAATGCTTGTTCCCCTGGAGTTTGGACCCTAGTTTCACCCTGACATTGTTCTCTGAATTATCCTCTAGATATTTGTATTGTGTCTCTTGGATTTGAACTTTGTTTGTCCCTGCTTATAGCCCTGTACCACATTTGCCTGTATTTGCCTTCATTGTGTCAATCTGTCTCCACTGCCAGCTGCTAACATTGTGTTATCAGATATCGATGCTATTCACCTGTTTTTTTGGTGTTTCTCTCCCTGCTCTTGGGTTTGTTTCACAAAAGCATGTAGTGACATATTACAGAATGCCTTTATTATCACTGTTACCTAAGATAGATGAAGTTTTCTGTCAGATATGATCAGGTACTTGTGAGTAGTTTCAGAAAATTAGTACAACACTACTTACTCTATGGTGTAATGCTTTAGAACCGGTGCCTGACCTTCATTTTGCATAGTCCCAGTCCGGCAAAGTGTATATCTCATTAGGAAATCACAAATTTCTAAAAAATTTAGAACAGTTTTGTTATGATCCATAAACTGGTGAATTGTTAAATTAGGAAATGTAGACATCATTATAATTTGCAGATGTCCCTAATCTTTAGAAATAGGAAACCTATAAGCTTACTGCATTGAGAGTTTACAAGATCAGGAACATTCAGCAAGATCATTTAGACATAAGCATTTAGAGTTGAGAAGTCTCACAATACACAAATGTGATCAAAATACCATTTGTTACCACGTTAAAAAGGGATAAGAAAAGGATATGTCAGAACTGTAAATATGTATTTTGAATACACTATGTACTGGATGTGATCATAAAACCTCACTCACAATATAGTGTATAAACAACATTTTGCCATAAAACATCCTGTTTTAGTGAGATCATCTGTTATCCTGCCATGCAAACTCCCTCTTTTCAACAGCTGGAGAACTTTAACTGAAGGTTTAAATAATGCACATTGTCAGTTTTCCTGGAAATCAGCCACTTACTGTACAGATGGTCCTCTTTTACCAATTACAATGTCATAGAGCAATTATTGCGAGGAATGTTTTTTAGGACAAATTAGAACACATAATTAATTCCTAAATACAAAATCCTTTACAAAAATAAAAGTACTGTTGCTTGTCTTGGTGTTAGGTATGTAACTGTATAAATTTCCCATCACTATTGTTCTGTTCCATAAGGTAATGTGCTGCTTTTGGAGTATTTGCTCAAACTGTCCTCTTATCTTATTTTGTCACTTGAGGCAGTTGCAATGACCAAAGATACTGGTGGCCAAATAAATTGTACACATAATAAATTAATTATTAATTGCTGTTAAATCATTAAATCAATTAATTAATTGCTGTTAAATCATTCATTCCTATAAGATTAGAGAAAACAGACAGACAAATCATCCAAAAGCCAACCAGGTAATCTGAGCACTTTAAAGAGATCGAATCTTATCTCTTTTTCACCGGAACAAGTAAAGTAAGGGAATAACTGTCTTCTTATTGGAGAAATCATGATTTCCTATTTGTGGTGTCCATGAGGCTAAAAATAGTGTATTATCTTTTATCATTGTTTGCAATAGAAGTTCTTAGCAACAACACTAGAGACTTATTTAATCCTAGGTAGGATCTTTTATTTTATAAGACACAGGTTCTCTCTTTACCTTTATTATATTTGTTCGTTAGTTACAGGTGAGTTCTGCATTCTTTGCATCTTTAAATGCAGGGATCTAGAACTTGCAGATCTCTAAATACAGTATCTGTATTAAAGTCATAACGAATGTATGTTAAATTGCTGTATATAAATATTTGTTTGGTTTTCACCTTTTCTACCTCGTTATTACTTTATTTCCATTCTGTGATTGTTACAACACAGAAAGGCACTACAGAGGAGTACAGGCTGAACGTAGAGATCAGGGGCTGTAGTGCGACTGAGGCAGCTGCTCAAGGTTTGTCGCCGGAATCCAAATGGGTGAACCTGTGGGTCTTTGGGTGATGTCAGAAATTAAAGGGAAGACTCAGCCAGAGCTTTCCAGAGGCACCCAAAAGGCACAGTGGAGAAAAGCAAAACTCTAAGGCTTGCGGAAAATAGCCATTGAATGTCTGAAAATACTCTGAAATGCAGGAAGAGAATCTTTGGCTGGACATCGAGGTGAAGTAGACTCCAGTAGGCAAAATATCAGGATCACTGTCTGTGGTCAGATGGACGTTAAGCGAGACGATCCTCAAAGTGGGCTTAATGTCAGAGCGGATCCATCGTGGTGTTTTGGGATTAAATAGAGAATTAGTTGATGTGATGATCGGGAACCAGTCTCGTAAGTGGAGGGACAAACAGAGGTGTCCAGCTTGAGTCCTCAGTTCCACGGAAGATCTGTGATCTCTTGTGGGATTGTCGTGGTTTCCCGGGGCAATGAAGAATTACAAGACGCTGCCCGTCCCAGCGTTACAGTGGTAACAATGAAAATGTGTGAAATGTTGAGCTCAGTATTATCTGTCGATAGAGGAAGTATAATTGATAGTTTCTAGAACTCTTACACAGCAAGCTGGTGTCAGAGCCTGATATTGATATTTGATATTGATACTGATCTGAATTGATTTTTTATGTGTAATTTTAACCTCTCTTTATGTGATTTTTCATACTCTACATACTTGTAAATACTATAAAATCAGTTTAAGGAATACAGACAAAGGTTATCAGCTTCTAATATTTGGAAATAAAACATTGTAATAAAATGGACTTATTATGTCCTAGAATTTTTTTAAAGTGAGAAGACACACTTGGTGATAATGTAAATATGCAATGAACACTGCAGCCAATTGTACAAAACAATGTACTTGATCTCCTCCAGCCACCCACAGAGTGTAACATACATTAAATGTTCCTACAAATGCCTTAATACAATTTTTGACTTTGTTCTTACAGATATCCTTAATATAACATAATAATATAAATAAATTATATATTTATGGACCAATCTTCGCTGGTTGCTGTATCAGGAGGCTAAAATGAAGTCCTTTTCATGAATGTATCCTTTTCTTGTTTGTTATGAGGTTCTGACAGAGAAGCCCTGCATCTACCAATAGAGCTCATAGGACATAGTTATTTCTCATGCTCTTTTTCACATGCATATTAAATGTTTTAACATGATACTGATGTTAGCTCTTTAAATATAACTCCTTCTCACCTCCACAATATATTCTCATGAATAGTCTCAGCTCTCAGTCACCCTTGAGCATGATCACACAGGAGAGAACTTCATTGCAGTCTGACCGTCCACTACTCTATGCTACCATCTCCCCCACCATGGTCTGTCATTTGGAACCTTTATTTTTGTCAGAATCCTTCTATGATTCTTGCTCTTACATGTTGCTGCTCTTACACGGCGTACTACATGCTCCCATTCACCTGATGGTCTGAAGCCGTTGTATGCAACAGAGTGGCATGGAAACTCAAAGTCATCTTTATTGTCAAACCAACCCTTCGAGTTATATAGATTTATTTTTGTGGTACATTCAAAATAACAGAAAAATACAAAGAGAAATGAAAAAGAGAAAGAAAAGATGTCAATAATATATAGATACCATATACAAAATACTGCTACATTGCAGTGAAAATGGAAATCAATTCATTCCAGTGCCGAAAACTACCCTAGTTGTCTGGAATATACCCAGGATGGTGCCATCCTATGCTTCGGGTGGATTATGCTTTTTGTATGCTCAAGCTGGAGGCTAGTGCTGTTTCCTCCTAGCCGTTGAGTCATGGGTTCAATTTCAGCTTAGAGCATGTTCTGTGTGAAGTTTGCCTAGGCTTTGTGGTTTTTTGTTGGTGCTGTGGTGTCCGTTTATAGTCCAAAGTCCATTTTCAAATAGAACCTTGTGTGATAAATGATTAAGAGCATGAATTCCATGATGGAAAAACACGGCCACCCATACCAGTCTTTCATTCCTTTCTTTCATATTCCTGCTTTACTCCTCTCTGCTCAAGAAGAGTTATTTTTATTTTCCACTATGGAATTAACCTCTACTTGTTCCTATAAACAACAAAGACTTTTTAAGTTTACAGTAACAGAATAGTTGCTTAGTCTTTTCCAGCAGACAAGATAATTTAATTTCCTACGTGAACAGAAAGACATGTTCTCATTTTTGCTAAGATACCTTAGCATTTTTTTAGTCCTGACACTGAAAATGGTTTGTAGTTCTCTCTTTAACTTTTCATTGCACACAATATCTGGCCTACTCTGAATTGCTAATCTGCCTCATGGAAATTGTGTTTTGTCACTCTGGCGCTGTGTGACTTTTTACTGGTTTTAGGTGTCATACACTTAATTTCTATCCATCACCCTTCTTCTCTTTTACAATAGTAAATTAATACACTTGGTATTACATTGTGTACATGACACTTACAAGACTTGTAATTAAATAAAACTTTCCAGTCATCAGAATTAATCTAAATTACATTCATCCATTTTTTAAAAACATACAAACGTTTTATACTCATTTGGATATCTGGACAGGTCAGACTGGTCAGGAGCAAACTATTCTACAGTATATCACATCCATAAAGATTATGGAATCCACTTACAATGTTAAACAAGCTGAAAACTAATTAATAAAATCTAATTTTATAGGACTAAAACACTTTTTATATATACCAATATGACTTAGTAAATAGTAACAGGCTGTGTTTGTTACACCTGACTTAAACTTTATTTTGCCAGATTCCCAACACAGAGTACTGTCACTATTACTCAAAGTTACTCAAAAACTTAACAAAAACTTTTAAACAGTTTAAACAGTAAGATCCACAACAGGGTTTTGTGAGCAGTATGGTGGCTGTGTGTGTGTGTGTGTGTGTGTGTGTGTGTGTGTGTGTGTGTGTGTGTGTGTGTGTGTGTGTCTTCCCAGGGTATTTTCTTTACTTTAGTTCGAAAAGGGTCAGAAAAAGGATGGATGGACTACCGGCCAAATATGAAAAGCAGTTTTGACTATAAATCCACAGAAATGTCCTCCTTGAAGAGAATTAGAACTGATATTAAACTAAAGAGGAAATTAATTCAATTCAGGATTTTATGCTCTGATACCCCTAGGACATATAAGAGTGCTCCTATATCTAACTATTGCAACAGTGCCCAAATCTAGTTAATAATGAATGATGCCATCCTTTTTTCTGATTAATAATATTATAGATTTACTACTATCTTTTGACTTCAAATGTATTTTTTTTAAAATCAGGATTATATGTTTCTGCAAAGATAAAAATTTTCCTAAAGAAGTTGACACCTTTGCTGCTCACCAGTCATTGCCAGTGATTTATGCAAATATTTCGTATTTGCTGAGCTCATAATAATACAGAAAAATCCATCCATATCTTAAGAAGCTTCTATATTCAGATAATCCTGAATAAAAAAATATTGAAAAAACTGTCAGCCGGACCAGCAGCATCTCTTAAACAGCAGTAATTCATTCACATATCCCTAAAATGTGAGATGCATACTGCATTGACTATACATAGAGAAAGCCCTCTAAAAGTATCTGAGCAAAGCTTAAACTGATATTTTTGCTTTACAAACAAATAATTTGTATTTTTGTACAGGAGATAAAATTACAAAAATGTGATAGGAACAAAATGTAAATGATAAGAACATGTACTGTATACTTAATTTTTCAGCAATTCCATGAATATATTTGAACAAATAACAACAAAGACATTCTTGGTGTTTGAAGTGTGGCAAGGCAATGTTTCACAGTTAAGGTGATGTTCTGTGGAGCATTTGCAGTTTCCTTCTCAGATTGATTTCATCTGTCCATAAACATTTGTTTCTAAACAGTCTCATATTTGCACTTCTGAGCTTTGAAGCATGCTGGAGATAATGTCATTATCTGGGCATGCATGGTCATGTCTGAAACTGGCTCATTCATCTTTCTTGATGATGTAATGAATGTTGGCAGCAGAAGAATGTATTCTGAAATTTACGGAAAGATATTTGTCTCCACACGTATTGTGCAGAACTTCACCATACAGCATAATAAAGATGTAGAATGTGAGCAAGTCACTCTTCAGATTTAAATCCAATTGAACATGCATTTTATATGATAAATAAAAATACCTTGACATACTAGGTTTTGGCAATAGCTTAAAGTATCTGTAGGAAACGGTCTCATATCATTACACAGTGGGTTTTGTGAGCTGAATGATTGGAGACTTCATGCAGTTACAGTATTGTGTAAAGAGAAATGCAGTAAATTCTGAATTACAGTACACTCCATATAGTGTAAAAACACCATACATTTCTGTATAGTAAATATCTTAATACTTAAGATCATTGGAAATCACTGGATTGAGCACAGAACACCTGTATGTTTTTATTCAAATATGATCTCCACAATGAATATAAGATAAATGAATTGCTATTTCTACCTCTTATTCTCATGATTACAAAAACAAATTTCTTGAATGTAAAGCAAAAATAATGGTTTTAGAGAGTGCTATATATGGTTCATGCATTATTATGTAAAGGAGTAGAGAAGTAATGAAGGACTGTTTAGTGCAATTGGTCTGTAAATGGGAAAATTGTTTGGTTTCCTTTATGCTTCCTAGTACACACCTTTAATGACCTTCAGTATTGTGTGGTGATGTTTAATGAATTATGAAAATCTAAGTTTGGGAGTATAGATTCCTAAATTCAATCATGTCAACATTAATATCCTATAAATATATACAGTAATATCTAAGCAGAAGTAGTGAGTTGGCTGTTGGCTAATTTCTCTTGGCAATGCAAGTGTGTCTCAACCAGCTGGACTTGAATCAAAGAATATCCATAAACAGGTCACTACAATTCTATACATGAAGCAAGAATAGAAATATGAAATTTAACGTTTTGTCCACACTGCAGTGTTAACTGGCATTAACAGTGCTTAAATGATTATTGTGTGAAATAAAGGACATAATAAGGCTCTAAATCTTTCATCAAAAAAGAAATGTAAAGTATTGATAAAATAATACCATTAACCTGCATACTGCTGTAGAGTCCCGATTGCTTTGATTTGTTCTCCAATCAATATGGCATCTGCAGAGTTCATTTCATCAATTAATTTAACTGTTCTTTTTTACTTTAGCCAAAAGTATTGGCATTTTTAATTTGAAAAGGCACTTTTCACTAATTCATTTATAAATAGTGGTTACTGATAATAATCAATAATTATTTTCCAAAGTTTATGAAACACTGAATTTATCTTGGCAAGCAGTAAATATTCTGGATGAATCAACTCTTTAAAATGGTGGGTGCCAATACTTAAAACTACAACTCCATAGATACCTACTGTATGCACTATTAGAGTACTTACTAAATAATTGGTGGAAAGTAGTGCTTTCATTTGAAGGTTGAAAGATTTTAAATTTGACTGTGACTGTACAAACTAGAGTCAATGTCATTTTTTATGCA